>NW_006408525.1:4184196-4205446 GCF_000296735.1 Chrysochloris asiatica | reverse complement strand
ATATATATATATATATATGCCACCACATTTTATTACTCTACTCCATTACTGAGGGACTATTGCTAAAATTTGTTGTTACAACAGTGTTAGTATGATCATTTTGTACTTGGCATGACATTAAAAAAAAAAAAAAATTTTTTTAATTTTTAGACTTTTTATTGTGAATTGAGTGAAGGTTTAAAGTGCAGATCATCAGTTTTACATTAAATAAATCATATACTTGCTTCATTACAATAATTGCAATCTCCTCCCAGACTGCAAAGCCATTTGAACTGCAACGTCGGCAGTTCAAGCTCATCAGCTGCTCTTTGGAAACCCTATATTGGGTCATTATGGGTCGGAATCGACTCGACGGCACTTAACAACAACAACCATGTACTATCAGTTAAGAGTACTTACCTCTATATTCTTTCACACTCCTTCCTGTGTCTCCTAATCCCCCCATCTTTCCTCTGCCAACCTCCCTCTTGTTATATATTGCCTTCCCTGTCACCCATGTTAACATGTGTTTACCCTCCTCTAGCCAATGAATAATTCCTCACCCTCCACTCCTGCAACCATCATAGAATGTTTTTTTTTTTAATCAAGGAAAACCCCACAATTGTTACCACGCCTGAGCCCATTGATGCTGCCTCCCTGCCAATCCATCTCACCAGGGGTCTTCCTCCCCTTCTCTACCCCTCTGCCCTACCAAACATGATATCCTCCTCCAGTGACTGGTCCCTCCTGACAATATGTCCAAAGTATGAGAGATGAAGTTTGGCCATCCTGGCCTCCAACTCATAGAGATCCTGTACAGTGTTTCCGAGGAGATGCTGGTGGATTTAAACTGCTGACCTTGTAGTTCACAGTTCAGTGCTTATCCTACAGCTCCACACCAGGAGTTCTTGATGCACATAAGAATCCCAGTCATCTGTTTTGTCTTCTGTTTGTGTGTTTCCATTATATTTGATAATATATTTATGCCATGTTTCAGAGCCCATAAGTCCCTATTTGTCACTGATGATCTTTATAATGCTAGGCTTTGCATTGAGATCTTTAATCCACGTCGAGTTCATTTCTATATATGGTGTGAGGTATGGGTCTTGTTTTGTTTTTCTGTAAATGGATTTCCAATTTTGCTGACACCATTTGTTGAAGAGACTGTCTTTCCCTGATTTGATGTTTTTTGGCCCTTTGTTGAAGATCAACTGACCGTAGGTGGAGGAATTTACTTCTGGATTCTCAATTCTGTTCCATTGATCTCTGTGTCTTTCATTGTACCAGTACCAGGCTGTTTTGACCACTGTGACTGTGTAGTAGGTTTTGAGACTGGGAAGTGAGAGGCCTCCTACTTTGCTCTTCTTTTTTAAATAATGCTTTGCTCATCTGGGGTCTCTTTCCTTTCCATATAAAGTTAGTGAACGATGTTGGAATCTCTACTCATATTAAGTTGATGGTTGCTTTTAGGTGCTTCCCCTTTCAGAGTATTTAATACACATATGTTAATGCGTTGGACTGCAAGGTTGATTTGAACTGCAAGGTCAGCGGGTCAAACTCACCAGCCACTCCTTGGAAACCCTGCACAGGGTCGCTATGAGTCAGAACTGACTTGCCAGCACTTAACAACAATAATAACATAGTTGCTTTATTTAGTCATATTTTCTTCCTGTCCACAAGCTCTGAGAGGCAGAAGCTATACTCATCCTTGTTTACCACTGAATCTACCCTTCCAAGTACTCAGCTATTGTGGTTGTTGGTAAGTGCCGTTGAGTTGGTTCTAACTCATAGTGATCCTATGTAACGTTTCCGAGGAAAGGCTGGTGAGTCTGGACTGCCAACCTTGTAGTTCAAACTGACCTTGAAGTTGAGTGCTTAACCTATGGCACCACACCAGGACCCCTTAGGAACTCAAAAAATACTTTAAACAGATTAATGAACACATAATTTGTGTGTATTATGCAGTCTACTTCTTCATCAACCTTACATGTTTTAATGATTTCTTTGCAGAACAAACATGGAGAAGCATAGTTCATCTTTGGTGGTAGAGTTATCTTACCCAGACTTGGTCATCAATGTAGGAAAAGTGACTTTGGGTGAAGAAAACAGAAGGAAGCTACAGAAACCTCGGAAAGATCAAGAGAAGGAGAGAGTTATGAGGGCTGCATGTGCTTTATTAAACTCAGGAGGAGGAGTAATTCAGATGGAAATGGCAAACAAGGATGAACATCCCATAGAGTTGGGACTGGATTTGGAACAGTGTTTGAAAGATCTCATTCCATCTTCATGTTTTCAGACCTTCTTTGAGATCAAGCAACAAGGTCGATGTTGTTCCATTTTTGTTAAATCTTGGAGCTATAACACTTCCCTTGAAGATGGTTCCATCAAGGCTGGCATTTGCAGCCTGCGCTCTTCACTGTACCGTAGGTCTGGCACCTCAGTGATTCAAATGGATTCAAGAGAAGCATTCAATTTCCTGAAAGGCAAGAAAATGAACGCAAAAAACAGCACAGAGAGAGAACCATCTAGTAAAATTCTCAAAGTTATATCTCAGGGCTTCAATAATGCAGATCCTGCTTTCGAATTTTTCCAAAGAGACAATCTTGAGTATGGTGAAATCCTGCCATTTCCCGAGTCTCCATCCATAGAGTTTAAACAGTTCTCTACAAAACACTTCCAAACATATCTAGAAAACATAATTCCAGTCTATGTCTCTGCATTTGCAAACACCGAGGAGGGAGGCTATCTGTTTATTGGAGTGGAAGATAAAAGTAGGAAAGTCCTAGGATGTGCTAAAGAAAATGTTAACCCTTACTCTTTGAGAGCAAGAATAGAAAAAGCAATACTCAAGTTACCTTGTGTCCATTTTTGCCAATCCGCATGCCAGATCAATTTCACAACCAAAATCTTGAATGTGTTTGCTAAGGGAAAGCTATATGGCTTTGCTTGTGTGATCAGAGTGAAGCCATTCTGTTGTGCCGTTTTCTCAGAAGAACCCAGTTCATGGCTGGTGGAGAACCAGCAAATCCACAAGTTGACAATTGACAAGTGGGTAGACAGGATGATGGATATAGACCAAGGTAAGAGGAAGAAGGCTCTTCCCCTCCCTGTCCTTTCTATCTCTTTGGAATCTACATACCAAATAGCTCTTTCTTTGTCTGTGACTTTTAATTTCTCATACCCACTGAAATGTGCTTTTGGAATCTTCAGCTTTCCTACTTTACATACATGAGAAAATTTTGTTGGGTGATTAGAAGCCCAAATCAGGTATTTTATAAGAGGAAATTTTCTACATTAGAAGGTGAAACAAAACGATTTGGAAATGGTTTCCTGACAGTGGTATGTTGGAATCAGCTTTTACTAGCTCCAGAGCTGATTAATAAATTTTCAAGGAATTTTGTGAACTAGGTGTTAAACATAGAAATTTATTAAAATTAAATCATATAAACTTACAATTAGATAGTTGTATTAAAAACAAAGGTAATTAATACAAACTCGCCACTTCTGAAGTATGTATTACATTTTACTATTACTTACGCTAGTGAGGTTACTTATATCTCTTGTATCTATCTGTATGGTAGAAATACTATAAAAATTATGTGCCACTACACATCTCTTCTCAACTCTGCATTTAGTGACGTTACACTGAGAGTTCGAAATTGTCTACGGAGGAGATAATTATATGACAGAAATTGTCAAAATGCTGTGAGAGCTCTCGCCTCAATTAGACCAGGTTGTGAAACATTTCCTAGTACAGTCCTGCTTCCTGAAATTGGTTCTTTGAAATTCTTTAAGTCATTTGGTTTGAATCACAATACTACCTGTGCTTAAATTGCATTGTATACTGATTCTTGATTCTTGGAGATTTCTCAGTTCAGTGTAACATGAGAGTGATGAGGATCAGACCAGAGCAAAAACTCACCAAATTTGCTACCACATCGATTCTGACTCGTGATGACCTTATGAAGTATTTGTGGTACAGGACATTTTGCCGGAGCAGACAGCATCATTGTTCACCTGCAGAGCTTTTGGTGGATTTCAACTGCCGACCTTATGATTCACCCTCCAATGCCACCATGGTTTTTTCTTTATATATGAATATATGTAAAGATCGAGAGAGAGAGAGAGAGAGAGAGAGAGAGAGAGAGAGAGAGAAAGAAAGAAAATGTGGCAACCTACTTGTATAAAGATGACAGCCTTGGAAACCTTATTGTCACATTTTCCCTAATTCCTCTCGCTCTCAGGGCATCTGAAGAATTAGACCCACCAAATTGCCACTTCTCAATCACACATGAACAATAAACCTTCACTCAGAAGCTCTTTATTGCAAAGCAAAAGCACACTTCAAGGAGAGAAGTGGGTCTTTCTCCATGAGTGGAGAAGACTTGGTGGAATTGGGGAGCACTAGCTTATAAGGGTTTGGCTAATACATATTGATTAGGAGGAGTGGGAGGCTGACTATTCATTTATTGTTTTTAGTAAAGGGGTGCAAATTTCTTGGAAATGGAGTGCCTTCTGAAGTTGTGTGCTCTAAGTGCTAGTTTATGAGCTATGTCTGTCAAGTTCTTCCTCTTTGTGACCAGTTGCCTTTCTCCAGCCCGGTTTCCGGTCCTGATTTCTTTCTCCCTGTTCCAGGCTGTTGCTCAATGTTACTATTCTTATTGGACTAGAGATGTCTTCCCTTTTTCTTGATCCCTGTCTAGTAGGAGAGGAGAGGGCTCAGGGTAAATGGGTGGATATGAAGCCAGGGTAAGACAGGCGGATGGCCCAGGGGTCCTACCCTGTCCCTGACACTATGGGGCTGTTCTACTCTGTCCTATAGAGATGCTATGAGTTAGGATACACTCGACAATGGCAATGGGTTGTTTTTATTGTTGCTTTGTTGTTTAATAAAGGTACTACTCTAGACAGAATGAATGGCAGCATTATCTATCTCACTGTTATCTTTCAAATGACCACAAAAAAATATCATGTATTCCATCCAATGATAAGGCCTCATTCAGTGGTGAAGAGATAAACTACTGTGTCAGATTAACATGAGTTTTCTTTCTTTATTAAGATCTTTCACGGTTGTGCAAAGATTTTGAATCTCAACTGAGTCTAACTAGTGGGCCTCCTTTAAGCAGACCAGTGTTCTCCAAGAAAGGCCTGGAACATAAGAAGGATCTCCAGCAACTCTTATTTCCAGGTAGTAACTATGGTTTGCTTGTTTGACACCAGATAGTTTTACATTAGGATAAATGGGATGTTTATTCAATTTCCTGAAAGTGTGCTCTTCAAATCCTTGTGTAAGAAGTCGTAAATTTCTTGATGATCAGTAGTTTGGAAATTAACTTTTACTGATCCCCCTGACTGAGGTTGTATCACCTATAAAATCCAAGAACACTATTGCCCTTAGAGGCCATTTGCAGTTTCCAAATCTGACTGATTTTCATTATTCCTCGTTGTTTGTAGAACTGCAGCTACCCAGATCTCCACCCTATACTTAATAATTAGAATGTCTGGAGATAGCATTTCATAGTGTGTGTGTTTATCAAGGTCCTCCCATGGTTCTGATGCTCATCTAGACCTAGTCTAGGGGTGGCTGTTGTTGTTAAGTGCCGTCCTGTTGGTTCTGACTTATAGGGTTTCCAAGGAGCAGCTGATGAGTTTGAACTGCCAAATGGGTGTTTAAAAGAATTTTTTAAACTTTCACTCAATCCATAATAAAAACTTTAAAAAAAAAAAAGAATTTTAAAATTGTATTAAGATATGAAAATAAATAAACAAAAGAATAACTGTGAACATTTTTCCCAGTGTTTCAAGTTTGGGAGAAACAATCATGTATCAGCAGAAAAGATTGAATGGACAGTGGCTGTTCGCTACTGACATGCCTTGCTTCAATATTTTAGGATTTTGCCTAGGGATCCATTGCTGTCTTCTTTCTAGATTCCTAGAGAGGAAGAGTCTTTGTTCCAGCCAATGCTGCTGTCCTGGTGTGGCACTGTGGGTTAATGTGCTGGACTGCAAAGTTACTTTGAACCACAAGTTTGGTGGTTGAAGCTCACCAGCCACTCCTCGGAAACCCTATACAGGGTTCCCATGAGTCAGAACTGACTCGACGGCACTTAACAACAATAACAACATGCAGCAAGTCAGTGGCTTACCTGGTCCTGGAATTTGATATAGTATAAATTTCTATAAAAGGAGCTCTGGTAACTTTGTGGTTAACGAATCAGGCTGCAAACGGCAAGGTCAGCAGTTCGAAACTACCAGCCGATCCGAGGGAGAAAGATGAGGCTTTCTGCGCCCGTAAAGATTTACAGCCTCGGAAACCCTGTACAGGGTCGCTATGGGTCGGAACCGACTCGACGGCACTCAACAACAACAACATAATGTCTATAAAGGACCGTTAAGTTAATAGATAATGATTGCCCCGATTAAGATTTCATGTCTTCCTTACTTAATAGAAGTTCTTGAATTTACTTGCATGTGAAAATTGTGTTAAAAAAGTTCTCACAATAAATATTGTAAACCACAGCATTACTCATCATTGTCTTGTAAACTCAGGAAGCTCCATTTTAGTACAATTTATTGCTGGTGTTAGCTGCTGCTAAGTGCCTTCCAGTCAGTTCTGACCCATAGCGACCCTGTATAGGGTTTCCGAGGAGCAGCTGGTGAGCTTGAACTGCTGACCTTGGTTCAAACGACCTTGCAGTCCAACGTATTAACCCACAGCGCTTTACTGCCATGGAATAAATTATAATTAAAACAAAAACTGGGCTGCATGCTCACCAAACACCAATCTATTATTAGTGATTTTTTTTTAAAAAATCAGTTTTCTACTAATTCTACCAAACGTTTGAAGAATAAGTAACTTGGCACTATTTAAATTCTTCCTGTTGTTAAGTGCCGTTGAGTCAGTACAGCCATAGAAAAGGAAGTGAAACGTCCAAGCTGTTTAAGTAGGAGTAACAATAGTTGTGAAATTTGACAAATAAAACACATGGATTTCTAAGTGACTGAAGGAAGAGTTCTGCTTCAGGAACACTAACTTAGGATCTAACCCAGGGGTCTTCCCTGATAATTAAAGGCTTTATGTAACTTTATCTACTCCATAAATACGATATTAATGCCCACCTTCTTTCTGGGTAGGCTCCATGTATCTGCATCAATGTTAACTAGTTAGGGACTTTAGAGTTTCAGATACTTTGAGATCAAAAAGGGAAATAGAACTGGCATTTATCAAGCAGCAGCTGTGCTGAGTCAGGCACTTTATGTCAGTTCTCTTAGCTTTTCCTCATAGAAAATGTGCTATTATTAATCATGTTTTACATAAGAGGAAATAGTCTTAGAGAAGTTAAGGTATTGCTCAAGGTCATAAGCATAACAAGCTCGTGAATTTAGATTATTAAAAGTGTCTTTTCCTCTGCAATTGTAATGTAATAATACTTACAAAAGAACATCTGTATGTCTTCATAATAATACTCTTTTTTCTAAAATTTATCATTCTTTCCATATCTAGTGCCATCAGAACATTTACAATGTACTCCAGAACCTCTCTGGAAGGAGCTGTCCTCACAACATGAAGGGTTGGAGAAGTTAATCAAGGAGGAAATGCCTCCTCTTTCCCGGGGAATTTTGATCTTTTCTAGAAGCTGGGCTGTAGATCTGGACTTGCAAGAGAAACAGGGCGTCATCTGTGATGCACTGCTAATAGCTCAGGGCAGCCCCCCTATTCTCTACACCGTCCTCAGGGAGAAGGATGCAGCGGGGCAGCACTATTCCATGCACACTGCCTTTACTTTAAAGCAGAAGCTAGTGAACATGGGAGGCTACACTAGGAAATTATGTGTCCTGGCCAAGGTCCTCTCCCTGAGTGCTGAGGACACTGCGGAATCCTCAGAGGGTCCAGGTTGTCTGCTAAAGTACTCTGAGTCCTACAGTCTTGCAGACACCCCACAAATGGAAGCCTTGCTTCAGTCCCTCGTGATCGTCTTGCTTGGTTTCAGATCTTTTTTGAGTGACAAAGTCGGCTGTGAGGTTTTAAATCTGCTCACAGCCCAACAGTATAAGATCTTTTCAAAGAACCTCCACAAGAACAGAGAACTGTTTATCCATGGTTTACCTGGATCCGGGAAGACCATCATAGCCATGAAAATCATGGAGAAAATCAGCAAAGTATTTGGCTGTCCTACAAAAGAAATTCTCTACATCTGTGAAAACCAGCCACTGAGGAATTTTTTGAGGTAAGCAGTTGGGTCTTACTGTCACCAGATGAGGCTTGTTTTCATTGTTTTTAAGAACCCTCGAGATGGTTCTGATTCATAGTGACCCTGTACAGGGTTTCCAAAGAACAGCTGGTGGGTCTGAACCACCAACCTTGTAGTTGACAGTCCGGTGCTTATTAATACCACTGCCATCCCAAGCAGAGTATTTTTGTTGCTTGAGGGTAAAATTAATTTGTGATAAATAGTATGCATAGAACAAAGTAATAGGCTGCTTTGCTTCCTTTATTTTAATTGGAGAAAACATGAGTATGTCCTTTTCATTTTTACAGTAGTAAAAATGTCTGTCAAGCAGTGACCCGGAAAACCTTCATGAACAGTAGTAACTTTGAAAGCATTCAACACATCATCATTGACGAAGCTCAGAATTTTCGCACTGAAGATGGTGACTGGTATGAGAAGGCAAAAAAAATCACTCATAGAAAAAAGGATTGCCCAGGAATTCTCTGGATCTTCATGGACTACTTCCAAACCAGCCACTTGGATTGCAGTGGCCTGCCTCCTCTCTCAGCCCAATTTCCTAAAGAAGAGCTCACCAAAGTGGTTCGAAATGCAGATCTAATAGCCAACTATCTTATGAAAGCAATGAAGGAGGTAAGAGAAAAACCTCCACCTAACATCCCCCATGAGTCCCTGAAGATGCTCCATGAAGCTGAATGGACTCACAGTGTTCGGGGAACCTTACAAGTTAAGAAAGACCTGACTCTGAGGCAAATGATGACCTATGTGGCAGACACCTGCAAGTCTCTCTTTGAAATGGGCTATTCTCCCAATGATGTCGCTGTGCTTGTCAGTACCACGAAAGAAGTGGATCGTTATAAACATGAGCTTTTGAAGGCAATGAGGAAGAAAAGGGTAGTGCAGCTCTGTGATGCATGTGACATGTCGGGTAATCACATGGTACTGGACAGCGTCCGGCGATTCTCAGGGCTGGAGAGGAGCATCGTGTTTGGAATCCACCCAAAATCAGCTGAGTCAGCCATCTTAGACAATATTCTAGTCTGTCTGGCTTCCAGAGCAAAACAACAGCTATATATTCTGTGGCATGGAGACTATTAAGAAGAATCCCAAACCAAAAGGAGAAGAAGCATTCACTGTATATGTATCCATGGGTGAAAATCTAGCATGTCAGAAAACTTTCCTTGGCACTGTAGTATCTTGAATTTACTTGATATGGCTTTTCTATCTAAAGTCTTTTTAATTCCCACCAAATGATTGGGTGAGACCATTCAAGAAGGGTATACAGGACTCTAACACCAGGATTGGTTAATTTTGCCATCTACTAGGTTTAAAGGAGCTATCTCAGAAGCAGAATAAGGTGATCCCAGGACCATCAAGAAAAAAAAAAAAAACCCTGAGATCCCCTACCTGGAAAAGTGGTGACAGCAGAGGTGGTGGCATGGTGGTGGCATAGAGAGACAGGTAGCTGTAGGCTTCTAAGTCCATGGACTCCATAAAGCAGACTGTGTATGGGCAGGAGGCTGGCTTGCAGAAAGTGCCCTTTGGGCATTTACAGACTAGCTAAAGGAGATTTGTAACCCTTGTCAGAGCAGGGCAGAAGGTGAGGAGCCACTTGGCTGAGAGGCTGACGACAAGAGTGAATTGTGTCTGCAATACGGCAGAGGACAGACATTCCTATCTGGAAGACTGCTACATCCGGAGTTGTTTCTGTTCCTGAATTGTACCCTGTTCATTTCTCTAACTAATTCCATAATCATGAGTATTGTCTATGAGTTCTGTGTATCTATTGTAATAGATTATTGAACCCATATACGAAGCCATACCAGATCAGAACAAACTTCCTAGGTACTTGATATTTACCTTTGCTGTACCAGCTGCTCAGTGGGAGAAAGATGAGGCTTTCTGCGCCCGTAAAGATTTACAGCCTCGGAAACCCTGTACAGGGTCGCTATGAGTTGGAACCGACTCCACGGCACATAACAACAACAACAACAATATCAGTTTAGGAGGCCCCTGGGAGGCCTAATGGTTTAAATTCAGCTATTAACCTCATGGTTTATGGTTAGAAACCACTGATGGTGCATTGAAGGAAGGCCTGACTACCTGCTTTCATAAGATTAAAGCCAAGGAAGCCTTATGGAGCAATTCTACTCTGTAAATCATGGTGTCACCATGAATGGGCAGTGACTTCATAGCAACAGCTTTAGTTTGGGGTTTTTATATTGATTTGGGACTTGGAGGATTCCCAAGATAGTTTAATCATTGACAGAGTGGTTCTCAACCTTCTGGAAGAACAGAGGACAGTGGCATGATTATTCAGTCCTTCAAAATTATAGTCTTTAGTTTTTGTTCTCACAATGGCCCAGACCAAACCTTGTATTGTTTGTTGTTAAGTACCATCGAGTTGGTTCTGAATCATAGTGACCCTGTTTCCAAGGAGTAGTGGCAACAGCCATAATTAATGAAGGAATTAAAATGAAGAAATTGAGACATATTAATCGAGGAATTGAAATAAAGAAATGAGACACAGGGGAACCTGCGCATGAAGAATTCATTGTTTTTGCAAAGCAACAATGAACTATTTTCTTTTATTTTCTTTTTCTCTTTGGATGGCAGAGCCACAAAGAGTTGTTTTATTATTTTTTATACACAGACCCCTAGTTAAATTTTTCTCTTGTTGAATCATTCTCTGATTTATTCATGATTTTATTAGTATCCCTTTTTACTTTAGATCTTTGACTCTCCTACACTTTAGTATATTTTCATTAAAAGTTAGAAGCCATACATTAGCTACATTTTATTCCACTTGTAATCATAGGTAGTTTTAATACTTATAGTAACAATGTTCTTAAGACTGTTAGGAGACAGGATTTGTCAATTGAATTACTACCAGCTTAAATTTAGTGATTGTAAACATTCTTCCTTGTAGCCTTAGTTTAAGGCAATGAAGAATCCTAAATATGAATAGACCATAAATAAGTGCTGTGGGTACAAGAATTTCAAAAAAAATAATTAGACTATAGATAAGGGTTGTGAGAATCTACAGTTATATAAATAAGAAGTCTGATCAGTAAAATAGGGGAATTGTTTTGATAGCCTCAGCTTTCTTGAGAAGGGATGTTTCTGTAGGAGGAAGTTAAGGAAGTATAACTTGCACCTGACCATTAGGCTTGATGGCTTAAGATTTGACTAGCAAAGGTCAAGAAACATGTAAAGGTTAACTTGCTTCTCAGAGAAAAGAACAGATTTATGTAGGAACAAGTGTTTAACTAAAAGGTTTCAAGGTGCCTGAATGTCTCCTATGCCTTGAGAGAATGTCTTTGCTGTGACTTCTCATCCCTGTTGTAAATTTAAGAATTGTAAGCCATGAGGAATGTGCCCCAAGATAGATTGTACCTTGATGTCATTGATTACTATGAAAGCAATGTTTTTTGTAATGGTATATAAAGGGGTTGTAAGATAGAAGAAAGGAAGTAGAAGAAAGGAGTAGAAAAAAGGAGAGAGGTAAGAGATGTAGAGGCAAGAGTGAGAGAAGTAAGTAGAGCAGAAAGAAGTAGGGAGAGAAGAAGGAATATAAGGTGGAGAAGAGATGAGACAAGAATGGAGGGAGGATAGAGGAAGTAATGTAGAGAAGAAGCAGGGGAGTAGAGTAGTGAAAGTAGTAATGTAGATAATTAGGAGTAGTAGTGTAGAAAGAAAAAGGGTAAGAGTAATGTAGAGAAAGAGACAGTAAAGAAATGGAGGGAGGGGAAGCTAGTAAAGAAGCGGAAGAGATGAGCAGAAGAGGAAAGAATGAAAGCAGGAGCAGGGGAAGGGAGAGAAGCAGAAGAGATGAGCAGGAGAGAAAAGAATGAGCAGGAGGGTAAAAATGAGCAGGGCAGTAAAGAATGAGAGAAGTAGAGTATTAGAGTAGCCATAGAAATAATAATAATAAAGCATGTAAGAAGAAGATTTTGAATTTATCATGACTCATGACTCCGTGTACTCCCTTAATCGCCGACGCCACACACATCTTCAGGAAAAACCCTGAAATAAGTATGCTGGGGCAGGCTCTCGGCAGAGTGGAAGGTGGATTTGAACTGCCGACCATGTCGTTAACAGTCCAGTGTTTATCTAGTGCCACATCAGGACTTTAATTATCATCACATAGAGAAATTACAGGCCATTAGAAGATATGATGTTAAGTGCTGTCGCGTTAGTTCCGATTCATAGTGACTCTGTATAGGGTTTCCAAGGAGCGGCTGGTGAGCTTGAACCACCAAACTTGCAATTCAAACCAATCTTGCAGTCCAGCTCACTAACCCACAGCACCACACCAGGAATCCTTAGAAGACATATGTAAACCCATGGCTCTCAGTGGTAGATAGTATTAGAGACCAAAATTTTGATCTAAGGGTACATGTTGTTGTTGTTGCTAAGTGTCATTGAGTCAGTCCTAACTCATAGTGATCCTGTATAGAGTATCTGAGGAGCAACTGGTGGGTTTGAACTGCTTACCTTGAGGTTCAAACTGACCTTGTGGTCCAGTGCTTTATCCCCACAGTGTCACACCAGGACATAAAATTAGGAAAGATGTAGTTTTTAAAAATCAGTGAGAGATTGAGCAGCTGGGGACTCTAGACCCAAAGAGGGAGACGGACTGTGTGCTGATGACCGGGGATGGGGGTGGTGGGGGGAGCAGGCTTGCAGGATATACCCTTTGGTTGGCTGATGATGCATGGAGGGGATTGTAACCATGGCAACAAAATTATATACGATAGGATAAATGTAAAGCTAATGTTCTCCCATGTAAACTATCACATAATTCACAATAAAATATTTTAAAAATATATCAGTGAGTTAGAAGATTCTAGTTAAGATAGTAACTTAGCTAGAAGCAACCTGGACATCTCCCTACAGCATGAGTCAAGAAACCAAATGAAATGAATCAAACAATGACCCCAGATCCCTGCATATCAAAAGAAAGTTTGGAGAATTGGACTGAGCACAAATTTGAAAGCATTACAATGAAATCAACAGGGACATGAAGATTCTCAGATAAAACAATTCCAACCTGCTGGTCTGGCACTGCACGGCCATTATGAGAAGGCACCAGGGCACATCCCAGGGAAGGAGCCCAGGCGGGTAATTTTGCCAAAAAATGCTGCTGGAAGCAGAAACATTGAGTGAAGGATCCTGGAAAGAAACCAGGTAGGCAGGACTGGTACTGAGTCCAGGCTATCCAAAAGAGACACAAGGGAGTCTCACAGCATTGAAAATAGGAAAACATAGGGAAGTACCAGTAGAGAAAAGGGGGGATGATCCAATTGTTGGAGCCTCAGGACACGATTCTATTAAAATAGGGAGTGCACTTCTAAAGAGGGATAAGAGTAAGTACAGGAAGGTGGGTAAGAACCTCAGAGTCCCTGGTGACTACAGAGAAGGGAGGGAACAAGAAAGTAGGGACAGGACTTACTATCAGCTGTAGTGCACACCCAATTGCTCAGAAGAATCCATGGAATAATGAAACAGCAGAGCAATTATCAGAAGTTTCCCTTGACTGGCTTCCTGGTGGTCCCCTTCCCCTCACATCTGAGTAGCCCAAGTCTCCGCACCTCACCCCTTGCCCCCAGGACCATCAGCTACTTGCCCAACATTTGACATGGTCACAGCACACCCTGCCCTGGGTGGTTTGTCCTCCTCTGAGAGAAGTCCAAGAGACATGCCCACAGCCTGTCCACCCAGCTCCAGTGGAGGACAGTTTCAAAGAACACCCAGAGTTCCTCTCTCCTGCTCAGATGCACAGAGAAAACCCCTAAAGAACTGCCCACCTTTCCTCTCACCCACCTGAGCTCACCTAGCACCCCAGCTGGCCTGCACTGCAAGACCCCCAGGTCGTTCTTCACTGCTCACCCCAGCCTGCTGGATCCCACAGTGCACATTGCCCAGCCTGAGAAAAGAGACATTCCCAGTGAATGGTCCACTTTATGCCCCTTCTATACCCCACCTAGCCCAAATGCCCCAGGGTGGCAGGTGCCAGAGAACTGAAAAAAAATGGAGCCACTGGACTGCACAGATGCAGGGGACCAAAGGGGACCAGGAGCAGGCTGCGTAGAAGCTGGCTTGAAACAGTGAACATGGGAGTAAGTATCACCTAGAAGATCCTTGGAGCCTTCAGTCTCTTCTGGGCCCCAACTACTTGTGTCCTGGGCACTCTCCTCTGGCCTGTCTCAGTGCTCTTAAATTCTGGTGAACGGATGTTTCTCTACTGTCAGATATAAAGGAATCACGCTGCAGCAAGAGTGTCACATGAAAACATAGCTACACTTAAAATTCTGTGGAGGTACAGTCCCCAAGCATACTGGCAGGATTCTAAGAGACTGAACGGAGGAAGACAGAATGTCATAGAAACTATTCTTTATCTCTTTAAGCAGGTGGGTGTCCTGGGGTGTGTAGCTTACCAAAAAAAAACCCTACTAAATCCATATAAACAGTCCAACTTATACTAAACTGAGTTCAAGCACTTTCCCCATCTGCAGCCCAACTTTCAGCACCTCCTGCCTCCACGCCCATCTGAGGATTCCTTTCTAGTACCACATCCACCATGAATAGATGTTGTTAAATGCCATCGAGTCGGTTCCAACTCATAGTGATCCTGGATAGGGTTTCCAAGGAGTGGCTAATGAGTTTGAACCACAGACCTTGTGGTTCAAACCAACCTTGTGGTCCAGTGCTTTATCCTACTGTGCCACACCAGGACTCCATGGATAGATAGGAAAGGAAGTCTCCTTTCCCTCAGGTCTCATCCTCTGGGGACTGGTACCTACAAGAGCTAGGTGGATCTCAGTTATGGAACACTGGTGCTCTGTAGGTTAATCTGAGTCCTGCTCACACCAGCCAATCATGCTGTTCTACAAAGACTTCCAAGTCATTATTGGTGTGTGCCATTGACTTCATTTCAATTTACAGAGATCCTGTATAGGGTTTCTGAGGCAATAAATCTTTACACAAGCAGAAAGTCTCATCTTTTTCCCATAGAATAGCTGGTGGATTCAAACCTTGTGGTTAGCAGCCCAATGCATAACCCACTACACCATAAGTTGGGATGCGGTAGAAATCGTATCAGTCTAACGCTCTCTCTCTCTCATACATACACACACTCACTAAGAATGTAGTTTCCCTCACTCCTTTTCTTCTTGCTGCCTCTAAGGCATCTTAGCCCACTAGGGCAGTAGGATTTTTTTTACTGACAGTGGTGAGCACTAGTGTTAAGGTTCAGAGAAAACAAAATTGAACATGCAAATACTCTCCAGGCACTCGAGACATGCAAGGATCAGTGCTGGTGGTCCTGTTTGTATGACCCTGCAGGCCCAAGAAGAAGACCAGGGAGGGAAGAGCAGACCTTACCAGAAAGGAACCCACACCTGGGGTGGGGGAGCGGGGAGACTAGGTAGAACCTTGGGAGCTCCTTGGGCACCCTCCTTCCCCACCTTCCTCAGCCCCTTTAAAGCACAGGTGAATGGATGTTTCTCCTCATACCAACTCTCCTGACAAGGACGCTAAGTCTCCTAGACATAATGAAGCAGAGATGACTATGTTTTTTGGGGGAGTTTACAAGTCTGAACTGCGCTTCCTCACCATCTCTCTAATCCCCTCCCTAACCTGTTGAAGTTGTTAAGTTCTGACTCATAGTCACCTTGTATAGGGTGTCCATGGAGTATGTGGTAGGTTTGAACTGCTGACTTTGCAGTAAACAGTCCAGTGCTTATCCTACAGCACTACACCAGGACTGTTGAAGTACAGCTCCCTACTCTAATGTTGTTTTGTTGTTGTTGTTGTAATGTTGTCATTGTTGTTAAGTGCTGTCTCATAGCAACCCTGTAGAGGGTTTCTGAGGAGCAGCTGGTGGGTTTGACTCCATCTTTACCAATCCATTTTCAAGAATATAAAAAACATCCATCACGGAATTCAATGTGGATACAGAAAGAATCATCAAACTTGTCTTCTAATCACAAATGAAAATTATCCTAGGGATTTCTGGAGTAGAACAGATGGGAAGGAGACAGGGAGTAGGAAAACCAGTGAAACATCCCAACTGTTTCAGGGCAAAGGACAACTCAGGAAACAACCAGACCTTCCCTTTACATTGATCCCTAGCTGAGCTGATACAAGAGTAGCTAGTTCAGGTCTCTGTACAATACAGGACCAGTCCCAGACCCTATACACCCCTGTCTAGGACACAGGTTTGATGAAGCCATAATCCATGCACTTGATGAGACATTCTCGGGCAGTCTGAATCACAGCTTCCTTCTTTTCATCTGGCTCCATTTTGCCCACTATTGTCAGAATCTCCAGCAGCTCGCTTTCCACCAGCTTCTTGGCCAGTTCAGCATCGGCTGCCAGCAGATTGTAGGCGATGACCAAGCCCCGGTGCTGGACTGACAGCCGGTCATGCAGACAAAGCCGCTGTAGGATCTCCAACCACTGGGTTGTCTGGAGAGAGAGTAGGGAAAAGAGGATTGCAGGAATCGTTAGGGAGACAGAGGAAGGAGACAGGAGACAAGATACATAGGAAGCATTGGCCAGATACAGATCCTGGGCCCTCAATAGTCTGGTTATCGGAGTCTGGTACTCAACACATGTGTACTTAAGCCCCTTGGGACTAGCTAAACTGGGAGATGCCCCTCTTCTTACCAGAGCCAGAGCAGGAATCAGAGAACTAGAAGAAACTTGAAATAATCCCAGCCCTTTCATTTGATTAGTAGAGGAACTGAGGACAAGACAGGGAAGCAATTTCCTTGTGGTCACATATCTGATAAGTAATAGAGGAAAAACATCTGCCTATCCATTGATTGTGGCTTGCAAAGGGCAGGAACAGACCCACTGCATACTTCAGTGGAATAGGGAGGGAGGGTGTTGAAAAAGAAGCATTCTCACCCTGGGCACAATGCGGAATGCTTGCCTCTGCCAACCCAGGTGCCCTTTGAGATATGAGCTGCAGGCATGTAGCCCTCCTGCCTTGACTTCAATTGCAATCACTAATGTTCCCTCTCCTCCACCCCTCACTGTGCAGATGAGCAAGAAGTCCAACCACTGGGTGTGGAGGGGCGAGACACTGATCAGCCCAAAGACAAAGATGGAGCTGGGCCTAGAGCCTGGAGACTTGATTTATATCACTCAGTGGACACATATGGTATGAGAGAGAAGGAATGAAAACCAGCAGAGATCTGCATCCAAATACAACAGCATTAGCCTTTCTAGTCATACACCCCACCAACTGGTGCCAGGCAGAGTAGAATAGGTTTCAGAGTCAGAGAGACCAGTATTTCAGTCCAAGCTCAGCTACTTACCAACTACATGACCTTAGGTAAATTATTTAATCTCTCCTAGCCTCAGGAGCCTCATCTGTCATCTGTTACACCTACCTCAGAACACTGTGATGGTTTGATAAATTGAAAGAGTTGAAAATGGGGCCTGGAGCAAAGTAAGAGCCCAACACATGGAAGTTGTTGTTAGGGGCCATTGAGTCGGTATCAACTCATATCGACTTTATGCACAGCAGAACGAAGCACTGCCTGATCCTGGGCTAACCTCACTACTGTTGCCACACTTGAGTTCATTGATGCTGCCACTTGGCCAATCCATCTCGTTGGGGTTCTTCCTCTTTTTCTCTGACCGTCCACCTTACCAAACATGATATCCTTCTCTAGCTACTGGTCCCTGCTGACACTATGTCCGAAGTATGAGAGAAGTTTGGCCATCTTGGCCTCGAAGGAAGTAGACAGGGATAATCATTAAGACTCTAGTCCCAGGATTTTCCCCTTGATGATTCCTTGTACTTGTTATCCTCACCCTCCATTGTCATCATGGATAGATTTCTATACATTGCTCTCAAATGGAGACACAGAGAGGGGAGGAAAATGGAATTCTTGCCTCTGAACATCTATGTAACTTTAGGTAAACTTTTCACTGAGTTGCTTATCTTAAAGGAAATGAAACTTCAGCTGGCTGTGGAAGGATTCTTGGAAAGTTTCAATGTTTATAGAAAGCTAATAATGAGCCCAGTGCCCATCCTCCTGGATGAGTCTTTAGGGGCTGGAAAGAGGGTTCCAGAGAAGGAAGAACGGAGCGCAGCATCCCCAGGAATAACTTAGTGATATGAGACTGCAGAGGTATTCAATACCCACCATGGCCCCAATGACCAAAGGAGGTTTCTAAGATGATGGGCCCAGGAAGCCTCATACAGTCCCCAGGGTCCTACTGTGTGAGTGGGAAATGAGCTGAGATTTCCGAAACCCTCAGGAAGAACAAAGATGTGACCAGGAGTGGACCAGAAATCCTGAAGGATTCCAATCCCTCCCCAAGTAACTAGTTGTGTGATCTTCTTGCATCTTCTTTATCTGTAAAACAGGATACTATAATAATATGCATCTAATAAAGGTGACGGGAAGATTAAATGACTTGATAGACATCAACACATAGGACAATGTCTGATGCACAGTAAGAGCAAGGCGTCACAGAGTGTCCTGCGTAGACCTGCTGACCACAGTTGGGCAACCACAGTTACTTCAGCTGATACTGCTTTTAGGCCAGCATTTTCAAAGAGTAAACCCCAAATCAAAAGCACCTCATCCCCAATGTACAGAATCAGAATACTCAGGGAAGTTGTGTTTTAAGTTCTCCAGGAGTTTCTTAGACAAATTAAAGTTTGAGACCCGTGGCTCTAGGGCCAAAGACAAAGGAGAATGCAAAACATTCAGCAGAGAGCTACCCTTCCTCTGGGCTGTGACAACATAAGACCCCTTGGAACTTAGAGAACACACACACTTGTGTGTAAAGAGAACCATTAAACAGCTATCTAAAGGAGTCTGTCTCTAAACCAGAGTTGAATAAATGTGAGTTGCCAAATATACATTTTTTACCATCAGTAGAGATGGGGGTCCACGAACTCAATTAAGTTCAGTTTGGTGAAATAAGCAAAGTTTCATTTTACACACCATATCTCCCATCACACCTGCTGGGATGACCATAATCTCACCATAGGCCCTGGCCATCATGTCTACTTAGGAGAACCTGCACCCTCTTCATCAAGCCACAAGGTCCCTATGGTATTCCCATCCCTTTCACATTTCTTTTGGGGGCTCAGGTACCCCCCTGAGGTAGCCACTGTTGTTGTTATTACTGTTATTATTGTTAAGTTGTAGGAACAGGCAACCCCTGGAAGGTCAGTATGAGCTGAGAATGGGGAGGTCCCTATAGCATACCCAGCCCCTCATTGCCGCAACTCTCACCACTTGAGTCATCTTGATGCAGAGTTTCTTATGTGCTGCTGTCAGCATGGCCAGGGCTCCAGCAGCCGCATTCTGTACCTTGTCATCATCCTCTCCACAAAGCAGCACCACCAGCTTCAGCCGGTCGTTCCCATCAGCCAGGAACCTCTCCTGCACCTATGGGAGAAGTGAAAGATGACAGCCAAGGAGTCAGCTACACGACTTGGAGAAAACCACTGCCCAGCCTGAAAACAGAAAGATGTATCTGATGCCCTGCATTCTAACCCAGAATCCCCCAGAGCTTTTCTGTGAGCAGCTTCCTCATGCCACCTCTCCTCCCTGAAATCTAGATATGAATGGGACTAGAAATTTCTCCTGCTAAAATGTTAGAGTCTCTATCTGGACCAAAGAAGAGTGAAGAAAATCAAAGGCACATGGAAACAAGAAATCCAAACAATTAATCTAAGACCAAAAGAACTAGATGGTGCCCGACTACCATTGCTGACCACTCTGAAAGAGATCACACTAAAAGGTCCTAGATAGACTAGAAGAAAAATGGGGAATAAAACTCAAAATTAATATATGTATGCATAAAAAAATGACCAACCTTACAAGTCTGACAAAGAGCGGTAGAACCCCTAACTGGTAGGACAAAGGCTATGGCCCTTGGTCACTCTTCAGGCCTGGAACTGAACTCATGCCCAGGACTCAACTTGCAGTCAAACACCAGAAAGGCTTACAGGGTGAACAGCAACACCAGGGAGATATCACTCCTTAGAACAATCAACCACAGGAGGCCAAAAGGCCAGCATTTGCCCAGGGATTTAAAGCTCAGAAGGCAGGAATGGATAGGAAAGAAGAATGAAGGCAAATGGAAAACACAGAAAGGAAGTAGAGAAGAGTTTTGTTATCTTGTGGGGGTTGCAATCAATGTCATGAAACAAAAAGTGTATGAATTGTTGAATGGAAAACTAATTGCTCTGCACATTTCACTCAAATAACAATAAAAAGTTTTTAAAAAGTTAAAGAGAATAAGGGGCCCCTGGATGGTGGTCCTACTACCTCTGTTTGCTTTCAGCTACCGACAGCAGGGAGAGAAGGCAGGTACAGACTACAGAAGGGTTGTTGTAAAGTGCGGTCAAGTTACTTCTGATTCATGGTAGCTGAGGATTCTAGATTCATGGAAAGAGAGGGACTAAGAGCTGGCGGCCAGGAGGCAGACTTGCAGAATGTGCCCTTTGGTGGTATAAATTACTATATATGCCTGAGTGTTTTTGAAAAAAAAAGAGCTAAAGCTAATAGAGAAAAATACTGTTGACTGATGGTACATGGAGGGGATTATAATCATGGTAATGAAACAAAGTGTATGATTTGTTGAATGTGTTGAATGTAAAACTGATGATCTGCCCTGTAAACTTTCACTCAATCCACAATAAAAACCTTAAAAAAAAAAAAAAAAAAAAATCACAGTGCTTAAGGCAGACATTTTTTTTTTACTAGTTAAGCTAGACTATTGTTTGGTATTTAAGAAGACTTGGGAAGACATGTTTGGTTTAAGGTTTAAAGAATATCTCAGGGCAATGGTTTCAGCCATCATTCATCATCTATGACTCTAAAATGTCTAGAGTCGATGAGAAATTCTGGTCTGCATTTCAGTTCCAACTCATATTGACCCTGTATAGGGTTTCAGAGGCTGCAAATCTTTATGAGAGTAGAAAGCCTCATCTTTCTCCCATGGAGCAGCTGGTAGATTCTAACTGCTGATCTTGTAGTTAGCAGCCCAACTCATAACCC
>NW_006408525.1:4119386-4179276 GCF_000296735.1 Chrysochloris asiatica | reverse complement strand
TGAGTCAGTCCTAACTCATAGTGATCCTGTATAGAGTATCTGAGGAGCAACTGGTGGGTTTGAACTGCTTACCTTGAGGTTCAAACTGACCTTGTGGTCCAGTGCTTTATCCCCACAGTGTCACACCAGGACATAAAATTAGGAAAGATGTAGTTTTTAAAAATCAGTGAGAGATTGAGCAGCTGGGGACTCTAGACCCAAAGAGGGAGACGGACTGTGTGCTGATGACCGGGGATGGGGGTGGTGGGGGGAGCAGGCTTGCAGGATATACCCTTTGGTTGGCTGATGATGCATGGAGGGGATTGTAACCATGGCAACAAAATTATATACGATAGGATAAATGTAAAGCTAATGTTCTCCCATGTAAACTATCACATAATTCACAATAAAATATTTTAAAAATATATCAGTGAGTTAGAAGATTCTAGTTAAGATAGTAACTTAGCTAGAAGCAACCTGGACATCTCCCTACAGCATGAGTCAAGAAACCAAATGAAATGAATCAAACAATGACCCCAGATCCCTGCATATCAAAAGAAAGTTTGGAGAATTGGACTGAGCACAAATTTGAAAGCATTACAATGAAATCAACAGGGACATGAAGATTCTCAGATAAAACAATTCCAACCTGCTGGTCTGGCACTGCACGGCCATTATGAGAAGGCACCAGGGCACATCCCAGGGAAGGAGCCCAGGCGGGTAATTTTGCCAAAAAATGCTGCTGGAAGCAGAAACATTGAGTGAAGGATCCTGGAAAGAAACCAGGTAGGCAGGACTGGTACTGAGTCCAGGCTATCCAAAAGAGACACAAGGGAGTCTCACAGCATTGAAAATAGGAAAACATAGGGAAGTACCAGTAGAGAAAAGGGGGGATGATCCAATTGTTGGAGCCTCAGGACACGATTCTATTAAAATAGGGAGTGCACTTCTAAAGAGGGATAAGAGTAAGTACAGGAAGGTGGGTAAGAACCTCAGAGTCCCTGGTGACTACAGAGAAGGGAGGGAACAAGAAAGTAGGGACAGGACTTACTATCAGCTGTAGTGCACACCCAATTGCTCAGAAGAATCCATGGAATAATGAAACAGCAGAGCAATTATCAGAAGTTTCCCTTGACTGGCTTCCTGGTGGTCCCCTTCCCCTCACATCTGAGTAGCCCAAGTCTCCGCACCTCACCCCTTGCCCCCAGGACCATCAGCTACTTGCCCAACATTTGACATGGTCACAGCACACCCTGCCCTGGGTGGTTTGTCCTCCTCTGAGAGAAGTCCAAGAGACATGCCCACAGCCTGTCCACCCAGCTCCAGTGGAGGACAGTTTCAAAGAACACCCAGAGTTCCTCTCTCCTGCTCAGATGCACAGAGAAAACCCCTAAAGAACTGCCCACCTTTCCTCTCACCCACCTGAGCTCACCTAGCACCCCAGCTGGCCTGCACTGCAAGACCCCCAGGTCGTTCTTCACTGCTCACCCCAGCCTGCTGGATCCCACAGTGCACATTGCCCAGCCTGAGAAAAGAGACATTCCCAGTGAATGGTCCACTTTATGCCCCTTCTATACCCCACCTAGCCCAAATGCCCCAGGGTGGCAGGTGCCAGAGAACTGAAAAAAAATGGAGCCACTGGACTGCACAGATGCAGGGGACCAAAGGGGACCAGGAGCAGGCTGCGTAGAAGCTGGCTTGAAACAGTGAACATGGGAGTAAGTATCACCTAGAAGATCCTTGGAGCCTTCAGTCTCTTCTGGGCCCCAACTACTTGTGTCCTGGGCACTCTCCTCTGGCCTGTCTCAGTGCTCTTAAATTCTGGTGAACGGATGTTTCTCTACTGTCAGATATAAAGGAATCACGCTGCAGCAAGAGTGTCACATGAAAACATAGCTACACTTAAAATTCTGTGGAGGTACAGTCCCCAAGCATACTGGCAGGATTCTAAGAGACTGAACGGAGGAAGACAGAATGTCATAGAAACTATTCTTTATCTCTTTAAGCAGGTGGGTGTCCTGGGGTGTGTAGCTTACCAAAAAAAAACCCTACTAAATCCATATAAACAGTCCAACTTATACTAAACTGAGTTCAAGCACTTTCCCCATCTGCAGCCCAACTTTCAGCACCTCCTGCCTCCACGCCCATCTGAGGATTCCTTTCTAGTACCACATCCACCATGAATAGATGTTGTTAAATGCCATCGAGTCGGTTCCAACTCATAGTGATCCTGGATAGGGTTTCCAAGGAGTGGCTAATGAGTTTGAACCACAGACCTTGTGGTTCAAACCAACCTTGTGGTCCAGTGCTTTATCCTACTGTGCCACACCAGGACTCCATGGATAGATAGGAAAGGAAGTCTCCTTTCCCTCAGGTCTCATCCTCTGGGGACTGGTACCTACAAGAGCTAGGTGGATCTCAGTTATGGAACACTGGTGCTCTGTAGGTTAATCTGAGTCCTGCTCACACCAGCCAATCATGCTGTTCTACAAAGACTTCCAAGTCATTATTGGTGTGTGCCATTGACTTCATTTCAATTTACAGAGATCCTGTATAGGGTTTCTGAGGCAATAAATCTTTACACAAGCAGAAAGTCTCATCTTTTTCCCATAGAATAGCTGGTGGATTCAAACCTTGTGGTTAGCAGCCCAATGCATAACCCACTACACCATAAGTTGGGATGCGGTAGAAATCGTATCAGTCTAACGCTCTCTCTCTCTCATACATACACACACTCACTAAGAATGTAGTTTCCCTCACTCCTTTTCTTCTTGCTGCCTCTAAGGCATCTTAGCCCACTAGGGCAGTAGGATTTTTTTTACTGACAGTGGTGAGCACTAGTGTTAAGGTTCAGAGAAAACAAAATTGAACATGCAAATACTCTCCAGGCACTCGAGACATGCAAGGATCAGTGCTGGTGGTCCTGTTTGTATGACCCTGCAGGCCCAAGAAGAAGACCAGGGAGGGAAGAGCAGACCTTACCAGAAAGGAACCCACACCTGGGGTGGGGGAGCGGGGAGACTAGGTAGAACCTTGGGAGCTCCTTGGGCACCCTCCTTCCCCACCTTCCTCAGCCCCTTTAAAGCACAGGTGAATGGATGTTTCTCCTCATACCAACTCTCCTGACAAGGACGCTAAGTCTCCTAGACATAATGAAGCAGAGATGACTATGTTTTTTGGGGGAGTTTACAAGTCTGAACTGCGCTTCCTCACCATCTCTCTAATCCCCTCCCTAACCTGTTGAAGTTGTTAAGTTCTGACTCATAGTCACCTTGTATAGGGTGTCCATGGAGTATGTGGTAGGTTTGAACTGCTGACTTTGCAGTAAACAGTCCAGTGCTTATCCTACAGCACTACACCAGGACTGTTGAAGTACAGCTCCCTACTCTAATGTTGTTTTGTTGTTGTTGTTGTAATGTTGTCATTGTTGTTAAGTGCTGTCTCATAGCAACCCTGTAGAGGGTTTCTGAGGAGCAGCTGGTGGGTTTGACTCCATCTTTACCAATCCATTTTCAAGAATATAAAAAACATCCATCACGGAATTCAATGTGGATACAGAAAGAATCATCAAACTTGTCTTCTAATCACAAATGAAAATTATCCTAGGGATTTCTGGAGTAGAACAGATGGGAAGGAGACAGGGAGTAGGAAAACCAGTGAAACATCCCAACTGTTTCAGGGCAAAGGACAACTCAGGAAACAACCAGACCTTCCCTTTACATTGATCCCTAGCTGAGCTGATACAAGAGTAGCTAGTTCAGGTCTCTGTACAATACAGGACCAGTCCCAGACCCTATACACCCCTGTCTAGGACACAGGTTTGATGAAGCCATAATCCATGCACTTGATGAGACATTCTCGGGCAGTCTGAATCACAGCTTCCTTCTTTTCATCTGGCTCCATTTTGCCCACTATTGTCAGAATCTCCAGCAGCTCGCTTTCCACCAGCTTCTTGGCCAGTTCAGCATCGGCTGCCAGCAGATTGTAGGCGATGACCAAGCCCCGGTGCTGGACTGACAGCCGGTCATGCAGACAAAGCCGCTGTAGGATCTCCAACCACTGGGTTGTCTGGAGAGAGAGTAGGGAAAAGAGGATTGCAGGAATCGTTAGGGAGACAGAGGAAGGAGACAGGAGACAAGATACATAGGAAGCATTGGCCAGATACAGATCCTGGGCCCTCAATAGTCTGGTTATCGGAGTCTGGTACTCAACACATGTGTACTTAAGCCCCTTGGGACTAGCTAAACTGGGAGATGCCCCTCTTCTTACCAGAGCCAGAGCAGGAATCAGAGAACTAGAAGAAACTTGAAATAATCCCAGCCCTTTCATTTGATTAGTAGAGGAACTGAGGACAAGACAGGGAAGCAATTTCCTTGTGGTCACATATCTGATAAGTAATAGAGGAAAAACATCTGCCTATCCATTGATTGTGGCTTGCAAAGGGCAGGAACAGACCCACTGCATACTTCAGTGGAATAGGGAGGGAGGGTGTTGAAAAAGAAGCATTCTCACCCTGGGCACAATGCGGAATGCTTGCCTCTGCCAACCCAGGTGCCCTTTGAGATATGAGCTGCAGGCATGTAGCCCTCCTGCCTTGACTTCAATTGCAATCACTAATGTTCCCTCTCCTCCACCCCTCACTGTGCAGATGAGCAAGAAGTCCAACCACTGGGTGTGGAGGGGCGAGACACTGATCAGCCCAAAGACAAAGATGGAGCTGGGCCTAGAGCCTGGAGACTTGATTTATATCACTCAGTGGACACATATGGTATGAGAGAGAAGGAATGAAAACCAGCAGAGATCTGCATCCAAATACAACAGCATTAGCCTTTCTAGTCATACACCCCACCAACTGGTGCCAGGCAGAGTAGAATAGGTTTCAGAGTCAGAGAGACCAGTATTTCAGTCCAAGCTCAGCTACTTACCAACTACATGACCTTAGGTAAATTATTTAATCTCTCCTAGCCTCAGGAGCCTCATCTGTCATCTGTTACACCTACCTCAGAACACTGTGATGGTTTGATAAATTGAAAGAGTTGAAAATGGGGCCTGGAGCAAAGTAAGAGCCCAACACATGGAAGTTGTTGTTAGGGGCCATTGAGTCGGTATCAACTCATATCGACTTTATGCACAGCAGAACGAAGCACTGCCTGATCCTGGGCTAACCTCACTACTGTTGCCACACTTGAGTTCATTGATGCTGCCACTTGGCCAATCCATCTCGTTGGGGTTCTTCCTCTTTTTCTCTGACCGTCCACCTTACCAAACATGATATCCTTCTCTAGCTACTGGTCCCTGCTGACACTATGTCCGAAGTATGAGAGAAGTTTGGCCATCTTGGCCTCGAAGGAAGTAGACAGGGATAATCATTAAGACTCTAGTCCCAGGATTTTCCCCTTGATGATTCCTTGTACTTGTTATCCTCACCCTCCATTGTCATCATGGATAGATTTCTATACATTGCTCTCAAATGGAGACACAGAGAGGGGAGGAAAATGGAATTCTTGCCTCTGAACATCTATGTAACTTTAGGTAAACTTTTCACTGAGTTGCTTATCTTAAAGGAAATGAAACTTCAGCTGGCTGTGGAAGGATTCTTGGAAAGTTTCAATGTTTATAGAAAGCTAATAATGAGCCCAGTGCCCATCCTCCTGGATGAGTCTTTAGGGGCTGGAAAGAGGGTTCCAGAGAAGGAAGAACGGAGCGCAGCATCCCCAGGAATAACTTAGTGATATGAGACTGCAGAGGTATTCAATACCCACCATGGCCCCAATGACCAAAGGAGGTTTCTAAGATGATGGGCCCAGGAAGCCTCATACAGTCCCCAGGGTCCTACTGTGTGAGTGGGAAATGAGCTGAGATTTCCGAAACCCTCAGGAAGAACAAAGATGTGACCAGGAGTGGACCAGAAATCCTGAAGGATTCCAATCCCTCCCCAAGTAACTAGTTGTGTGATCTTCTTGCATCTTCTTTATCTGTAAAACAGGATACTATAATAATATGCATCTAATAAAGGTGACGGGAAGATTAAATGACTTGATAGACATCAACACATAGGACAATGTCTGATGCACAGTAAGAGCAAGGCGTCACAGAGTGTCCTGCGTAGACCTGCTGACCACAGTTGGGCAACCACAGTTACTTCAGCTGATACTGCTTTTAGGCCAGCATTTTCAAAGAGTAAACCCCAAATCAAAAGCACCTCATCCCCAATGTACAGAATCAGAATACTCAGGGAAGTTGTGTTTTAAGTTCTCCAGGAGTTTCTTAGACAAATTAAAGTTTGAGACCCGTGGCTCTAGGGCCAAAGACAAAGGAGAATGCAAAACATTCAGCAGAGAGCTACCCTTCCTCTGGGCTGTGACAACATAAGACCCCTTGGAACTTAGAGAACACACACACTTGTGTGTAAAGAGAACCATTAAACAGCTATCTAAAGGAGTCTGTCTCTAAACCAGAGTTGAATAAATGTGAGTTGCCAAATATACATTTTTTACCATCAGTAGAGATGGGGGTCCACGAACTCAATTAAGTTCAGTTTGGTGAAATAAGCAAAGTTTCATTTTACACACCATATCTCCCATCACACCTGCTGGGATGACCATAATCTCACCATAGGCCCTGGCCATCATGTCTACTTAGGAGAACCTGCACCCTCTTCATCAAGCCACAAGGTCCCTATGGTATTCCCATCCCTTTCACATTTCTTTTGGGGGCTCAGGTACCCCCCTGAGGTAGCCACTGTTGTTGTTATTACTGTTATTATTGTTAAGTTGTAGGAACAGGCAACCCCTGGAAGGTCAGTATGAGCTGAGAATGGGGAGGTCCCTATAGCATACCCAGCCCCTCATTGCCGCAACTCTCACCACTTGAGTCATCTTGATGCAGAGTTTCTTATGTGCTGCTGTCAGCATGGCCAGGGCTCCAGCAGCCGCATTCTGTACCTTGTCATCATCCTCTCCACAAAGCAGCACCACCAGCTTCAGCCGGTCGTTCCCATCAGCCAGGAACCTCTCCTGCACCTATGGGAGAAGTGAAAGATGACAGCCAAGGAGTCAGCTACACGACTTGGAGAAAACCACTGCCCAGCCTGAAAACAGAAAGATGTATCTGATGCCCTGCATTCTAACCCAGAATCCCCCAGAGCTTTTCTGTGAGCAGCTTCCTCATGCCACCTCTCCTCCCTGAAATCTAGATATGAATGGGACTAGAAATTTCTCCTGCTAAAATGTTAGAGTCTCTATCTGGACCAAAGAAGAGTGAAGAAAATCAAAGGCACATGGAAACAAGAAATCCAAACAATTAATCTAAGACCAAAAGAACTAGATGGTGCCCGACTACCATTGCTGACCACTCTGAAAGAGATCACACTAAAAGGTCCTAGATAGACTAGAAGAAAAATGGGGAATAAAACTCAAAATTAATATATGTATGCATAAAAAAATGACCAACCTTACAAGTCTGACAAAGAGCGGTAGAACCCCTAACTGGTAGGACAAAGGCTATGGCCCTTGGTCACTCTTCAGGCCTGGAACTGAACTCATGCCCAGGACTCAACTTGCAGTCAAACACCAGAAAGGCTTACAGGGTGAACAGCAACACCAGGGAGATATCACTCCTTAGAACAATCAACCACAGGAGGCCAAAAGGCCAGCATTTGCCCAGGGATTTAAAGCTCAGAAGGCAGGAATGGATAGGAAAGAAGAATGAAGGCAAATGGAAAACACAGAAAGGAAGTAGAGAAGAGTTTTGTTATCTTGTGGGGGTTGCAATCAATGTCATGAAACAAAAAGTGTATGAATTGTTGAATGGAAAACTAATTGCTCTGCACATTTCACTCAAATAACAATAAAAAGTTTTTAAAAAGTTAAAGAGAATAAGGGGCCCCTGGATGGTGGTCCTACTACCTCTGTTTGCTTTCAGCTACCGACAGCAGGGAGAGAAGGCAGGTACAGACTACAGAAGGGTTGTTGTAAAGTGCGGTCAAGTTACTTCTGATTCATGGTAGCTGAGGATTCTAGATTCATGGAAAGAGAGGGACTAAGAGCTGGCGGCCAGGAGGCAGACTTGCAGAATGTGCCCTTTGGTGGTATAAATTACTATATATGCCTGAGTGTTTTTGAAAAAAAAAGAGCTAAAGCTAATAGAGAAAAATACTGTTGACTGATGGTACATGGAGGGGATTATAATCATGGTAATGAAACAAAGTGTATGATTTGTTGAATGTGTTGAATGTAAAACTGATGATCTGCCCTGTAAACTTTCACTCAATCCACAATAAAAACCTTAAAAAAAAAAAAAAAAAAAAATCACAGTGCTTAAGGCAGACATTTTTTTTTTACTAGTTAAGCTAGACTATTGTTTGGTATTTAAGAAGACTTGGGAAGACATTTTTGGTTTAAGGTTTAAAGAATATCTCAGGGCAATGGTTTCAGCCATCATTCATCATCTATGACTCTAAAATGTCTAGAGTCCATGAGAATTTGAAATTCTGGTCAGCATTTCAGTTCCAACTCATATTGACCCTGTATAGGGTTTCAGAGGCTGCAAATCTTTATGAGCGTAGAAAGCCTCATCTTTCTCCCATGGAGCAGCTGGTAGATTCTAACTACTGATCTTGTAGTTAGCAGCCCAACTCATAACCCACACAGAGAAAAGATTGAAGTTGTCAAACACTTCATTTTGTTTGGATCTACAATCAACATTCATGGAAGGAGCAATCAAGAAATCAAATGACGTATTGTATTAGGTAAGTCTGCTGCAAAAGATCTTTTTAAAGTGTTCAAGAGCAAAGATAACAGTTTGAGGACTAAGGTGCACCTGACCCAAGCCATGATATTTTCAATCACCTCATGTTGTTGTTGTTAAGTGCCATCGAGTCGGTTCCGACCCATAGCGACTCTGGATAGGGTTTTTGAGGAGCAGCTGGTGAGCTTGAACTGTCAACCTTGAGGTTCAAATGGCTTTGCAGTCTGACGCATTAACTCACAGTGCCACACCTCATAGGCATGTGAAATTTGGGCAACAAATAAGGAAGATCTGAGAAGAATCAATGTATTTTAATTATGGTGCTGGAGGAGAATATTGAAAGTACCATGGACTGCCAGAAATAAATCTGTCTTGGAAGAAGTATAGCTAGAAAAGCCCCTAGAAGCAAGGATGGTGATACTTCATCTCTCGTTCTTTGAACATGTCAGGGGGAATTAGTCCTTGGAGAAGGACATCATGCTTGGTAAAGTAGAGGGTCAGTCATTAAAAAAAGAGGAGGACTCCCAAAGAGATTGGTTGACACAGTGGTAGGACCAATGGGTCAGTTGAGAGGATGGTGCAGGATCGGGTGGTGTTTCATTCTGTTGAGCATACAGTCACTAAGAGGTTCTTTGAGTCAGAACCTACTCAAGGGCTCCTAACAACAAGAAGTAACATAGAAGTTCCCAGGTGGTGCAAATGGTAACATGTCAGGTTGTTAACCAAAAGGCTGAAGTCCACCCAGAGGCACTCAGAACAAAGGCCTGGTGATCTCCTTCTGAAAAAGTAGCCATTGCAAATGTGATGGAGCACAGTTCTACTCTGACACATGGAGTGGCCATAGGCCAAAGTCAACTTGATGACTTTAAAATAGAGAAATATCACCTTCACCTTAAAGATTCAGCCCAATGCTTTGGGTTCAAAGTCCCAACTAAAGATAATATTAATTTGTATGCTTTCTCTTGTCTCCTTTGTATAGGAATGTGAGGGTGGTTATGTGCCGTGGAGTCAGTTCCGACTCATAGCAACCCTGTACAGGGTTTCCGAGGCTGTAAATTTTTACAGGAGCAGAAAGTCTCATCTTTTCCCCCTGAACAGCTGGTAGTTTCGAACTGCTGACCTTAAGATTCACAGCCCGATTCATAACCACTACGCTACCAGAGATCCTTTTGTATAGAAAGGGGCTTTGTAACTGCAAAAAGATTCAGAGATTCTGGGGTTCTCTGGAAAAATGCCATCTTGTTGTAATAACCCCTGACGTCATCCTAGCCCTGACCTCTGGCTGAATCTCTATGCCTTGGACCCCACCCCTTACCTCCTTGTTGGTCACCATGTTGCACATGCATTCTGTGGCCGCCTGCCGCAGCTGGTCATGATTCTCAAACATGTAGTTCTCAATGTCTGGCAAAGCCCTCTCTTTCACGATCTTTTGCCTGTGGAGAGAAGGGGTGGTGAAATAGAAGCTAGAGTGAACATGTGTTGTTTTCAATTACTCAGGGCTTGTTTCTCCACCCCTTTCGAGTGGTGTCCTCCTCACACCCTCAGCCAGCTTGGTTTGAATGGTGTTGACCCCTCTCTCAGCTCCAGGAGGGGCACCCATGGAAATAAACAAACTAAATGACAGATCCCAGCATCCTAGACACAGCAATGAGTTCTGAGATGAGCCACGTCACACAACTGGGAAAGTTTAAATTATTATTGTTGGAGAAAGGAAATTATTTTTTTCTCTCTTTTTCTTGCTGGACATGAAGCTAAGAAGATGAGAGGAGAAGTCTGAAGGCATCCTTGTGACCGTGAGAGAAAGGAAAAGAAGAGGAGAGTCAGAAAGACTTAGGGCCTGGACCAGCATTGTAACCCCTGCATCAAGCCACACCTGAATTTGGATCACTATTTTCATGAGCAATCAATTCCCATTCTGATTAAGCCAGTTTAGGTTGAATTTTTAGTGCTGTTAATTTATTTTTTTAAATATTTGTTGAATGTAAGATTAAATGAACAATAGAATGAAATAGATAAGTGAATACTGAAAACAGTAAACCAGTGTAGGCTTTCTAGAAAGTACATGGGTCTTAGAACCAGACAAATAGGAGCAAATGTGGTCTCCACATTTACTAGGTACAGGAATATGGAAACTGATGGAATGTATCAATCTAGCTTCCACACCTGAGAAACATTTCAAGTAAGAACGCATCTGCTCATCAAGGAGCCCCTGGGAGGCAATAACAGTTAAGCATTCAGCTACTAAATAACAGGTTGGTGGTTGAATCCCCCCAAAGGCACCTTGGAAGAGAGACTTGATGATCTACTTCTGATAAATCACAGTAGTTGAAACCCTGTGGAACATAGTTCTACTCTGATATGGCGTTGCCATTAGTTCGAGCCAAGTCAAAGGCAACTGGTTTTGCTGTTTTGAATGTTTTGTTTTGTTGTGTTCATCAAAGCTGATTCTCTGGCCTTTGATAGCTGTCCTCTGGGAATTGAGATTTCAACCACTTGCAACCAAAAGAATCCCAACTCAATACACACCATTGCTTCTAAGAAGGAACATGCTTGATCCCCACTCATCTACCCAGTTATGTTTATTAGTGGTGGTTATGTGCTGTTGGAGTTGGTTCCAACTCATAGTGACCCTGTGTAGGGTTTCCAAGGCTATAAATCTTTATGGGAGCAGAAAGCCTCATCTTTCTCCCATGGAACAGCTGGTAGTTTTGAGACCTTGAGACTAGCAGCCTGACTCCTAACCACTACACTACTGAAGCTCCTTAGTTATATTCATTACTATGTTAAAAAGAAAAGAAATCTCGTCACAGCCTCTCTTGGCTTCAGAACCTTCCTTCATGGTCTTTCCCAGTGTTGACACACATCCCTCTGACTGGGGTTCCTACCCACTGCCTTAACTACTGTCCTCAGAGGGGAGCAATTGTAGTACAAGATGTAGGTGGAATTTCAACCACTTTATGGGATGGCTCTCCCTCCACCCCGCCCTACTCACCGGAGTTTGTCGCTCCGCCCAGACAGGTTGGTGAGGCTCAGGAGCGCCTCATAATTCTGCAGCCCATCCCTTTCTGTGTCCAGGAGACGCACCAGGGGCCGTACCACCTCATATACCTGTGAAGGTCAGGTGGGGTCCTGTTACTCATCCCCATACCCTTACACCCGGAGGTGCCAAGCTTTAACATTTCCAAAGCATTTTCACACACATTGTCTGATTTAATATTCACAGTTATCCAAACCACTGCCACTATACCAATTCCCACTTGTAGCAACCCTACAGAATAGGGTCAAACTGCCCCATGGGGTTTCCAAGGCTGTAATCTTTACAGAAGCCAATTGTCACATCATTCTTGTAAGGTGTGGCTGGTGGGTTTGAACTGCTGACCATTCAGTTAGAAACCAAGTACTTAACCACTATGCTACCAGAGTTCCTAATGATCTGAAAGGCAGAATTATTTACTTTACTTTGCCCAGCGTCTTAGACCCAGATAGATGGGAACATAATGTCTTCTCTGTGACAGCATTATGCCCTCTTCCCAGGCTGGGGGTAGGTTGGCAAGGGAATGGTCCCCACTCCACCCACCAAAGACACCTACCCGCTCTCCTGGAAACGCAATATCTGGGTTGGAGATGGCAGCGATCTTTGCTAGGGCGTGGGCTGCCTTCACCTTGCCCACGTCAGTACCCTCCAAAGCCAGGGGAATCAGGGCCTGCAAGAAAGGGCACAGTCAGACCCAGCCTCTGTCCAGCCTTCCTCTCCATCAGAGGTGCAGCAGGAGGACACTTAAAGTACAGTCAGCTCCTTAGACAGGCCTAGAAGGTGAGCAATAACTCTCCATAGGATCATCAACCACACGAGATCAAAAGGGCAGCACTTGCCTAGGAGAAAAGCTCAGAAGGCAGGAATGGGTAGGAAGGAAGTACTCATGGAAATGGCAAACCCAGGGAGGAAGCGGGAAGAGTGTTGTTACACCATGAGGATTATAATCAAGGTCATAAATCAAAATGGCTACAAATTGTAGGATGGAGAATCAATGTACTCCATAAACTTTCACCCAAACCACTAAAAAAAAAAAAAAAAGAAGATGTAATCTGCTCTTGAGCAATCATAGAAAATAATTAAAAATGTAATTTTAAACTAAAAATGTAAAGACTATCTCCTAAAAATGCATTCTGCTTTTGGAAAAATCTATCAATCCATAAACTGATCATTTACTTTCTGTCTAAACCAAACCTAAGCAAAGCAGCAGCTTTGAACACTTACTATGAACCAAGACTTCAAATGTCTTCTCTCTACTGTTTGTGACATCCTGTAAAATATGAGTGATTTCAACTGTAAAGGTAGAAGTTTTGTAACAAAAATCAGGGGAGTAGTTAATCTTACAGTCCAGGAACAAAGGACTCTAGGACCATCAAGGGAGAAGAGCATGAGTGGAATGTGGGACTTTATCCAGAGAAGCAGTGACACCAGTGATGGAGGCAGAGATGGGGACATGGAGAGAGAAAGCAGCTGAGGCCTCTAGACTGAGTGCTGGCAGCCAGGAGGTAGGCTTGCAGAATGTGCCCTTTGGTTGTTAATTCCTGAGTGTTTTTGTGTACAACCTCCCACCCAAAAAAAAACACACACAGAGGGAATGGAAGCAAAAACTGTTGAATGGTGATGCACGGAGGAGACTGTAATCATTGCAATGAAATGATGAGTGTAAAAATTTTTTTTTAAATGTGACTGAGTTGTCCCATTTTACAGATGAGGAGACTGTGGCTCCAAGAGTTTAAGTAATTTACCCACAGCTAAAGAAAGGCACAGCAAGGATTCAATTTCAAGTCTTCTACTTCAAAGTCCAAGTTCTCTATATTTTGCACCATGCATCCTTCTAATAGGAAGGAAGGAAGTAAATTTCTTGACACCAAAAAAGCAGCAGAAATTGGTATTGGGTTATGTGCACAGACAACACAGATAACTGAGTGACCGTGTCCCAGGAGGTTGGGTTGGGTTGAGCAGGGGGTCCATTATCCTCGGGCCAGGCAAAGACTGAGTATACATGTGCATACACATACACACCCACATATACACATGCACACATACAGCTTTCAGGATGGCAAAGCTCTTATACCATCCAATTACCTTGCCACCACCTTGAGCGACAATGGTACCTCTATCCTTTGGATTGTCACACAGTGCCAGAAACACCCTGTAGGACCAAGGAGAAAGGAGAAGATTTAAAGCCCTTCCTACAGCATCAGCAGATCAGCAAGTCAGAACCAACCAAACCCTACAATGAACAGGAGTACATCTGCCTGAGGGGTGGGGGACGGGGGGAACACTGCTTGTGCTCTAGTTAGCTCTTTGCATTCTCCCAACATGGTGTTCATCACACTGTACTGAAACAGTGACCTTGGCTGCCTTCTCCACCTGGCTGTAAACTTCCTGAGCAGAGACTATGCTTTAATCTCAGGAACAGTTGATCCCACCTGGGACCCAGGATGGACAGTGACTGCTGTTTTCCTAATGTAAATTTCCCCATGCAGTGACCTGCCTCATCTAGTCACTTTTCAATGTTGAGCCTTCTCCAGGCTCCTTCGCGTCCCAATCCCTTCACTGATTCTACTTCCTGGGCCAGCCTCCTTTCTCCACCCTCCGCAGACCCCAGCCTGGCCCGCTTTTGGCCCACAACAGCCTCACCTGGCCAGCAGCTCCTTGGTCTGGTTGGTGAGGATGGCGCTGTCTGCCTTCACCATGCAGGCCAGCGCAGAGATGACCCCAGCCTTCAGAAGCCGCTTCACCCGCATGTCTATGAAGTCCTTCTTGTCCTGAGGAGATGTCAGGTGAGAAAGGGGAGGAGGCCAGGGCATCAAACCAATGTGTATTAAAATTTAAAGATGGTCTGTTTCTGACTTCTTGTGGTAGCTGAATTTTTAAAAAAATTTTAAAGAGGAAGACTGCCCCCTAATAGGATAGGTTGACATAGTGGCTGTAACATTGGGCTCAAACATAACAATTGTGAGGAGGGTACAAGCAAGGGCATAGGTTTTGTTCTGTTGTGCATAGAATCACAATGAATCACTAATAACTCAAAGGCACCTAACAACAACTATGTCCAGGCACGAGTCTCCAGAACCTGAGAATGTAGTCCCCTACATGGAGAAAGGGACTTTAATCCTTAGATAGGGAGGTCAGCCTGGATTATCCAGGTATTATCCAATGTATTCAATATTTAGGTGCTATCTGACCATGCTCCCCTGTTATTCATTAAAGTTTTCAGTGACTAGATATTCAGAAATAGTCTGTCTCTTCTTCCTCGTCTGTCTTAGTCTAGAAGCTCAGCTGAAACCTGTCCACCATGAGTGACCCTGCTGGTATTTAAAATACCGGTGGCATAGCTTCCAGCATCACAGCGACATGCAAACCAGCACAGCACGACAGACTGACAGACGAGCCACCCTCCTGTTGGATGCAGTCGTGCATAAGGTTGCTATGAGTTGGTAGCGACTCGATGGCACCTAACAAGAACAACAACAATCCAGTGTCATCACAAAGGCCCTCTGAAGAGGAAGGCAGAAGAGTCAGACAGAGTAGCAGGAGATGCGATGAGGGAAGCAAGGAGCTGGAGACATTTGGAAAGGGGTCACAAGCCAACGAATGCAAGCAGCTTCCAGGAAATGAAAAAAGCAAAGGAAGGAATTCTTCCCTCCCAGCCTCCAGAAGGAATGAACCCTGATGATACTATGACTTGTACCCAGTGAGATTGATTTTCTGATCTCTGGACTATAACACATTAAGTCTGTATTGTTTTAGGCCACAATGCTTGTGGTCATCTGTTTTAGCAGGAATGGAATGTAAAACACTTCTCTTAACTCCCTTTGTCCAAGCAACTGCCAAGGGGCATGTGGCATTTTAACTATATGAATACAGAGCCCCAAGTAGCTGATAGAGTAAGGAAATGAATTTTCAAAGGCTCTTTAATTCACAGAAGAGTGAAACAAATCAACAACAACAAAAGGATCATCCAGAGCACTAAACCCATATATCATTTTTCTTGCAAAAGCTTGGTTTTCCATTAGAGGGTGTGAGGTATAGGCCAGAATAAAAGAGGTTAAGGAGAAGATGAAGTTGATAACAATGGATTCTGTTTTGCTGGAAACCCACAATCAGCCCCAGGGTTGAATAGTTATGATAGTACATCCTTTGAGTGGTTGACCAGAAGGGACAGTCCCCGACAGTCTCTAAAACTTTTGTGATCCACCCCTTGCCTGGATGAAATACTGTGCAATTTTTGTTGTTGTTGTTCATAATTCAGAGAATGACATAACAATGTGGAAAACACATAAAATATTTTCCTAAAATTAGGCACAAAATAATAACTACCTTCTGTTATAACCATTAAAAAAAAAAAAAAAAAAGATGCAGAAGGGAAAAAACATCTCTACTAGGTAATATAACATCAAAATGCCAACAGCAGCCATATGGAAATAATGCAATTGTAAATGATTATTTTCTTTTCTCTATGACTAACTTTTTTGCTTGTTTTACAACATGGTATATTAATTATATCATTTTTTAAAAAATAAAATGATGCTACTGAGAATAGGATACATATATTCATATGCAAGTAATATACTTATATACATATATACATATACAGGGAGTGCTGGTGTGGCGCTGTGGGTTAATACGCCAGACTGCAAAGCCAGTTGAACTGCAAGGTCAGCACTTCAAGCTCACCAGCTGCTCCTCGTAAACCCTATACAGGGTTGTTATGGGTAGAAACCAACTCGAAGGCCCTTAACAACAACAACATACTTATACATATATGCAAATGATACCCTTGAGTGGAGGGGTCACTAGGGAGGGTCTCAGAAGGATTTGTGGCATTGAAGGAGCTCTAGTAGCGTAGTGGTTGGGCTGCTCACAGTGAGCAGTTCGAAACTGCCAGCTGTTCTGTGCGAGAAAGATGAGGTGTTCTGCTCCCATAAAGATTTACAGCCTCAGAAACCCTGTACAGGGTCGCTATGAGTCGGAACGGACTCCATGGCACACCACCACCAACAACAACAAGCTAATGTTGACCTCATTCTCTCATTATTCTTACTTAGCACCCAAGGCCCCAAATCCAGACACTCTGGAGGAAATTTTTTTCTATTTTATAAATACCAGAAACATGAAATAAAACTACCTGAAATTCATAAAACCAACAACATAAACTGAAAAATGCTCATTATGGCTCCATTTGTTTCCTCAAAGTACAAATTAATTGCTTTTCCATGATCGAAAATGAAAACAAAGACAATACATGAGCGCCACCTGGTGGGAGAAAAGTCATCTTCTACTTCTCGTACCTCTTCCCTTCCCTCAGCAGCTAACCCTTCAAAACCCCACTACAGCCCAATGGATTCCAACTCACAGTGACCCCAGAGAACAGAATACAACTGCTCCCTAGGGTTTCTGAGACTGTAAATCTTAATGGGAGCAGACTCCTTCATCTTTCTACTACCACAGAATGACTGGTGGGTTTGAACCATTGACCTTCAGGTTGGCCTCCCAGCACTTAACCTGTAGTATCACCAGGGCTCCTTGTCCCAAATCATCCCCCACACAGACCACACAACACGCAAGCATCCTTGTTCTTCCTCTTTGACACTCTGGCAGCACAGACCCTGGCCCACCTTGGGGTGCTCCTCAGGCACGTGTTGCTTGGAGAACTTGGCCAGCTGTACGAGCTCAGGAATGACCTCCTTGACATCATAGCTGTTGGTGCAATTCACCAAGGTGGTGGCCACCGAGTACAGGATGGTCTTGTCGCTGGTCTAGAGACATGAAGAACTCGGACATGACCATGGACAAGGCATGGTCTTGAACTTGGACAAGACCTTGGACAAGGCATAGTCTTGTCACTGGTCTAGAGGCATCCAAGAGGGCTCACTCACATGGCTTGGTAAGTTAGTTTAGGGAGTGTGTGACTGGTGTAGCTACATCTTGGAGGAGAAAACAAAAAACACAATACATGAAAAGAACCTGGTCTTGCTCATAAAGGGAAGGTTAAAGGCATTCTGTACACTTAAGAGTGGAGCCCTGGTGGTGCAATGGTTAAGCACTTGGTGGTTTGAACCCACCAGCCACTCCATGGGAAAAAGACATGGCAATGTACTTCCATGAAGCTTTCCAGCCTTGGAAACCCCATGGGGCAAGTCTACGTGTTGTTTGGAAGAACTTGGCTAGCTGCTATTTATACAGTTCTGTCCTATAGGGTCGCTATGAGTTGGCAAGGACTTGATGGCTAAAGATTTGCTCTGGGTTTCCTCTGAGAGTCTGCACAGGAGTCTCTAGTCCTTGCTTAAGGTCTCTGATGGCACAGGTAAGTTTACACTTAACCACTAACTTACGGCTGACAGTTCAAACTCAGCCAGCCTCCCCATGGAAGATATGCCTGGTAATGTGCTTCCATAAAGATTAAAATCAAAACAAAACCTCTCTGTCACTGAGTCAGCTCCAACGCAGAGTGGCTCTATAATGCAGCGTGAACTGCTCTTTGGGATTCCCAAAACTGTAAATCTTTACGGGAATATACACCCTCTTTTTTCTCCCTCAAAGCGGCTGGTGGGCTTGAACCACCAACCTTGTACTTATCAGCCCAATGCTTAACCCACTATGACACCCGGGCTCCCTCCATAAAAATTACAGTCAAGAAAACCCAAGGAGTACTTCCAGGGTCACTATGTCTCGGAATTTATTTGACTCTAATGCATACCTGGCTTTGTGTCTCTTTAAAATTCCAGTCCTACATGCTTTTCCTATCCAACCAGGATGCAGATTGGGGTGGGAGCTGGGCAGCCTCTGATCTGGCCAGAGATCTTCCCATACATCCTCCTTTTACTGGTGGAACTAAGCTAGAGAGTTGGCCTCGAAAAGGAGGCGAGACTGAGAAAGGCAGGAGTCTGGGAAAGGCTGGACCTTCCTTCTTGACTTTTTAAACTTCTCTTGCTAAGGCCCCAGGAAAAAATGCTGTCCTGTGCATCCTCCCAATACCTGGAAGCCATGAAGATTTGTGAGTCCATTTTACAGTCAGGTAAAATGAGGACCAGAAAAGAAAAAGGGAATGACCAATTCAGGTTTACACAGAGAGTATAGGGTAGAGTCAGGATGAGGCTCCTATAGGTCTGGACCCAGAGGGGACAATAGGCCTTCCCTGAGTCAGGAGCCAGGGCCCGACTTGCCTTGGCTAGCTCAAACATGGCCTGTAAGGCAGGGATGTCCTGGACAAAGTCATCCTTCACGTCTGCATCCAGCGTGAGGTAGGCAAGGCCCTCCACTGCCCAGCGTCGGGTCCGCGTATCTATGGACGCATTGCACAGCCACCTGGAAAGGAGGGAGAGGTGCTGGACGAAGGGCGCCAAGATGAGAACCAGAGAGCCAAGCAATCTCAGGGTAGTGGACAGCAGATGAGGAGCCTTTCCTGTCTGGAGTCCACTTGAGCACACTTCAGAGGCTCCTACAAGGAAGCCCATGGGAAGATGCTAGACCTGAGGACATTCAACTCCCTCACTTGCGACATTGTTTGGCCAGCTTCTCCGTGGAGCCTTCAGCAAACTGCCTGAGTCCGTAGTCTGTGCCGCCGGCGGAACCTAGCTTACAGAGTCCCTGCAGAGGTGAGAAAACAGAAGCTTGTAAGGTCAGACACCAGGCTTGGGGACAAGGGCTTGCTCACATGGACCCCTGCTACAAGAACATCTTGGCCCTTTTTCTTCACCTGGATAAACCTCTGTGTCTAAGACCAAGCAGCTAAGGCAGCACCTCTTCTGAGATGCCCTCCCTGATCTCGGGAGATGAGGGTCAATGCCCACAAAACTGGAGGTGTTTATCCTGTCCTTTTGTCTCTACTATTTCATCCCATGAGTTTTGTTCCTGACATTTCTTTAAAAGCCACCACAAGAGAACATCAACCTTGTCCCAAATTGCAACAGTAATCCCTGTTACAGTATAGATGTTATGGGTAACATATTTAAAAGTACAAAATGTGAACCCGGAAAAACTGTACTCTAGCCTAGTGTGGCACTGTGGGTAAATGCGCCAGACTGCAAAGCCGTTTGAACTGCAAGGTTGGTGGTTCAAGCACACCAGTCGCTCCTCGGAAACCCTGTTATAGGGTCGCTATGGGTCGGATCCGACTCAACGGCATTTAACAACAACAGCAACAAGTTAGGAAAAAAAAAAGTCTTCAATAAGAGAAAACTCCCCAGGACAGAAGAAGCTAAACATTTGTTTTATTTTTTAAAAATTCATATGAACAAAAAAATTAACTCATATCTTTATTGTAATATTTACAAGGGAAAAAATGAAAGATGGATAAAATAACTTCAGGAAATTTCAAATGGAAGCAGGTTTAACTATGCTATAAAAAACCTAAGGAATCCAAATGGCTGGCTGCTAACCACAATGCCGGTTACTCAAACCACCAGTCAGTCACATGGTAGGAGAAACCTAGGGTGTTCTGCTTCCGTATGATACGTTGTTATTGTTAAGTGCCATACAGTTGGTTCCAACTCACAGCAACCCTGTGTAGAGTTTCTGAGGCTGTCAATCTTTGTGGGAGCAGAAAGTCTCATCTTTGTCCCAGGGAGCGACTGATGCACTCAAACTGCTGAGCTAGTGGTTCACAGCCCAGTGCTTATCCTACACAGTATCTGAGCACCTCTGTAAAGATTTACAGCTTTGGAAATCCTATGCAGGTAGTTCTACTCTCATAGGGTCATAGGGTTTTATAGAGAAACTGATTAAAGAAACAAACTGACTTCTTGAAATTTGCTCTGGAAATACTTTCTGGACTAGAGTCGTTCATAAGCATAGAGGCAGATGTACTAAAGCTAAGACAGCAGCTATGTTCTGCAGCTATGTTCTTACACACACCAATTCTTCATGGTTGAAGTTATCACCTCGTTCTGCAAGGGCTGGGATGGGGCTGTGTACTCCTTAGAGCATGAGCCCCCCAAGGTTAGGGACCATGTCTGATTCACCCTGGTAGCCCTGGTGCCTGGCACCGGGGCAATGAGCAGCACTTACCACCAGGGTACGGATCTTGATTTTCTCATTTTTGGTGGTCTTGTAGATCTCCTTGAGCAGCGACACACCGTTGGTGATGATGAAGCTGGCCCGGCTGAGCTTGGTGGCAGCATGAATGAGGGCCTCCACAGCTACCAGCTGGTCCTGCTCACGCTCCGAGCCACACAGCGCTACCATCATCTCCATCACACCCTTCATCCCCAGCAGCTGGTTGCCCAGGTCGAAGGGGCCCTGTAGTATCCCCGACACCGTCTGGATGGCACTCACATTCTTGTCCATGTCTTGTGGGTCAAACTTGCCCCTGGAATGGAGGGAGGATAGGAGTGATGAAGAGAACTGGCTCAGTGGGGCGGGAAGGGTGTAAGATCTAGAGGCAGACAGGAGGGCAGCACCACTTGTATCCTGTGTGACTTTAGCCAGCTCACGGAAACTTTCTGAGCCTCACCCTCTTGATCTGTGAATGGAGGAGTTCTGAGGTGGCGCTGTGAGTTAATGCACTGGACTGCAAGTCGATTTGAACCATGAGGTCGGCAGTGCAAGCTCACCAACCATTCCTTGGAAACCCTGTACAGGATCACTATGAGTCAGAACCAACAACAACCACTACATCTGATATTGTCATAGGGATTGAATGACACAAAAGTCATATCAGAAGCTGGGTCCCCAGGAAGTGTACTTTGAGATAGAAATTCACATGCAGTAAGTTTATTAGGGTCAGCACCTGTTGGGGGAAGAAGGAAGCAGGCCTAGATAGAGGGAGGGACTGGGCTGCAATGAAGTCAGCACAAAGCTTCCACCTGCACAGAGTTCTGGAGCTAGGACACCCTTTAGAGCTCTTCCAAGTTGTGACAAGGGACAAGTTACTGGGTGCCAGCCACCCCAGGGAGAGTGAGGTGGCTTTCCTCAGCTAAGGCAAGTCCCAAAGAAAGGTGATAGCTGGCAGCTGGCAGCCTTCCCAGCAGCTGGGGACATAAGCCCTGTGTCCTATCAGGATTGTGGCAGGCAGCACAGTATCCACAATGACATGACAGAGCCTAGCATGGTCCTGGTGTGGCGCTGTGGGTTAATGTGCTGGACTGCAAAGTCGGTTTGAACCTCAGGGTTGGAAGTTCAAGCTCACCAGCCTCTCCTCAGAAACCCTATACAGGGTCACTATGAGTCAGAATCAACTCGACGGCACTTAACAACAACACAAACAAGCCTGGTGTCTGGCTCATGACATGGCATGGGACAGTCACTCCCCTGTCTGGTTCAGTTCCCTTCCCTGCTGAGTGAGAGGGCAGCCTGAATGAGCTGGAAGTTTCTGCCTTGTTTTCAGAATCTATTGTTACCTACTGTGCAGGAGAATCTCTGGGGACATCAGAGGTGACATGCCTTCTGACCCTTGAGGACCTCCCCATGCTGATTTAATGTGGAGTGTCGGGGCACAGACACAGCTGTGTGTAAATGAAAGAAGGCGACTGGGATGACTCAGAAGACTCCACACTGAGAAGTGGAGACCTGGGTTTGGGTCTCACCTCTGCCTCTGACTTGCTGGGAAACCTTGGGAAAGTCCCTCTAGGCCCCAATGACAGTGTTTGTAAAGTGGGAGAAGGGTCTCCCTCCAGCTCTGAACTTCAAAGTCCTGTGCGGAAGAATCTCCTCTCCACTCAGTACCCAGACAAGCAATCGGAGTCTTTCCTTGTTAGTTGGGGTGCTGCCCTTTAAACTAGTCCCTGGATGGTACAAACTGTCAAGGAGTCAACTACTAACAGTAAAAGCTCACACCCACTCGAGGAGTCCAGGAAGTAAGGCCTGGCAATCTGCTTCTGAATGATCACAGCCATGAAAACATTAAGAAGCACAGTTCTACTCTGCACACATGGGGTTGCCATGAATCAAAACCCACTTCACAACAACTGGGTTTACTCCCATTCAACTGGAGACTAAAGATGTAAGGTATATCACCTGGGCCTGCAGCCTCCCACTTTCCTGAGAGACAGCCTGACCCCCTCAGCCTCTGCTGACTGGCCTAAGGACTGGGGGCCCTGAGCAGACTCAGCCATTCCCCAGACGGACAGGGGAGGGGCCTCCACTTAAAAGTGCTGCCAGTTGAGGACTAGCCAGGTGATAGCTGTTGGTGTTGTCCCTGAGTTGATCCAGGTGCATGGAGACCCCGTGTATCCAGAGGAGAAATGCTCCATAGGGTTTTCAAGGCTGTGCCCTTCCGGAAGCTGATCACCAGGCCTTTCTTCCCAGGTGCCTCTGGAGGGGTTCAAACCACCAACCTTCTAGCTACTAGTCAAGCACTTAACTGTCTGCACCACCCAGGGACTCCTAGATGGCATCTACTAGAATTCAGCCGAGGAACTCCTGAGACACCCAAGAAGTTACCAGGAAAAGCTGAAGCTGAGAAGATGCGAGCTGCCATGAAGATTTGTAACTGAACCAAAGTTGTGACGAGTAGAAGTTACTAAACAGAGCAGGAGTCAGCAAACTACAGCTGTGGCCAAATTCCCAAGTCCTCAGGGCTAAGAATGGTTCTCTCATTATAAGGCCAGCAAAATCATTTGGCAACCGCAATTCCAGTCATCACATTATAGCAGGCTAATTTTTAAGTTGATAGTTTCATATAGCCAGCTAATGATGTTATAAATATCCAACTTGCCCTTGACTGAAAAAAGGGTCCCCCACCCAGTTTTAAAGAGTTAAAAAAGAAGACGATGCAATAGAGGCCTAGCCCCTGCCTCAAAAGCCTAAATAAATAGTCATTGTCTGGCTTTGGCAGCCAAAGTTTGTTAACACCTGAGACAGAGAAAGGAAAGGCAGTAAAGGTAGTGTCTTCACCCCTTGAGACTACCTGGGGCTTTTTAAACATGCAACCTCCTGAGTCACACCCCAGACTACTAAGTTAGGATAGAGGGGTCCCAGGAATCAGAACAACAAGCCCCCGCAGTGATTCTTGTGCACAATAAAATATGAGAGTTGTTGGAATAAAGGGTTAAAAAGCCACGTAGCAATGAGAAAAGATGGAGAAAGACACACAGAGAGAAGATAAAACCCAGAGGGCACCTCTGAGCCACACTGATGATGGAGCAACAGAAGGAAGACCCAGGAATTTGGGTTGCTGAGGGCATGGTGCCCTGCCCACACTCTGCAAGGCCACCCAGTTCTTAAAGTCTCAAAAGAGTCAGGACACCCTCCGTAACAAATTGAAATCTGTTCCTTTCGACCACAGGAGCCTGGAAGAGCTTTAAATATGTCCAAAAATTACCTGACAATCTTCCCTTTAAAAGAAGGAGCCCTGATAGCATAGTGGATTACAAGCTGGGCTGCTAACCGTAAGGTCAGCAGTTCAAATCTACCAGTTGCTCCATGGGAGAAAAATGAGGGTTTCTGCTCCTGTAAAGATGTACAGCCTTAGAAACCCTACTCAGGGTTACTATGAGTTGGAACCGGCTCCACAACACACCACCATCACCACCACCACCACCCTTTAAAAGGTGGAACCCAATTCTCTCCCCTTGAATGTAGGCTGGACTTTGCAACTTGATTCTAAGGAACAGAATGTAGCAGAAGTGATGGTGTGGGGTTTCTGAGGTTAGGCACAAAATACATTGCTGTTTCCTCCCTGCTCTCGCTTGGACAGCTCATTCTAGGGGAAGCCAGCTGCCATACCGTGAGCATACTTAAGCAGCGTATAGAGAGGTCCACAGGGTGAACAGGGAAGTTTCCTACCAACACGTCTCCTACCATCTGAATGAGCCATCCTGTGGAGAGGTGAAAAACTGAGGTCTCCCATCAACAGCCACATGAGTGAACCATCCTATGGAGCGGTCACATGGAGAGGCACTGAGGCCTCCTGCCAACAGCCAGCAACAATACGCCAGCCAGGTGGGTGAGCCACCTGACAGCAGATCTTCCAGCCCCAATCAAACCTTCAGATAACTACAGCCCCAACTGAGAACTTAACTGTGACCTCCTGACAGACCCACGTCTATATTACCCAGTTAAGTCACTCCCAAACGTCTGTCCCACTGTGAGATAATACAGTATTATTGTTGTTTTCAGATGCCAAATCCTGGGGTAATTTGTTACACATCCATAGAAAATTCATACTGAGCCCAGCCCCAGGCCTCCAGGGAACTCACGTGATGTACTCCTCACAGATCTTGCGGAAATGATCGCGCTCCGGGTCACAGCGCAAGTCATCATAGAGTTTGTTGATGAGGATAGAGGCAAGCATATGTGTGTTGTCTGTCAAGGGCAGGCAGGATGGCAGATCTGGGACTTGTCCCACCACCTTCAAAATCTTCCTCAGGCCTGCAGGATATACAGCAAGTATAAGATTCCTGCTGGGCTTTGTCTTCATAAACACACATTTTCATGCAGGAATGTCTAATCAGCAGCACATGGTTCATCCGTAGTGAAGAGGGCTGAATGAGGCAAAGAGACCCAGGTTCTACACCTGACCCTGTCTCTACCTGAGCATGTACCCTTGCACAATCCACCTTCTATTTTCACATTTCAAAATCAAGACTAATTACTCTCAACTAGCTTTGTATAATGTATGTTGTTGTTAAACACTGCTGAGTCAGTTCTGACTCATAGCCACCCTGCATAGGGTTTCCAAGGAGCAGCTGGTGGGTTTGAACTGCCAACCATTTGGTTCACAGTACAGTGCTGACTCCACAGTGCCATATCAGGAGTCCATGTATAATATACATTTGATGTCAATTTCTCCCTTCCACTGTTGTTGTTGGAGTCCTGGTGTGGTGCTGTGGGTTAATGCGCCAGACTGCAAAGCTGTTTGAACTGCAAGGTCAGCAGTTTCAAGCTCACCAGCTGCTCCTTGGAAACCCTATACAGGGTTGTTATGGGTCAGAACCGACTCGATGGCACTTCACAACAATTGTTGTTGTTAAGGAGCTCTGGTAGCGTAGTGGTTACGAGTCAGGCTGCTAACCTCACGGACAGCAGTTCGAAACTACCAGCCGTTCTGCAGGAGAAAGATGAGGCTTTCTGCTCCCATAAAGATTTATAGCCTCAGATACCCTATACAGGGTCCTATGAGTCGGAACGAACTCCATGGCACACCACCACCACTGTTGTTGTTAAACGCTGTTGATTCTGATGTTAAAGAGCAGTTAGTGGGCTTGAACTGCTGAACTGTTGGGTGCAGTGCTTATCCTTCAGTGCTTATCCTTCAGCCAGGAGTCCAGGCCTGCGACATTTTGGCAACTGTGAAGCATCAGGAACATCTCCCTCAAACTTGGTGACTGAATGCTGTCTGGTTTCTGCTCCCATTTGTGAGGTAACTCTACCCAGAAGTTTTTGGAAATGTTTGGAAACTTTCTGGGTATGTTCAGGTTCTGAATTCAGAGCCTTGATCTACAACATCCCACTAGTGGCTCCTACGGTGTTAATAACTTTTCCTGTCTTTTTAGCTTAGAAGTCTCCTCCCAAAGAAGAACTACAGCTCTTCCACTTTCTTCTGGGTGCCACATGCCCTGGTGCACACTTACAAAGCTGAAGTGAACCCCAAATCTTCCCACCTGCTCACCATTATCCACCACATAGATGGTGCGTGAGTTGTCGTGAATGGCAAGGTCCTTCCTGGGGACGTTCTTATTGAGCAGATTCAAGGCCTGATCCCGACCCTGGCCAGACACCTTCTTACTGACCAGCATGTCCAGCAGGTGGCTGGAGATCAGCTTCAGGTCCTTCTTGGTATCTGAGTTAAGGAAAACAGAGCAGGGACCCTCAGACAGAGGTTGCTAAGAGGAGTGTGGAAATATCAAATCCACTGCTTCTTAGATACTTGAATGAGGACACAGTGTTCCCCACTCGACCCAACCTCTTAAAAGGGAGGGAAATCCATAGACAGCACCCCAAAGGGCCCTCCAGCCACTCCCTGAACACTGACTTGTACAGCAGGGCATTTCTCCCTTAAACAACTCAGGTTCTTAGAAAGTTCTTCACTTTCCAGGCAATGATTGGCAGGAATCCAAGACACTTTATGCAGCTTCTAATAAACTGACTTAATAAAATGTTTTCTAGAAAGGAAATTCACCCTCCTTACAGGCATTTACTCCCCAAAGATTCAGGCAAGCGGGGACCTGATTCAACCTCTTTGCCTATAGCAGCACCAGGACCCCCTACTCAATGGCGGATCTTAATAGGCAAGCACTTTTTCCTGCTTCGGCTCAATCAGATCTCCCTGAGATGTTGAGTTTTTTACTCTCATTCTAGGCTAGAACCCAAAGACAGGCAGGCAGAAAAGTAAAGGATCTTAAACCATGTAGGTAAATGGCAGGTGAAAAGATGGAACTATATAACGTAGCCACCACTTGTTTGTCAGTTTGTCGTACTGTGGTGGCTTGCATGCCCCTGTGATGCTGGAAGGCATGCCTCTGATATTTGAAATACCAGCAGGGTCACCCATGGGGGACAGGTTTCACAGAGCTTCCAGTCTAAGAAGGAGAAGAAACAGCTGCAAACATCCATTCATAATCAGAACATGGAATGCACAAACTTTGAATCTAGAAAAATTAATTGAAAGTTGTCACAAATGAAATGGAATACATAAATAATTACTAGGATATTTCAGTATCCCTAGTCATTAGTCCTGGTAGCGTAGTGGTTACGAATCAGGCTGCTAACTTCAGGGTCAGCAGTTCGAAACTACCAGCTGTTCCACGGGAGAAAGATGAGGCTTTCTGCTCCCAAAAAGATTTATAGCCTCGGAAAATCTGTACAGGGTTGCTATGAGTCAGAACCGACTCCATTGCACATAACCACCACCACCTCCACTTCAGGGAATGCCCAGTCTGAGGTTATGACTGGCTCTCCTTTTTCCCTACCTCCCTGAACCCAAACTGAAGACTGTCTCCTACCCAAAACCAGGGCCTCCTCCTTCCCTCGATGCTCTTGCTTGTCGTCCCCGCACAGCGAGTCAATGATGGCCTGGAGCAGATTGCAAACAGCCAGAGACATCTCCTCGTTCTCCACAGCCATGAGACCACAGATTCGGTCTATCCGGACTGCGTGGAGAATCGCTGTGGCCTAGACCCCAACAAGATCCACAGTCAGAGGCCCTGCCCCTCCCTTCAGGCTGCCATGCAAACTAGGAGATGGATGTTAACTACCCCCACCCCACCCCACCCCACCCCACCCCATGCAGTAGGGAAATCATCCCAGGCAACCAATGCCTCTCATGGAGCCCAGGGGCAGCAAAGACCCTTGGCACAAGCCATGCCCCTTTGCAGACGTGTAGAGCTGCAATAGCTGCAATACTGAATAGTGTTATTGCAATATACAACATGGGGGTATTGCAACATGGGGGTTCCAATCTGAGATGTGCAATATGTGTAAAATACACACAGAATTTTGGAGACTTAGTATAACAAGATGGTCCTTTGGAAGCACAAATTGTTTGCACTGGACTACTAACGTAAAGGTAGGTTCAAACCCACCCATCCAAAGTACCATGGAAGAAAAGGCCTGACCTTCTGCTTCAACCAGGAAAACCCATGGAGCAGTTCTGTTCTGTAACCCACAGAGTTGCCATGAGTCAGAATTAACTCAACAGCAACAAACAACAATATTAGTATGACGAAAAAAGTCTGTAAAATATCCCTGTAGTACTTTTTATATTGATTATATGTTGAAACTATATATTTTTTATGTTGTTGTTGTTAGGTGCCATCGAGTCCGTTCCAACTCCTAGCGATCTCATGCACTGCCAGATCCTGCGCCATCCTCATAATCGTCATTAAGATTGAGCCCACACTGGGTAAAATAAGATAAATTATTAAAATTCGTCTCACCTGTTTCTTTTTATGTGGTGCTGTAGGATAAGCACTAGACTACAAGGTCAGTTTGAACCACAAGGTCAGTGGTTCAAACTCACCAGTCACTCCTCGGAAACCCTATACAGGGTCACTATGAGTGGGAACCGACTCCACAGCCCTTAACAACAATGACAATTAGAAAATTGGAACCCTGGTGGTGCTGTAGGATAAGCACAGGACTGTTAACCACAAAGTCAGCAGTTCAAACTCACCAGGCATTCCACGAGAGAAACATGAGACATTCTACTCGTATAAAGATTTACAGGCTCAGAAACCCTGTACAGGGTCGCTATGAGTTGGAATCGATATGATGGCAGTGGGTTCGGAGTTATAAGAAAATTTAAAACTACATATATGCTCATATTAGATCTCTATTGGACAGCAGCGCTGGCTCCTCCCTCTCAATCTTGGGTATCCCTGTATTCCCTTCACCACCAAGAACTCAAGAGCAGACAGAGAGGGGCATCTTCATCCTAACCACTCTCACTGCCCTTGTCATTGGTTGGTGGCTACATACCGTAGTGTCGGTTCTGACTCATAACGACCCTTTATAGGGTTTCCAAGGCTATAAATCTTCACGGGAGCAGAAAACCTCCTCTTTCTCCTGTGGAAAGGCTGGTAGTTTCAAAACTGCTGACCTGGAGGTTAGCAGCCCAACTCGTAATCACTACGCTACCAGAAACCCTTTCCCTTGTCATAGTCTGCCTTTAATCTTCCTCCTAAACCAATTTCAATAATCTCATCTTTGCTTAGCTCGACTCATTTCCAGTTCAAAGAAGAACAAGGGGCACATACTCTCTGTTGAATCCAAAGTCATGCAACCAAGGTTGAGGGGGATAATTTCGACTTTGCATCAGAGCCTGCATGTGCCGGGCACAGCCCTGACTACAAGTTATCCTCCAAATCCTTGGAGGGACAGCCCCCCACACCAGGTCCGCACCCTAGATCGGTGGCCAGTGCACATGCCCGACAGGGTCCGCACTGCCGCCAGCACCAGTTCAGGCCTTTTAGTGTCCAGGAGCTGTAGCAGCAAGGCCACTCCGTTGTTTTGGAAGATCCTCTCAGCACCAGCATCCTCACGGCCTAGGACAATGAGGTTGTTGGCGGCCTGAAGAATGGAGGAGACAATGAAGTTCTTAAGGGAGGTATGGTTACTAAGACCTGGGCTCTGGGCCAAGGACAAGTGCTGTTCCAAGAGTGAGGTCTTCAAAACATCTTCATATCTTTTTGAATTTATAATCCTGAAAATATAACCCAAGAATATAATTCAAAAGAAGAAACAAAGTAACTTCCATAAAGACTAACTTGCAGTCATTAAAGTCATAAACAGAAAAACTATAAAGCAACTGGGGGAAATGTTAGTAAGAAGAATCAGAATTGGATGTTCTCTCTGATTGCATTTATGTTCACATAAAACTGTATTTGTGCTTATGAAATAAGGATTAAAAGAGAGAGAAATGAAGAATTTTCACATGGAGAATTATTTCCTTTAAATTTTTTTCCTTTTGGAGTTCCTTTAAGATGGTTTTGTCTTTGTTGGTTTGTTTACCTATTCAGGGTAACCTGGAGTTTTGTAGGGGTTCACAGACAAGTGGAGGGTGATGGGCAGAAAGAGAACAAGATGGGTTTGAGTTCTGGCTCTGCAACATATTAGCTATGTGAGTTTGGGTAAGTCAGACCACCTCTCTGGGCCCCAGAGTTCTCATCATTAAAATTAGGCAATTGAACTAGAAGGTTCCTAAATCCCTCCCCATGGTAAAGTCTCCCACGTGAGGATACATGTACCTTATGGATCTAGAACAGGAGGCAGCAAGCAGGACCTGAGAATGGAGGGCTGGGGAAAGACCTTGTGTGGCAGGAAGAGAGGGGGAAGGTGGGAAAACAGATGGGCAAGATGGGCTGGAAGCATCATCACTCTCCATCAGCCAAGGCTTTATACTTTTCAAAGCACTTTTAACAACTCATTAAGTCCTCACCAGCTTTTGGTGTAGAAGATATTTGCATATTACATGGATTTATTGACTATAAAACCAATAAAATTTCCTCCAGGCATTGCCTGTCAAGTTCTTATGAATGTAAAATATTTAAATGTTTAATATTTTTCCATCTAAAGGACTAGAAGGGAACATAAAAAAGGAAACAAATTTGGGTAAGAGGATGATGTTATGAGTAAATATTTTAATATTTCAAAATGACTTTTTGTGATATTTTTTAATGGAGTGAAACATTATTTTAGTGTGTCATTGTTTCTCTGGGTTGGAACTAGTGTGAGGCAGCTGAGAGCAAGTCACCTTGAGGGCAATATTCAAGGAGCTGCCAAAAACACAGTTATTAACACTTAAGGCAAAACCTTTTAAAAATAAAAAATTAATGCAGAAAATCCATAATGAACAAAGAATCAGAAATTAAATAAAGGAACTGACGCTACACGTAGATGACTTAACTCACTTGACCCATCCTAATGATGGCTCTTATATAGTTTACTGCTGCTTTCTAATCTGCTTACTTTTAGCCAATTTTCTTATTCTTCTAGTACACTTCTCCCGCTGCACCCCCTACCGTGCGGTGACGTTTCAGTCCAGAAACTAAGGGTGGGGTCTCCAAGCTGATTATTTGGCGGGCTCAGAGAGCGCACTCTACTGTCACTGCCCAGTACTCACCTTCTCCCGCTTGTCAGTATCGCTGTTCTCGTCCAGGAGAATCTCAAACATCGTTTGTACCCTCGAGTCTGTGGAGAACTGCACACGGAGCTGAGGAGAAAGGAGGAGATGAGGAGACAGGCGGATGTCTGTGTTATTTCGTTAAGTTCATCACAATAAATATAGTCTCTACTTCTGTTCAGTTATTCATTTAACAAACTTTTACTGAATAACTACTGCGTGCCAGCAACCACTGTTCTAGAGACTGGGGGATAGAATAGTGAACAAAACCACATCCTTGCCCACAAAGCTTACAGTCTAGTTAAACGATCATCACAACAGTATTGGAAGGGAAGAAGGAGATCAGTTTTAGAGTCCAGTAAACAATTGTTGTTAGCTGCCATGGAGTTGACCCTGATTGCACAACTAAACAAATATGATTTTCATTGGCTGATTTTCAGAAGTATGTTGCCAGGCCTTTCTTCCTAGTCTATCTTAGTCTGAATACTCCACAGAAATCAGTTTGGCATCATAGCAACACACAATCCTCCAGTGACAGACAGATGATAAATGCACACAAGGTGCATTAGCCAGGAATCAAACCCGGGTCTTCTGCATGGAAAGGGAGAATTCTACCACTGAACCACCAATGTAGCAAATTGCTGTTGTTGGTTTTTTGTTAAGTGCTGTGGAGTCAGTTCTGACTCCTAGCAAACCCTGTATAGGGTTTCCAAAGGGCAGCTGGTGGGTTTGACCCACCAACCATGTGGTTAACAATCTAGTGCTTACCCTGCAGCACTATACCAGGACTCCATGTAGTAAGCTATTAGTCATTAAATATTTAACTTTGGACTAAAATTAAAATGTCTCCAGATCAGAAACCTGAAGTAGCTTCTAAGCATCTGTTCAAGCAAATTAAAACCTTTTCTTTGTGGCCCTCAACTACCCTTCAGGTCTGGAAAGGAATGCACTCTTGTGGTCCAATTTCCAGCCAATCAGTAGCTACATACATAGGGGAGACAACATTAGTAAAGTATGCTCACCATGGAGTGGTAAGTCATTCAAACTCAGGAGGGTAACCTTTTCCTAAGGACAAAGTTGAAAAGGAGTAGGAAAGTAGATGGAATGCAAACAGGAAGCACAGGGAGGAAGCGGGATCACTGTTGTTTGGAGAGGATTGAAATCCTTGAGATGTGTAGGATTTGTTGACTGTAAAGCTGATGATCTTGTCTGTAAACCTTCACTCCACTCACAATAGAAAGTTTAAAAAGATCAAACAAACATCTTATCTTTGGATTTCTAATCCTTCCCACTGCCCACCCCAGCTCCAATGTTCTGAATTGCTCATGAAATACCTTGCCTGATCCCATCTCACCAGTTCCTTCTGCACTGCCTGCTACATCCTACCAGTCCTCACGCTCTACTGGTCTACCCTGGGATTCATTTTCTTCCAGTTTCTCATTCTACCACCCCTTCTCTGATGGCTCCTTTATTAGTGTCCCTAGCCCTGAGTCTGGACTCTATATTGTGTGTTGTGGTCCCACCACGAGGCTACCCCACCACGTGGGAGGAACTGAGTCTTGGAGCAAAGACTTGAAAGATCCTCCTGCGCTTACAGAGAGGAACCCAACACCTTCAGGGGACAAGTTCAGAAAATTGTGGCAGGACCACCCCACCCCACTTTCCTAGAAAAGAGTTCACATCCCTCCTGGCTCCTGGCTCTCATATTGTTGTTGTTGTTGTTGTTAAATACTGTGGAGTTGGTTCCGACTCATAGTGATCCTGGACAGGGTTTCCAAGGCTGTAAATCTTTACGGGAGCAGAACACCTCATCTTTCTCCCGCAGAACCGCTGGTAGTTTCAAACTGCTAACCCTGAGGTTGGCAGCCCGATTTGTAACCACTACGCTACCAGAGCTCCTTGACTCTCATATAGCCTCCATCAATACTCCCCAAATCCCAGATACCCAGGTATCTCATCCCTTTGTCCTCATAAAAAGAGAGGGTGATTGTGGTGTTGATATACTAACTTAAGCTTTAAAAAAAAAAAAAAAGAAAAAACCTCCATTTAAAAGACCTGAGTCTAGTCCTAGCTGGCTTATATAAAAGACCTTGTATGAGCCACTGCCCCTTCTGATGATCCAGAGGGAAGCCTGACTGTGTGTCACCTGCCTTCTCCATCTGACTGTGTGGAGTTGGGCCAGCCCTGCTCTCATGTCCCATTCCTCAACCCTGTTGTCCTTGCTAGGGATGGGTTGTTGTTGCTGTTAAGTGTTGTCGAGTCAATTCCGATCCATATCGACCCTGTACAGGTTTTCTGAGGAGCAGCTGGTGAGCTTGAACCGCTGACCTTGCAGTTCAAACATCTTTGCAGTCTGACACATTAACCCACAGCGCCACACCAGGACTCCAGGGATGGGTGTTGTTGTTGTTGTTATGTGCCCTGGAGTCGGTTCTGACTCATAGTGACCCTGTACAGGGTTTCTAAGGCTGTAAATCTTTACGGGAGTAGAAAGCCTCATCTTTCTCCTGCAGAACAGTTTCAAACTGCTGACCTTGAGGTTTGCAGCCCGATTTGTAACCACTACGCTACCAGAGCTCCTTCTAGGGATGGGTAGGGATGAGTAAATTTTGTGGGAAGGGGTGGGTTCACCTTCTCCTGGATGCTGGTGCTGAGCCTCCTTAGTGTCTCCTGGAAGTTCTGGTTCCTTGGCTCTAGGGTAGCACAGCGCTGCACGTCCTTGAAGGCCTGGTCCAGCTTCCCCAGGTGTTCCAGAGCCTGGCATCGCCGATACAGGGCCTTGATATCCGAGGAGTTGATGTCGATGGCTAGTGAGAAGAGAGGACAGGACAGGGCTCCAGACCACCCACCCCCACTCCCACTGCCCCCAACTCCAACAGCATGCTTTTGCTTGACTTCTGTGTCTTCCTTGGAGATCATCCACCCTCCCAACTGGGCTATTTATCCCACTCCCATTGTTAGGAAGGCAGTACAAATGATCGAGACTCAAGGTTGGAAAAAAGTGTAAGGGTTATCTTGTCCAACCCCGATGCTTGAGTCCTACTACATGATCCCGGCCCATGCTCATCCAGTTGATGCTTGCATGCCTCCAGCGATGGGGTGCTCCCTACTTCTCAAGGTAGTCAGTTGGCTCCATGAGAAAGCCCTTCCCTCTTTCTACCTGAAATATATATCCCTATGACTTTGTTCTTGTGTCCTAAACCCAGTCCTAGAAGCCCCAAGATGAAATCCAATCCTGCTTCCTGGTGAAAGTCTTTTAGGTAATTGAAGGCAGCTGTCTGTCCCACCTAGGAGTTCTCTTCTCTGGGCTAAATATTGCCACTTACCCCAACTGCTCACGTGACAAGTTTCCAATCCCTTTCAGGCTGGTTCCCTCCCTCCTATACTTATTCCATACCACCTGTCTCTCCTAAAAAATACTAACCCAAATCAAATGCAAAACAGACCCATGCAGAAGACAGCCTCCTTCATTCTGTATGTTATTTTACTTAAAAAGGCAGCCCATGAAGTCTTCCTATTTTCATCATGGGCTTAGGTGTAGATTTGAGGCATTCTGCCACCCACTGCCATCTACTCAATTCTGATTTTTAAGGGCCCTCTAAGACACACCAAGGAGCTCTGGTAGCGTAGTGGTTAGGAATCGGGCTGCTAACCTCAAGGTCAACAGTTCGATACTACCAGCTGTTCCCCGGGAGAAAGATGAGGCTTTCTGCAAATCTGTAAAGATTTGCAGCCTCGGAAACCCTGTGCAGGGTCACTATTAAGAGTCAGAACTGACTCCACGGTACTTACCAACAGGACACACTAGAATTGCCTCATAGGGTGTCTGAGGCTATACATTTTTATAGAAGCAGACTGCCTCATTGTTCTCTCACTGGGTGGCTGGTGGGCTTGAACCGCCAATATTTCAGTTAGCAACACAGTGTTTAATTTACTGTGCCTCCAGGGCTCCTTTTGCTAGCACTGACTTATGTTTTTCTCCCCAGTGTCTGTGGGAGAAAGACAAGGCCTAAGGCCGCTTGCTGGCTATAGCATCTTAGCCCTAGGCCCCAAAGCAAGAACTAGACTGATTTGCCTCTTTACAGGGAGCCCCAGGAACTCACCCAACAAAGTTGTTGTTTTGTTAAGTGCTGTAGAGTCGGATTCCGACTCTATAGGGTTTCCAAGGAGCAGCTGGTGATCTTGAACCGCCCACCTTGCAGTTCAAAGGGCTTTGCATTCTGGTGCATTAACCCACAGTGCCTCACAAAGTAGGGTGTGCCTATTATTATAACCAAAGCAGTTCCAGAAGCATTCCTTCAGAAAGAGAACTGTCCCAACACTGTAAACATGTAACTTAATTAGGTCTGTCCTTTGCTTAAACGATGAGCCACCTAAAGCTCTCTCTATATCGTCAGCCTGACATTTATATAATCAGTCACTCCAGTGAATGTCAGGGACACAGAGCCAGGGAGCCAGTGGGGAAACTGTGGCAGGGGGTGGGAGGGTGAGGGCAAGAGCATGGGTAGCTCACCTCTTGAAGCGTCTGAAGCCGCCTGAACGTAACTCTCCTGAGAAATGGGGAAAGAGTCTCAGTAAATGTGGGCCCAATGACATAGCCAGTGTCCCCCAGAGAGGGGCGGGTGGCGTGGTGGAGGAGCAAAAGCATGGAAAAGTGGATCTGGCAGACCTGGGTTTGAATCCTACCTCTGTTTCTCACTACCTGGGAGATCTGGGGCAAGTGAATTAAGCTCTCAGCCTTCCTTGAGTTTCTCATTGGCAATATGGGGATGAGAAGAGCAGCTACCTCCCAGGGCTGCTAAGATGCCATGAGAGAACATGAAAGCATCCGGCTGGGTGGTGTGTGGCCCAGAGACCTTTGTTTCCACCACACTCGTTCTGATCCGGAGGATTTTCTCTCTATATTGCACTCTACAAAGGGGTGGGTCAGGGTTGTCCCTTCAAGAACAGAATGGGAGGCGCCTCCTGCAGCCCCATGAGTCCAGTTAAGAAGGCTGGAATAACAGACCCCAGCCCAGGCCCAAACCGTTTTCAGGCCACAGGCCGCCCGGTTCCGGTACAGCGTGGCCAGCAGGGCCTTGTCCTTGGTCAGCTTCAGAGCCTGGCTGTAGCTCTTCGCCGCGGCCTTGTAGTCCTGTAGCTGGAAATGTCCATTGCCTTCCTCCTTCAGCTGCACTGCCTCTACCTCCGCCATCTGTCAGAGAGTAGAGGCTCAGTCCCACCCGTCCCTCACTCTAGACAGAGGCTGAGCTCCTGGCCTCAGGGCCCAAACTCCAGGATCCCCTTCTCCAGGAGGCCTGGAGGTGAAGATTCAGCAGGAATGAACCGGCTCCATGGACTCCTAATTCCATTGCCCCAGAAGGACAAAACCAATGCTCAGAGCAAACGACCAAATGGAAAGGGAGCTCAGCGTCCCTACTTCTCTGTCCCTCCCAGCCAGGGTACTTAAGTCCCCACTTTAAAGGCCTAATCTCTCCTTGCAGTTTTTTTCCCAGTCCCCATTTCCCTCCCCAGAAACACCTCTGGGCCCAGCTCACTGTCTCAGGGAGGACCCAGCTCTTGATCTGTGCTCCTGTGAGGTGGCCTTCCAGTCCACCAGTCTGGGTCACTCCTCCCAGCACCCCCTAGGAGACTTTATCACCCTTGCCAGTGGTTCCAGACCATATTTGGTCACAGGGGGCAGGTGGCCCTGGAGTGTGTCACTGATACTCAGGGCCCTCCCCCTTCCCAGACAGACTCGTGGAGGGACTGACTATCCCCTGCCTGAGCACTCTGCTTAGTGGCAGTCCCGCGGGGTCAGACACTCACAATCTAAAGAGAGAGAGAAAGATCCAGAAGGAATAGAAACCTCCTTAGCTGGCCCCTCTCCTTAGGCACTTTCTCCACCTCCATCCTAGATAAACAGCCTGCTCTTTCTCCCTCCCCTAATCACTGCTATTTTGGGAGCAGGGTGACAGCTGAGGGGCTGGCAGACCTGTGCACAGAGCAGCTGCCCAAGTCCCAGAACAACTGTTGACTTCCAGAGGAACTTTTCAGCAGGGTGGAGGGGAGGGACAATAAAGCTCCTTCCACTTGTCTGAAAATCCACCCGCTGCTGTCGGGGCTAATTCAGAGCAATTTTGTAGGACAGAGCAGAGCTGCACAGCAGTGTTTCCAAGGCTGTAATCTTTATGGAAGCAGATGGACATCTTTCCCCTGCAGAATGGCTACTGGGTTTACACTGCCAGCCTTAACCACTGCACCACCAGGGCTACTTCCCATTTATCTGTTGTTGTTGTTGTTAAGCGCTGTCGAGTCGGTTCCGAACCATAGTGACCCTGAACAGGGTTTCCAAGGCTATAAATCTTTACTGGAGCAGAACGCCTCATCTTTCTCCCATGGAGCAGCTGGTAGTTTCGAACTGCTGATCTTGCGGTTCACAGCCCTATTCATCTACAACTCCTCAATTCCTTCTGCTTTCATTTGCTGAAAACATCTTTGCTTTTGAGAAAGACCAAAAGGATTCAGTTTAGTGTAAATGGATTGTCCATTTGTTTCTATCTCATGGCCCCTACTCATCTCTATCTGTATCCAGTGGATAGGATAGTTACCTGAGTGGCCAGCCTGCCTTTCCCATGACTGGCAGCTCCCTGAGGATGAACTCTGCATACCCTCCATCAGACAGAAATCTTCTCCCAAGGCAAGAGCTGGGTCAGACAGGGAGTTTCCTGAGACCAAGGATTGTATTCCCCCCATTCAACTGAGTATTCTTCTGGGACAAATTGAGTCTGTTTTAATTTTCTTTGGCTTCGGCCTGAACTTGTGTATGATCTGGTCCACAGTTTGCCCTGGCATTTTTTGGTTGATGAAATGGAGCTTTTCCACCCTCTCTTTCCAAAGATGTAGCCCGTGAGTTTGAACCCTCGACCTTGTGGTTCAAACCGACCTTGTGGTCCAGTGCTTTATACCACAGTGCCACCTAGATGCTCAGTATTCGCTGAGTGATTGGATTGAAATCATTTCATGAATCTGTGATTTCTAAGTATGATGGATACCAGGATGCTTTGGAAACATAGAACAGAGAAGTATGTCCACGTTAGTGTCGGAGAAAACTTCCTTGAGTCGATGATTCCCCAAACCAAACCTGTTACCATCGAGTAAAATCCAATGGAGAGTGACTATTGGACAGAGTAGAATGTTTCCCCGGGTTTCCAAGGCTGTAAAACTTTACAGGAGATTGCCACATCTTTCTCCAGTAGAGTGCTTGGTGGGTTTAAAGCCCTTGGACTCCTGGTGTGGCATTGGACTGCTTACCAAAAGATCAGCGGTTCAAACCCACCAGTTGCTCCTCGAAAACCCTGTACAGGGTCGTTATGAATCGGATGCTACTCGTGGGCACTTAACAACAACAACAACAAACGTTTCAATTAGCAGTCAAGCACATGTCCAAGGGGCTCTATGCTTGTTCAAGACAAAAAGTGTGCAATAAAAAATTATTGAATGAATCAATGTGTAAGGCAAGACCTGAAGTGTAAGGAACTGTTCCAGAACAAGGAAAATAAAAGTACAAAGCATGAAGGTAGGAAAGATCAAGCCTTAGAAAACAGGAAGGTGACTGGAGAAGAGTTGGGTTTTTTCCTGTATGTCAAAGGGAGCCACTTCAGAGCTTTAGAGAGGGAAATACTGAACCAGAAATTCAGTTTGAAAGTTTACTCTGGCTGCAATGTGGACAACAGATTGTAGGAGTCAAGAATTGGTCCAGGCAGGAAATGATACTGACTCAGACAGGAATGAACAGATTCATGATATAGTATTGCTGGGGCAGAAGCAACAGGCTTGGAACTGCTTACAAGTGAGGGGCATGAGAGAGTAAGGTTGCCAAGGAAGGTCCTGTGGTTTCTGGTGAGAGAGTTCATGTTCCTTGGTCTTTACTTCAATTCCTGATCTGTAATATGGGGATAGAAGGGTCAATGGGAGGATTAAATGAGTTATATACATAAAACACTTCGAGCAGTGCCTGAAACATTGTTAGCATCATCGTTATCGCTTTGCAATACTGGTAATTATAGAAATGTTTTGCTTTTGTACCCATCAAGTATTAACTGACTTGATCCATTAAAAATATTAATAATAATGCCTACTCTCAACTCAGGCACTTAACAACAACAACAACAACAACTCTCAACTCAAGGAGCTCTGGTAGCATAGTGGTTACGAATCGGGCTGATAACCTCAAGGTCGGCAATTTGAAACTACTAGCCGTTCCGCTAAGGAGCTCTGTTAGCGTAGTGGTTATGAATCAGCCTGCGAACCACGAGGTCAGCAGTTGGAAACTACCAGCTGTTCTGCGGGAGAAAGATGAGGCTTTCTGCTCCCATAAAGATTTACAGCCTTTGAAACCCTGTATAGGGTCACTATAAATCGGAACCGACTCCACGACACATAACAACAGTCGTTCTGCTGAAGAAAGATGGGGCTTTCTGTTCCCGTAAAAATTTACAGCCTCGGGAATCCTATGAAGGGTCGCTATGAGTCAGAACTGACTCCACGGCACACCACTACCACACCCCCAACTCAATAATTTCTGGGTTATTTATTCAGTCCTCTGCCATTTGCTGAATATGAGGTTAGACACTTACTTTTTTTAATGGGTCAAGTCAGGTAATACATGATGAGTACTACAAGCAAAACATTTCTACAGTTACAACATTGTAAAGCAATAATAATGATGATGATAGCAAGTTTCAGGCATTATTCTATCTTGGTTTTGGGAGAAATTATTTAACCTATCAAAACCTAGGTTTCAGCATCTATAAAATGGGGCAAGGATCCCTGTTGTGAAGAGGATACGTTGACTGCATCCTCTAAGCCAGGAGAGCACACTTCCTCTCCGGACCTACAGAGGGCAACGTCGTCAGTTGCAGCCTCCCTTCCTTAGGGGCGGCGCTCTATCTCGACGGAGTCTTTCGCCTCCACGTGGGGACGCAGGATGGCGGCGGCGGCCGTGGCGGTGGCGGTAGGTGTGCGTGAATGGAGGCGGGGGATCCCCGCCACTGAAAGCTGGGTCTTTGGGGTTCCTGAAGCCAGAGAGGCGGAAGAAAGGCCTCCTCTTCTGGCGGCCTGTCTGACCCCCGCCCCGCGTGTCTGCGCAGGGCGATGCGGTGGCGCACGACGTGCAGCGGTTACTAGTGCAGTTCCAGGATGAGGGCGGGCAACTGCTGGGCGCCCCGTTCGACGTACCGGTGGACATCACCCCGGACAAGCTGCAGCTCGTGTGCAACGCGCTCCTGGCCCAGGTGAGCGGCGGCCGGGGGTCGGCGGCGGCGCATCTCCTTCTAGGCTCCGGGGGCAGGCAGCGTTGCCCCGGCCGTGTTCAGGCGGGGTATCTAAAGGCCGAGGGTCTGTGGTTCAAGATCCCCTACTACTACTCACGCCGTGAGCCCACAGAAGTGCCACCCACCTGGGAGGGCCCAGAACTTGTAGTCGGTGAAAGCGCTTTGCTCGTTCACCATAGCATCCACTTGCAGAGAGCGACAGAATTTCATTCTCATTGAGTGCAGTATCTCACTGGTTTTTCGCCATAGCCCCTGAGACACATTAATATCAACGTTTAACAATGTGGCCCCGAAGGATTAAATTATTTATTTGCACGATGCTACACTGTAAAGACTCTTGGTGTGGACCTCAAGGTTGGTTTGAACAGCAAAGTCAGCGGTTCAAACTCATCAGCTGCTCCTTGGTAGCACTATATAGGGGTCGCTATGGATCGGAACCGACTCGATGGCACTTAACAACACTGTAGGTAAGGACTCTTAGTGTGGTGCTATAAGATTAGCACTGAATTGTGAACCACAAGGTTGGGAGTTTAAACCCACCAACCAGCTGCTCCTCAGAGAACCCTACTTATGGTTGCTGTGAGTTGGAACTGACTTGGAGGCCCTTAAGAACACCAACACTGTAGGTAAGGCACATGGGTGCTACAAATGGTTTGTGCTTTCTCCCACAAAGAATTATAGTACACCTCCTGGAGTGGCGCTGTAGGTTCAGCACTGGACTGCAAACCACACAATCGGAAGTTCAAACCCACCAGCTGCTTCCTCCGAAACCTTTTGCAGGGTCAGTATGAGTTGGAACCAATTCAAGACATTTAACAACAACAAAAAAACTTGTGGAGTTCTAGTGTGGCTCTGTAGGATAAGCTCTGGTCTGCAAGTTTGGCAGTTCAAACTTACCAGTTGCTCCTCGGAGTACCTATACAGGGTTACTGTAAGTCGTTACCAACTGATGGAACTTCACAACACCTCACCTAAATGTTGTCAGTTTGAACCCACCCTGCAGCACGTGGGAAGAAAAGACTTGGTGATCTTCTTCCGAAAAGATTACAGCCAAGAAAACCTTTTGGAACAATTCTATACTGTAACACATGGGTCACCTTGTGTCCAGTCGACTTGATGGCAATGGGGCACATATAGTAGATGGTGGACCTGGAATTAGAACACAAATCTATCAGCCTTCTAACCCACTGTTTCTCAAAGTGCTGCGCTCAGATCATGCAGTGGGTGGGGAATGCTAGTTTAAAATGTGGCTCCTGGATCCCACCCTAGACCTGCTGAACCAGATTCTGAGGATAAAACAGAGTACATTTTTAACAAAATTTTTGGATGTTTCTTATACATTATGTAGCATAGTGTGGTCCTTTGAGAAACACTGCCTATCTCTGTATGCTATCCCTAGTGGAGTTCTGATGCCCTGTGAGATAAGCACAAGGTTCGTGCTTCAAACCCACCAGGTGCTCCTTAGAAACCCTATGTACAGGGTTGTTAAGAGTCAGAACTGACTTGATGGCATTTAACAACAACAATCCTTAACATTGGTTTTCTTTTTCTGGTGGCTCAGAGGGTTAATTGTTCAGCTGCAAGTGGAGAGTCACCAGCTGCTCTGGGAGAAAGATAAGACAGTCTGCTTGGCAAGTGGGTTTGCTTTTAGGTGTTTGGAACAAACAGAACCCTTTGGTCATCAGCAGTGGGACACTGGGCTAGTTGTTACTGTAGCCTCCTACTCCGAGCCATTTTGGTCCTATTCAGTTGTCAGTGGGAATAGTAATGTATACATCCCAAGGTGCTATATAATGTCATTCAGTCATTTTTGAAGGATTCAGAGGGTCTTGCTCAGTGATGGGGAGTTGCCCTTTGCCTTTGCCTTCTAGGAGGATCCTCTGCCACTGGCTTTCTACGTGCACGATGCCGAGATCGTCTCCTCTCTGGGGAAGACGCTGGAGTCACAGATGGTGGAGACGGAGAAGGTCCTGGACATCATCTATCAGCCTCAAGCTGTCTTCAGAGTCCGCGCCGTGACCCGCTGCACCAGTTCCTTGGAGGGTCACAGTGAGGCCGTCATTTCTGTGGCTTTCAGCCCCACGGGGAAGTAAGGACAGCAGTACTGGGGAGAGAGATGTGTGGGGTACCGTCTCTGGCAGCAGTAAGGAGGGTCCCTCAAGTTGTGGTATCAGTACCATAAGACAGAGCCATGGCTCAGGGTGCAAGTGAGTCACTTTCCCATAGACAATGAGGTTTGGTCCCCAAACGGCAAGGACACGTGCCTTGGAAAAGTTCTTGGACTTGGTGTTGGGAAATCCGGGCTAGAAGCTCAGCCCCACCCCTTTCTAGTGGTGGGACTTGGGCAAGTCACAACTTTTCTGAGCTAATTCTTCATATGTGAAACGGGGTTGTAAGTCCAGGTGTGGCACCGTAGAGATAAGCACTGGACCAGTGGTTCAAACCCACCAGCCACTCCTTGGAAAACCTATACAGGGTTGCTCTGAATGGGAACCAGCTTGACAGCACTTAACAACAACCCCATGGGTTCACAAGCTGCTGTAGCCTCAGGAAGGAAGAGGACAGAAAGGCCTGCTGGGTCTTTCCCAAATGGTGTCATTGTTAGATTTCTCCTTTCTTAGGGGAGACAGAAAAGTCTTGGATTCTGTCACTGAGGACATGCATGGGCGCTGGGGATGGCCTGGGTGCAGTGTTTAGGGGATGGGCCACTCTCTCCCACTGCAGCGGTCTCAAGCAGCCCCTTGTCCCTAGGTACCTGGCCAGTGGCTCCGGAGACACCACAGTGCGCTTCTGGGACCTCAGCACCGAGACGCCGCATTTCACATGTAAGGGTCAGTATGCAGTCAGCCATTTAGGGGGCCTTAACGCAGTGGTGGATGGCTAATGTGCTCAGCTTTTTAACATCTGGTCCATATTCCCCCTGTGGGACCCAGTTAGTGGTTGCTTATTCCTGCACATGGACAGCTCCTTGGAGCCTAGCCAGTGCTTACAAACTGCAGAGACTGGACCGAAGAGTCAACGTGGTGCTGGGATGTATGTAGGGTGTGTAGGATGTGTGTGGGAAATCCTGGGTTAAATCAAAACCACACAGTGTTTCTCACTTTAGTGTGCCTCAGAATCACCTCCAGAGCTTGTTAAACTACACAGTTCTGGGTCCACCCCAGAGTTGTTGTTTTATTAGGTCTGAGGTGGGGCTTGAGAATTTGCATTGCTAACCAGTTCCCCGTAATACACATGCTGCTGGTCTGGGGGCCACATGTGAAATAATCACTGCTATACCACATACTAAGGAGCTCTGGTAGCGTAATGGTTATGAGTTGAGCTGCCAACCTCAAGGTCAGCAGTTCAAAACTATCAGAGGTTCCACAGGAGAAAGATGAGGCTTTCTGCTCCCGTAAAGATTTACAGCCTTGGAAACTCTGTGCAGGGTCACTATGAGTCAGAACCGTCTCCACGGTATTCAACAACAATGCCACGTAATAGACTGGCTAGGTGCCCTTGTTTTCTTATCTGGAAAATGGGGGTGCTCATACTTGCTTTGCTGTGTACCCTAGAGCCACTGTGAAAATGACATAGGGTGATGTGTGCAGACTTTTATACTATGGATCACATGAGCAAAGTGGGTTCTCTGCAGCAGGTTGCATAGTTGGGAGCACTGGGGTTGTATTCTCCCTTTGCCTAGAAGCCTCTCTCACCCTATTTTTGGTTTTAAAGAACCAGAACTTACTTTTTCAGTTCTGGAGGCTTAAACTCTAAACAGGGTCTCTGCTTTGTCAGTGGCTCCTGGTATTCTTGGCTTGTAGCCAGTTGTCACAGAATGTCTGTCTTTCCATCCCTGTATGCACTTGCCTCTGTGTCTTTTGTCACTGAATCAGTGCCTGTCTGCCCTGCGCCATCTTCATGAACATTGCTCTGAGTCCCTTTTGCTTGTTTCCTTTATTCTATCATTTATTCTGCCAATCCACCTGGAGCACCTGCAGTGTGCCGGGCATTGCTAGCAGTAGGGATAAAGCTAGCAGGGTCCTGCCTTTCTCCATCTCTGCCTCTTAGGACACAGACACTGGGTCCTTAGCATATCCTGGTCTCCGGATGGCAAGAAGCTGGCTTCTGGCTGCAAGAATGGTCAGGTATATGGTGGTCAGGATATGGGTCCACTTGGCTGGGAGAATATTCAGAGTCAGGTTCCAGGGGGTTCAGGGAGTCTCGGTGGGTGACAGTAGGTGGGGGACTTGGTGCTCCCAGGGACTGGTTGAGGGGATCATTTGGTAAGCTTCTGCTCTTTAGATTCTCCTGTGGGACCCAAGCACAGGAAAGCAAGAGGGCAGGACCCTCGCCGGTCACAGCAAGTGGATCACTGGCCTGAGCTGGGAGCCCCTCCACGTGTAAGTGAGCTGTGGGGGCAGCGTGTGGGATGTGCTGACTGAGGGGCCAGGGTCTAAAGCTGTCTCCGTCCCTGCTCAGTACAGAGAAGTTCTGCATGGCAGAAATGGGCAGTTTGAGTGGCAGGTGACAGCTTGGCAGGCAGTGGGGACCGTCTTTACCCGCATTGTTGCTTTCGGGGAGGCTACTCGCCATGAGGCCTAAGAGACGCATGCAGTGCAGCCGGATCATGTTAGGACGCTCTCAGATTGTCGCTCGTCTTTTAATTGGGAAGGAGAGGAGCCATGCAAGGCAAGTCACATCTGTCTCCTTGCTAGGAACCCTGAGTGCCGCTACCTGGCCAGCAGCTCCAAGGATGGCAGTGTGCGGGTATGGGACACAACCGCAGGCCGTTGCGAGCGCATCCTCACCGGGCACACCCAGTCAGTCACCTGCCTCCGGTGGGGAGGAGACGGGCTGCTCTACTCTGCCTCCCAGGATCGCACCATCAAAGTCTGGCGAGCTCATGATGTACGAGCCAGGAGGGGGCCAGGGGTCAGGCTGGGAAATTGAGGGTCATGAGGCGCCGGCAAGCCCAGTGTTTCTGACACATTGTTGTGTGGTCAGGGCTACACACTGGAGAAGATTCCATTCAAGGCTCTGAAAATTCTTGCCGTATGGAAAAGCCTGTTTAGCTTTGTCAGACCTAACACGTCCTGAGTGCATTTGACTGAAGCTCTTTTCCTCTGACATACTTGACCTCCCTTCCTTGAAACATATTTTCGGAAACATTGATCAGGAGAGGGGCCCTTATTTTACCAAGGAGGAGACTTGAGTATAACATGATCTGATCAAGATCACGGTGAATGAATGGTGACACTGGACCTGATTCATCGTCCCCATTTCATATCTTCAAAACTAATTTTGGGGGTGTGGATCCCCCTAGGGTGGAAAGTGGTGAGGGGGATGCTCTGTCTGGGTGGCTGACCTGTGTCTCTTCTCCCCCACCCGCAGGGAGTGCTGTGCCGGACTCTGCAAGGCCACGGTCACTGGGTGAACACCATGGCACTCAGCACTGACTATGCTCTTCGCACAGGAGCCTTTGAGCCTGCAGAGGCCTCCGTCAATGCCCAAGACCTCCGAGGGTCCTGTGAGTGAGCGGAGGAGGGGAGAGGAAGCTGTTGGACCGCTTGTGTGGGGTTTTCTAATAAGCCTTGTTCCTTGTCTCCTCTCCTTCCCATGCCTGGCCACAGTGCAGGAGTTGAAGGAGAAGGCTCTGAGCCGGTACAACCACGTGCGGGTGAGTTGTTCTGACCAAGTGCCTCCCCAGTTCTGCACCTCTTCCTCCACTGGTCCTCAAAACGGGCTTGCTAGCCCCAGCTCAGAGTATAGTTTTTTCAGAAAGTTGTTTTTTATTATTTTAGTTTACAATCCTAAAATCTGAATGTACAAGGGGTCACTTTGTCTTACTTTGTTTTGTTTGCTTGCTTATGTATTGCATTCCCAGGGTGCCTCTCTTTCTCATTTAATTTGTTGATTCAGTAACACATTCATCTGGTGTAAAGTTCGAAAGATACGAAAGGTATTTAGTGAGAAGTCTTGCCATCTCTGTTCCACAGATAATCAATCAAGCAGCCAGCACTGTCAGTACTTATGTCTCCTGTTGGAGATTTTATATACACCTACCTATGTGTGTATATTATATAAGTACAAACACACATATATCTTGCTTTTTCATGTAACATCAGACTGCAAAGTCGTTTGAACCGCAAGGTTGGTGGTTCAAGCTCACCAGCTGCTCCTTGGAAGCCCTATACGGGTTGCCATAGATTGAAACCGACTTGACACACTTAGGAACAAATAAATCGTAAGACTCATTCCATGTCAATACATAAAGTTTTCTTTTCCTTTTGGGGGAAGTGACTGGCCTGATTAGTGAATAATTTCTAAGGATCAGCACAAAACTGATCTGGACTGGGGCGTAGGTTGAAGATGTCCAATCGTCCAACTTTTCCAAACTGCTATGCCATTCCATCATCTAACATCAACTCCTCCCCCTCACCTCAGTACTTTTCCTCCAGCCTTTGGGTTTGGTGATTCACTGCACTGTCTCACAGAACTCACCAGTAGTACTTAACACTTCAGTGGTTTATTAACAAGCGAAGTCACAAACAGGAACAACTCAGGATACAGTTCTGAATCAGGACTGCTGCTTTTCACCCTCTGCTGGTCAGCCTTGCTTGGGACTTGCTAGGGGTCAGCAAGCCTCACTTCAGCCATCCCCTGCTGCTATCTCTCTTGCTGCTGCTGAACCACGTTCTGTCAGTGTCTTCCGTGTTAGAGCTCCTCCCTCTCACTCTCCCTATTTCCTTTAAGTCTGGTGGGCTGGCAGAACTGACCAGTCCCCTCATTAGGGGTCTATACACTTTCTTTGCATGGTCCCACCCCTGCACCTTAGTTATGTTGGCAGCATACTGTCTGATCCTCTTCATGGACCACAAGCTCCTTATTTGCATCGTCCCACTCAGTCATTAAATGGGGGTCACAGAGACTACGGCCAGAAGTTGAAAGGCTGTATTAGGTAGTTGACTTCATCTTACCTGGGGGTTCTTTCTCCTAGTCCAGGACCCCCTGGTCCTGGGTTTGGGTAAGAAGTAGTATTTGCTCCTGGACCACATCTCTCACAGTATGCTCTCTGCCTCCCCAGGGCCAGGGCCCAGAGAGACTGGTGTCTGGCTCAGACGACTTCACCCTATTCCTGTGGTCCCCAGCAGAGGACAAGAAGCCCCTTACACGGATGACGGGACACCAGGCCCTCATCAACCAGGTGCTCTTCTCGCCTGACTCCCGCCTTGTCGCTAGTGCCTCCTTCGACAAGTCCATCAAGCTGTGGGACGGCAGGACCGGCAAGTGAGTGGATGAGGAGAGGGCTTAAGGAAAGAGCTGGGCTTGGGCAAGTGTTTGGATTTTCAGGGCCACTTTCCCTTCTGTAACATACAAATGAGGCCCTGCTGTTACGAGGATTAAGTGGGATGGTATATTTAGGGTCAACCCTAAATGGGCTCTGCAGCTGCCCACCTGTTTATGTCTGAGGAGAGGAATGATTTTACAAAAGGCTGGAGACACGGCAGCCCTGGAGCTGGTGGCGTACAGGTTTGTGCTCTCCTTGCCGTCTGACCCTCACTCCTCAGAGTATGGGCCACAATCAGTGGCATCTGCATCACCTGAAAGTTTGTTGAAATGCAGTATCGGGCCCCACCCCAGCCCTTCAGAATCACCTCCTGCTTTTCATCACCTGAAGGTCCCCAGGTGATGCGTCCACCTGTTCAGGTGGGAGGAGCACTGCTGCAATGAGGCTGCCTATGCTTGGGGTTGAGTAGATTGGAGCTAAGGCAAACATCTGGGCAAGTAAGCAAAAGGGGCAAGAGAGCCCTTATTGGGCCTGAAGGGGAGCTGAGCTGATTCTGAGTGCCCACTATGTATGTGTCAGGCATTGTGTCTTTTCACTCAGAAACCCTTTGAGCTGGGTAATTCAGTTTTTTAAGAAAAGGAAACCGTCGCTCGGAGAGTCCTCACGGCTTGTCCTAAGACACACAGCTAGTCTTCACTGGTATGAAAGCCCCAGATAGGCCTGGCTCTCTGTCATCCCATGCCACCTGCCACTGTGTACGGAAGTGTTGAGGACAGTCTGACAGGTTGGCTATCCAGATGACAGCATGGGATTCTAAGGTGTACATAGTAGAAGTGGCTCATTTGGAAGAATTTCACACAACAGTAATGACCAGTGTGCTTAAATTGATCTGGGGTGGGAGCCAGGCAGTGAGATTTCCCCAAAGTTCCCCCAGGTAATTCTCCCATACAGCCAAGGTTGAGAACCACTGCACTCGGTTTAGGAGACTCTGCAGTCCAGGTTTGAAGCCTCTTGGCCATCAGCCTCTCCCCTGGCTCAGGTACCTGGCTTCCTTGCGGGGCCACGTGGCAGCTGTGTATCAAATTGCATGGTCAGCTGACAGCCGGCTCCTGGTCAGCGGCAGCAGTGACAGCACGCTGAAGGTGTGGGACGTGAAGGCCCAGAAGCTGGCCATGGACCTGCCTGGCCATGCTGACGAGGTATGGCGGCCACCCTGGGGGCAGGAGAAGGGCTGGGCTGAAGCCTGCCCCCTAACCCTCTCCTCTTTGACTTAGGTCTATGCTGTCGACTGGAGTCCTGATGGCCAGAGAGTGGCGAGCGGAGGGAAAGACAAGTGCCTCCGGATGTGAGTGGGAGAGGTGGTAGCTGGCTGCTCAGCGTTCCTTCAGCCTTTCTCTTTAGATCTAGAATTCTGAGGGACCGTCGGGTGCCAGGTTCTCAGTGGGCAGGTGGGAGGCCTTCAGGGATCATGGGAGACTGCCAGCGCTCCGGCCATTCTGCAAGAAAGAGCCCAGGGCTCGGTCCAGAATGTGCCTATAATTTTGTTGAAGCCTGGACTTTAAAGTCTTCAGCTCTGAGTTCAAATCCTGGTTCTACCTTTCTCTGTACAGTCTTGATTAACCTGTTTCTTGGGAATTATCAAAGCTCAACAGACGGTTGGGAGGAACAAAGAAGGAAAGAGGGGAGGGACATGTAGGGACCTGAAGCCTTCTGTGCTTGTGAAGCATGGTCACTGTCACTGCTGGCTGTGGTGGGCTTCCCAGTGGAAGGCCTGGTCAGTCAGTGGGTGTACAGCCTGAATGTGAGTGACTGCAGCAGAGCTAGTGACTAGGACCCTGCTGAATGTGAGGGGAAGCCACAGGCTCTTCCCTTTAGTGGGCTCCTCGGATTAGACAGCAGCCTGTCTCCCTTTGCTGAAGTGGGATCCCCATCCTGACTCCCTCCTCTTCCCCCCAGATGGAGGCGATGAACTCCCCCTTCTCTCTGATCCCCACCTGGACTCAGCCTCTGCCAGCTGCCTGCCTGCCCCAGAGGGGACCCTGAGAAGGCGTGTGTCCTGCTTTCCTGGGACAGACCTCAATGGCGTGTCCCACAGCTCCTCTGTCTGGGCCACCCAGAGCTGGAAATGGAAGGTCACAGGTCACCACTGAGCTCAGCATCTAACCATCATTCTCTTGTGTTGGCAGAGTGGCCGGACCTCTGCTGCTCTCTGCCTCCTTTCCTGACCTCGTCAGGATCAGATCCCAGAGTCTTTTGGCCAGATAAATAACTTATATTTTGTGTGTTCAGTTTATAATTTTCTCTTAGGCTCTCAAAGCTCAACCAAGGTCTGTGCTGAATCACTTTGTTTAACCCCTCCCACCCCCACCTCTGTAATGGACCAAATGAAAACCACAGTGATCAGGAGTAGCTGCTCTGCTTGCCCTGTGCCTGTGAAGGGGAGGCCACCCAGTCCCAAGGCTAGGCAGGGCAGAGAAGAGCTGGCAGAAGCCCATCGGGATGATGGCCAAAGAGGATCAATTAAGGTGGTACTGTCCAATGGGGCAGCCGTTTGCTCTATGTGCCTGTTAACGCTAGCTAGAATGAATACAAATGTAGCTTCTCAGTCACTTTAGCTGAAGATGCCTGAACTAAATGGCCTAGATACAGAATGTTTTCGGCATTGCACGCCTCTGTTGGGCAGTGTGCTCTAGATGGGGCAGCCCTTGGCCTCCCAGGCCCTATAGTGCACCCAGCCCTGTGCTGGGCTCCTGTGACACAGGACAGAGGACTGTGGAGGCTCTGTTGGACTGGGATACTGTGCTGTGGGTGGACTTCTCTGATCCTTGGTCAAGTTCTCACGCACTGTGCATCCTCCATCTAGTGCTGATGATAGCTACTCAGGTTGAACTTCCAAGCCATCCCCGTATGTTAGCATGGACTGCTCAGGACCGCAGTACTTCTGAGATGTGGGTCCATGTCACACCCCCATCTACACTCAGGATTTGGCAGCTCATCTAGCTGCTGTGGTTCTCAGTTTCCACCTTGCACATCTCTGACATGAGGCTGGACAAGTGACAAGGGACCAGTAGTGACAGAGCTTCTGCTCAGGACTAGAACTTCTCACCTGTGGTCCTCACATTAACCCTGCAGCAATGCCTGCGAGATTCTCATCCTTTGTGTGTGTATGTGAAGGAAAATCAGCCTAGGAAGCTTAAAAGATTCCTCCAAACCCCTGTGGAGCACAGTTCTACACTGATACTCATGGGGGTTGCCTTGAGTTGAGTCTGAATTAATGACAACTGGTGGTTACATCCACTAAGACAAAGAGCTAAGAGTAGACCCAGATCCTGTCCCCAATGCTTGTACATTTTCTACCACATCCAAATTTCCTGTCCAAAATCCCTGATTTTCCTGATACGATAGTGTTTTTGCCTTTATGTGCCAGTCTCTCCCAAAGGAAAAGGTGGCGGTGGTAAGTCAAGCAGTTGGTTGTGATAGTGTCCTGTTCCATGGCCACTCTTTGCCACCTACCTGGACTCTTGGTCCTGGCAGAATGGAGAAAATGTTTACTTACATCTGACCCAGCTGAGACTCCACAGAAGAAAACAAAATGGAGGGCTGCTGGGTGACCTGCAGTTCTTTAATGAGGGACCTGGACCCAGCCCAGATATGGGAACAGGGAGACTAACAGCTATGGGCAGGGGCTGGGCTGGGCTAGCCTGTGATGTCCCCAGGTGAATGGGGCTCCCGCCTGACCTTAGTCCTGGCCCAGGGTTGGAGTTGCAGTACCCGGCTGCCCGGGCATGGGCTAGCAGGCTTGTCAGTGGTTCTCTGACGGGCCGTTGGTTGTACATCTCATGATTCTGGCTCCTCAGGGCCCTGGGCCAACGCTGAAAATACTTGGACTTTCCTGGGGACCTCTCCCTTAGTAGGGAAATAGGTGTTCAAGGTCCTCTAGCTTCCGCATCTCATTGAGCCCGATGGTTACAGTTTTCCGTTGTGGTTCCCTGCGCTGCACAGTGATTTGAATAGGGTTGTTCTCGGGGAAGCTGTTCAAGTCAGTGGCCACAGTTGCAAACTGAAATAAAACAAAGCCCCTCAGGATTCCTTCCCAGACCTGATTCTGGCTTACTTTTTGTCTGTCTCTGATTTGTCTGCTAGATAGGATCTTAAATAGCTTTCTCCAACCTAATCATTGACACAAAAAGGGTCCTGAAATTGCTCAAGGTTATCTATCTGATAGTTACCAAACATGATTCAAGGCTGTGCCTCCCCAGTATGATGTTTCCACTAAGGACTGTGAACTCAGGCCTCTTTACCGTGTCCACCCTACCCCCAGGCTGTACCCTTCTTTACCCCAGTGCCCCTGTCTTCCTGGTCCACATACAAATTTTGGTACTGAATTGTGGAATCCCAAAATCTCATGGTGATGTTGCAGTCCTGGTAGGCCCTAACCTCAAAAAACCACTGCCACCAAGCTGATTCTGGCTCATAGCAACTCCCTAAGACAGGGTACAACTCCCTAGGGTTTCCTGAAGTTGCAGATTTTTACAGGAGCAGACAGCCTCATTCTCCCCTGGAGTGACTGATGAAGTGAAACTGCTAACCTTGTTAGTTGCCCTATGGGTAACCCAATAAGCCACCAGGACTCTTTAAACCCCAGAGAGACTTAATCCTTAACCCTCCCAGAGAAAATCCTAGAATTGCATGTTTTTAGGTGCTGTCAAGACGGTTCCAATTTAGCAGAACAAAACACTCCCCAGTCCTGCGCCCTCCAACAATTGTTTGAGCCCATGGCTGCTAGCAGAAAGGTGAATTGTGAGGGTCTGGGGTGGCGCTGTAGGATAAGCACTAGACTGCACACACCAGTCGTTCAGAAATCCCATACAGGTTTGCTGTGAGTTGGAACTGACTTGACAGCACTTCACAATAAAAATGTCCCCAACCTCCAAAGCCCCATACTTTATGCCCCTAGCCATCTCCCAGGGCTCACTTTGTAGGGCTTGCACCACTTGCCCACCCCAGCTGTGTTGGCTGCACGGACAGTGAGGCAGTAACTGGTGTTAGGCTTCAACTCCATCAGCTTGACGGTGGTGCCAAAGATCTTGCTGAAGATCCATGGACGATTCTTTGTCTTGGGCAGCTCATTGTCCTTTATCTTGGCTACTTCCTGCAGCAAGACCTGGTAGAAACTGACTTGCTGCTTGCCCAAGGCATAGGTCCAGGAAATCTGGGGGAAGATAGGCCCAAGACTTCCTCAGATGTGGTCTGTCCTACCACCCACCCCTGCAAGTTCAGGATGTTGTCTCCTGTTCCTTCCCCGCCCCTCAGTCATCCCTGGGTAGCCTCTTGTCACCTTGGGGTGCGCCCTCAGTCCATATGTCTTATTGACTCTAGAGTCCACATCAGGTGAGAGGGACTTTACAGAGCATCTTGTCCACCTTGTTCATTGCAGATGGGGTTAAGGGTCCAAAAAGGCTAAGTAACTCAGCTAGGGTCATACAGCAATTAAGTGGCATAGCCAAGATTCAAACCATTTCTAAAACCCACAGTGCCCTGTAACCAAGCCAACTCAAATGACTGCTGTCAAGCCTGATTCAGTGACCCTGCAGGACACAGTAGACTAGCTTTCTGACCGTAAATGTTTGTGGAAGCAGACTGCCACATCTTCCACAGAACGGTGGGTTTGAACCACTAACCTTTGGGTTAGAAACCAAGGACTTTAACCACTGTACCACCAGGGTTCCTTTCCACTACAACAGTGGTTACCAAACCTGGCTTGCCAAGCATCTCAGGGCATTTTTATGACACCTTAGACTCTGGTACTAGCTGTCTCCTGTCTGGTCCTCTATTTCCAGTTTCTTCTCTCTAGATCAGGGATTCTCATACTGGTGTGCATCAGAAAACCCTGGAAGACTTGTTGAAACACAAATTGCTGGGTCCACACCCACAATTTAAGATTGAGGAGGCCCAGGGTAGGGGCCAGAAATGTCTCTAACAAGTTGTTCTGTGATACTGATGTTGCTGGTCTGGTGTCTGGTCCCCAGAATCTGAGTTCAGGTTTGGGATGGGACTGGGGAAGCTACCTCTTTAATCAGCTCCTCAGATGGCTGATGCAGGTGCTCTGAGAACCCCTGCTAAGACTTTTTAAGTCCACCCTCCAAAGTGGTGTGCAGTCACTCTGGGGAATGACCACACTTTGAAAGGTAAAATAACAGTTTAAGTTGCACCTATGTTAAGTTCTTTCAAGTTGATTCAGACTCAGAGACCCTGTATAGGATTTCCAAGGAACCGCTGGCGGGTTTGAACTGCTGACTTTGTGGTTAGTAGTCCAGTGCTTACCCTACAGTGCCACACCAGGACTCCCAAATTGCACCCATAGTTCCCATAGCCTGATACAAATTTTGCCAATAATTTGATACAACCCTTTCAACTGTGCCTATGGCTCACAGAAAATTGTTACCATAGCTAACATTGGAAGGGCTCCCCCAAATAACCCCAGACTAACTTTCCTCCTCAATTCCCCTCTATTTCCCCTTTCCCAACTCTAGGATACTGCTACTCAACATGTAGGTCCATAGGCCAGTGACAGCCCCACCTGACACCTAGTGAATCTGAACCTCAGGGGAGAAGGCTCAGGAACCTGAATTTTAACAAGATTATCAGGCCATCAGAGAAAAAGAGGAAGACCACCAACGAGATGGATCAGCCAGGTGGCATCATTGATGGTGTCAAGTGTGGCAGCGGTAGTGAGGTTGGCCCAGGATCGGACATTGCTTCATTCTGCTGTGCATGGGGTTGCTATGAGTTGGTTTCGACTCGATGGCACCTGACAACAACAACAACATCAGGCCATCTATGTAGCAGGTTAAAGTGTGAAAAGTACTGGATTAGGACCTGAGATCAAGTGAAGCTCCAGTTTCCTCTTTAAATTCTACCTCTGTCCCACCTCCTAACGTTAACCAAAAACCACTGAGCTGATTCCTGCATCTGGAAGTCATGTTTCTTTGCCTCTGAGTTCCTGGTGGCCCTTGACCTGAGCTTTCCCTCTAATATTGATCCCTTTGTGTCTTGCATCAGAGCTCTTTAGACACACACCCTTACTAAACCATGAACTTGAGGTCAGGATGCAGGTCTGAGGCATTGTCACACTTCCCACAGAGCTCAGCCCAGTGCCTGGCATTGGATGGTGGAAAGAGGAGGCCTTTGTTGAGTGTGAGCAAGTACCACCCACCACAGCTGTGGAGTCAGTGACGGTGTGTTCACAGATGAAGGGTGCTTCCGGTACATCCACAACCACAGAGGATTCAGAAGGTGTTGAGGAGGTGTCTGTGTCCAGCTCAGGGTTGTCAAGGTCCAGAAGGCCCCCAGGGACCACTTGCGTCTGAGATTGGTGGCAGCAGAGAGCCAGGTCCCTCTTTTCTACCTTCTTGGTCAGAGAGGAAAAGCTGAATCTATTCAACTCCCCCTCCAGCATCCCTGCAAAGAAACTGCTGTTGGGCTGGGTGACGGTCAATTTGATGGGATTCAACAAGGTGGATGAGATGGGGGAGATGCTGGTGTCATCTGAGCTGCATTCAGAATCCTGCACTGGCACTGGCTTCCTGAATTGGGAGGGAAAGACAGGTGAGCAAGGTGACGGAACCAGGGAAATGAGAGATCACTGCAGCCCACTCCGTCTGGAATCTCCCTGAGGGCAGTCCTGAGTCTGATTCCCCATCATCCACAATGGCTTCTTAACAGGTCAGAACATCCTTTTTGCTCTGTAACAGTGCAGCAAACCCACTTGGGTGCTTAATAGAAATGCAGATTCCTGGTTCCTGGTCCCCAGCAATTCTAAGTCAACAGGTTTGGAGTGGAACTGAGGAAGCTGCATCTTTAATAAGATCCTTAGATGATTCTGATGTTCTGAGAAGCACAATTTGAGAACCCCTGTTAAAACTCTGAGACCCTTCTCCAAAGTGGGGTGCAAACACCCCAGGGGATGATCACAAAATGATCTATTGGGGGATGGGTAAATACCTAAAAAAGAAAATAATAACTTAAGCTTTGCTGAATTTACTGTTTACTAATTTTATTGACTTCACATTTTAAAAGCATTTCACAATATTTATTTTCAAATACATAACATGAAAATTAACAGTAGTGCAGACAAATATAAATGTATTTGGGTGAATGCTCAAAAACTCTTCCATTCTGATTTAAAAAAAAATATTTATGAAATATTTTAAGTATCTACAGAGATATCAAGAATAATATAGTAAACTTCCATTTACTCACCATTCAGCTTAAGAAATAAAACCTTATCAGTAAAGTAAAGCCCCCTGTGTATTTCTCACCCCACTGCATTCCTCATCCTCCTATCCAGAAATCACCAACACAGTGCAGTTAAATTGTGTTTCTTATTTCCCACATATGTCTATAGGTTTGTTACATATGTATGTTATCCTTAGGCAAGATCTAGTAAATTTTTTTGGTATATGTTAAAGCTTTATATAAATGCTATCATGCAGTACATATCCTCTGAAACTTGCTTTTTTATCACTCAACATCTTTCTTTAGATCCATCTATAGTGATAGATGTAGCTTTAGTTCATTCTTCTTAACTGTTGTATGATTTTCCATTACACAGATATTTGCATGGTTGCCAATTCTTTGCTATTACAATTCCCTCTCTCAACCTTTTTTTAAACAATGAAATGCAGTCCAAAAAGTTCGGCTTTCAGATCTCTTTTACTTTGGCCTAAAGTAAAAACATTTTATGTGGTAGCGTAACATACAGACTCATATAACTGTTGTTGTTGTTGTTGTGTGCTGTTGAGTCAGACCTAACTCATATGTACCCCATAGAGGATTTCAGAGGCTTTTTAAAATTTTTGTGGGAGCAGAAAGCTTTATCTTTCTCCTACAGAATGGCTGGTAGATTTAAACTGCTGGATCTTTGGGTTCTATAGATAAACTGACAAAGAGATGGAAAGATGGAATCCTGGTGTGGCATTGTAGAATAAGCATTAGACTGCTAACCATATGATTGGCAGTTCAAACCCACCAGCAGATTCTTGGAAACCCTATATAGGGTCCCTCCTAGTGGCACTGCAGGATAATGCGCTGGAACACAAGGTCAGTTTGAGCTGCAAGATCGGCCATTCAAACCCACCAGCTGCTCCTTAGAAACTCTATACAGGGTTGCTATGAGTTGGAACCAACTGAATGGCACTTAACAACAACAATGAGTTAAAATCAACTAGATGGCAATTAACAACAACGTATATATATCTTTATATATTCCCATAAAGATTTACTGTCTTGGAAACCCTATGCAGGCTTGCTATGAGCCAGAGTCGACTCCCTGGCATACCACCACTACCATAAGTATATGGAATGCAGTGACTCTATAGGATAAGCACTGGACTTCCAACTACAAGATCAGTGGTTGAAGCCCAACCACAGCTGCATGGGAGAAAGAAGTTTTCTGCCCCCACAAAGATTTTAAAAAGTCACACATCTATGCAATATATATGCTTATATATAATGTATACTGCTATACACTGTCATATACACTGTTGTTGTGAAGTGCTGTCCAGTGGGTTCCAACTCATAGCGACCATGTATAAAGTTGTGAATTTGAATTGACAATCTTGCGGTTCAAACCGACTTTGCAGTCCAGTGCATTAACCCACAGCGCCACACCAGGACTCGATATGTATAACATATACTATATATAACGTAAGGAGCTCTGGTAGCATAATGGTTATGAGTCAGGCTGCTAACTTCAAGGTCAGCAGTTTGAAACTACCAGCCGTTCCACAGGAGAAAGATGACGCTTTCTGCTTCCATAAAGATTTACAGTCTCGGAAGCCCTATACAGGGTCACTATGAGTTGGAACCAACTCCACATCACATCACTACCACCATACGTAATTTATACTTGTATGTATATATATATATATAAAATATATGGAGTATATGGAGTCCTGGTGTGGTGCTGTGGGTTAATGCACCAGACTGTCCTGCAAAGCTGTTTGAACTGCAAGGTCGGAAGTTCAAGCTCACCAGCTGTTCCTCAGAAACCCTGTACAGGGATGCTATGGGTCAGAAATGACTCAGCGGCACTTCACAACAACAACAACATATATAATATATACTTGTATATAACTGGTGTGGCACTGTAGGATAAGCACTAAACCACAAAGTTGGTTTGAACCGCAAGATCGTCGATTCAAATTCATAACCTTATACAGGGTTGCTATGAGTTGGAACCGACTGGACAGCACTTCACAACAGTGTATATAACTAAAGCAAATGTTTCGCAAAGTGGTCATTAACGTGCAATGTACTCTGGAATTTCATGTTTTATTTCATTTTTGTAATACTGGCCTCTACTACCTAAATAATATCTTAATCTGTTAATGGGTCACAATTCACAGTTGGAAGAACCCTGCTTTCGAGAACAGTCACAGAACCTTTAAGGGTCATGCAATGAGCTGATAGCAGAATTAGAACCCAGATGTCTCTGTCTCATGCTTTCCTCATACCATGCTATAGTTTCCTTCTGCCTCCAGTGCTTTCTGGTTCCTCTACTTCCTGTGCCACTTCCCTGGCTGCCTTGCCAGGTCCAGCAAGGCCACCCCTGGATCCCTTCCTCCAGTCAGCCTCTGGCTTCATGGTGGATCCTATGGACCTCATTGATCTTTTCCCAAGAAGTCTTGATCAGCTATCACGTATACTTGCCCATGTTGATTCCCCGCCCCTCCCGGGTCCTATTTAGACTGAGGAGTCTGTGTACTGATGTCATTTATACTTCAGATTGTCCTAGTGAATCTATAGACTGGATCCACTTATTGGACACACTGGTGCCGAAGTGGATGTGGAAGGCAGTGAGGCCTTCCACATCCACTTGACTTGTTCTGATTTCCCCAACAGCCCTGCCACATGGGTGTTAGCCTTATTTTGCAGATGAGAGACTGAGGTTACTGATTATGATTAACTTGTCTAAGGCCATAGATCTAAGGAGTTCTGGTAGTGTAGTGGTTACAGGATAGGCTGCTAACCTCAAGGTCAACAGTTCGACTACTAGCTATTTCTTGGGAGACCCATGACGTTCTCCTCCTGTAAGAATTTACAGCCTCAGAAACCCCATGCAAGATTGTTATGAGTTGGAACCACCACCACCAAGGCCATATATCTAAGTGGGCAGTTGTTGTTATTATGTGCCGTCAAGCCGGTTCCAACTCATAGTGACCTTGAATAGGCTTTCTTAGGAGACACTGGTGAATTTGAACTGCCGACCTTTTGGTTCAAATGGACCTTGTGAGCCAGTGCATTAGAACTTGACTTTGAACTCAGGTTTTCTCATTACCATGATGTTTCCTAAAAGCACCTACCACTCCAGTCACACCTGCTGACTTACAGTTCCTTACGGACTGGACACTCTGTTCACCCTTTCACTGAATTGGAGAAACTCCATGAAAAAGGAAAAGTGCAGGGCCCACTTTTTAAAATTATCAATAATTTCAAGAGTAGATCAGGGCTTTAAATCAAGCACAGGGGCCTTCTAAACAATGAAACAGGCCCGGTGTGTGACTGGCTCAACCCTCAGTATTCCACACTCCACTCCTTCGTTTGTCAACTTCACTTTCTTGGAAATTCAGTTCCAATAAGCCTCCAATAATTCATTCCCCAAGAAGCCACCTTGAACCCCCTAAGCTATACTCTTTCTTCAAGGTATCCCTTCATAGCACTGTGTCATTCTCATTAATGCTTGACACTCCCCTGCCCCCCACCACCACCAGATAGGGAGTTCCTTAAGGCAGGGACTGTCCTTTCTAGCTCAGCATCCCTGAAACTTAGCACTGGACCAAGCACCTCGCAGGTACTCCAAGAGCTTTGGGAAATGAAGTAAAGGAAACTAGAATCATTGAGGAGAAACACTAGACTTGACTGAGGGAAGGGAGGCTATTGGGGGACATATTACACAGGTGAAGGCATCAAGAGGGGAAGATAAAGGAAGAGAAGCCATGCAGGAGGGCATACGTGTGTGTGTGTGTGTGTGTGTG
>NW_006408525.1:4107209-4119286 GCF_000296735.1 Chrysochloris asiatica | reverse complement strand
GAGAGAGAGAGAGAGAGAGAGAGAGAGAGAGAGAGAGAGAGAGAGAAAGCCATGGGCAGGTAAAGCAGATCTCTAATTAATCCTGGAGTGGGAGGTGCATGTGCCTCCAAGAGCTGATTTCGGGCTCAGGAATACATAGACAGGCCCAACCTACATAAATCCTCTTGCCTGGGAGTTCAGGGACTGGGTTATGATAGATTAAGTCACTCTGCCTACCGCCCACTTCCAGTCTTCGAAATAAGGAAGGAAAGGACCAGACTTGGGTCTTACAGCATATTGATGGTATCTTCCTCCAAGAATTTAACCAAACTGGTCCTTGAGGCAAGCGGGAGTCCTTTGTTAGTGACGATCTGGTTCACATTTGAGTTTGGAAAGGGCGTCTGCATTTGATTGAGTGCATTCAAAACATTCAGGTTTTCCTTTCTCAGCATGGTTGTCTCCCCATCTCCCACTTGATAGAGCGCCTTTGATGCCATCTGGTTTGTTTGGGACCCCAGCCGTCACTGTACAGGACAACCAAGCTGATGGGAAGCAGAGAGAAATTGTGGGTGCGGAGGACTGACCCTTAGTTTGGGTGGGATGAGGGTGCAATCAGCTGACTTCATAATACTTGGAGAGTGTAACAATTAGGGGCTGGCCTCCTTCTTGCTGGGGGGCTGCTGCTGGGAGGCTTGCTATGGGGCTGACCAGACCAAGGCCCAGTGTCCGGAATGGGGTAGAGTCAGGGAAAAGACTAGGTGACTTCTTAGACCCTTCCAGCTCTAATTCCCTGCTGGCACAGCAACTCTGCCTTTCCCTAAAGATCTCAACATGCTTAACACCTGTGCGCTTCAGCGCTGCCCTGGGAAGGAGGAGAGGGCTTTGGGCATGCAGAGAGGCAGCTGGGATCCTAAGAGGTAGCCAGTGCTGGCATGGGCCTCAGGGTACGAGAGACTTTGTTTATGAACACTGAGGCTCAATCTCCTGAAATCCCATGATGACTAATTATGTAGACAGAGGGAAAGCCCAGATGGTTCATAGCTCACATGGGACCAGGATATACTGCTAGAATCATAAACCTGCCACCCCCTCACCTCTAAGTACCTTTATGTATGTACTGAGTGTCAGTGGGGGCACTGCAGAAACAAAGGGGAACCAGGCACTGTCTCTGCTCCCAAGGAAACCACTGTTACCATGGGAAAGGGTATAAACAACTTGGGGTAGGAGAGGCAGATACTTTTAAGATGACACTGTGTTTGCACTTAGATATAGATTTGAAGGTCACCTCTGTACTTTCTAGTAGTGTAACGTTTGGCAAGTGAGTTAACCTTACTACACCTCGGTTTCCTCATCTGTGAAATGGGATTAAAAAGAGCCCCTCTATCATAGGACTGTGAAGAGATAACATAAAGTTGTTTGATTTTTTCCAGCAGACAAGCAAAAACCATTACAAAATACCAAATCATATATATTTTTTGTATTTTATACATTCAGGTTTTAGTGTCATTGAAAAACACAGAGAAATCAAGGATTTGTAAGTACATTGCTTCTTCCTGACGCCTACCATATAACCTAGAATTCCCTGATTTACCTATTATGTTATTCTTTCATTGCCTTTTTCCTTAGCTAAAATGGAAGCTCTCTGAGGGTAACTTTAACTTTTTGTCCCCAGCATCTAGGATAGATAGGGAGGGAGGTGTTGTGGAAGGGAAAAGTGGGAAGCAGATCCGAACATGTGTGCCTGTTGTGTAAGCTGGCCAATGTGGTTTGCTTTGCTTAGGGCGTCCTGTGTGACTACGAGGGACAGGCTGGCGGAGGACAGGCTGAAGGCCGTGGTTTCGCCCCGCGCAGTCAGCAGATGGTGCTGTAGACCAGGCTCACGGGCGCGTGAGTCTTGACCCAGGAACCAGGAAGCAGGCGAGCCGAGAGCAAGGGAGCGTGGGAACGCCGGGAGCGCGGGAACGCGGGCCGGGTCCCATCCGACGTGCTTCGGTGCCTCAGTGCCGACCCCTCCTCTCGCCGCCCGCGCGGCCAGTGTCTCCAGAGAGCGGCGCCGAGAGGCGTCCAGAGAGGACTCAGCAGTTGCCCATGTGACGAGCAACTCTGGCTCCCTGTGCCTGCAGAGAACATGGGCGTGCTCAAGGCTGGGCTGTGCCCAGGCCTCACCCTGGATATGGTACAGCTTCTGAGGACCCATGGAATCAAGACAGGTGACCACGAGTGCACACTGGTGCGCGTGCCCGGGACCCGGGGGCTACAGCCACAGCCCTGGCCGCCCCTGGCGTGCTTGCAGGGCGCTTCCTCTCTCGGCTGCCCACGCCCCTTCTGGAGAGCGAGTGTAGAGCCCCTTCTACACCGAGCTCCACACGCACTACGTGCTGAGATAGAATTGTTACCTCGTTTACAAACAAGAACCAAGTGTGGGAAGCAACAGGTCCCCCTTCCTGACAAGTGTTTTGTTTTCAGTGGTGGACCTGGTTTCTGCAGATCTGGAGGAGGTAGCCCAGAAATGTGGCTTGTCTTATAAGGTGAGCTGGATCATACCCAGTCTCCAAACCAGGGTGTCTTAAAATAGCCATCTCTAAGCCAGGGGAGCCAAGGGTTCCCAGGTGTTGATGGGGAGGTCTGAAACCCTGGACTGCTTTGTTCATTGTGGGCTGCTTTGGATGGAGGTGCCTGGGGCGGATCCTGAGTTGTCCCTGCCTGGTTGACAGGCCCTGGTTGCTGTGAGGCGGGTGCTGTTGGCTCAGTTCTCAGCTTTCCCCTTCAATGGCGCCGATCTCTATGAGGAACTGAAGACCTCCACTGCCATCCTGTCCACCGGCATTGGAAGGTTTGTATGTGTATATAGAGGGTTACGGTAAGAGACAAGAGGTGAGCCTTCTCAGGCTTAGCTTCTGATGTTTGTATCTGAAGAAAGCAGTGGTGAAGGCTGCGTGGGCAAATATGAAAGAAAGGGGTCAGGATGGCTGAGTTCTTTTACCCTGTAATGGGGTTTCTCAAACTTAGCACCAGTTTACAATTGGACTGGGCAATTCCTTGTTGTAGAGGACTGACCTGTGATTATAGAATATTTAGAAGCATCCTCAGCCTCTTCCCACTAGAGGTCAGTAGCACCTCTTCCCGTACTCTTGACAAAAATTGTCTCCAAATAATTGCTGGAGGATTGGGGGAGTGTAAAATTAACCTGGGTTGCGAACCATTGCTCTATAACACATGATGATGTATTTTATTATTATCTGGCAGATTAAAACCTACCACCACTTCACTTTAAGGGTAGGGTGAGAGAGAACATGGTAGAACTAACATTTAACAAGTGATTACTCCGACTCAATGGTACTTAACGTCAACAACTCAGTAAGTAAGGCGCTCTGGTACCGTAGTGGTTATGACTCGGGCTGCTAACTTCAAGGTCTGCAATTGAAAACTACCAGCCGGTCCATGGGAGAAAGATGAGGCTTTCTGCTCCTGTAAAGATTTACAGCCTTGGAAACCCTGTACAGGGTCGCTATGAGTCAGGACTGACTCCACGGCACATAACCACCACTACCACCGCCACCACTGTGAGTAAGTAAGGAACTCTGGTAGTGTAGTGAATTACTAGCTGAGCTACTAACTGCAAGGTCAGTGGTTCGAATCTACCACCTGCTCCACGAGAGAAAGATGAGGGTTTCTGCTCCCATAAAGATTTACAGCCTCAGAAACCTTATACTGGGTCACTATGAGTCAGAACCAACTCCACAGCACATAACCACCATCACCACTATGAGTAACTAGTTGTGGTGCTGTTAAGCAGTGTACTGCTAACCACAAGGTCAGTGGTTCAAGCCTACCAGCTGCACTTTGGAAACCCTATACAGGGTCACTATGAATCAGAATGACTCGATGGCACTTAACAACAACATGAGTAAGTGGGGAGTCCTGGTGTGTCACTGTAGGATAAGCACTGGATTGCTAGCCACAAGGTTAGTGGTTCAAACCTACCAGCTGCTCCTTGGAAACCCTATAGAGAGTTGCTATGAAACGGAACTGACTTCACAGCACATCCACCCAGAGGCACCTTGGAAAAAGTGCCTAGTGAGCTGCTTATGAAAAACTCAACCATTGAAAACCCCTGTGGATCATAGCTGGACTCTAAACACATGAGATTGCCAGGAACCAGTCAACTCAAGAGCAATGTGTGGCATTGCCTTTAGGGTCTATAAGGGGGCTTCATGAAAAATGGAATGAAAAGGTACTAGAATTTTTCCATGAACTTTTTTCTTTTTTACTTTTACTTTATTTGCATTTTATTTTAAGCTTAATTTACTTTGGAGCTGTAAGTTTTTGTTTCTTCAATTTCTTCTGAGATACCTTTTTCTTCTGTGCAATCTCCTCTTCTGATTTAGGAACAATTTGTTCCTTTTCAATGAGGATCATCTCAGTGTGGCAAGGGTATGTATTATAGGCATCTCGGGGGCTTTGTTGACCTGCCTGTGCGCCATGACCAGAGAATCCACATCTAAACCCTTCAGTTCAGCATTGCTTTCTGCATATTTAAGCATGTACATAAAAAATTCAGCACTTTTTGGACCACTGGCCCTGTGTGTCCAATCCCACTGTTTGGCCTGGCACACCTACCAATGCCACCATTGTAACATCGAAATGGTACACATTGCTTCTGCAAAGTAACATCTTTCAGAAACTTGGTGGTTTTCAGATAAGCATACCTTTGATGTCCTGGGCAGTTTCACGGGTGTTCTTATAATGGACCCAGGCATTGAAACCTTTTGATTTGCATGGTTTTGTGGGGTTTTCTGGGTCAAGTGAGTATGGATCCATTTTGTAAGATTACCTCAGGCCGTTTATGGTAAGAGTTTCGTAAACGTTTTAAAGTTCCCTTGTATATAATGTTTCCAGTGACCCTATGAGTTGGTAATTATTAATCCCATGGGATTCAGGCCCTGGTGTGTTTGACCTAGCACTTGATTCATCCACTGTACTGTGCAGCAGTAGAGAGTGAGAGAACTTCTATAAAGGAGTTGCTAACATTCTCCCACATTGTTTTGGAGACAGAAAGAATTGGACGATGATAGGCATTTTCCGGCCAAGTGAGTCTGACCCCTTGCCTGGCCTGTTTGTGTAGAATTTGATGAATAACTCTGCCACCACAGAGGTCTTTCGATTGCTTTGGCACTTGCTGTGTCCATAACACGTTCTGTTGGCAGCATTCATACAGCCTAGTGCTTGCTCTCCTTGGTTAGGGGGTCCAACTCTGTTAGTCACCAAGCATTGGCTAAGTGCCAACAGACAAAGTGCTTAGCAGGAGGTTTGTTCAGCAAACCAGGTTGAGTGCCTACTGGGTGCCAGGCACTGCTCTGGAGATAACTGTACAGAGGAGGCAAGGCTCCTGCCCTGAAGATGTGTGGGGATCTAATGAGTATGGCAGGAAAGCAGGTGAACAAGATCAAGAAGATCAAGGAGGCAGGCAGCTTCAGGAGGGAGTGATTAAGAGGAAGCAGAAGACATGGCCTTTGGGTTTAGGGAGTCTGTAAGACCAGCAGGAAGCATTTAGGGAGCAGTAGGTGGTGAACCAGTAGAATTGCAACCCAGCCACGTTGGGTTAGGAAAGGGGACAGCGTGGGGTTCAGGGATGCTTTGAAGGAAGCTGGCCATGGACAGTGAGGAATGGGTAGGCTTTTGCTGAGTTCACAGTGCATTATTTCATTTATTCTTTACAGCCACCTATGAGTGTATTGTGAATTAAACCATTTTTTAAATTTATTAAATGTTTTTATTGTGAATTGAGTGATAGTTTACATCGGAGAACATCAGCTTTACACCATCGTTTCATTGCAATGATTACAATCTCCTCCGTGCATTACCGTTCAACAGTATTTGCTTTCATTCCTTTTGTTAAACCATTATTTTATAGATGAGGAAAGTAAGACTTGGGTTAAGTGACTTGCTTAAGCAAGTTAAGTGACATGCACAGCGCATGTCGGTGGCAGATCAGGCACTTTAAATCATGTCCTACTCCTAATTCTAAGAGCTTAACCTCCCTGCTCTATTATTGCCTCCCGATTTGAAGGAGGCAGTATTGGGAGAGGTTTAGGTAGTGTTAGAGGTGTAGGACAGATGGACCTGGGTGGGGTCAAGAGAGCAGCCAAGAAGGGGTGCTAGTGTCAGGAGTATGAGTCCGATGGATCTAGGGTGATGACAGTGGAGACATGTTGCAGGAGAAACGTGGTAACCTTACGACCAGTAGGCTATGGGTGCAAAGAAGCAGAGGTGACTGGCTTGCTTTCCAGCTGTCCTCGGCATTCTGTGGACTGTTAATGGATGTAACTTTGCAAGGAGCTCGTGAGAGGAGGGTTCTGTAGCTAAACAGTTGGGAGATACTGAATTAACCTGAATTAAACAGCTTTCTTTGTTGTAGGCCAGGGGGTGGGGAACTTTTTTTCTGCCAAAATTTATAACATTTGCAGACCAGACCAAATTATCAACTTAAAAATTAGCCCACTATCTTTGGTCAAATAGTTAATTAATTCACCCCTAATGTGATGGCTGGAGCAGTGTTTCGTTCTGTTGTGTATAGGGTTGCTATGAGTCGGTACTGACTTGATGGCACCTAACAACAACAAATGTGATGGTACTGCAGGATAATGCACTGGACTGCAAGGTTGGTTTGAATCACAATGGCAGTTCAAACCCAATAGCTGCTCCTAGAAAACCCTACACAGGGTCACTATAAGTCAGATTCCACTCGACAGCACTTAACATTGTGATGGCTGGAGTCCTGGTATGGTGCTGTGGGTTAATGTGCTGGACTGCATGATCTGTTTGAACCGCAAGGTCAGTGGTTCAAGCTTACCAGCCACTCCTTGGAAACCCTATACAGGGTCGTTATGAGTTGGAACTAACTAGGCAGCACTTAATAACAGTGTGATGGCTCAGACTGCAGTTGCCTTGTCAGAGTCGAACCAAATGATTTCTAGATTTCACCAGCCTTATATGACTGGACATTCCCCACCCCTTTTGTAGGCCTTCTCTTAATGAGGCCGTACAGGGTGAATCTCTCCGGAGGGAGAGAGCATGCAGTGTGCCTTGGAGAAAGCTGTCGACATGGGGAGAGTGATTGTTCTTTGAAGGTCAGAGCTATGTTGTGCTCATCTCTGTTGTTAGTTGTTGTGAAGTCAGCTCTGACTTAGGATGACCCCATGCCCAACAGAATGAAATACTGCTTCATCCTGAGCCATTTGCATAACCACAACACCAACACGTTGTTGGACAACACTCAGGTGCCATCCGATAGCATTAACCCGCAGTACCACACCAGATGAAGGATAAATCCCAGAATATACTATCCAGACAGGTGTGTACTGTTTGCTCTACAAGGCAGGTTGGGCCCTCTACGTATTGAAGTGCTGAGTTAGATGTGATGGGAACAAACAAGAGGGACTTTAAAACTCACATGGAAAATGGAATTAAAAGATCATATAGTTTTCCTATGAATTTTTTTGAAGTTCCTTCATGTAAGCAGGAAGGTTCTCTAGGCAGTAGGAGACATGGAGGTGAGAAGTTGGGGCTGAGGAGGTAGACTTGGGAATTCTAAAGCAGAGCGATCCTTGTAGCCAAGGATGCAGTTGATTCTTGACTATTGAGTCAATACCAATGTATATTAGAATCGGGGAGCAGGGCCCGGAACTCCAGAAATTTTGACTTCATTGATTTAGAATCACCTGGGGAATCTTGAAATATTCCAAAGCCCCATACTACCCCAGGCCAATGAAATCAGTGGGGTAGAACATGGGTGTGGGTGGTTCTACAGGAGATTTCAATGAATGTATAGGCCGGTTTGGGAACCTCTGAGGGAATCATCTGGTTCAAAACTACCTGGGTGATTTAAAAGTGCAGACAGGATTGAGAATCAGTAGGGATTCTGGCCCTGGTGTGTTTGACCTAGAACTTGATTCATTCACTGTACTGTGCAGCAGTAGAGAGTGAGAGAACTTATGTAAAGGAGTCGCTAACATTCTCCCACGTTGGTTTGGAGACAGAAAGAATTGGAAGATGATAGGCATTTTCACATTTGAGCATACATCAGCCTCACCAGGAGGCCTGGTTAGACCTTGTTGTGATTCTGTATCTGGGGTGGGGCCTGAGAATTTGCATTTCTAACAAGGTCCCAGGGGATGCTGCTCCTGGCCTGGGGTTCACAGTTGGAGACCTACTGCTGTCATGGAACTGGGTTCCCTGACTTCTGTGAGCAGGACGGAATCCAGGACATTATTATTATTAAACAGCAGGGACACAGTCTGCTCAATCATTGCCCAAAGCCACGGGGCCAGAGGGGTAGCCAGAGGATTTGGCCTGTCAAGAACCTGTGGTTATAATCATGAGCCCCTGGAATGGAAAGGGTTGGCTGCTTATCAAGGGTGCTCTTTGGTATTTACCCAGAGGTCATGGGAGACCTTCAAGAACCGCTTAGAAGAACTAGATCCCCGGGAGCCGATTGGAGGGTTAGGAGAAGAATGAGTGGGCTCAGGACTCAGACTCTTGGTATAGGTGTAATGTAGGACTGAGTGAGGTGTGCAGAGTGGGGAGTGACCTGCTGGTACCTGGTAATTCTGGATCAGAAATTTGCTGTGTCATCTGTTTTTTTCTTGGAGCTCTGGTAGCTCTGGTTACGAATCGGGCTGCTAACCTTAAGGTCAGCAATTCGAAACTACCAGCCGCTCCACGGGAGAAAGATGAGTCTTTCTGCTCCCGTAAAGATTTACAGCCTCGGAAACCCTGTGAGTCACTATGAGTCGGAACCGACTTCCTGGTACTTAAAAACAACAACAACAATTTTCTATAAAGGTGGTTATTAAGTCCAGTTGAGTTGGTTCCGACTCGACCCTGTATAGGGTTTCTGAGGATTAACTGGTGGGTTTGAACCGCCAACCTTGCATTTAGCAGGCCAGTGCTTATCCTGCAGCACCACACCATAAAGATGACAGCGTTAGAAGCCCTATGGGGCAGTTCTTCTCTCCAGTAAGAGCTCTGTGAGTCAGAATTAACTCAGAGGTAATGGGTCTCAGGTTTCTCCCAGGGCTTCCACAGCCTGACCTACACAGGGTCATTCTGGCACTCATTTCTCAGGTACCATTTTTGTGCCTTTTATGTCTCAGGCATGGAGTCCTGGTGTGGTGCTGTGGGTTATTGCACTGGACTGCAAAGTTGGTTTGATCCGCAAGGTCGGTGGTTCAAGCTCAACAGTCGCTCTTCAGAAACCCTATACAGGGTCTTGCTATGGGTTGGAACCAACTCAACGATGCCTAACAACAACAACAACAACATGTCTCAGGCACTGTGCTGGTGCTGGTGCTGCAACAGTGAACAAGGATCAGCCCTTGCCCCGACAGCGCCTTAGCCTAATGGGAGAGACAGACAAAGACTAGCAAGTAAGAACTGATTACACACTCCTAGAACTAAGAAGTTCATCATGGTCTCAGGATTTAAGATCAAAGCCTAAAAATCAATCACATTTCTATATGCAAATGATGAATGTGTGGAAATGGAAATTTAAAATGCAATATCATTTAAAGTTGCTCCAAGGAAAATGAAAGGTTTTAGATGTAAATCTAGTGAAGGATGTATAGGATCTGTATGCTGAAAATTAAGAATTGCTGATGAAAGACTGAAATAAATGGAGAGACGAACTGTGTTCATGGATTGGGAGAATCAACATAATAAAAATATCATTTCTACCCAAATTGATCTATCGACTTAATATAATTCCTGTCAAATCCCAGCAAGATTTTTTCTGTAGACCTAGATAAGCTTATTCTAACAATTATAAGGAAAGGCAAAGAACCTGTGTTAAATGCTGTTGAGTCAATCCTGACTCATAGCAACCCTGTATAGGGTTTCTGACCTTGCAGTTAGCAGTCCAGTGCTTATCCTGCAGCACTACACCAGAAGAGCTAAAATGGTCTTGAAAAAGAAAAAAGTAGATAAAAAGAAATACTTTACCTATTGTTAAGACTGGAGTCCTGGTGAAACACTGTGGGTTAACGTTGAACTGAAAAGTCAGTTTGATCTGCAAGGTCGATGGTTTGAGCTCACCAGCCGCCCCTCGGAAACCCTATGCAGGGTCATTTTGAGTCAGAACCGACTTGACAGCACTTAACAACAACAATTGCTAAGACTATGAGAGGACTTCCAAATGAACTGGAAGATAATGTGATTTTTCCACAATTTTTTTGAAACCCTCTGTTATAACTGCAGTAACCAAGAAGTGTGGTATTGGGAAAGGGGTGGATGCATACCAGTGGAACAAAGTCGAGAACATAGAAGTTGACCCATACAATATGCCCATCTGATTTTGATAAAGATACAAAAGGAGGAAGATCAATGGAGGAAGACTAGCATTTTCATCAAATGGTGCTGGAGTAATTGGATATCTATAGGCAAAAAAAAAAAGAACCTTTACCTAAGCATCATACGTCATCAAAAATTAAGTCAGCATCCTCAGAGGTAAATCCTACAGTCAGTTGATCTTTGACAAAGGGCCAAAATACATTAAATGAGGATGCGATAGTCTCTTCAATAAATGGTGCCAGCAAAATTAGAAGTCCATTGCAGAAAAATGAAAGAAGACCCATATTCACACCATGTACAAAAATGAACTCATCATGGATTAAAAACCTAATTGGAAAGTCTAGAACTATATAGATCATCAATGAAAAAAATTCTGATACATGGCATAAATACATTATCATACATAAGTGAAAACAAACAAGACAAAATAGATGTCTGGGACCTCCTAAAAATTAGACACTTATGGGCAGCAAAGGATTTTACCAAAAGAGTAAAAAGAGAACCCACAGATTGGGAAAAAATGTTTGACAAAGACATTTCAGACAAAGGACTACTCTCCAGAATTTATAGAATACTTCAATACCTCAACAAGAAGAAGACAAATAATCCAATGAAAAAATTGGCAGAGGACATGAATAGACACTTTACCAAAGAAGACTTCAGGCGGCCAAAAACATGAAGAAATGCTCTCAATCATGTGACATCTAAGATGCTAATCAAAACAGCAGTGAGATATCTATTATCTTATCCCAACATTAATAGCTAGAGTTCAAAAAAAAAAAAAAAGTGGGAAATGCTGGTGAGGATGTGGACTAACTGGGACCCTCTTACACTGCTACACTGCTTGATGGGACTGTAAAACGGTGTAACCACTGTGGAAACAGTATGGTACTTTCTCAAAAAGTTGGAAATAGAAATACTATTGTTAAGTGCCATTAAGGTCGAGTCTGTTCCAACTCACAGCAACCATGTGTAGGGTCTCCAAAGAGCTGCTGGTGAGCTTGAACAGCCAGCTTTGTGGCTCAAACTGATTTTGCAGTCCCATGCATTAACCCACAGCGCCACACCAAGACTCAGCAATCCTTTACTTGGTATATAGCCTCAAGAAATAAGCTGTGAGAAGACTAGATCTATGCACACCCATGTTCATTGCAGTACTATTCATAATAGCAAACAGATGGAGACAGCCTAAATGCCCATCAACAGAAGAATGGCTAAACAAACTTGGTACATACACACAATGGAATAGATGAATAATGATGAATCTGCAAAACACCTCATGACATGGATGTACCTGGAAGACATTTGTTGTTGTTGTTAGGTGCCATCGAGTTGGTACTGACTCATAGGGACCCTATACACAACAAGGAAACACTGCCCTGATATGCTGAGTGAAATGAGTCACTCACAAAAGGACAGATATTGTATGAGACCATTGTTGTAACAAGTTAAAAAGTTTTCTTGACAAAAGAAACATTCTATGACTATTAGGGGGACAAAGAGGGGGATTATTCATGGACTAGAGTGTATTCACATGTTAACATGGGTGACAGGAAAGGCAATATACAACAAGAGGGAATTTGGCAGAAGAAAGATGAAGGTAGTGGGAGACACAGGGGGGAATTCAAGAGTTAGTGATTAGAGGTAAATACTGTTAGTTCGAAACTACCAGCTGCTCCGCGGGAGAAAGATGAGGCTTTCTGCTCCCGTAAAGATTTACAGCCTCGGAAACCCTGTTCAGGGTCGCTATG
>NW_006408525.1:4069240-4106984 GCF_000296735.1 Chrysochloris asiatica | reverse complement strand
AAGTGTCATCAAGCCCTATATAGAGGATTTCTGAGGAGCAGCTGGTGGGTTTGAGCTGCTAACCTTGGAATTCAAACTGACCTTGTGATTCAAACCAACCTTGCAATCCAGTGCTTATCCTACAGCACCACACCAGGACTCCAAGCAAAGGGTAAGATTTTTTTCAATGTAAAAATCTCTGTAAACGTTACTCAATTTATTAAAAAAAAAAAGACTGAGTCAGTATGGACCTTGGACTTAATTAAATGTAAAATGATAAACTATGTAGAAAAAAAAAAAAAACCGAGGGATTTAGGGCTAAGCAAAAAATTCTTAAATTTGAAATCATAGGTGTGATCATAAAAGGAAAAATGGATAAATTGGACTTGATCAAAATGAAAAACTTTTGCTCTGCAAAAAATAGGATGAAAAGACAAACTACAGAGTAGGGAAACTACTTGTAAACCACATGTTCAGCATAGCACTTATACTCATAAAAACTCTCAAAATTCAACAGTAAAGAAAACCAAACAAGCAATACAATTAGTAAATGAATAGCAAAGATGAGCAGTCAAGTCACCAAAGAGGGCATTGTTATTGTCAAGTGCCTGCCACTGAGTGGGTTCTGACTCATAGTGACTCTGTATAGGGTTTCCGAGGAGCGACTGGTGATCTTGAACCACCGACCCTGCAGTTCAAACTGAATTTGCAGTCCAGCGCAATAACCCATAGCGCCACACTAGGATTCCAAAGAGGTCATACAGGTGGCAAATACCACATGAAGAGACTTTTTACTTATTAGCACTATCAATACTTGATTAAGACCATAATAGAAATTTCCTGTTAGGATGAGTATTTAAAAACAAAACAGTAGGACAAAATTCAAAGCGGAAAAGGTAAACAAACAAAAAGGAATCCCTGCGACTATTGTTCTGAGAAAGTCTAACTTGAAACTGAAGACACTCCCAAGGCCACCTTTCGGTAAAATATTAAACGGGCCTATAAAGCAAATATAAGAATGTACTCCTCAGAACAATCGACTGTCTAGACCAAAAGATGATCATTTGTCCAAAGCCAGAGATAAGAAGACAGGAAGGGATGGGGAAACTGGATGAATAAAACGAGGACTCCAGGAAGGAAGGAAGCAGAGAGCCTGACACATTACAGGGACTGCAGCCAGTGTCATGGAATGATCTGTGTGTGAACTATTCATTGGGACAACGAATTTGCTGTGTAAACTTTTACCTAAAGCACAATAAAGTGCTAAAATACAATTATTAGCTATTAACTAAATCCAAATTCACTGCCATCCTGTTGATTCCAGTTCATAGCAACCCAACAGGACATAGTAGAACTACTCCTTAGGGTTTTTGAGACTGAAAATCTTGATGGGAGCAGACTGCCTCATCTTTCTTCCCAGGGAGTGCTTGGTTGGTTTGAATCAATGCTTAACCCCCTGCACTACCAATACTTATTTGCTGTTGTCGTTAAGTGCCATTGAGTTGGTTCTGACTTATAGCCACCCTTTATAGGTTTTCTGAGTAACAGCTGGTGGGTTTGAACTGCTGACCCTGTGGTTAGTAGTCCAGTGCTGATCCAAAGTGCCACACTAGTACTCCATGCTTATTTGTTGTTGTTAAGTGTCGTCCAGTTGGCTCCAACTCATAGCAACCCTGTTGCATAGGGTTTCCAAGGAGTGGCTTCTGAGTTTGAACTACTGAATGTGGTTCAAACCAACTTTGTGGTCCAGTGTTTTATCCCACAGTACCATGTCAGGACTCCATGCTTCTTATTGTCTTATTGTTGTTAAGTGCCATCGAGTCAATTCCGACCCATAGCGACCCTCTATAAGGTTTCCAAAGAGCCCCTGGTGAGCTTGAACCACCAACCTTGCAGTTCAAATGACTTTGCAGTCTGACGCATTAGCCCACAGCGCCACACCAGGACTCCATGCTTCTTATTGGTGGTGGTTATGTGCCGTGGAGTCGGTTCCGACCCATAGCGACCCTGTACAGGGTTTCTGAGGCTGTAAATCTTTACGGAAGCAGAAAGCCTCATCTTTTTCCCGCAGAACAGCTGGTAGTTTTGAACTGCTGACCTTGGGATTTGCAGCCCAATTCGTAACCACTACACTACCAGAGCTCCTTATGCTTCTTATTAGGGAAATGAAAATTAAAACTACAATGAGATCTTACCTATCAGAATAGCTAATTTTTTTCTTTTTGAAATGATAACACTAAATGCTGATTAGTCTGGAGAAACAGGATACTCAAAATTTTTAAATAGCACAGCTATTCTGGAAAATAGTTTGATAGTTTCTTATAAAACTAACCTGCATTCACCATACAACTCAGCAGTTACACTATTGGGCATTTATCCCAGATAAATAAAAACTTGCTGGGGGCTGTCAGGTCGATTCTAACTCACAGCAACCCCATGTACAGTAGAATTGCCTCAGAGTTGTTTTTCTTCTTGTCTGTAATCTTTACAGAAGAAGATTGCCTTGTCTTTCTCCTGTGGATTTCTCCCATGGGTTCAAATCACCAACTTTTTAGTTAGCAGCCAAGCACTTAACCTTAAAATGAAAATGTAGATACCCTTGCAAATCTGCACAGTTTTGTTCATCACAGCCCAAACCTGGAAGCAGCCAAAATGTCCTTCAGTGGGGTGGAGGGTGAAAGAAATTGTGGTATGTCCATAGCATGGAAATACTATTCGGCCATAAAAAAGAAGGAGCTATTGATAAATGCAATACCCTGGGTGAAGAGAGAATTATGCTAGTTAAAAAAGCAAAATCCAAAGGTAACATGGTATGGCTATCTAGCATTAATGAAATAACAGTAAAGATGGAGAACAGATTAGCAGTTGCCAGGGATTAGGGATTGGGGTGGGTAGAGAGGTGTGGCTATAACAGTGTAGCATAAGGAAGGCTCATGTTGGACATGTTCTGTATTTTGATAGTGATGGTGGTTACACAAAACACAAGGAAATCAATTGTCATTGTATTGATTCTGATCAGTGACTACTCCGTGTGTTTCAGAGTAGAATTGCACATACGGTTTTCAGTGGGTGTGACCTTTTGGCTGGTGGTTCGAAGTCTCCTACAGCGTCAAAGAAGAAAGACCTGGCCATCTGTTTCTGTAAAGATCACAACCCAAAAACCTTATGGATCAGCTTCACCCTGTAACACATGGGGTTGGAATTGACTTGGTGGCAAGGGGTTTATTTTTGTTTGTTTGCTTTTTTTGTAAGGGGGTGGTTGGTTAGACTTTTCAGAAGTTGCCAGGTCTTTATTTTGAGGCACTTTGGATAGGTTTGAACCACCAACTTTTTGGTTAGTATCTGAGCACTCAACTGTTTGTACCACCCAGAGATCCCTACACAAAACAACATATGATAGAATGCCACTGTAAATGGTAAAATCTGAATACACACTGTGGATTGTACCAGTGTCAATTTCCTGGTGATATTGTACTATAGTTAATGCAAGCTGTTAACACTGAGGGAAGCTAGGTGAAGGGAACACAGCACCTCTCTGCAGTTTATTTTACAACTTCCTGTGGATCTGTAATTATTTCAAAGTAAAAAAATAAACAACAACAACAAAAAACTAGTTATGAGAAATGTTATCAAGGAAACCTACATGGGACTGAGATGGATAAAGAATGGTGGATCTTGATGGGAGTGAAAGGCGTCTCTCAGAGGTGATGTTTAAACCAAGAGTGGAGATCTGAGGAGGGATCAGAGGAGGTACATTTATTTAGCTGTGCCCTCTTTCCCTGAAGAAAGCTCCACCAGGGAAGAGATGCTCAGAAGACCTCTAGACAGACCACTGCTGCTTCTGTACAGTTACTTCTGCTTCCCACAACACCTTGCGTTGATTGTTTTTCTCTTCTGCCATCAGCCTGGATAAACTGCTTGATGCTGGTCTCTATACTGGAGAAGTCACTGAACTTGTCGGAAGCCCAGGTAGCGGCAAAACCCAGGTACACATGAGACCAGCATCCAGGAAGAATGGGGAGGTGGATGGCATAGCCCTGTATCCTTGAGGAAGCTGCCGCTCCTGGGTGCTGAACTGGAGAGAGACACCAGAGAGAGTGGGGACTGAAGTTGGGTTGTGCTAGGATCTAGGCAGGATTCAATGGAGAGCTCCAATTTGGGGTTTTCACTCAGTCCCCCTGGTTTCTACTCAGATATGTCTGTGTATGGCTGCAAACGTGGCTCTCAGCTTACAGCAGAACATCCTATACATCGATTCCAGTGGAGGGCTGACAGCTTCCCGCCTTCTCCAGCTGCTGCAGGCCAGAACCCAGGATGAGGAGGAACAGGTAAGGGGCAAGGAGGGGTGGGTTCTTAAGGAGGTTCTGGCAAAGAAATACCACTTATCCCTTACATTGCAAGAATTCCAGCCATTTGGGCAGTAGTCACTTCTTGCTTGATAGTTTACTGGTTTGTGATTCCTTCCTGTATACTTTAAGCCTCTCCTGTTAATGTTATCATCCCAGTTTGGATGCTGCCCATACCAGTTCTTCCAGGAAACCTCCCAACCTTTTACATACTCGCAGCCAGGGCTAGCAAACACCCAGCATCCATGTTTCCAGCTCATTTCTTGCCTGTAGCAGACATCACTAATCAACTATAGCACTCTTTCCTACTGATCTCTGACTTCAGTTTACAGCTCAGTACATAGGCAACTACTGCTGTGAGGGAGAACTGGCTTGTTAGATAACACCCGATTAGCATCTTAGACTGAAGTCCTTGCTTTTGGTTGCCTCTTCATTTTCAGCCTTAACAATTCCGTTTCATCTCTTTCCCTCACACCTTATTCTTTTCTATCCTAAGTCCTTGCTTCTCTTTCCCCACACTTCAGGCAGCAGCTCTCCAGAGGATACAGGTGGTACGTGCGTTTGACATCTTCCAGATGCTGCATGTGCTGCAGGATCTCCGAGGCACTGGGTCCCAGCAGGTAAGCCTGCTCTTTTGCTCCTCTCTGCTTCCCCAACTTGTCAGGTGCTGTCTGTGTGCAGGCAGGAGTCCTAAACCAGACTCTGTTTGGAAATGTGAATGTAAAATCGATGGCTCCCCACAGTGCTTACTGCTTTCAGGATGGATCTCCTGCTTAATTCACATACCTTGTTTTCAGATGTCCTTCTTCCCTCTAAACAGTAAGCCCCTTGAGGACCTGGATCATGTGTTATTAATCTCTGCATTTGTGCTATCTCTCTGCTGGAACACTTAAGAACATTTTCAGCTGAAAATACTAGTTGGTGTAACAGAGTTGAACCTTGATAATATTTAAGTCTGGTTCAAACTCACCATCACTCATCAGGGCCACTATGAGTTGGGACTGACTCGACAGGACTTAACAATAACAACAACAACAACTTGGTATGTCTGATTCTCTTGCTTTTTTCCTCATGATTCAAAAGTAGCTGCTATGGCTCCAGGCATCATGTCCATATCTCACTGCCATTTCAAGGCAGTGAAAAAGAGATGACTCTTTTCTGTACCTTTCTTTTATCAGGGAAATCTTTTTTCAGAACCGACTAACAGGCATCGCTCCCCGCTTCTAGTTGGCTCAAACTAAGTTGTATGTGTATCTTGGTCCAAGAGTCAGGTCCACCTTCTCTGAAGTCAGGAGGTTTCTGCTTAGTACGTGAACATGTTCAGAGTCCTGTTAACAAGGAAGGGGAGTTTGGAATGGCATTTGGGTTAGCACCCATCTACACCTGTTAGGATAAGCACTAGACAGCTAACTGCAAGTTTGGTGGTTCAAACCTACTAGCTACTCTTTGGAAGCTGCCCTATACAGGGTCGCTGTGAGTTGGAACCACCTCCACAGCACTTAACAGTTTCTGATAAAACAACAAGCTTGTGCATGAGGCCAGTTGGCCCATAGTACCTGCCCCCCCTCCCCAGGTGATCAGTTCTGGAACTCTGAAGATGGTGCTGGTAGACTCAGTCACTGCTGTGGTTTCTCCGCTTCTGGGGGTTCAGCAGGGGGAAGGTGAGTGGTGTGCCAGAACCCAGGGTCAGGGGCCAGCCTGTCCCTACCTCCGCTGCCCTACCTCTTTGCTTCTCCTCCTCCAGGCTTGGCCTTCATGATGCAGCTGGCCCGAGAGCTGAAGACTGTAGCCCGGGACCTTGGCGTGGCAGTGGTGGTGAGGACATGGCCTTGGCCACCAGTGCCCAGTCTCCTCCCTGGTCCGTGGCTTTGCACAGGGCGGAGATTTGAACTTGATTTCTAGTTGGAGCACTTGATTTCTATTATGTGGTATTAGAATCCCCAACAGGTCTTTAGGAGAGTCATAGCCCTAAATGGCCAGCTTTGTGGTTCATACCCACCTTTCGGTCCAGTGGCTTCCCTGGGCCATCTGTGGCTCAGGACAGTGAGGAGATTGGATCATATATGGCCAGCGGGATCAAGGATGATAGCCTTGCTTTTCATTTTACTTTTATTTGTTTAATGCACCTTTGTTAAGTTGTTGTAAAGTACCGTGGAGTTGGTTCTGACTCATAGTGACCCTGCACAGGGTTTCCAAGGCTGTAAATCTGTACGGCAGCAGCAAGCCTCATTTTTCTACCGTGGAACAGCTGGTAGTTTCGAACTGCTGACCTTGAGGTTAGCAGCCCGATTTGTAACCACTACCCTACCAGATATATAGAAAAGTTCTCCCTGTTTGAATATGATTAATGGGTATAATCATATATAGTCTGTACCACCACTACAGTCAGATCATATACACTTTCAGTACCACCACTGCAATGAAAAGGCGTCCTTGTGTGGTGCTATACGAGAAGCACGAGACAGCTAACTGAAAGGTTCAAACCTACCAGCCACTCCTCAGAAATTCTATATAGGGTCGCTATGAGTTGGAATTAACTTGAAGGCACTTTAACAACAACAATGAAAGTTGATATAAGTACGTCTCTCATCCCAGAAAGTTCCCACAATCCCAAGCAACCAGTGATCTCTGTTTTATCACGGTGGCTTTTTCTTTTCCAGAGTTTCATGTAAATGGAGATTTTTATTTCTAAATTAAGTTTTTCTGTCTATGAAATAATTTATTAAAAAGTGCATGTTTCTTATAGAAAGAATAAGAAATATAAGACTAAAACCTGTAGTCAAATCTCCACACCCACAATACACTGAAACTATATTAGTATCGGAGTCCTGGTGTGGCACTGTGGGTTAATGCGCTGAACTACAAAAAGCTGGTTTGAACTACAAGGTCGGTGGTTCAAGCTCACTAGCCACTCCTCAGAAACCCTATCCACCGTCACTATGGGTTGGAACTGACTTGATGGCATTTAATAACAACAACATATTAGTATTATGATCTATTTCGATAGAATGTTTTTATTTGCACATATATATGTATGTTTTAAGTGACTTTTCTAATTAAACCGTAACCTTGTTTTAAAAAACAAATCTGTTTCCAGTAGTTTTTAAGAAAGCCTTTTTTAGCAGCTATATATTGTTTTGTAAAATGTCTATATCATGTTGTTTCTGTTGTTGTTAAGTGCCATAGCAACCCTGTATAAGGTTTCCTAGGAGTGCCTGATGGGTTTGAACCGCTGACCTGGTGGTTATCAATCCGGCGCTTATCCTACAGTGCTGTACCAGGACTCCATATCTGAGCTGGCAAACTTTTTCTAAAGAGCCAGGAAGTGTTTGAGGCTTTCTGGCCATATGGTCTGCATGCTAACTGCTTACTTCTGCCATTGAAGCATGAAAACCTGAAGTCCCATGTTTTACTGGAGTGAGCAAGATACAAGCCAGGAGCCCTAGGTCTGTGGTTCTAGACCCACTGATCAGTTGTGGAGCCTTCAGGAAGTCATTTCTCTGCTCCAGGCCTTAGTTTCCCCATCTGTAAAACTAGCATTATGGATCCATGGGTCTGATTCTTTTTGCCGCAGGTAACCAATCATGTGACCCGAGACAGGGACAGTGGGAAGCTCAAACCTGCCCTCGGGCGCTCCTGGAGCTTTGTGCCAAGCACCCGGATTCTCCTGGACATGCAAGAGGGAGCAGGCACATCTGGTAGTCAGCGTGTGGCATGCCTGACCAAGTCTCCCCGGCGGGTGAGTCAGCCCCAGGAGGCAGCCAGTAGTCTGGGTAGAGAGGGTAGTCTCCATGAACACAGGTGTTTATAGAGGACTTCTTGGATGCTGAAAACATGCAACTAAAGAGTTTCCCCCTTGGGTTACATAATTCAAAAGGTTACCTTTCTTTAGGGTGGTCGCTGAGCTTCTGTGAAGGGTAATGGTAATCGTGGTGGTAGAACAAGCTGATGGACCTAAGTAGCGTCACTGTCTGTGAAGATTACTGAAATGTTACATGTTTTGTTGCATATATTTTACCACAATTAAAAAGCAATTCTCCTGCCAAACACAAAACAAAGCTTACCTTTCCCTCTTGTCTCTTTTCCTTCCAGCCGACAGGAATCCGGGAGCTGGTAGACATCGGGATTTGGGGCACTCCGGAGCAGAGCCCAGTGCTAGAGGGTGATCAGACATGACTGGTGCTGTTGACGGGGAAAGCAGGAGGCACTGAGACCCCCATCATCTCTTTGGCCTACTAATGCCTGTGTTCACTGCCACCTAGCCCTTGGGACTGCAGGGGAAGCAGCTGTCAGGCTGGGCAAAGGAGTCCTGGACATCCCGGGTGAGAGGAAAAGAAAATAAACGTCTCTGGACTCCTCAGTTTCAGCTTCTGCAGGAGCATATTAAGCCTCTGGCAAGAGAGGATGCTACAGTGGAAGGACCCAGAAATGCATGCTGGTACTAGTTTTCGTCCCTTGTTTCCATCATGTATGTTTCCATTGGGAGCTGAGTGCTAACTTCGCTTGGGCATCTTGGAAGAGGCATGCCAGTGATGACTGACAACCCTGGGTGTCACCATCTGATCTTACATTCCACCTGGCACAGTGACTGAGCCATGAAGCCTCTGGCTCACCTCTGCTTCTCTTCTTTACCTTTTGTTACCTCTGTTGTCTTTCCACTGTAAGTTGGGGCACCCTGTCCTGTAGCTCTGCCTCTGAATGACTGGGTGGAAATAGCTTCATAAATGTAAAACTCTTCCTGCTGTGTTCTACTCTGAAAAGTATTCAAAAGACCTTCCCTGAGCCCCAGAAACATCTCCTTTTCCACAGATAGTTGTTTGTCAGCCCCACCCCACCCCATCCCCCAGCACATAGTCCTTCTCTCCTCTTGCTGTTTTGGTTTCACGCACCTGCACGCATCACTCTGCCTAGGTGAGAACAGGAGCTTGCTGCAGTCCCAGGGATATAATTTAACAGGAAGGGAGGATGTGACCTGCTAGTGGTGAATCCAGTCACTTGCTTAATATGCATGGTGCCCTCAACAGTATAGAGTAACCAGAGGTGCTGAACCATGGCCTTGCTCATAAACAGACAAGAGAATTTGCACAGTAAATAGAGCCAGCTGGGAAAATTGATGCTGGCGTAAATAATACATAGCAAATCTAGTCCTTTATGCAGAAATTCATTGCTGGTGGCTCCAAGATGCAATATAATTACACCTCTCTTCCTGCCAGCTGTACCACAGCTTAGCTAGCGCCCTTTTGTATGAAATAACCCCCCTGTCTGTTACCAGCACTGTGGCCATCCGTCTGAGAGCCGTAAGTAACTCTGGCTGGAAGCGGAGGACGACACCTGGGAAGGGAAAATAGACTAAGTGGAGAAGTGATCAGGATTGTTTACTGACCACATTCTTTGAAAGAAACGGTGCTTATTGTGTAATTAATTAGTTTTGTGTTGGCTGCAGGAAAAAGGGTCAGCGTTACATGCTGAAGAGATGACATTTAGAGATAATGAATGCAGCAAGGTTGAAGCAAGAAGCGTGGAGAGTTGGGAATGAGTGGTGAATTCGCTCTAGAGTATTGGACTGAGTCAGTACAGGGTCAGTGAGGCCAAGACTGGGGGATCCCTGATACTTGCTTTTACAAACTCCCAGGAGAAATGAATCTTTAGGTGCTATATTCCAACTCAAGATTTTACCTACATGGATGGGTGTTGGCACATTCCTGCAGCCACAGTAGGAAGCTAATACACTAAGCTCGGAATGGCAACTCCTTGGTACTTGTGGTACCATTTGGGCCTCTTCACCTAGGGCAGACAGCACTAATTAATCCTGGCTTTTTTAGAGGGGATTAGAGTCTTTCTTGATACAGCCTCTACCAATCAGTGGGAATTGACATTCACGCTAGAACATGGTTGCTGTCTCTTTCCTGGGCACATGTGCCATGTTTGCTCTATGTGGAGGAACAGGTGTGCCTTGTACCTGATTCAGAACCCTAGCATATTGGAGTTTGAAAGGCCTATAAAGGTCACCTGACCCATCCTATCATTTAACAGAGAAGGAAATGGAACCCAAGAGGGCTATTAACAGTGCCAGTGGCAGAACAGGGATTGGAACCGGAAGTCCTGGTTTCCAGATCAGGCCCTTTCTGCCCCCATACTGCCTTTGTTGTTCTAATCTGCACAGTTCTGTTTCTGTTGAGTGACTCCATCCACAGCTTTAATCCAGGTGGCCACTGGAGTCTCAGGAGGGTGCTCCATTTACTTCTATTGCAGACCACACAGCGTCCTGCAGGATCACTCCTCTTATTCCTTCCTTCCTCCTTTGACCTTGTTCTGAGGCCTGGACTAGAGCCTGCCCATAGGCTACCACTGTATGCCCCATTGTAGACACGCCATGCTTGGTCTCCCAGCAGGCCCTGGGCCAGGCTGACTGTGTGCCTTTTTGCTCTCTTTACTTATGGAACTGCCTCTACCCACCCACCCCCAAGATGCCTGGTATACACCCATCTTGACATCTTTTTTTATGCCTCAACTATCTCTAGATGGATGTTTATAATAATGCTCACTTGTACTTAAACTAGTCACTTTCCTATCTGCCCATTAGCATGAGAACTGCTTTAAAGGCTCATGCCAATTCTCTGGTGCATTCTACATTATGGGAGCTCAGTAAATGTTAAATATATGAATGGGTAGGCCTTAATGCATTTTAAAGATGGCAACGAAGATGTGCACAAATGTTTTTCTCTCGACCTAGATAGCCATCAAGCCCCCAGAGTTTTTCCACAGAGGACTAACATATTACATTTGACATCAGACAAATTGAATGTTGAATCCCTCCTATTTGCTAGCTCTTGATGCTCCAAATGACCTTCAGTCAGACACTTGAACCCCAAAGACTCTAAGGCAAAAGGTGGTACAGGTATTATTAATGCTGCTCCCTGTTGCAAGTAACAAAACCTGACTCCAGCTTAAACAAAAGGGATTTTTGTTACCTCCTATAACACGAAGTCCAGGGCTGGTGAATTCAGTAGCTCACTGTCAGGAGGCTTGGAGTCTCATGCTTCTTTGTTCTCTTTTTAAATTGGCTTATCTTAAAAAGCCAGTTAACCCACATCAGAGCCTGGCATCAGCCTACGCATGAAAATCTACGAAGAGAGAAGAGAAGTTCCTTCTTTGTTGTGTCCCTTTCAGAACAAGGAAAACTCAGAACATCGTGCTCATTCAAAGCAGGCTTCCTTAATATCTCATTGGTGTAAATACTCCTTGTGTCCATGTCTAAATGAGTAGTAAGTAACTGGCAAGGGAAATGGGATGACTGTGATTGACTCCAAGCAATCAGAAAATCACCCTGGAACTGGGACGAGGACTGACCTTTCCTCAAGCACAAGGTGTGGCCATTGAAAGAAAATGGGGTTTCTACTACAAAGGAAGGGAGCTCTGGTAGCGTAGTTTAGAATTGGGCTGCGAATCTCAAGGTCAGCAGTTCGAAACTACCAGCTGTTCTGTGGGAGAAAGATGAGGCTTTCTGCTCCTGTAAAGATTTACAGCCTCGGAAACCCTGTACAGAGTCGCTATGGGTCAGAATCAACTCGATGGCACTTAACAACAACAACAACAAAGGAGTAAGGGAGTGTGTTGAGGAATTGGACATTGGGTGGGTACCCACCAAATGTCTGCCCTACTCCCTAAGACAAGTTATGTGTATACATCTCCTTTAGACTTTAGGACAGTCTTACTCCTTTTTGCAGATTGTAAATGAGATCTCAGTGAGGAGAAAGACACCATAGAATCCAATCTCAAATCTTGATTCCAAACCCCACTCCTCCCCATCCTCTTGCTGCCTTTGGCTGTGAATATGTAAATGTTTCAATAAAACCTTTTCACATTTTTCCTAGATAAGCTTAGCTCACCATAAAAAGCTGGATCACAGATCCACCTTATCAGTGCTTTCCGATTTCCCCCGGGGAAGTTAGAAGAGAATGAAAAACACTTGGAGAACAGAGATATCATTAGTATAAAAGAGAACTGGAGGTTTAGTGGGCAATAACGCTGAATGAAAAATAAAAGGGTCTGTGCTTCCCTGAGATGTGAGTCAGGAGGAGTGAAGGGAGTTGAATGCCTGTCTGTCTAACTAGGTTTTTGCTGTGTTCTGGCATGGAGTTGTACCAGGTTGAGTTATAACTACAACTCTGTTGGGAATGGGCATTAGAGAATGCAGGAAACCTCAATTAGAGCTAGGTATATTATTTGTGAAAAGTTACCCCCCAAAAGGTGCTTTTCTGAATTTTTTCTTGTCCTGTTGTAATAGGTAGACTAGCTTCCAGTATTTCATTGAACTGAAGTGACCATAGCCATCATCCTAGACTTGACTGGGGCTGTTTCCACTATTGTATCATTAAGATGCTTTGGGTTCTCAGTAGTTACCTACTTACAAGTTAAAGACCTCATTTGTTTTTCTGTAAGTCCTGGAAAGAGAGTCCAGGACTCTGTCCATTGCCATGGATGGAGTTCACCCTGCTAGCCAACAGGAGACCCATCCTCCTGGTACCCCTGTACCTCAGTCACTGCGCAAGTGTGGCCCTTGAATCCTAACTTTTCTATGGCTTCTACTTTGTAGTTTCTGGGTTTTGCCAGAAGACAGGCCTGTGTGGAAAGAGATACAAAATCCAGGAACATGTTTTTTTACATCCCAACTAATTTGGTTTGGGCTCTGATATTGTTGTATAACCTTGGATGAACAACTTAGAGAATTAAATTTCATTCACTGTAAAATTATACCTGCCTTACAGAGTTGTTTTAGGGTTGTATAACTTATGCAAAGCATTGAATACTTTTCCAGGAATATAATAGACACTCAATCTCCCATTATCTTACCTGGAGGCTTTCAATACCTGGGAGATACAAGGTTCTGTCCAATAGCGCCTTGTGCTCAAAGGACCTAATGCTTAATGTGCTGTTTGCTGTCTCTGTCTTGACATTCATGACGCTTTTTGAACAGGGGATACTGCATTTTGCATTGGACTCTACAGATTATGTAGCCAATTGTGTGTCTAGGGGGTGGGTAGAACTCTGTACTGGCCTTTCTCTTTGGAAAAAAATCTTACTGCTGATTTCTTAGTATTTCCTTGTAGTCCTGTCCAATAGAAAAACTAGTTAGCATCGTATGTGTGCTTAGCTCAGTCTCCATTCTGGGGTTATCCAGCCTCTTTCAGAAATAAACACCCCATGTTTTACAGAATTTATCAGGTCTGTTGTTAAGTGCCGTTGAGTATGAGGTCAGGGATTCTTAAACGAGCCTTGGTGGCACTATGGATTAGGCATTGGGCTGCTAATTTCAAGGTTGGTAGTTCAAACCTACTAGCCAGTCTTCAAGAGAAAGATGTAACTGTCTGCTCTCATATTCATAATCTTAGAAACTGTTTGTAGGGTCTATATGAGTTGGAATTGACTCAGTGGCAGTGGGTTTTTTTGGGGGGAAGGAGCTAAGGGTGCAGTGGATTAAGCATTGGACAGTTAATCAAAAGTTTGGTGGTTCAAACCCACCAACCACTCCACAGGAGAAAGATGAAGCAATCTACTTTTGTAAATATGTATAGCCTTAGAAACCCTGGAGAGCAGCCCTATATGGTTGCTACATATTGGAATTGATTTGATGGTAGTGGGATTTCTTAGGTGTGGTGGTGGTATTGTGCTGTGGAGTCAGTTCCTATGCATAGTGATCCTGTATAGGGATTCTGAGGCTATAAATCTTCACAGGAGCAGAAAGCCTCATCTCTTTCCTATGGAACTTGCTGGTAGTTTCCAGCTGCTGACCGTGAGATTAGCAGCCTGACTTGTACCCACTATGCTACCAGAGCTCCTTGTCTTAAGTACAGGGACACTGTTATGTGCTGTTCAGTTGGTTTCAACTCATAGCAACCTTGCATGGGGTTTCTGAGGGTGGCTGGTGGATTTGAACTGTTGACCTTATAGTTACCAGCCTAGTGCCCTAGTGGTTAAGTACTCGACTACTAACTGAAAGGTCGGTGGCAGTTCTACTCTGTCTTACAGGATTGTTAATAATCAGAATCAACAGTGACGGGTTTTATCAGGTCTAGAGTAGCCAGGGGAAGCTGCTGGAGTGGAATGACAATTCAGGATTTTGGAATCGGGGAAAAGATGTAGGTTCAAAACCCCACCAGGCTTACTCTGGCTGGGTTACTTGGATAAGGTAATGTCATTGTCTCATTGGTAAAATCTATGTTGCAAGGTTATGGCATTTTCTTTATTGATAAAATATGTCTCAGAGGGAATGAAACATAATTTATGTAAAGTGCATTTCACAGAGAGTCTGACACACAGTAGGTGTCCAATCACCATTAATTCTTCAGGCTCTTACCAGAAATAACAAAAACAAATCAGGGTACTAGGACTTTACAAGCCCTGCTGCTGCTAATAAAAGAAATAATATGATTTATTTCTTCACTACTGTTTGGGAAAGGCATGTGCTTCATAAATATGTATTGGAAAGTACTTAGCAAATGAGTAGAAATAATAAAAATATGTCAAAGTAAACAACTCCTATAAATATGTCACTTGGTAGACAAATTAGTGTTTTATTACTACTAAATACTATTGCCCAACGAAAAGGATTTCAGATTACTTGCACAATGGGTGAATTATTGAGTGCCTCTGTGGAAGGGCATGATAAAGATGAAAAATAGTGATGGTGATAATGCTAAAGGTGGAGAAAGGAGCGTGGGTAGGAGCTGTTCAGAGGAGATGCCTAGTTTCAGTGATGTGCACATTCTGTAGCAACATTCCAATGATTTAGCTGTAATATGGACCAGAGGGCCCAGAAAAAATGATTTCCACAGGATGTCATGAATCCAGACTTCCAATTATTGGGTCCTATCAGATTAAGTGCATTCCTATTCTAAACTGAACTCTCAGTTTGTAAACAACGTTTATAGAAAGACTGCTCTGTTAAAGGTCTCACCCCACCATTGTTCTGGACGATTAACCTTATGTGACTGCAGTTAACTTGGGTTGAGGAGGAGGAGCGATGTGGTGGAGAATGCTGTGCCTTAATCACAGATCATGAGTCCATTTCAGAAATATGAGAGGATGAACAAGGTCCTGGCTTCTCAAGAGAAAAGGATCCAGAGAGGGAAAAGAGACAATACATGCCTTCAAGAAGGAAGATAAAGACCTGGAGAGAAGCAGAGAGCACAGGGAATTGCATCAAGGAAAGTTACAAAAATAGCCAGGTAGGAAAAAGTTGAGCTTTTTCAATTCAGATGTTGGAAGCCTGTCTCTCTCTCTCAGGCTGTCTTTCCATATATTCCTGGTAATGGAAAGAACCGGTTTCAAATTCCAGATCCTCCTTTTTCTAATTCTGTGGAGCTTTAGGTCAATTAATGTGCAGATCCTCACTGACAAAATGGGAATAACAGTACTCAGTTTGCAAGGTTGTTGTGAGAATTAGAAAAAATCCTTGTGAAGTGACAGAATCTGATCTACATAAATGATATTTTAACTTCACTTTTCCTTATGATATGGTTTCCTTACTATTTTAAAATAGGAGGACAAACTGCTCAGAAGAACTCTGGGAGGTCTCCGTAGAAACCTAAGGCATAAGGAAATTAAATTTCACTAGACACTAGTAAGAAGAAGGATTAGAATTTATATCATTTTCATGAGTCGGCATCTTATCCCACACTGGTTTGTGATTCTCCGTGCTACCCTGGTGCTTCATAGTTTACTATGTACACTGACTCGCTCATTTAGTGTGCTTACCAACCTGCCTGTTAGGGATAAGGGAACTGGAGTTCAGAGAGGGTAAGTACGTTGCTGGAAGGCACACAACTAATGAATGACCTCGGGGAACATCTTGGCACAATGCCATTTCCATTCTAGCACTGCCTTCTAGCGGTTTCCTCACTTTCCTAAAAAAAAAAAAAAATTGCTAATCCCTTGGGGTTTAGACTGGAAGGTACTAGTTGAGGAAGAAGCTGTCAGTAGAGTGGGGACAAGCATGAGTTTTGACGACATAGACCTGGCTTCTAATACTTAACAGCAGTGACACCTTGAGTTAGTTAAGTGCTGTAGAGTTGAGTCAGTTCCGACCCATAGCGACTCTGTATAGGAACGGCTGGTGAGTTTGAACTGCCAAACTTGGGGATTCAAACCGACCTTGTTAAGTGCCATCGAGTCGGTTCTGACTCATAGCGACTCTATATAGGGTTTCCAAGGAGCTGAAAGACCGTGTGGTTCGCAGTCCAGTGTTGACCCTACAGCACCACACCATAAATTCAGGGTTTACCATCCAGCACCGTAATGAGGTTGGGTTTCCACATTTGTAAATTAGGAACTGATTCAGCATTGTCCTGGGGAGCCGTGAGATCTGAAAATGAGGCAACTTTAAACTTTTTATGAGAAAGATTTAGAGATGTTAAGGTCACTAATTTGGATTATGTGTCCTCTCTCCAAATTCTGCAATTAATGCCTAGAGGATCTCACCGCCGCCTGGCCCCAGTCCAGGTTTGGCCCGGCTCGGCCCATGGAAGCCTCGGCTCCGCCAGGGGGCGCGCGCGGGAGGCGCGCTCTAGCCCTCAGCGCGCCTGCTCCTCTCTATGGTGACCCGGGCGCGGCGGCGGCGGAGGCGCGCTCCTGAGGGGGTGGTGTCGCGCCGGGGGCGGGGCCGCGTGAGGGGCGGGAACGCCGAGCCCGGTCGGTCCGGGATGGGTGAGGGGCCCGACTTCCTGGGGCTGCCTATGATGATGTCGCGACCGCCCCCCAGTGCCCCTCGGTCCCGGAGACGCAACTGCTGCGGAGTCCCGATCCCGCCTGCCTGAGGCGTCCGCGGTCCGGATCCAGCCCCTCCTCTCTCAGGTGCGGGCCGGGCGGGCAGCCGCGGCAGGTGAGAAGGCGAAGGCGCTGGGATTCGTGGGGCGTCGGGCCTGGGCTGCGTTCCGAGAGGACAAGAGGGTACGCCTCGGCCCCGGGTGCCACCCGACTGTGGTGTGGGGCGCCTTTTCTGTGCGGGCGTGGCATGGGACTCCGTGGAATGGGAAAGCCCCTTCCTCTCTGGAACACTCCTCATTCACGGCAGTCCACACCTGTCCCATTAAAGTGCGCTCCGAGAGTCCTCCTTGGGGGCAGTAACTGGAGATGTGTGTCCTTAACTATTTCCAGTCCCCTAACAAACCGGCAGTCCCACTTGACTTGCTAGGGAAAGATGCCTCTTTGTATGGTAGGGGAAACTGAGGCAGAACTGCGCAGGCCTGCTTTGCTCTTTCAAGTAACTAGCCCATCCCTACTTCCTGGGAGCCTTGCAGGCTCCTTGCAGGCTGCTGGAGTTTGGGGGGGTTAACGGAAAAGTTTGGGAAGTGGTCTCAGAAGTTACCCCTCTGTTCCTCTGTGTTGTGTGTGACCAAGGTCGCCCCGAAGTGGCAATGACAAAAGAGTGGCAAGTGTGGGGCCTCTCCAGCTGTCTGCCCTAGTTTGACCAGGTTAGGAGAAGTGGGACTAGCCCGGACCCCAGAGCCTCGATTTCAGGCTGGTAAAACAAGGTACAGCAAACAGCGTATTTTCTCCTTTTTGTTGTTCTGGAGGGAAAAATTGTTACTCCTGGAAAAGTATCCTGCTCCTCCCAGTCTACCATAAGGAAGGATTATTGTTAGTTGAAAGTAGGACAGCCCCACCCCCACCCCAATAGTCATTTTGCCCCTGGTTAAAGGTCAGAGTGACCTGATGAATAAACATCCCGAGGTCTATGTGGCCTTCCCAGAAAGCAGTCATTTCCTTCTGCATCCCTTTTACAGGTGACTGGGAGGACAAAGACACTTGCCCTCTGCACTGTTGATCCAAACTTTTGAGGAGCCTTCTGGTCCTCCCGGGTGTCTAGGTGTGGCGCAGTAGGTTAATGCTGTGGACTGCAAAATCAGTTTGAACCACAAGGTCAGCTGTTCAAGCTCACCACCTGCTTCTCGGAAATCTATTCAGGGTTGCTATGGGTCGGAACTTACTTGACAGCGCTTAACAACAACATGGCCCTCATGGGAGTCCTGGTGTAGCTCTGTGGGTTAATACGATGGACTTACAAAATCAGTTTGAACCACAAGGTCAGTGGTTCAAGCTCACCAGCTGCTCCTTGGAAACCCTATATAGGGTTGCTATGGGTCGGAACCGACTGGAAAGCAGTTAACAACATGGTCCTCATGACAATTGAGAGGTAGCCAAGGCTGTTGGTTTTTCTAGAAATGGGAGTGGGGGGACATGGTGTTGGGCGAGTTGGTATGGAGTTCTAGAGTTGAGAGGTGGCAGTAATAGTGATATCTCTCTCCTGTTCAGGAGACCTCAGGTTTGACAATGTCTTTATTCCCTTCCCTGATTGTATTCTCTTTCACTTTCAAGGAAAACAGATACAGCAAATATTTCTGAAACTTCATAGTCTGTTTTCTAATTCTGGAGTACAAGTTATAAAATTGTTCATGTGAAAATGTGGGTATTTGGGTACTGTACTTTCAAATGGAGTGCTAGTGGCTCTCTAGAAAAGTGCTGCTAACCACAAGGACAGTGGTGCTAGCTCTCCAGCCCCTCAGCGGGGGAAAGATGAGGCTTTTTGTTCCTGCAAAGATTTACAGTCTCAGAAACCCTATACAGGGTCACTATGAGTAGTCAGAACCAACTCTATGACACTTGACAGCAACAGCAATTGTGATGATTGATGTAGCAAAAGATGTCAGTGTAACCTAGGGCTCACGTGGTAAGGATGACCAGCCTATGAAAACTTACATTGATCAAATAGACAGCTGTTACCTGACTGTTTATATTGGAATGGAAAGTTGTGAAGTTAATATATACAAAAAGAGAGAGCTTTTCTCAGAAAGCTTAGAAATTACTTTGCTTCCAAACTGTCACATGGCTGAGCCAGTTGACATAACTTTGCCTGGCACCATATAATAGGGATGCCTCATTCAGGGTTCTTAAAATAGCAATGAAAAGGGCATTTTCAGTGACCAGCACTTAAGAAAATAAAACACACAGCAACAATAACAACAGAAGGGCCTAATATCTTTCCTAATGACATCTGCATTGTGATGTTCAGTACAACCACCCTATGTGTATACCTAGGACACCTGCAAATACCTGCATAAACCTGAGGGATTGGAAAACCCCCAAACCCCACTCCTGTTGAGTTGATTCTGACTCAGCCACCCAGGTAGGGTTTCTGAGGCTGTGAATCTTTACAGGAGCAGAAAGCTTCATCTTCTCTGAGTAGCTGTTGGGTTTTGGTTAGCAGTCCAGTGCTTATTCTACAGCACCACTAGGGCTCCTTTTTTAGAGACTAATTTAACTAAAAACTTCACCCTGATGCTTATTCTTACCCACTGTCATCAAATCCATTCTGATTTATAGTAACCCTTTGTTGTGTACCATTGAGTTAGTTCTGAAACATAGCCACTCTGTATAGGTTTCTGAAAACAACTGGATGTGTTTGAACAGCTGACCTTATTCAGCAGCACACCAGCACTCCAATTATAGATTAAAACCAAAAATCCCAACCTACTGCTTTAGGGTTAATCCCAATTTATAGTGAGCCAATAGGACAAGCCTATAGGTTTCCAAGACTAAATCTTCAGTGAAGTTGACGACTACATCTTTCTCCCTTGGAAAGGCTGGTAGGTTTGAACTGCTGATCTTTTGGTTAGCAGCAGAGTACCTTAACCTTTGCATCACCAGGACTTCTAATACGATGATTAGAGACATGTCATGCATGTACTGACTATAGCGTTCTTGCTTTGGGAAGAAAGATTTTCTCTTGAATCTTGGAATCTCATAATCCCAAAAATCAAACATAATTTAGAGTTTGATGAGAATGCAGTTTAAATTGCTGTAGGTGAAGTGTCAAGAGAGGATCTGCCTCATTGTTTTTGTTGGGTAATGGTTATTAATTTGGTAATGGTTGCTTAGGTTTATCTAAGAAAGATTTTGCCAATTACATATGTACAAACACAAACTCCTATAGGGAAATGGCCTGGCTCCTTCTTTGTTCTGTGACTACATTATTCATGAAGTTTTAAAATTGTAAATCTTGTTGCAGTGTTAATAGGATATTATCCTATTATATTTCACATGAAAGCCATCCCCTGTTTCCAGGGGATAATAGTTGGTGTCAGGAGTTCTGGTGGAACTGTGGGATAAGGTTTTAGATGCTAACTAAATGGTAAGCAGTTCAAAACCATCAACTGCTGTCCGGGAGAAGGATGGGTCGGTCTGTCTGCTCCTGGAAGCATTTACAGCCCTGGAAACCCTATACAGGAGAAGGATGGGTCGGTCTGTCTGCTCCTGGAAGCATTTACAGCCCTGGAAACGCTATACAGGAGAAGGATGGGTCGGTCTGTCTGCTCCTGGAAGCATTTACAGCCCTGGAAACCCTATACAGGCTTGCTATGAGTTGGAACCCGACTTGATGGCAGTGAATTTGGTTTTAAGGCCAGGACACAGCTTTTAATGGCACTGTGGTGAAATTGTTGTTGTGTTGTTAAGTGCCGTTGAGTTGGTTCCAATTCTCGTAGTGACCCTGTGTGAAGGAAAGGTTTCCAAGGAGCAGCTGGTGAGTTTGAACCACCAACATTGTGGTTCAAACTGACCTTGTGGTCCCCAGTGCATTACCCTGCAGTTCCACACCAGGACTCCATGGTGGTGGTGTGCCTTGGAGTTGGTTTTGACTCATTGACCCTGCATAGGATTTCTGAGGCCTTTATGGGAGCAGAAAACCTCATCTTTCTCCCAAGGAACATCTGGTAGTTTCAAACTGCTGAATTTAAGATTAGCAGCCACCTGTAACCATTAAGCTACCAGAGCTCCTTAGGTTGCTTAGCCATTCTGTGGGCGAGAAGACCTGAGGCCTGCCTCTGTAAAGCTTGCAGCCTAGGAAACCCTGTCAGGCACTTTACTCTGTCCTCTGGGGTCACTGTCTGGAATGGACTGGACAGCACCCAACAACAAACAACAGGTCAGGACAGTGGTTATGTCTGGTTGTAGTTTAAAGCCATTACCCTTTATCCTATCATGAAGGGCCTCCTTTGTTTTCTCCTATTCAAGTGGCATATTCTACAGGTTGGTGCAATTTTAGCTGCTATTCTGAATAGGAGCTAACTAAGCAAGTAAAGGGAAACCTATTGCATGTTTCAAACATTCTTAGCAATTTTTAAACTTTTTTTTTTTTTTCAAAGCAAGAAAAAGACCTGCATTTCTTCTGGAGGGAAAACCAGCTATTTGATACTGAAGCAAAAAGCTGGGTTTTCTAGTTTTCTAACTAATACAAAATTTCCCTTAACCCTTTCTTCCTTCCTATCTGGTTTTGCAGGTACAGTGATTGGTAGTGAATGATGACCTATAGGCTTTAGGCAATCCTGAAAAGCCTCTTGAAGCATCAAAGGAAGGTGACATTGTATTCAAGGCAGTTTTAGCCTTTTTAGTGGATTTTATTGCTAGGAGTTCCCAAAAGCCAGCCACTCCTTGAATATCAGCATTAGACAATTTGCAACTGAGTCATGGAGGCATTCTTTGAAAAGTAGGGATTTCCCAGCCCCACTGCCTAGAGATTTTGATTGAGTGGATAAGTGATGACTGAGAACCTAAGCTCTAAAAACCCTCCCTGGCATCTATTCTCCCAAGTGATTCTGACATCCAAGTGATTATTATGATAGGCAGTCTGATAGGAGAACCAATGTTCTATTATGTTGAAATTCTTTGTAAATTGGTGGTGTTTGTGATGCCATGGAGTTGGGCACAACAGGAGGAAACACCTTTACAATTGTTCTTAGGTACTCCTGGTGTGGCACTGTGAGTTAATGTGTTCAAGCCCACCAGCTGCTCCTCAGAAACCAAGTGTGGGGTCGCTATGAGTTGACTCCATGGCACTTAACAACAACAACAACAAAGGTATTCAGGGTATTTGCTAGATTAGCCTTTTTCCTGGTCATGAAGGATAACAAAGAGCTTTTATAACTTTTATGTAAATTACTTTACTGGGGAGGGGGACTGTTTTTGCCTGATGCAAGTTAGGAAAGGAGAGGGGTAGCTGGGGACAGTTGTTTCCTTTATCTCATGAGTGGACAAATGAATGATAATGTGGAAACAACTGGAGAGCTGATAGACTGGAATCTAGTTATAATCATCGGTGTTGGATGGGAGAAAACTTGGGACTTCTCTGCATGTAGGATTTGAAAATAAGCAAAGATGTCTCATTTTTACATAGTTAGGCCCTGCAAGTTAATGTGCTGGACTACAAGGTCAATTAGAACCACAGGTCGGTGGTTCAAGCTCAACAGTCACTCTTCGGAAACCCTATGCAAGATCAGTATGAGTCAGAACTGACTCAGGGCACTTAACAGCAAAAACAGTCTCTTATTAGGAGTCTTGGTGTGGGCTGTAGGATGAGCAGTGGACCATGAGGTTGACAGGTCAAACCTCCCAGCTGCTCCTCAGAAACCCTGGATAGGATTTATGGCACCTAACAACAAGGCCTTATTGACAACAATAGGGTGCTTAATAAATACTAAAATTTAGTCATAGGTTCTAGTTAAAACAAAATTGCAAAACTATATATTCTGGTTGGGACATTAAACGTGGGAAAAGCCAAGCAGTTAAGGATATAGACCAACCTGGTTTTAAATCTCTCCCCTCCATTTCATGTGTATGCTACCTGGGTAAGTTACTTAACCTATCATGTCTCATTCTCTTTATCTGCAAAATGAAAGTATCTCGTAAGATTGCTGTATGGATTAAAAGGGTGAAATATGTATGTGAAAATTAGAAATAAAATTAATATTAAAATTAACATTCTTCAGACACGTAAGCAACTCAGCAAAAGTTCTCTCTGTCCCTTTGTCATATCGCATTTTTATTCTGCACACTTAACGTTTTTCTAAATCCAGCCTTCTGTCTGTCTTTCCAGGAATACCTACTCAGCCAGCTGTTTTAGAAAATGTATGAAAGAATGAGGACTAATATTAAGAACTAGCGAATATGGGTAAGAAGAATGAGTCCATAGGACAATTGGCAACATTTTAAAATGTTTTTAGAGTGGGGCGTTGGCATGTTCTCCAGAGTTTCTGTCTGCAGAATTAATGACACTCTCCATATCCTGCCCTATGTGTTTGGATGATAGCCCGGGAGCTCAGATCCCGTTAGGAGGCTTTGAGGCTGTCCCCATTAAGTAGCACCTGACATCCATTTCTCTCTTCATTTTCCTTCCCCTCTTGTTTCTTCCGTTTTGATCTTCTTTCTTTGTCTCTCTCTCTCTCATCCTTTTCCCTCTTCCAAGTTGCCCTTCCTTTGTACTTGCCAATCATGTAATAATCACATCCCAGGCCCCTGGAACTCCAGGGTAAAAGAGGCTGCTGCTGGTTGCTGTCTCCCAGCTAAGTATTCGAATAGGCTCTTTTGTGGCAGGATGATAAAATGCTGATTAGTACAATACTGGCTTCAAGGGCCTATTAATGCGAACAGCATATGTAAATCACAGCGATTTAAAGCCCTTTTAGAGGTCCGTTTCTTAAATATTTTTTTTAAATTGAATTATGGTGTTTGTGGAATTTTTACATCTAAACGCTGAATATGTTTATAACCTAAGCAGACAATTTCTTTCATATTGATTGGGAATCATTTATATTCTAAAGAAGTTTCAACCCTTAAGGGCCTTTGTATTGTTCTGCAAATGTCTAACTGGTGTGTAATACAATTAAAGTTTTGTTCACTGAGCTGCTGACATAATTAGTTTAATTTCGGCTCCTAATATATTTCTTTTGGCAGCTGGGAAATTAAAATACTACATGTTGCATAAAACTGCTTTTTTGTAAAACTGCTTTTTTGAGGGGTGGTTTTTACTGTCAGTTGAATGGACTGAGGCCCCAGGGTACTTTTTTTTTTTTAAATGTCTTATTCAACTTTCCTGTAATAGTCTCTTGCTCTCTATAGAATTAATGTATTAAGGCACATAATTGACTACTTAAGCATTCAGAAGAGACAATGTTTGGCCTTTACTCCATGAGGATATATATTTTTTTCTTATATCTCTTTTGAGGAAATGTGTATAATTTTTGCAAACTCTGAAGTATATTATAGTTACCTGAGCATGTGAACTTTTGCAAAGTCTAGAAAATGGAGTGGTTTTCTCTGATAAGCTGTATTTAATTCCCTCACCGAATAGCTGTTCTGTTCTTTTTAGATCATAGCATTTGCAGACCTGATGTGAAAGTGAAAAGGCTGTGAGGCCTGGTAAATCCGTTTCATAGTTTTTTCATCACACGTTTCACGTTTAGGAACGATTCACGTTTAGGAACGATTCACGTTTAGGAACGATTCACGTTTAGGAACGATTCACGTTTAGGAACGATTCACGTTTAGGAACGATTTACGTTTAGGAACGATTCACGTTTAGGAACGGGCTTTTAGTCTTCAAGAGAAGTTAACCCTCAAGGAGACTTTACAATTTAATTATCCTAATCTGCAAGGTGCAAGCTTTCGTAATGTAGTGGTAACAAATTGGGCTGTGACTCTCACGAAGCTACCAGCTGTTCCGTGGGAGAAAGATGAGTCTTTCTGCTCCCATAAAGATTTACAGCCTCGGAAACCCTGTACAGGGTTGCTATGAGTCGGAACTGACTCCACGGCACATAACAACAACAACATCCTAATCCGCACTTAATTTCCTATAGGATTCTCTGAGATTCTCAACAGGTTGCTGATTTCAGGTTTTCATCTCTGAGGATGCTGTAATCTTTTTTTTTCTTAATAGAAAATGACCTTGGTCTGGTAATTTCTCTGTTGTCCTCTCATAAAAAGATACAGCAAAGCTTTTTTCCTCTCTAAGCAGCTTTTTTTCATGGTGATCCATGAGCTGAATTTGAGCATTTTTTACTTTGTGGAATTACTGCGTTAGATTTTTTTAAACTATTCTTCTGTGATGTTGCATGTTTCGTTTATTTCTCACTTGGCATTTCAAGAATGGCATAGAAAGATGTGGCTTCATTATGTCTGGGTGGCTGAGTGAGCTGGGATCTCTGGGACAGCCTTTTCTTTCCACCAGACCAATACTAAGAGCGGAAGTGGCTCAGTCCATCTGAACTATTTGGAGCCAGTTAGATTTGTGGAAACATTTTAACTGTCTTATTCTTAAAAGAAATACTGTCTAGTCATTCTGAAATCTACAGGAAATTAGCCTAGTGGAGGTTCTGCCAGCCTCTGCTTAGTTAACTGCACGTCTTTAGCAATCAGCACCATTGTCTATATGCAATTGCTGGATTAAGTTAAAAGACTTGAAAGGGAAGAAAATCCCCAGCTTTTGTTAAGTAAATGGAAGGTCCTCCTGTCCTACCCCTTTTGTTTTACTCTTTTGGTTTGCAGTGTAGAAAATCTTTCTTTGTAACTTTCCCAGTCTTAGTATTGATCGCCTGTTTACAGATTTAGTAGTGGCATTATATCATTATATTGTATCCTCAACTAGGAAAGTGTGGTGTTCCACCAACATTTTCTGTGCATCTCCCTGTGGTTTTTACTTTTATGATAAGTAAGATATCTGCTTGAGAAATAATCAATCCTTGTCATGTGTGGACTTCTACCCTTTCCTTAAGCCTTGAATTGATGAGTGCATAACCACTTGTAATTAGGTTGGATTAAACCCCTTTTCACCATGCTAAATTGTTACTTTACATGGTTTGTGTGGAGTACATTAACCAGAATATAAACCTTTCTGTGAAAATGCTGGGCAAAAAGAACATTCTAATTTGGGGGAGGAAGGCGGAATGCTTTCTGGAGCTTTAGCAGGAGGGGGTCAAAAGTTGTTCAGCTAAAAGTGGTGCATACTTGATCTTGGTCAAAGATGGTCCTCAGAAGAGAGATGAATTGTTTTGGCTGATTACCGGCCATTGTTTAGCAAGAAAAAAATTTTTTTTGTTGAGAATACACACAGCAAAATGCACACTGATTGAGTAGTTTCTACATTGACAATTCTGTGTCATTGATTGCATTCTTTGAGTATTACTGCCACTCTCATCCTCTTTTTCTGAGTTGTTTCTCCTCCATTAACATAAATCCTCCCAGCTTTCTATCTAATCTTCACAATTACTGTTGTCAATTTAATCCCATGTAGATCTTAAAAGAGCATAATGCTCAAGGCAGGCATTTTTTTTACTAGTTTAGTAGTTTGGTTTTATCAAGGAGGGAGAAGGGGCTAGGGAGGAATAGCTGCTAGGACCGGGATTTCCTCAGTTCACAGTGGAAAATTCTTAGTCCTTTAGATTCTCATTTGGAACCAACTCCACCGCACCTCACAACAGTAACATTTCTGTCTTTTGGAAATTACTAGATTCAGGTGCCATTCTTGCAGTAGTCAAGAATCAAAAGACATTGCATTAGGCATATCTGCTGCACAAGACCTCTTTAAAGTGTTCAAGAGCAGTGATATCAGTTTGAGGACTGAGAGCCTAACCTAAGCGTGGTATTTTCAATAGCCTTGCATGCATGAGAAAGTTGGACAATGAATAAGGAAGACCAGAGAATAAGTGATGCATTTGAATTATGGTGTTAGAGAAGAATATTGAAAGTACCATGGACTGCCAGAAAAACAAACGATTCTGTGTTGGAAGAAGTACAGCTGGAATGCTCCTTAGAAGTCAGGATAATGAGATTTCATCTCTTAGATTTTTGATGTTTTATCGGGAGGGACCAGTCTACCTGGAGAAGGACATTATGCTTGGTAAAGTGGAAGGTCCTCGATAAAGAAGAAGACCACCAAGGAGAGGTGGATTGACACAGTGGCAGCAGTAATGGTCTGAAGCCTAACAGCAGTGGTGATGATGCCGCAGGACTGTGCAGTTTCATTCTGTTGTGCCTAGGGTTGCTGTGAGTCAGAACTGATTCAATACCACCTAACATGGACAGTGAAATGGTACATAGTCATTCCTTATCAGAAGTTAAGTAACTTAGCCATGTTTACTATTGAGGAGTGGGGGAGAAGGGTATTAGAATGTTCTCAGAGAATTACATGCCGCTTCACTTTTCCTGCTGCCTTGGCCATATGGTTGGATCAGGCCCTTCAGGTGACACTGAATCATCACTTTCACTCCCAAAGATATCCAGTTCAGTGTTTCCCAACCCTCTGAACAGTTGACACAGTTAAAGACCAGCAAGAACAGTGACAATGAATCACCCCTCTAATGGGTGACATAAACATGACAGTTCTGCAGCATCACCTCCAGATGACCTTCATCAGATACCTAAATTGCACGTTGTTATTCTGCGGTGAATCATCCAGACTGATGGGGATTTCACTTAGGCAGACTAGAACTGCTCCTCAGGGTTTTCAAGACTACGACCTTTGGGCTAAAAGTTGAGCACTTAACCATTTGCACCACTCAGGGACTCCCTAAATTGCACTTATTTGATAAAAAATTATATATGGCAAATGAAAATATGTTGACAGTATTAATCTGATTGGTTTTTTTATTTGACGTATATAGGCTATGCACACCTACACTGTTTTTAGAAATGCTGCCAAATGCAGCTTGAGTCTTTCTTATCTTATCTTTTCAGAAACAAAACACAGCCTAAAAACAGGTCACTAGTGTGGCATGGTAGGGTAAGCATTGGACAGCTAACCACTAGGTTGGCAATTCAAACTTACCAGTTGCTCTTGGAAATCCTATACAGGGTTGCTATGAGTTGGAACCAGTTAGTGGCACACAGCATTTTTTTTTAAACTTTTTGTGAAATGAATGGTTTACAGAACAAATCATCAATCCTACATTCAACAAATGATACACTTTGTGTCATAATGATTGCAATCCATTCCAAGCACTGTCGGTTAACAGTGTGACCTCTAGTCACTATATTTTCCCCTTTATCCAAGCCCCCTGTAACTATCATAGAATGGTTCATTTAGCAAGAAAATTTCTGAACTTCACAATAGTGGTCTCATGCAATATTTGTCCTTTTATTTTTTCCCCTTAAACTTTTTATTGTGAATTTGAGTGGAAGTTTACAGAACAGATCCTCAATACCACATTCAACAAATGATATGTACCCTTAGTGTCATTACAATGACGGCAATCCATGTACCATCAATGTACTGTATTTATTTATCTCTATTCATTTTATCTTTTTTCTGTATCGCCCCATCCACCCTGTAACCATCTTGTTGTTAAGTGCTGTCTAGTTGGTTTTGACACACAGCAACCCTGCATAGGGTTTCCACCCTCCATTTGGTTAACTGTCCAGTACTTAGCCTACAGCAGCACACCAGGACTCCATCATAGAATGTTTCATTTAGCAAGAAAATCTTAACTTTTTACAACAGTGGTCTTTTGTGATTGACTGATTGTACTCAGAATAATGTCTTCATGTTGTGAGGGGTTGTGCATATTCTTTAAGGTATGTAATGTTCCATTGTGTGTGTATATACCAAAATCTGTTTAACCATTCTTTCTGTTGACTGGCATTTAGGCTGTCTATATCTTCTTGTTATTGTGAATAGTACTGCAATGAACATGCTGTTAAGTGCTGTTGAGTCGGTTCCGGCCCATAGCAACCCTGTATAAGGTTTCTGACTTGGTGCTGGTGAACTTGAGCCACTGACCTTGCAGTTCAAAGTGACTTTGCAGTTTGTTTTCTGTTTGTGTGTTTTCAGTTATGTTTAGTAGTGTATTTATGCCATGTATTAGAGCTCCTGCATTTGTTCCTATTTTTCACTGATTATTTGTATTGTTCTAGGTTATACATTTAGGTCTTTAATCCACATTGAGTTCATGTTTGTGTATAGTGTGAGATATGGGTCTTGTTTCATTTTTCTGTAAATGAATTTCCAGTTTTGCCTGCACCATTTGTTGAAGAGACTACCTTTCCCCCCTTTTAATGCATTTTGTCCCTTTGTCGAAAATCAACTGACCATAGGTGGATGGATTTGCTTCTGGGTTCTCAATTCTTCTGATCTATTCCATTCATCTATGTGTCTTTCATTGTACCAGTACCAGGCTGTTTAGAGTACTGTGGCTGTGTAGTAGGTTTTGAGATTGGGAAGTGAGAGGCCTCCTACTTGGTTCCTCTTTTTTAATAATGCTTTGCATATCTGGGATCTTTTTCTTTTTCATATAAAGTTAGTGATTAGTTTCTCCATCTCTTTAAAGAATGATGTTGAAATTTGGATTGTGTTGTTTAGTTCTTCTGTGTCTTTGTTGAGTTTCAGCAAAAGTGGTGTATTAAAATCTCTGCATTGTTTTTGTAAAATTATCCATTTCTTTAGTTCTATTTGAGTTTGATTTCTTTCTTGTGTGTAAGGTATGCCTCTTGTACACAGCATATTGAGGAATCCTGCTTTCTTATACATTCTGCTACACTGTCTCTTGATTGGTGCATTTAATCTGTTTACATTTAGTGTAATTATTTATATATATCCTGGTGTGATGCTATAGGATAAACACTGGACTGCTAACCACAAGACAGGCAGTTCAAACCCACCAGCCACTCCTTGGAAATCCTGTACAGCACTTAACAATAAAAACAAAATGAATTGATTGCTGTCACTTTGCTGTGTGTGTTTTTTGTGATGCTGCTGTTTTCTTTGTTCTATGTGATTTTCTGCACTGAGTTAATTTTGTTCATTGGTTTTTTTTTTTCATTTCTTAAAATTTTTGTTGTGTTAATGTTTAATCTGATTTTCCTCCTTTTAATTTTGATGTGAAGGTATATTCATTTTCTTTTGAGGTCACCCTACAATGTTTTAAGCTTTTCACCATTCAAAACAATCTGTTTTATCTTGAAATCTACTTGACTTCTTGACATTTGGAAGTTCTGTATTTACACTATTCCTTTTTTTTTTTGCTTTAACGTTGACTTCCTTCCTTATAAATCGATATCTCTGCTTCACTGTATTCCATCTTGTAAGTTTGTTTTACTTTAAATACTTGTATAACTATATTGAGTTCAGGGTGGTGTTGTCATGTATGGTAACCTCAGGTTGTTGTCTACTGTTAACAACAAGTTTTGTTGAGGAGGAATTGCTATAAAATATAAGAGTTCTGGCTGTCCTATTAAGAAAGCAGTTTCTGTTTTGATAACCAAAGTGTGTAGTTAAATGTTTATGTCTGTTTTAATTTACACTTGATTCTTCCAACTAAACATGGCTTTTAAAATGAGAAGAACTTGAATTTGATATTATATATTGTAATACAAAGGAGCTCTGGTAGTGTAATGGTTACGAATCGGGCTGCGAATCTCACGGTCAGCAGTTCTAAACTACCAGCTGTTCCGCAGGAACAATAACACATAGTATATATCTCACTGCAGGTTAGTCAGTTCCACCCTTGTATAGTTTCTGAGGCTCTATATCTTCAAGGGAGCAGAAAGTCTCATCTTTCTCCCACAGGATAACTGGTGGGTTTGAACTTCTGACCTTGTGGTTAGCAGTCTAGTGCTTATCTTACTGTGCTACCAGTGCTTCAAGTATTATAAAAATGCATTGTAATATATTTTCTGTAAAATTTAATATGCTTATCTAAATTTTTTTTGTTTTTTTTACTTAGCATGACTTCATCAGGGAGCAAATGAAAATGGAGTTTATCATTTCTAGAGGCATTATTAGCAAGATTATATATTGCTGCAGTTGTTTTGATGTTTTAATGTACATTATGCAGATTACTGATCTTAGCCTGTTGTTGTAAAGTGCCCTCAAGTTGCTTCTGACTCATATCATGGATAATGATGGTGGACATTTTAGCCTAGACCTTCCAAAATGTTTAACAGAGTGTTCTGAGATAAAACTATAGTAACACCTTAGTAAACATTTGAAGACTATACTTGGTGGTAACTGACTGCCCTTGTTTTGCAAGAGGAATTGGAGGTATAGAAAAGTACAGTCTGACTCATCCAGGACCCCCTAGCTAGTTAATTATGTGCAGACCAGAAGTGAAGTCTGAAAAAACCCGGTGCCGGCAATATAATTCTGACTCATCATAGTGACAGCATTTTGTTGTTTTTGTTAATGTCATCAAGTCAGTTCTGACTCATAGAGACCCCTGTATAAGATTTCTGAGGAGCAGCTAGTGGGTTTGAACTGCTCACCTTGTGGTCCAAGACATTAACCGGTAGCATCAATCAGTACTCTGGATGGGACAGAGGAAAACTGCCCCCTAGGGTTTCCAAGGCTGTAAACCTTACATCTTTCTCTCTGGGGGGGCACTGGTATGTTTGACCTTTTGGTTAGCAACAGAGCACTTAGCCACTACACCACCAGGGCTCCTAATTCCTGTTCAATCCGTGGGATTTCACCAGTATATCATCACCTTTTTGGTTTCTCTATGATTTGATTTGATTATGATGCATAGCAACCTTATGTATTAGAGCAGGACTGCCCTCCATAGGTTTTCTTTCTTAGCTTGTGATTTGAGTGAAAGTTGCATTGCAAATTGCTTTTCTATTCAACAGTTGATATACTTTTTTGTGTGTGTGACTTTGAATGCTGTCCCAACAATGTAACAGCATTCTTCCCACTTCCTTTCTGTGTTTACTGTTTCCATTCATATTTCTTTCACATCCATTCCTTCCTTTTGAGCTTTATCCCTGGGCAGATGCTGCCCTTTTGATCTTACATGGATTGTCCTAAGGAGTGGCTACTTCCCTGGTATTATTGCTCGCCCTGTCTTGTATGCCTCTTTTGTCTTTTGTTTGGCTATAAGTTGAGCCAGCTGTGGGGGTGAGTTCAGTTCCAGACCTTCAAAGGGACTAAGGCTAAGGCCATAGTCTCAGGGTTTCCATCTCCATAGAATTTTCAGTGGCTGTGATCTTTATGGAAAGCTTTTATTGTGTATTGAGTCAGTGAACGCTTACAGGGCAGATTATCAGCCTTGCTTTCAGCAAATTGTAATAATCCCCTCCAAGCACCTTTACCCAACAGTATTTACCCCTATTACCTTTTCAAAAAATGTTTTTGATGTACACATACCACATTGAAATTTGTTTAAATGTCCAACGGGCAATTTGTAAGCCATCTTCCTGTTCGCAGGTATACTGCCTTTCTCAGTCCATGGGCCTAGAGTCCTCTGTTGCTCTATCTCTATTCCATTGCTTCTGCCACCATCCCTGTTTGCTTTTCTGGTTAGGATTCCTCACTCATCTCATGTTCCTCCATGATGGTCCTAGGTTCCTCTGTTCCTGAAATGACAGATTAACTGCTCCCCCCTTTAGTCACACCTCTTCTGCATTTACTTTTGTGACAATCGCCATTAGACCTGATAACAATTAGCGCAATTGAATCATAAAATCCAATCCCCTTCATCACCAGACCCATCAGGACAAGAGGAAAACCAATCAAAAGAGTTTCTGTCTTACTCCCCTTGTTCTGACACTAAGCACCCTCATGAAAGCCTGTAAGTCAGCCACTTGCCTTTATAGCCCCTCAGTTTTGATACCTGAAGTCTAAGTTGCCCATCCTCTTCAACCCAGTGTACTGTCGAGATATGCCTGAACTCGATATAAAGAATCTTTCTGTATTCTGTTGGAATTTGGGGCAGCTTCATCCTCAAGCAGTTTCCAGTTGATCAGGTTATAGCGATTTACACTTGCTTCCTGAATCATTCCTCTTTATCTTGCTTTGGTTGAATTCTAGGTCAAAGGTACAGTCTGGGAGACTGGGAGTTCTTGTACACCTACCCCCTCTTCAGACCACCTGGCTGCTTCACTCTAATTCTAGCTCCCAGTAGCTAGGTCAGTGTTCTTGGGCTTGGGAGTTCATATGTCCTTGGCTCCCTGAACTTTAAAACCTGCCAGCCCATCCTTTTCTTTCTCTCATCTCAAGGTCATCGAGCATCTATGGAATATGACCAATCTCAGTCCATGTCTTCTTTGCTGCATTTCCCCCCCTTCCACTTACAAGTTGACCAGGACTGTTGCCAGGGAGCAGAGCATATAAGACTTAGGGGTTTACCCTGAAAGGCTGACTTTTCTTGCTGTGATGGTTCCAGGACAAACAGCTTACTTGATATTGTCACAGTCAGACAGTCTGCTTTCAAGAAGTATCTTCTGTTCCTCTAGACATTCTGGATTGGTCTGCGTTTCTTTTCAGTTGGGCCTGTCCCATCTCTGAAGGTTCTGGGTGGGGCTCAGGATTCTACCTAAGGCCCCATACTCCACAAAGGCTTAACAAGAAGCCTGTTTCCCTGTGCACATTCTAGTCCCCTTTTAGATAATCCAATCCGTTATAGACTAAAGACAGGTTTACAAGTTTTCTATAATCATCTTTCCCAGTATTCCTTTCTACCCCACTTAAATGTCTGCTTTACACTAGTAGGCAGGGTAACCCAATATCCACAAAACAGGCAAACATATTAACATTATTTCCTCCTTTACCCATTCAGAATCCTAGTGTGGCACTGTGGGTTAATTAATGCATTGAACTGCAAAGTCACTTTGAACTGCAAGGTTGGCAGTTCAAGCTCACCAGCTGCTCCTTGGAAACTATGTAGGGTTGCTATGGGTTGGAACTGACTTGATGGCATTTAACAACAACATTGGGTAATGGTCATGAATATTTCTTCATATCTTTGTTGGCTGCCTGAATGTCTTCCTTGGTGAAGTGTCTATTCGTGTCCTGTGCCCATTTTTAAATTGGGTTATTTGTTTCTTGTATATGTGCTGTAATTTCCTGTAAATTTTAGAGATTAGTCCCTTGTTTGACATGCTGTTGGCAAAAAATTGTTTCCTAGTCTGTGGGCTACCTTTTCACTCTTTTAGTGAAATCTTTTGATGCAGATAAGTTTCTAATTTTTAGTATGTCCCACTTACCTATTTTGTCTTTTATTATTTGTGCGTTTTTTGCCATGTTTGATAGTCTGTGTATGCCAGGTATTAGAGCCCTTAAATTTGTTGCTATGTTTTCATTGATGATCTTTATAGTTCTAGGACTTTCTTTAGATATTTAATTTATGTTGAGCTAGGTTTTGTATATAATGTGAGATATGAGTCTTTTTTCATTTTTGGCAAATCGATTCCCAGTTTTGCCAGCACCATTTGTTGAAGAGACTATCTCTTCCCCATTTAATGTGTTTTGGCTTTTTGTCAAAGGTCAGTTGACTGTATATGGATGGATTTACTTCTGGGTTCTCAATTGTGTTCCATGGATTCATGTATCTTTCACTGTACCAATACCAGGCTGTTTTGACCACTGTGGCCATGTAGTTAAGTTTTGAAATCAGTAAGTGAGAGGCCTCCCACTTTGTTCTTCTTCTTAAACAGTGCTTTGCTTATCAGAGGTTTCTTTCCTTTCCATATGATGTTCGTGATCGTTTTTTCCATCTCTTCAAAGAATGTTGTTGGAATCCAGATTGGGATTGCATTAGATCTGTAGACTGCTTTGGGCAATATTGACATTTCATAATGTTAAGTCTTCCTACTCAGGAGCATGGTATATTCTTCCATTTTTATAAATCTCTTTCAGTTTCTTGTGCTAGTGGCTTGTAATTTTCTTTGTATAGGTCTTTTGTTTCTGTGGCTAGATTTATTCCTAAATATTTCATCCTTTGGGGTGGCTATTGTAAATGGGATTGTTTTCATTATTTCCTCTTCAGAGCTGTCTTTATCAGTATATTGGAAGCCAGCTGATTTTCATATGTTGATCTTTTACCCTGCCACTTTACTGAATCTTCCAGTGAGTTCCAGTAGTTTTTTTTTTTTTTACTGAATCTTTGGGATTTTCTATGTGTAGGATCATATCATCTGCAAATCGAGAGAGTTTTACTTTTTTGCTAATTTGGATACCTTTAATCTCCCTATTTTGCCTACTACTAGCTCTGGTAGCGTAGTGGTTACGAATCGGGCTGCGAACCTAAAGGTCAGCGGTTCGAAACTACCAGCTGCTCCGCGGGAGAAAGATGAGGCTTTCTACTCCCGTAAGGATTTACACCCTCAGAAACCCTGTACAGGGTCGCTATGGGTCGGAACCGACTCGACGGCACATAACAACAACAACAACAATAGCTCTGACTAAGACTACCTACCAACACAATATTGAATAGGAGTGGTGATAAAGGACATCCTTGGCTGGTTCCTGTGTGCAAAGGGAATGCTTTCAGTTTTTCTCTGTTGAGAGTGGTGATGTTGGCTGTTGGTTTTATATATAATCTCAATTACGTTGAAGAACTTCCCTTCAGTTCCTGCTTTGTTGAGTGATTTTGTCAGAAATGTGTGTTGGATTTTGTCAAATGCCTTTTCTGTATCAGTTGGTATAATCATGTGGTTTTTGTCCTTTTAAAAATTTATGAGGTGGATTACGTTAATTGTTTTTCTAGTATTGAACCATCCTTGCATCACTGGTAAGAATCCTGCTTGGTCATGATGCATTATTTTTTGGATATGTTGTTGAATTCTATTGGCTAGGATTTTGTTGAGAATTTTTACATTTTGTGTTCTTAGGATTATTGGCTTATAATTTTCTTTATGGAATTAGATCACCAGGTCTTTACTTTATGGTGCTACTGCAGTGGAGCCCTGGTGTGGTGCTGTGGGTTAATGCCCTGGACTGCAAAGTTGGTTTGATCTGTAAGGTCAGGGTTCAAGCTCACCAGCTGCTCCTCCAAAACCCTGTACAGGGTCACTGTGGTTCGGAACCAACTTGACGGTACTTAGCAACAATGGCAGTGTCGGTTTGAACCACAACATTGACAGTTCAGATCTACCAGCTGTTCCTTGGAAACCCTGTACAGGGCCACTATGAATTAGAACCCATTGGACGGCACTTAACAACTGGGTAGGAGCCTGGGTAGCATAGTGGGTCACATGTTGGGCTGTTAACCTCAAGGTCAGCAGTTCTAATCCACCAGTTGCTCTGAAGAAGAAAGATCAGACTTTCTGCTGCCGTAATGATTTGCTACCTTGGAAACCCTAGATCGGTTTGCTATAAATCAAAATGAATTCGATGGTACATAGCAGCAATAGCTGCATTGGGTGAATTCCAGCTGCCGCCCTTTTACTAGTTATTGTCAGTTGTCATTAAGTTGCCCTGCTGCGTGTGCAGACTAGTACTGCCTTCAAGGCTGAGACCTTTTGGATCAGATCTCCAAGCCTGTCTTCAAAGGTGATACTCGGTGGATTCAAATCCCTAGTCTTTCTTCTAGTAGTTGAACACTGAACTATTTATGCCACCTAGTAGTCCTGGTAGCGTCGTGGATTACGAGCTGGGCTGCTAACCACAAAGTCAGCAGTTCAAATCTACCAGCTGCTCCATGGGTGAAAGATGAAGCTTTCTGCTCTCATGAAGATTTACAGCCTCAGAAACCTTATACAGGGTTGCTATGAGTTGGAACCGACTCGGCATACAACCCACCACGACCACCACCGTGTACCTTTGGTTTCAGTAAATGCCTTAAAATAAAAGAGCTACAGAATAGTGACAAAAAGAAAGGGTTTCCTTTTCCTTCAGAACAATCAGTGATTCAGTTGGCACTCAGTAATGTGAGGAATTACTGCTTTTGAAATTATTTATAAAGCGAAGGACAAGCTTTTTTTTGTAAGGCACAAGAAAAACGAATTACCAGAAGAATAATGTACTTGGGCGCCACAGCAGGGTCAAAGTGTTGTAAACGTTTCTAAGTTTATACAATGGTTATGCTTACCGTGACACGGAGCTTGAGTTTCTAAGATGTCCGTGAACAGTGCCATTCAAAGTTTGTCTTAGTTCCCTAGCGCTGATGCTGTAACAGAAATACAAGTGGATGGCTTTAACAAACTGAAATGTATTCTCTCACAGTTTGGGAGGCGAGAAGTCCAAATTCCAAGGGCTGACTCCTGGGGAAGGCTTTCTCTTTATCAGCTCTGGAGAAAGGTCCTTGTCTCCTTTCAGCATCTGTGGGCCCAGCATTCCTTGGAGATCTCCATGTGTCTAGGTATCAATCTTCCCCTGGACTTAGGGGCTTCACAGTGCAGGGACCCCAGGTCCAAAGGACATACACACTCCACTGGCTCTTGGTAATATTAAGTGCCGTTGAGTTGGTTGATTCATAGCAACCCTGTATGAGGAGCGACTGGTGGGTTTGAACTGATGACCTTTCAGTTAGTGTTGTTGTTGTTATGTGCCATGGAGTCGGTTCCACGTTAGTAGTCCAGTGTTTTTCCTACAATGCCTCTGTTTCTGCTCACTTTTCTCTCCTTTTATCTTTGAGCGAAAAGACATTGCAGGCCACACCCTTGGGAAACTCCCTTAGATCAGTGTTGAAATGGCATTAAGGGAGTTTGCTTAAACCCAAACAAACCTCCTGCTATTGAGTCCATTCAGAGCAACCCTGTATAAGGCTTCCAGGGCTATAAAGCTTTACTGGAGCATGTTGTTGTTGTTGTTAAGTGCCTTCGAGTCGGAGCCGACCCATAGCGACCCTGTACAGGGTTGCTATGAGTCGGAACTGACT
>NW_006408525.1:4045248-4069140 GCF_000296735.1 Chrysochloris asiatica | reverse complement strand
TGCCTTCGAGTCGGAGCCGACCCATAGCGACCCTGTACAGGGTTTCCGAGGGTGTAAATCCTTACGGGAGTAGAAAGCCTCATCTTTCTCCCGCAGAGCTGCTGGTAGTTTCGAACCACTGACCTTAAGGTTCGCAGCCCGATTCGTAACCACTACGCTACCAGAGCATACAGCCTCGCTTTTTACCCTAGGAGCCCACTGGTGAGTTTAAATTGCCTGTGTCTAGCAGTGTAGTGCTACCAGGTCTCCAGGGGTAGTGTAGTCCTCTTCTTAACCGATTTATCACATTAGATCACATCATGGGGAATCATCACATAACTGTCATATCACATCATTACGTAACTGCCCAGCCACTGAGACTCAAGACTCAGCCAAGGTGACACATTTTGGAGGGACACAATTCAATCTGTGACAGTGGTTTGTGGACATCTTTGGAACTTGGTATCAAGCCCTTGAATATCTTCTTGTGGCACCTGAAACTGAAGCAACTAATGGATAACTCCCCTTCCAGTGCAGGGAGAAGTCCCATGGCTTAGTGAATTGCTAGGTCAGAATCACAATTTTAATACTTGGGGAGACTGGGTGAGGGACACTTACTGGCCTTAATATATTTCAGAATAAATTGATAGAACTTGCATTTGGTGCCTGTACTAGGTGGCAGATTCACCTTCTTGTCAACTTCTTGATCTGTAACTCTACTCACAGGTAATAAAGATACGTAGAGGTGGGAGAGAGAACAAAATTGGGCGTGTACCATTTCTTTGAAGTACATCGGTTTGTTTGCTTTTTCAAAGTCTTTCTGTATGCAGGCTGGGTGAGGAAGCATTGTGTGTTTGTGTCAAGATGGGTACTGATTTGGAGCAGAGCAGGGAAATCCCATTTTTGCCTCAAGTCCTGGGTTAATTGCTTCATTGGATGAAATGTCAAACTTGATAGATTATTGGAGCTGTTATTTTGGTGGTTCAACAATAATGAAACTGTTTGGATGTTCTCAGGGAACACTGCTGGCTGTGTCTGGACTTTGCTCTGGAGAAGGTTTCAATTATTCTTTAGCAATACGAATTAGAAAATGCAGCTTCTGTGGTTCCCAGCAGAGCTGTCTAAAGTCCCTGCTATCTTGGGGCCTTTGGATAAGCATTGCGTAACACTTTGGAAAACAATTTATGCTTCTGATTCCAGAAATGTCTCTGGTTGTTCCATGCATAGTTGGAAAGTGTAGAAACTGGAGATATACTACATGTGTCTAGGTTACTCCAGTCATTCATTTTTAAGCATCTCTAGAACAAATAGAACAAACTCCATCTTTTTAAATAAGGATAATGGGATTGTTGACACCCCCCAACCTCCCCAGGCCTTTCTTTCCTACTAGTGGCCGTTTAGTAGGATAGCATGTTGTCAGGCTGTCTTTGTGTTTGCTTACTGAAGGTTTTGGTTGTTATAACCTTGCTTAAAAATGGGTAGGGGAAGGAGAACAAGAGCAACAGTACAAATGACTTTGAAAGTCTCTGCTGTTATGTGAACTCTTGAATTTTCACTTTGAACATTCCCTTTGGGGCAGGATGTTATAAAGTTCTTTACAAAACAGTCCACCTTCCCTATTGAAATCTTAGGTTGGGACACTATAGCATAGAAAGCATTAGATGTGTCCAACAGGATTTATTTCATCATTTTATTGTGCCAATATGATTTACAATACCGTATTTTTGAATGAAATTGTATACATTCTTTGGCTGGAACTAGGGGAAGGCAAATTCTTATCTAAAAGTATGAGACAATTTTGTGTAAGATTGATAAAAAAGCTGATATTTCTTTCTTTTTTTATTTTTTTTGTCTGTCATTGGCTGCTTTATTTAAGGGCTCATGATAGCTATTCCCAAGCCATTCCCTTCCTCCTCTACAAAAGCAAGTCAACATGAAATGGCCTCCCAGGTACTATGGGTAGTTGGGCCCCCACTAAAGGGACTTGGGGGTCAGGAGCTTCAAGTCAGCCTCAGAAGGCAAAGGAGGAGGGTGGTGAGAGGAGGTAGGGTGCTGGTGGATGGGTGAGGAGGCTGTAGGGATCATGCCACAGTCTCTGTTGCGTTGGTCTGCACCCAGGGCTGTCAGCGAGGAGGTGCCAAGGCCCTGGCCAGGGAGGGCCAGCAAGGCCAGTTCAGGCCCCTTGGCCCCAGCAATCCCTCTACCCCGTGTTCACCTGAACATACACACACACATGCCTGGCCACCCCCAGACATGCCTGCAGCCATGCACACTCACACACACTTCCACAGAGGGCTGGGATGACTGTGGACCCACACCCTAGACCCCTGGAATGTCTCTGGTGTGGTACCACCAGTGGGTGGGTTGGGAGGGGTGGGTCCTCTGTGCTGCTATTGGTTCACTGCTTCACAGGCATCTATCCAATCACTGTACACGTCACAGGTTCTGAGAGATATGTGGTGGGTGTCTGGAATTCCTCTAGGCACACGGTACAAGAGATGACTCCGGTGTTGCAGGCACGATCCATTTTCACGTCACAGGACTTCTCATGGTTGCAGAAGGGGCAGGTGAACTGTGTCTCTAGAGTACCTGTCATCTTCTTCTTGGGGGGGGGGTGGCTTTTGTTTGGATTTTCTGTGCCCCATGTCCCCAGGACGGTGAGCCTTGCCTCGTTGAGACAGTACGGTTGACTCGGTCACAGTTGATATTTCTTTTACTATGTGATTTCTTATACTGCTCTTTGTGTCATATGTTATATAGAAATGGTTATTGTGTGTTTATCATTTGCCAGGAACATTACTATATTAATTCATTGAAAACTCAAGTCTTAAGAGTTGTAAGTGCTATTTTTAACTGTGGTCTTTGGATCCAAAAACGCAGGCATAGAGAACTAAAGAACAGGCTTAGGACCACACAATGCTTGAACCAGAGTGGTCTGACTTTGGAGTTCATGGGTGGTGCAGATAGTTAGAAGGCTTGGCTGTAGTTCAGTTCCACACAGAGGTGCCTCAGAAGAAAGCCCTGACAATCTAATGGAAAAATCAGTCATTGAATACTTAATGGAGCACAGTTCTACACACATGGGGTCACCATTAGTTAGAATCAACTTGATGACAACTGATAGCTAACTGGGAGTTTGGATAAAGGCCAAGCTCTCAACTGCTCTCCTGCAGCCTCCATTCTTATCAACTCATCTATTACAGTTGCTTTTCAGAGTGGATCTTTAGAAGTAGGTTCCATTTCATGGGATCATCCTTTTATATGTGGGCCTCCTTTGTGGAATCAGGTTAAACAATGATATTACCAATATTGTTATACTAGTTTTAGTTCTGTTAGCACTGAAGGATTGTTTTATAGTTTAGTCTTAATTCTGAAATTTTAACTATGGTTGATATATAAGCCAATCACCTTTAATAGCTCATTTAACTGAATAGTTTAAGAACTGGGTTAGAAAATTCATTGGCATTTTTTTTGGGCGGGGGAGGGAAGGGTGGTGGTGGGTAGGAGTAAGGAGTTAGAGTTAAGACTATGGCTAGGTCTAGGCTAGGCTTGAGATTTTGTTTAGTGTTATGGCTGTGGTTAGGACTTGGCGTTAGGAGTTGGCATAGGGCTCAGAGTAAGACTTAGTCTAGTTTTATGGTTACAGTTTTAATTTTTTCATGAAATCTGCTTCATTTCCTTGTCATATGGAAGTTTTAAACTACATTATTCCCTCTTTAACTTTATGGTTTTTTTGTTTGTTGTTGCAAAATGGTATCTCTGTTTCCCTGTTTTCAGTGTTGTAGGTTTTACTTTGAATACTTTTATATCTGGGTTGAGTGTTCTGGGTGATACTGTCATGTATGTTAATATCAGGTTGTTCTGCTGTTGTTAGTTCACTGTCTAACAAAATTCCCTTTAGTAATTTTTGTTAGGTAGGCCTGGTTTTTACAATTTGAAAAAACTTCTGTTTATCTGGAAATGTGCTAATTTCCCCAGCATGTTTGATGGACAGTTTTGCTGGGTATAAGGTTCTTGGTAAGCTTTTTTTCTTCCAGAGTTTTTTATATGTCATCACATTACCTTCTTGTCTGCATGGTTTGCGCTAAGAAATCAGAACTTAGTCTTAGTTCTCCTTTGTAGGTAACTTTTAGTTTTTCCTGAGCTTTCCTTGTCTTTCATTTTGAAAAGTTTGATTATAATTTGTCTTGGTGACTGTCTTTTGGGGTGTATCCTGTTTGAAGTTTGTTCAACTTCTTGAATACATATCTTCTCATCCATGATAATTGTTGTTAATGTGCCGTGGAGTCGGTTCCGACTCATAGCCAACCCTGTACAGGGTTTCTGAGGCTGTAAATCTTTACGGGAGAAAAGAGCCTCGTCTTTCTCCCTTGGAACAGATGGTAGTTTTGAACTGCTGACCTTGAGGTCAGAGCTCCTTGACTGTGGAGTTGGTTCTGACTCAGGGACTCTGCACAGGGTTTCCTAGGCTGCAAATATTTACAGGAGCTGAAAGCCTCATCTTTCTCCTGTGGAACAGCTTGTAGTTTCGAACCACGGACCTTGAGGTTAGTGGCCTGATTCGTAACCACTACACTACCAGAGCTCCTTAGGGAAGTTTTATTCCAACAACTCTATTTCAGTTTTTTTGGTTTTTTCTAGTTGTCCTTCCTCTTCTGGAATTCCAGTTACCTATAAGTTATTCCTCTTGATAGTGTTCCACATACATCTTAGTTTTCTTGTTTCTTTTTATCTTTTTGGTTGTTCCTCTAGCAGATAAATATTGAGAGGTTTTCCTTGATATTTTGGCTTTACATTGATTCAGTTCTACTTGTTTGCCCTTTCAGTGTATTACCTATTTCTGAAATCTTAGTATTAATCTTCAAGGAGCTCTGGTAGCATAGTGGTTACGAATCGGGCTGCGAACCTTAAGGTCAGTGGTTCAAAACTACCAGCCGCTCCGCGGGAGAAAGATGAGGCTTTCTACTCCCGTAAGGATTTACACCCTCGGAAACCCTGTACAGGGTCGCTATGGGTTGGCTCCGACTCGAAGGCACTTAACAACAACAACAACAAGTATTAATCTTCTGGCTTTCTAATTGCTGTTTTTGTATGATTTCTAGTTTTTCAGTTTGTTCTTGTAGTGTTTTCCAACTTATAACGTTTTGTCTGTGTTTTTCCTTGATTTCACCTGCAGTTTTCTCAGCCAGTTGAAGGTAACTAAATATCATTACTTTTCACTACCCAGTAGTTCTGATACAATTTCTCATGTTATATTTTCTGACTGTTTTGGTCACTTGTGTAAGGCATTCTGTCTTGTTTTCTTCAAGTAAACAAAATCATCTATTGTCTCTAAGACATTGTAGTGTTGTAATTTATATTTAACTGATGATTGTATGTTGGTGTATTCTCAGTAACCACTTGTCTTCTGGTGGTTGTGTAGAGACTGGAAGTGTGAACACAATCCTCTGTCCACTGTTTGTTTAACATAGTTCAGGGAGGGTTCCCGCACTGCCAGACACTGGGTTGTAATTCTGATGTCTGCACAGGAGGGAGTGCTGCTGGCTACTAGCCTGGCTAGGGCAAAGGGAACAAGGGAGAGTGGTCATGCCCCTCGTGGCCAACTTCCAGCCTCATGTTGACAATCACCCGTTAAAGCTCAAGCTGGTTGTACCAAAGCAAGCAAGCCGCCCACTCATTTTTCTTCTCTTTCCCTGTTCTATTCAGCTGCTCTTCCAGTCATCTCTCCATCTACTTCTGTTTCACTTGTTCTCATCCTTGTTGGGGAGGGGCCGCTTAGTGTGTCTGCCTACTCTGCACTCTTTTTTTTTTTTAACTTTTTATTGTGAATTGAGGGAAGGTTTACAGAGCAGATCATCAGTTTTACATTCAACAAATCATATACTTTACTTCATTACTAGTCTGACAGCTTGCCCTGGAAATCTCATTGGTGGTTTTTAACTTTCCCTTTTTGTGGGGGAGTGGGTGAAGCATCGTCCTGTGGCTCACTACTTAAACACAACCCACTGCCACTGAGTGGATCTGAATCCTAGTGACCCTGTGTAAGGTTTCAACTATAAATCTTTACAGGAGCAGTCTTATCTTTTCCCCCTGGATCAGCTTGTGGTTAAGCAGTTCAGTGCTGATCCCTTAGTGCCACTAGAGCTCCTTATTCATTCATCACTGTTGTTGTTTTGTTAAGTGCTGTCAAGTTGGTTCTGACTCACAATGACCCTGTATAAGGTTTCTGTAAAGGGGCCGTAAGTTTGAACTTCTGACCTTGGAGTTCATACTGACCTTCTGTTCCAATAGGTTTACTCTATAGCGCCACACCAGGACTTCCTAATAAGTTGGCTTCTGTGTAAGTTATATAGATGCCGGTGCCCCATGGGGTCTCTTGTTGTTAGGTGTCAATGAGATGGTACCGACTCATATCGACCCTATGCACAACAGAACGAAACACTTCTCAGACTGGGCCAACCTCACAGATGTTGCCACGCTTGAGCCCATTGATGCTGCCATTTTGCCAATCCATTTCTCTAGGGGCCTTCCTCTTTTTCACTGACCCTCCACCTTACCAAACATGATATATGTCTCCAGTGACTGGTCCCACTTATAAGTGATGCTAATAGAATCAATGGTCATAGACCATAGTAAGAAGCTCTGATCAGATATGGAAAGTAAAATTTAACTTTATCTGGGCTTGGGACAAATAAGACCCTGTAAGGACTAGCTGAACCTTCGTGGAGCAGTGGTTAAGTGTCCTACTGCTAACCAAAAGGGTGGTAGTTTGAATCCACCAGCCGTTCTGTGTGAGAAAGATGTTGCAGTCTGTTTCTGTAAAGATTTATAGCCTTGGAAACCCTATGGGGTGTTTCTAGTCTGTCCTATAGGGTCTCTATGAACTGCCAACCTTGCAGTTCAAATTGAGGTTGCAATCCAGAGTTGGAATCAGCTCATCAGCACTGGGTTGGGTTGGCTTTGGCTTTGGCTAAGGATTACCTAGAGTGAAAAAGGGAGCATCGTTTCTGCTTTTTCACCAACCTCTCTCACACACACATTTTGGAGATTGCTATTGAGAGATTTTTGCAAGGAAAACTATTTGCTGTAAGAAGCCAGTCACATGTGAGGTGCCCCACCTGCGACTACATCTTTCACAATTTATTCCCTAATTTGCCAATTTGCTGCAATTCTCAGATGTTTTCAATATCAAGCACAGCACTTTTGGCTGAATGCTGCGCTGAAATTGCAGCGTGGGTTTATTTCGCATGGGTTATTCTGCTGCCTTCTGGTTCATGGCTCTGGAGGAGCGCAGATAAAAAGTACTGTAAAAGACAGGATAACCGGTAACTCCTGCTTCTCGAAAGTTCATCTTATGCCACTTGGTTTTTATGGAAGATCTACAATAGTACCTGTTTTCATTACTAGAAAGAAATCCGAAGAAGATTTATTAAAGTGAAACTCGTGTTTACATTTGTTTTGCAGTGAGACGCCTGTCCGTCCCCAGAAACTACACTTCTCCTCAAGTCTTCATAGCTTTGAACTGTTGTCTGTGAACTATATATTAGTGTTATTTTAGATTTTATGTGTTATATGCTATGATTTGATAGATGATATTTTGGGTCTGGGAATGCTCAAACTTTACCCTTATAAATTCGTGGTAATTGCTTCTTTGCTTTATGCCATTTTAACTAAAGAAAGGTTTTATAGGGATGCTCTACTTTGGATTGCTGGCAAGACCAGTATGAGAAATACCTGTAGTATATTTTGGTGGCCGGGCCAGCAAATTATCCAAGATGTTGTTAGTGCCGTTGAGTCGGTTACAACTCATAGACACAGTTATAGGGTTTCCAAGGAGCGGCTGATGATTTTGAACCACCAATTTTGTGGTTAACAGTTGTGTGCATATCATACAGTGCCACACCAGGACTCCATAGGAACTATGAAATTGTATGAAATGTGTTGTGTTTTTTAAACTTCTCAATGTCTTTAGTTCTGTATACTGGCCGGACAATTAACTGAATGTTGTTAAGTGTCATCAAGTCATTTCCGACTTAAGTGACTCTGTGTAGGGTTTGAACTGCTGACCTTGCAGTTAGCTGTCCAGTGCTTATTGTACACCAGGACTCCTGAATAATTGCATGTATATTTTTTTATTTTATAATTTTACATTTATAGGAAGTTGCAGAAATAGTATGTAGAGTGTCCAAGTAACTTCCACCCAGTTTTCCCCAATCATTAACACCCCTCTCTCTCTTTTCACACACACAAATTAGGGAGTTAACAGGTTATAGTTCAGGACCAGAAATGCTCAGGATATAGTTCATTTAGTATCACCTCTTCTCAGCTGTGCCTGCAGGTATGCTTCACTCTGGTCCTTGGCTTCTCAGCCATGCAGCCTCTTGGCCTTTGCCCTGCTTGGGCAATGTTCCAAAGCACCTGTAACACTGCAGATAAATGCCTAGAAGGCCCTCCACTCCACCATAAGCCTCAGTCAAAGGTGCTCAGCTCTGGCTCCATGTGTCAGCAAACTTAGTGGCCCTGATCAAGTGCCTAGAGGCAACCCCTACTGCCTGCCTGAAGGCACTCATCTTTCTCTCCAGGGACCAGGAAACCTGCTGCTCTGTCTTGTGCTCTTGGTGCTGCTGCCTCTGCTGCCACCATGTCTCTGCCATGTCTCTGGTGTCACATCTCTTTCTCCTGGGTTGATAAGGTTCAGTGTGCAGGGGTCTTGGGGTCCAAAGGACGTTCTCTGCTTCTGGTTATTCTTTCTTAACAGCAGTGAGAGCCCCAATTCCTGCTTTTGATGTGACTTATTTTATCATAAGTGGAATGGCAAAATCGACCAATCTCCACATTACAGTCCATACTACACTCTGTTTGTATGATCCCCTCCAGTCATTTGGAGTCCTGTACACACTGGACTGCAAACTCAGTTTGAACTGCAAAGTTGGCAGTTCAAACCCACCAGTCACTCTTCAGAAACCCTATACAGAGTTGCTATGACTCAGAACTGACTCAATGGCACTTAAAAGCAACAATCCAATCATTTGGTGGGAGTTGCAAAGACTATGGCTGTCAGAGCTATATCAAGTAATTCACTGCACCACATATTGTAAGTGTGACCCATATCCGTTCATTACTTATGTAACTGCTGTTGCTATTGTTAAGTGCTGTTGAGTTGGTTCCAACTCGTAACAACCCTGTAGAGGGTTTCCAGCCTTGTGGCTAACAGTCAAGTGCTTGTCCTACAGCAGCAGCACATTGGTGTCTTGTGTGTGTGTATTTCTGTTGCTCTGTCACATGTATATTTGTGTAAACACCACACCCATCTAGATCCAGAATTGCTCTAGTACCACAGACATCTCTTTTCAGGCTACCCCTTTCTAGTCTTACCCATCGTTCTTAATGCCTGGTAACCACAGATCTATTCTCAACCTCTGTATTTTGTTATTATGAGAATGTTATGTAAATAAGTCATAACATGTTAATCTCATACCTTTTTCAAGCTGTTGTGTGTATTCATAGTTCATTGCTTTTTATTGCTGAGTAGTAGTCCATGGTGTGGATGTACCACTGTTTGACCAATCACCTATTGGACTTTATTACTGATAATATTAATTAGCTTAAACCAAAAGCAGTATAAAATGGTACATAGAAAGCAGAAGGAAAACCCCTATCCCTATAGAATTAATTATTGGCAAGTGGTGCTAGACTTTTAATTATATATGTGTGTCACAGGTAGGTCTTCTAGAGACACAAAACCGTGATACTTATTTTATGTATATATAAAGATAAGTTTATATAAGGAAATGGCTCACAGTTGTAGAGTTCCGGGTCCCCAGAGGAAAAGAGTGCTTTTTCTGAGAATCCATTTTATTGGGAGCAGGCCACACCCCTAAGGAAACATCCTTTCAATTGATTGATGGCTCATAGCCAATCATCATAGAGTTAACTATGCCTGTATTAGGTTTCATCACCTTGGGAGAACCACATCCTAACTGCCAAACCACTGGGAATCCTGGCTCACTCAAGTTGACACAAAACCTTAACTATCATCTCTGTGTGTGTATATACATACATACACACATATATGTATGTATGTATATATATATATGTTTGGTAAGGTGGAGGGTCAGAGAAAAAGAGGAAGACCCCCAATGAGATGGATTGGCCAAAGTGGGAGCATCAGTGGACTCAAGCATGGCAACAGTAGTGAGGTTGACCCAGGATCTGGCAGTGTTTTGTTCTGCTGTGCATAAGGTCTCTATGAGTCAGTACTGACTCGATGGCACCTAACAACAACAACATATATATGTATATTTTCTGTTACCATTAATACAGGTTCGAGTTGTGGAGCAGCAGCGCCAAGTACTCCAACTTCAAGTTAGAAAAGAAGTTTTACTAGAATGTGGCCCCAGCAGGGTTTCCAACAGCAATGCAGGCTGTCTTAATGGAATCCCACTTGTGATCAGATTTTAGCGTTTATATACCTTTACACTGCGACACACACTCTGGGGGAGGCACTTTTATTACTCAAGTCATAAGCTATAAACTTCAACCCTAACAATCAAATAAAACAATATGAGTAGCATTTGTGATGCTCAAGAAGTCTTCCTGGATATCTTAACGACCCTCCAGGCAGGACTGTCCAGCAGTGGTACATAGTATATCTGTCTCTGAGTAATACAGAAAGTGATAAAAATTCCACAGAGATGAGTGAGGAACAGGGCAAACCTGGTGTGAGTTAAGCTTACTACACACCTGGAGTGAGCTAGGTTTGTGCTGAAGATAGTACTTTAATAGAGTGCATTTTCCACCCACTGTTCTACAGTGCTTTTTCAGTGGATAAATCTCCTGATGTGGTGCTGTAGGATAATCACTGGACTACTAACCATGAGGTCAAACCCATCGCTGCTCCTTGGAAAACCCTGTACAGGTTCGCTATGAGTCACAACCAACATGATAGCCCTTAACCACCACAACAGTGTATTATAGGCATTTCTTCCCTCCCCTTTTTTAAAGCACTTAATGCCTGAGAAAGTGTTGGGTTCCTTTCTTTAATCCTTGTTAGCTGTCTTATAAAAGGAGTGAGAAATACATTTGAGAGATCTAAACAAAATAATTTTTGTTCCTTTTTATACAGGGTTGGGTTGAACTAAGTGGTAGCTTTATTTGTAAGTGAATCAATAGAATTCCAGTTGTTACGATGTTTCTATCTTCTTTATTATAAATAATGCAAGTCTGATTTTGTGATGTGATCTCTTGCCAGACCTTATGGGAAATAAGAACTGCGAGCACAGTAATCTTTAGAGAATGCACAGTCCTTTGGGTATTTGTCTACCCATCAGCTACTTAGTCAGATGGAGTGTTTTCTTAAGTGCTACTGAAATGCACAGTTCAGTCTTTATTTTGAAATCTCACCTTCTGTCTTCTCTCTTTCTTCTATTACTTTGATTACCTTGATGGGACATTCAAGCTGTGCAGTCTTATCCTTTTATTTTCGTAGTCCACAGAAGCTAGTTTGAAGATTAACTGTAGGTGAACAAGTAATATTATCTATTTGGCTAGAAGTCAACTCTGAAGATGAAACAAATGTGACAAATGCCCCCTAGACCGGGGGTCTAGAACAAAGGTAACTTAAACTTGTATCATTTTTAGTAGAAACTGTGGTGGAAAATTTAGGAAATTTGATTTTTAAGAGACAGGGTTAATGAGTGCGAGGGAGAAGAGCATGTGAGTCGATGTATGTATGTGTTTATTTGGGGAGGAGAAGAATCCAGAGGTATACAGTGACATAGATTATGAATTCCGGAAGTCTTCAGAGCTGAATGATCCGAGTTGTTCAGGTGATGCCGATCAATGGCAGGAGTCTTTTCCCTGCCCTTCTTCTGTATTAGCAGCTCAGGAAAAAAACGAAGAAATAGCCTTATAGAAAATTACACCCATCAAATGGCTCTTCAATTTCCGTTGCCAGGTTTCTGAAGTGAGCTACCCAAGATAGCAATTTGGTCGTGTCACTGACTTCCTTCCTCCCAGCCCTGTCATCAGACCCTTAGACTGTGGCATGTCAGTTTTGGATTCTTCCTTTTCCTGCATGCTTTCTACTTTTTCAGTTATCAAAGTTTAGGAACCTAGTACTTCATGGTGCCTGAGCTAGGCAGCTGCTAGACTCTTGATACTGTATACCTTTCTGAAATATAAAGTATTGTACTGTAGTGGATAATAAAGTGCCCACAGTTATGTTATAGGACAGATTCCGGTAACTATACCAGTGGAGACAGACTTGGGTTGTGTGCCCTCACACTGCTCAGGGGGTGTTCACAACAAAGTGCTGGATAGCGGGTTGGACTTCATGCAGTGCCTGTTTCTGTATCTGAACATGGAAGTGGCTCTTTAAAGATTAAAGGAACTGCCTCGTCCTTCTGGCCCCAAGATAGAATGATCTCCACCATGGCGACAGCCTTTGTCTCCCAGGAGAGGCCATCTTATACAGCAGGTTTGTGCTTCCAAATGTTACAGTAAGCCTACATTGGTTGATGCCAGGTGATAAGTTGGCAGTTGGGCACTCAAGACATTTGAGTTGTATAGCATTCCATGGTTTGAATTTCTAGGCAAAACTTGTCTCACCAGTAAGTCAAAAAACCTTGATTTCAGTGTGCCTTTGGAGGAGGTTTCTTCCTTTGTTTTATTTGACTGTTCTGTTAAGTCAGGTAAACTTTAATTTTCACAGCCGTAAAAATTCCATTAAATCCCTTGTATTGCATCCCAGGTGTGAAAATGTCTCAGTTTAACAAGACTGTGGGTGACAGTTGAAATCCTTAATGGTAGTTAAGATAATTGTCTCTGGAGCTTTGAAGAAAATAAATGGTCCAACCAACAAAATAAATACAGTTCAATGGTTCTTTGTGGTTCTTGTGGCAAGGGAACAGGATGTCTAGGACCTGTTTAGTGTGATTACTGTTTAGCTTGTTGTTGTTAAGTGCCATCCAGTTGGTTTTGATTTGTAGCAACCCTGTATAGGGTTTCTGAGGAGCGTTGGTCGGGTTTGAACTGCCAGCCTTGTGTTTAGCAGTCCAGTGTTTATCCTGCAGAGCCACACCAGGATTCTACTGTTTAGCTTGGTGACTTAAAAAAAAACAACACACACACAACCAAAAATTTAAAAAAGTTTTATTTTCTTCTTAACCATGCTTAGCGAATTTAGCTACAACCTTGCTTTCAAAGCTCATCTACATCAGAATCACTTGGAAGGGCCTTGGTGTAGTATAGGGGATTATGAGCTGGGCTGCAGTTAGAATCTACCTACCACTGTCTCCTAGGGAAAGGTAAGGCTTTCTGCTCCTGTAAAAAGATTTATAGCCTCAGAAACCTTATACAGAGTTACTTTGAGCATACCACCAACCAACCTAGACCCCTCTACATCAGAATCACTTGGGAGGGCAAATGCTTGTTAAAAGGTCAAATAGTGGGGCCTGCCTTCATTTTTTCTAATTCAGAATGTCTAAGGGATTGTGATGGGAAGTGATCACTTAAAATAAGTACCCCTGTTGATTCTTAAGTACTCTAGAGTTGATTCTCAAGTATCCTAAAGTTTGCTTCATTTTTCATGTTTAATTCTGTGATTTATTAGATGAAAGATGTTTGGCTGGCTCTCATATTGCCTTTTTTTTTTTTAAAGAGTAAGTATGCTAAATTTTTTTTTTCTTTAAAAAAAAAAAAAAAAGTTATATCTGCACACCTAAGATTAGAATTGGGGAATGATCCTAATTATCAACAAGGTGAGATAGCCACCAGTCCCTGGAAATCTGGGTTTATCAAGTGTCTTCTCAATCAGAAAAAGGATGTGGCAGCAAAATTAATTTTTTTATAAAGAAGAAATGTTCAGTATCCTTTTGGATGTAGAGAATGAGAGAATGAGGAAGTGGAAAAAAGGAAGGTTGATGGTTCAAACTCAATAGCTGCTCCTCAGAAACCCTATACAGAGAGAAATAACTCTTGTAGGCATGGTCCATCTTCAGTGAATGAATGAGGGAAGTCTTGGGGGGTAGCAGGCTAGGATAACAAAAGGAGGTGAAGACTGGCTTGGAACTTTGAAATAAGAATACAACCATCACCAAAATAGGAAGTTCTTGGGGAAGAGGGAAACTAATTTAAAATGAGAATGCTTCCAGTAAGGACTCTAGTGGACTTTGGAAAGAGAATGTGACCTTGTAATAGCCAGTGGAAGGAGAATTGGAGGGGAGGGGCTGTTTCAGGACAGGAGAATAAAATTGTGGGCCAGCCTTGAGGCACATCTGCCTGCCCATGTCTACTGGGCTGGGCACCTGATTTTGCAAAATCGAATTGAAAAAAAAAAAAAAAACACCCCTCACTCTCACTGAAATGGTTACAGATTGAATTACTTGAGCGTTTGTTGGTATGGACACCTGGGTCAGAACTGACTCCATGGCACTTAGCAACATTAGAAAGGAGGGACCCTGTTGGTCCACGACTGTTAACCAATAGGTAGGTGGTTGAAACCAGGGAGAAGGATGTTCCTAGAGATTTCAACCTCGGATATCCACAGGTCTCTAGGAGTTGTAATTGATTGGATGACAATGGGTTTGGTTTCTTTGGTTTTGGGAATGTTAAGGGAAAAAGATCTAAGTTTATAAACAATAAAAAATACAGAACTTTAACCAAAGTTTATATTACAAAATAATATTTTAACTTATGCTTTATCGTAAAAATAACTCCAGATATTTGATAGAGTTGAAAATAGTTCCTTGCCTCTTCTCCCCACTACAGTAGTTCCTTCTCTGGGTTGTATATCCTCCCAGATCTTTTTATATGTATTTGGTAATTTTTTTCTGGAGTTGGAAGAAACACTGCAGAATCCTGAGAAATGAATATTTTTCTCTTTTGACACTTGCTTATTACTTACAATGTTGGTTCTAGTGCAGAAAACAAACAAAATGGAGCTATATATGTTACTGCATATTTCTGTTCAAGTAAAACTACAGGTGTGACCATGTGCAAAGAATTTATAATTGTTGTGAGGCGCTCATAGGATATTTTAGAGGGTTGATTTGAACTGCAAGGTGATGGTTCAAACCCACCAGCCGCTCCTAGGAAATCCTATGCAAAGTTGCTATGAGTTGGAACTGACTTGAGGCATTTAACAGTAATCTTCTCTATAGGAGCCATTGCCAGGTCTTTCTACTGTGTAGCTGCTGAATAAGTTTCAGCCTCCAACCTTTGTTCAGCAGCTGAGCATTTAAACCATCTGTAATTAGCCTTCTTAATTAATTTATACACACACACATTACATATGTCTACAGGTAACACCCGCATATACATGGAAAATTAAAGCTGTAAATAGCTTTTGGGTAATAAATTACCTCTCTGGATTTTTAAATAATGTGTTGAAGGAACTTATTCACAAAGCCACAACGAACCTTTTCTTATTCCTTACAGAGTCTCAGTATGTTGGTAATTTTCATATAACTTCATTAAACCTCAAGTGCCTGAAGCCATTAGTTCTAATTTAGCATCTTTTATAAGCTCTAAATATGTAATCTTCAGCCTTGCCAATCTTATAGAAACTTGGTATAAAGTCCTATTTTAGAGAATCTCATAGGAACTGGATCAGAACCTGGAACAGGGAAGTGATAAAGCTCTGCTAGTGCTCTTTACCTACTAACTGTTGTCTGCAATAACAGACTGGACCATATATAGACTGGACCAGCAATATAGACGGGACCAGCAGCTTTTCTGGAGTCGTAGTGTGCACTGTGTAGGATAAGCACTGGACTGACTGCTTACTGTAAGGAGCAATCCAAACTCACCAGCTGCTCCTCAGACACCCTATAAAGGGGCATCATGAGTTGGAACCCATTCATTGGCACTTTACAACAGCAGCTTTTCTGACAGCACTGTTTTTTCCAGTAGTGGTTTTATATTTGTCTGCACGATACCTCGAAAATTGTTCCATATTAGAATGTTCATGACTTATCAGTGACAGAAATACCTTTTTTTTTTAAATGTGTGGTCCATGAGATAATGGTTGTCAACTTCTGTAAAGATACTTTTATCATGTGAAAAAGACTAACACACACACATATACTTTTACCAGGGAAAATGTCTTTAAACACTGAAAGGAAATAAAACAAGGAACATTTAAAAAAAAAACTTCGTAAAAGTTCAGTGTGGCTGTCCTAGTGGAATAATGTAATCAAGGAGGATTAAGTGAGTTGGGTAAATAACTTTATTTTTTAATTAATTTTTTTTTTGCACAGGAATACAATAACTAATTGCTTCTTGAGTATCCTAAAGTTGACTTCTTGTTTAATGCCCCTGTTTATTGAATGACCAACTTGGAGACATCCAGGGGTCCTGAAGGGTGGGCATGACTGGTGTGGCAGCATGCAGTACGCATGCAGAGGAATGGTAGGGAACCATCACTTGTTTTGAGTTGGGAATGGTAGGATCTGATAAGAACTTTCTTTCCTTTCCTTTCAAATGAGAACACAGAAAGTAAGACTTGATTTTTTGTTTTCTTAGCCAATTCTAGTCTGTCAGGGCAAATTCAATAATAGCTTGTTGATGAATCTGTCATTCTAGAATTGATTCCTTAATTTAATATTCTTTAGTAAATGTGAATTTTTTTTTTTTTTTAAGAGCAAGTGATGCTCAGATTTTCACAGCACCCTATATCCAGTAGGTGTGATGGTGGGTAATTTAGCTTTAACACAGAGAATGTGGCAGCTGGAAAAGAAAAGACAAAAACAAACCTCAGTACTTCTGCCTTAGTGAGAGAACTTGGGTTGTCAAAGGAACTAGAGATGTCAGAGGTGGCCTAGTGGAGAAAAAGAACAGTGAGCCCGGTTAGGTCTGACAAAAATTCACCCCAGTGGATTGACAAGCTATCAATGAATGTGCAAATTCCCTGGTCCACTGACCCAGATGTTCTAATTTGTAAATGCAAAGTGACTTCTTTATCAGCCTCCTGGGGAGTCCTCTCAGAGGTGACCCTCTACCTTCAGTAATCTTGCTGTCTAGAGCCCAGTGCTGTTCACAGATGAAATTTCAGAAACTGGCTGCGGGAGCTTTCTGGGTAAGGGGTCCAGGGGAGGCTGAGTTAGTAGCTGTAGGGGGATGAGGTTTGTCTGCCACCAGCCATTGCCACTCGATTTAAAGGAAATCGGTGAGGCGTCTCTTCTTTTCTTGGTTGCAGTTGATTACAGTTGGTTTGGTCTGAGCTGTTAGGGAAATAGTTTTGCAGGCCATGAGTCAGCACTGCCCTGGGTAAACTGTTTGCTCTGTTGTAGTCTTGCTTACCAGAGATACGTCCCCAGGCGGCACCATTCACTCTGCCTGAAAGCCGCTGCTGTTGGTCCCTGAGATGATCTCATCTCCATCTGAATGTGGCTCGAAGGACTTCAGCGGCAGGAACTGGAGGCAGCTTACATTCTGCCCTAGCAATGTTTTGAAATAGGCAAACTCAGGCAGCCACAGACTGCTTTCTCTCAGTTTCATTAACTAGACTGAGCTGTGATAGAAATGAAACTGCTTAGTCTACATGAGTCAGTGTCTTATCCATTTGGGTATCTCTTAGTGTCAGTCTTCCAACTGATTGAAAAGGTACTGAAGGGAAAAAGTTTCTTTTCATTTGGAATTCGGATGTGGCTTTAGAGACCATTTATTATATGAACCTTAGAGAAGTTGAATGTATTGGGGTTAGTTTTATCCTTCATTTTTTGTTCTTGTGTCTTTTTATGTCTTATGAGACATCGTTTAGTCAAATTAAACTGTTGTTAAAGGGAGAGAGGTGAACACACTTCTTATTTATGTAGCAACGGTGACTATTGAATTGTAGAGCTCACTGTCTCACCATTTTCCTCTGTGTGGTATATGAAGAACGTCTTCTCATCCGCATCTCTAATTCTATTCAGGATACTACCCTTGTCTCCCTCCTTCTCCTCTAAGCTTCTTAACAGGTAGAGATTATGCTCAAAGCTCTGCAATACTGTCCCTTAATGACCCATGGTTGTTCACCTTGGCATTCTCTGAAACACCATATGTCTGGTCAGAATCACTCTACCCCAATTTTATTTGGCCAACTGGTTTCAGCCTGCTGTTGTCTTGTGCTATGGAGTCAGTTCTGACTGTTCAAGGACCCTGTGTAGGTTTCGGAGAGCAGCTGGTAGGTTTGTACTGCCTACCTTGCAGTTAGCAGTCCAGTGCTTATCTTGTATTGCCACATCAGGGGTTGGTTGCAGTGTAGAAGTCACTTCTTTTGTGAAGCCTCTTATTCAATAAGATTGGATGAGCACTCAAGAGACCCTTGTATTTACTGTAATCAAAGGTCTGTTTTGTTAGTTTTGCATCATGGTGTTAACTCATTGTTAGGTACCACCAAGTTGACTCTTGACTCAGTACAGAACACAACCCTGCTGGATCCTTTGCCATCCTTTACATTTGTTGTTACATTTGAACACATTGTTGCTACTACTCTGGTAGCATAGTGGTTACGAATATGGTTGTGAACCTCAAAGTTAGCAGTTCCAAACTACCAGCTGTTCCGTAGGAGAAAGATGTGGCTTTCAGCTCCTGTAAAGATTTACAGCCTCGGAAACCCTGTACAGATCAGAACTGACCCCACGGCACATAACCACTACCACCACCACCATGTCAGTTCATCTCTTGGGAAGAAGGTTGGGGGAATCTTCTTATATTTCATTGACCTCTCCACTTTACTAAGCATGATGTCCTTCTCCAGGAACTGGTTCATCCTGATAATATGTTCAAAGTACTTGAGAAGAAATCTCACCATCCTTGATTTTAAGAAGCATTCTGTTTGTTCTTCTTGCAAGACATGTTTGTTCTTGTGGCAGTCCATGGTACTTTTAATACTCTTCTCCAACACCATAATTCAAATGCATGGAGTCTTCTGTCATCTTTATTCATTGTCCAACTTTCACATGTATATGAGGCTGTTGAAAGTAACTTGGCTTGGGTCAGATGCACCTTGATACTCAAACTGATTGATATCTTTATTCTTGAACTCTTAAAAGAGGCCTTTTCAGCAGGTTTGCCTAATACAAACTGTTGTTTGATTTCTTGACTGCTGCTTCTGTGAGTGTTGTTGATGGTTGATCCGAGCAAAATGAAGTCTTTGACACTGTCAGTATTTTCTTCATTTATAATGATGTTATTTATTGATCCAGTTGTGAGGGATTTTTGTTTTCTTTACATTGAAGTCTGGTCTTTGATCTTCATCAGTTAGTATCTGAAGTCCTCTTTGCTTCCAGTAAACAAGGTGTATCTTCTACCAGTAAACCATCTGCATATCTCAGATTGTTAATGAGTTTTCTTCCAATCCTGATGCCACATTCTCAGTAAAGGATCTCAATAAAGGTAGACCGAGGCAGACTAACTGGTATTCCCCAGGCCTGAGTTATGGCGTGTGTCTTTAAGTTGAATTTGTATAGGTAAGTCAGAATAGCGCACACAGTTATTTAGGGTTACTTTGTTGTTAAGTACCATCCATTCGGCTCCAAATCATAGGGACTTCGTGTAGGCTTTCCAAGGAGCAGCAGGTGGGTTTGAACAGATAACTGATAATCTTCACTCTGGTGAGGATTTTTGTTTTCTTTACATTGAGATGCAAGCCATACTGAGGGCTGTGGCCTTTGAGCCTCATCAGTAAGTATTTCACCAAGCAAGTTTGTATCATCTGCATATTGCAGTTGTTAATGAGTCTTCCTGTAATACTGATGCCACATATTTCTAAATATAATCCAGCTTCTTAGATTATTTGCTCAGTAAACAGACTGAATAAGTATGGTGAAAGACTAGAACCCTGGCACACACCTTTCCTAGTTTTAAGCCATTTGGTGTTCCCTTGTTATTTTCAAACAACTGCTTTTTGGCAGTTGTACAGGTTCCTTACGAGCACAGTTAAGTGAATTTTCTTAAATTCATACTAAGTTCATTCCATGTTCCTATTATTGGATATTTGTAGCTATTTCTCTTCCTTTTGCCTTGTGCCCCATCAGCAAATGAAGGGCCCAAGGGCTTTATTCCTTTTGCATTATCAAGGTCAACTCAATTTTAAGGAGGCAGCTCTTCCCCAATTGTATTTTGAGTGCCTTCTGATTAAGAGGCTCATCTTCTATCATTATATCTGACAATTTTCTGGTGCTCTTCATCATGTTTCAAAATTCAATATTCTGATGCTGACAGTATTCCACTGCTATTCATATAATTTTCAGTGACTAAATATTCGGAAGTAGCTTGTCTCTCCTTCTTCCTAGTCTGGAAGCTCAGCTGCAACCTTTCCACCATGGGTGACCCTGCTGGTATTTAAAATACCTGTGGCATAGCTTCCAGAATCACAGCAACATGCAAGCCACCACAGCACAATAAACTGACAGAGGAGTGGTGGTGGTCTGTTAAGTGTTGCCAAATTGGTTCCAACTCATAGTGTGTTTGAACTGCTGACACTGAAGTTGTTGTTGTTAAGTGCCATTGAGTCGATTCTGACCCATAGTGACCCTGTATAGGGTTTCCAAGGAGCAGCTGCTGAGCTTGAACCACCAAATTTGCAGTTCAAATGACTTTGCAGTCTGATGCATAACAGTCCAGTATTTATCCTACAAGTACACTGGAACTCTGCCTAGTATTAAAAAAATTTTTTTTTTCTTTTCTTTTTTCCCTAGCAACATTTTTCATTTGACTTTAAGGCTTTGAATTCCTTGCCTGAGTTTTGAGTTTTCTTCAGGTTCGCTTTTGAATATACCAGAGATGTTGAGATGCTCCAAGGTTTTGTCTTAGATATCTTTTTACTTCTACACTTGTCCTGTCTCTTCCTCTAATGATCTCAAATAGGTCCATAAATTTGGCTACCTTGGTATGCTTTACTAGTCTACATGTCATTCTCAAACTCCAGATACTTAACTTCCAACTTGACAGATATACCAGAGTGTTCAAAGGGCATCTTGCATTCAACATGGACATAGCTGAATACCTTGTTTTTCCTTCCCCATTATCTTCTAACTGCTGGTATTGCTGTGTTTTAATTGTATCTGTGATATCCACCAGATACTCATGTTTATGATCCTTATACTTTATAGCTTCTAAATATGCTAACACCATGGTTGCTAAACCCTTTGATTATGTTGAAGTCATGTATGTTGTGTGACCTTTCTTCATCCCCACTGTCATTGCCTTAATTATCAGGGACCAAAAACCAGACATTTTACTTAACCTACGGCTCTGAACCAGTTAATTCTGAGAATTTGCTTTTTCCACCCCAGATCATGTGAACCTAACAGGATCCCCAGGTGATTCTTAGTTTTTATTTGAAACCCTGATTTCACTAGCCCAGTGTTCTAAAATTTTTTTCATTATTTGGACAGGTCCTAAACCTGGCAGTTGTCATCTGTAAAGATTATAGTCAAGAAGCCCTATAGGTCAGTTCTGCATTGTGATACACCTAACAACACACAGCAACACTTTTCAAAGATTATGCCGCTGCTGTTGTTGTTAAGTGCTGTAGAGTCGATTCCAACCCATAGACACCATGTATAGGGTTTCCAAGGAGCAGCTGGTGAGCTTGAACCACTGCACCTCGCAGTTCAAACCGACTTTGCAGTCTCATTAACCCACAGCAACACCAGGATGAAGATCATAGACCCCACCTTTCTCCCTGATTTTCCACATCAAAAATGTTGCACATTTTCCCTACCTTGCCTCCAGGAATTTGAGTCTGTGACTCCTGGTTCAGACCCTCATCAAATCTTGCTGGACTTTTTCCCTTTATCACAACAGTCCTGTCATCTCCAAAGTTATCTTCCTGAAAGCCAAAACTAATTTCTTCATGCCACTCTCAAACTTTCAGAGTCCCATTGGCTCCCTGTTTCCAACTTAGCTTGATCTGCAAAGTGCTTCTCAATTTGACCCTATCCTGCCTATTGTGGTGGTTGTTACGGGCTGTTGAGTCAGTTCTGACTAATAACAATCCTCTAGAGGGTTCTCAAAGGAACTCTGGTAGTTTAGTGGTTACAGATCGGACTGCTAATCCCACGGGAAGCCGTTTGAAACTACCAGCTGTGTTCCCCAGGAGAAAGATGAGGTGTTCTGCTCTAGTAAAGATTTACAGCCTCGGAAACCCTGTGCAAGGTCACTATGAGTCGGAACTGACTCCACAGCACATAACAACAAACATCATAAGTGTTTTCAGTAAGTGGCTGGTGGGTTTGAACCACCAACCTTGCAGTTAGCAGTCTAGTATATCCTATAGTGCCACACCTGGATTCCAACATACCTAACCAGTATTATATTATCTTCCATCTTCCCTGCCATTTCTCTCCTCTGTAGACCACTGAATGGCACAGCATTCCCTGTCCTTTTAGAACTGCCTAAGGGGCTCCTCTTTTCTTATTGGCACTCATCCCAAGAGACTTGGATCCTATGTGAAACTTTTCCTGGAGAGGGTTTCCTGTAGCATTGTCTGTCTCTTCCACTAGACTTTGGAGTTCATTGACTGAACTAGTCTCTGATTTAGAGCCTGGTTGTTGTTGTTGTTAAGTGCTGTTGAGTCGATTCCGACCCATAGCGACCCTTATAGGGTTTCCAAGGAGTAGCTGTGGTGATCTTGAACCACCGACCTTGCAGTTCAAACGACTTTACAGTCTGACACATTAGTCCACAGTGCCACACCTGCCTAGTACTAACTACTAAGTGGTTGAAATAGGTCAGTTGCCTTTCTTATCCTTTGCAATATTAGAAAATCCTCAAACACTCTTTTGCCATATGGCAATTTCAGTGGGTGCTGATTTTGTCACCTGAAACCAGTGAAAATTTATTTTCATATTAAAGGGCTTGCTGAAGCTTTGCCCCAAAATGTCAATGAACATTTTTATAGAGCTTTACAAAATTATTTCCCATATATCATTTTACTTGATATCAAAAATAATTCTGTGTTACCAAGCCAAACCCGAACCTACAGCCACTGAGTCAGTTCTGACTCATAGTAACCTCATAGGGAGGGACCATGTGAGACTGACAGAGCAGACTTGCTCCTTTGGGTTTCCGAGGCTGTAATTATTTATGGGAGCAGAAACCTCAGGCTTCTCCCAACTCCTGTGGTTGTTGTTATTGCTGTTAAGTGCTGTGGAATCGGTTCCGACTCATAGCGACCCTGTACAGGGTTTCCGAGGCTATAAATCTTTACGGGAGCAGAAAGCCTCATCTTTCTCCCGCAGAATAGCTGGTAGTTTCGAACTGCTGACCTTGTGGTTCACAGCCCGATTTGTAACCACTACGCTGCCAGAGTTCCTAACTCCTGTGGTGGGTAGGCCTTATTAGCCTCATTATACCAGTGGTTATGAAGGTAGTTCTGACATTGAAACATATATACATACATTTAGGTTGTTAGGAGCAGCTGGTGGGTAAGAATGAACCACTAACCTTTCGGTTAGCAGTCCAGTACTTATCCTGATCCTGCAATACCACAGACCATGTTCTTACTCTGAATTAAGCAACTAGCTTCTCTCTTTGTATTATCTGAGTGTATAAACTGAGTGTTAAAGAGAGAAAAGGTTTCATAGTAATTCTTGAAAGTGATGAAGTTAAATGTACTCTGTCTGGTTCTATAGGTAAAGGACCTTTTGTTCAGGAGGTAAATGCTAAAGATGCTGCTTTCAATTTTCATTTTCTGACTTTTTATTGTGAATTGGGTGAAGGTTTAAAGAGCAGATCGGTTTTCCATTCAGTACTTTATACACATTTTGTTTCCTATCATTGAGCTTTGGTAGTGTAGTGGTTACGAATCGGGCTGCTAACTTCAAAGTCAGCAGTTCGAAACTACCAGCTGTTCTGTGGGAGAAAGATGAGGCTTTCTGCTCCCGTAAAGATTTACAGCCTTGGAAACCCTGTACAGGGTTG
>NW_006408525.1:4037564-4045133 GCF_000296735.1 Chrysochloris asiatica | reverse complement strand
AACAACAACAACAACAACTTCAGTGTTGGAGTATAAAACCAGGTTGAGTAGAGGGAGTTAGCAGAAAATTGAATAAACTGAGTGTTAAAGAGCAGAAAAGGTTTCATAGTAATTCTTGAAAGTGATGAAGTTAAGTTTGTAGGGAACTTCACAAGTTTTGGGATGTGAAAATGCCATATTTCAGACTATGTGGAATTTGATTTTAAAACAATCATAAGAACTAAGCAATAATCTGTTAGATACAGGCATATTACATCCAGTTTTGATCCCCCATGTTTAAAAGAAGATAATTAAAGATGATTAAAAGTTTGAAAAATGAGATCTACCATGAAAAGTTTTAAAAAAGGGGGTGTGCAGGGGAGACTTTTTAGCTTTGAGAAGAAAAAGCTGAGAGATGTCTTGATTATATCATCAAGTACAAAAATAGTTTTTGCCAGGGGGATTGTTCTTTATGTACTTCAAAGATTTTAGAGGAAATGGGTTTAAGTTGAAGGAGGAGCAATTTTTATTGAATAAAAGGAAAATTTTTCTGATCATCAAAGTTGAGGAAAATTTGAATGACTTCTAAAGAAAGTGTTGAATTTCTGACTGTTTCAGTTATGTATTAACAGTGTAATAGATCACCCTAAAATGTTTTAGTGACTTGAAATTACAAATACTTTATTGCTCACAGTTCTATGGGTTAGGAACTCAGTGAAAGGGACACATTGCTGTGCTTGCTTCCTGGGATGTTAACTGGGCGGAAGGCTCCAAGATGGCTTCACATCGCAGGTCTGGGGTCTCCGTGCTAGCTGTTGGCTGGGGACACGACATGTTGTTTTTCTCCTCCATGATGGCGTCTCATCATTCACTAATCTAAATTAGGCTTCTTTACATGCTTTTTTGACTTCCACAAGGGCCCTACTGGAAACCGAGTGGTCTCTTAAGACCTGGGCCTGGAAGTTATATATCATCATCTTTGCCCAGATTTTTGGTCACGACAAGTCCAATCCAGATTCAAAGAGAGGAGGAAATGGACTACACTTCTTCATGGGCAGAGTGTCAAAATCATATTATGAAAGGGTGTGTGAGATGGTTGGATTATTGAGGTCATTTTTGGAAACAATTTACCATTCTGATCTTAGAGATTTTTAATGAAACAATAATCAACAGATGTTTATTAGTGGATAGTGTGGACATATGATTTACAACCTTGGCTGCTTATCAGTGTCATCTGGGTTGGTTTTTACATAGACATCTAGGTAAATGATGTGAATTTGTATCTCCCAGGAATGTTGGTACGTAAGAGTCACTCTCTCTCTTCTCTGAGGTAACAATTGTCAGTAAACTGAGGAAGGGGCTTGGCAGAAGGAAAGAGGCAGATCCAGATAGGTGTAATATATAAAGCAGAATGGTAGGTACCTTAAGATAGGCCTCCCTTTTCTTGCTTCCAGACTCATGTGCACCTTCTTCCTTCTTTCTAGTCTGCTTAGCATAAGTTATCTCATTCAGTTGGCACATTAACAGATCAGATTTTTTGATTCCCCACTTATTTCTCTCCTTTTTTAGTTTATAATTATTTGCATGATTTTTTTTTTCTTTTTCTATCTATAATAGGAGCTCTGGTAGCGTAGTGGTTACGAATCGGGCTGCAAACCTGCAAGGTCAGCAGTTCGAAACTACCAGCTGTTACACGGGAGAAGGATGAGGCTTTCTGCTCCCATTAAGATTTACAGCCTTGGAAACCCTGTACAGGGTCGCTATGAGTCGGAACCAACTCCATGGCACATAACAACAACATCTATAATAGGAAAAAAAATACATATACTTTGCTTTCCAATACGTTTCATAGTCCTTTCCTCATAAAAGGCACTCAGTAAGTATTTGTTGAATGAATAAGTGGCTTATTGAATGCATGAATAAATGAAGTGATATTTGAATTCATATATCAAGGGTGATTAGAGTTTTTGGTCCTAAAGGGTTGTTAGAATTGTGGAGAGGTGGTGCAAATGAATGGGGAATTCAAAGGTTTGAAGTAGAAAGAATGGATTATACAAATCATATGATTTTGGAAAATTGGAGGAACTGGTTTGGAGAAAAGATGAAGGGCTTATTAGTTTTGATGTACTGGGTATGCGAAATTTGAGGTACAGGTATCTAGCAGGCATTTGGATATGAGATACTAACATTGAAAAGTAAGATTGAGTCCAGATATTTAGATTTGGGTGTAACGACTGAAGACTCATGAATCCATACATTTTTTTATATAATTATTGAGTTCCCACTATGTACCAGACAACCATGTCTTAGAAAAGTAAGCTGAAATCTGATTGATAAGGAACATAGCCCTGAAAAAGAGCTGGGAAGAGTGTTCCAGGCAGGAAAGGACTCAGAGTGTACAGGCCATTGGGCAATTAATGCTTAGTATTTTTTGAGGAACTAAATGTAGGCCCCCAAAGTGGGTTGGAGTGTGGTGAGTGAGGAAGACAGAGCATGAAATAAAGGGGAGAGGTAGGCAGAAACCACATCACATGGAACTTTTGTGGGTCACATAGGGACTCTACACTCTGTCCAAAAGTATGGTAGGAAACCATTGAAGATTTTAAAGCAGGAAAGTAACATGCTAAAATTTTATTTTTAAAAAGATTTCCCCAGCCACTGTATAGACTAGACTGGAAAGGAGGCAAGAGTGGCAATGAAGAGACTAGTAAGAAGGTGTGCCCTAGTCCCAAACAGAGAGAATGGCAAATAGGGCAAGCTGGGTGTCTTAGGCAGGGTTCCCTAGAGAAGCAAAACCAATAAAGCATATGTGTGTGTGTATGTATGTGTATATATATGCAGACAGAGGTTTCTATCAAGGAAATAACTCAAAGTTGTAGAGGCAAGTAAGCTCCAAGTTCATGGGTCAGATGTCAGGCCTGGGACATCTCCTGACTCACATTGCTGCAGACACTGATGAATCCAAGGTTTGGTAACAGGCTTCTGGCTGTAGATGCAAGTGAACCCAAGGTCAACAGGTAAGATGGCAGGCTGCTGATGACTCCCAGGATTGGCAGTAAATATGGCAGACTGCTGGCTCAGGTCTAAAGAACCAAAGGTCAGATGAAGAGACAGATTCAGGATCTAGATCCAGCAGAAAGCAAGCAGACTTTGTCTTCAGCATCCATTATATTAGAAAGAGGCCACACCCCAGGGAAACTTTTCATCTGATAGGCTAGCACGTAACAGATCTCTTCTTAATTACATTATATTACATTATATTAGATCTCATTATGAGGGATTCCTGTTTTAATTGCCAAACCACTGAGAATCCTGGCCCAGTCAAGTTGACAAAACCTTAACTATCACAGTGGAAATGGGATAGATGCATGGTATGTCTAGAAAGTAGAATCCATATAGGAGAGGACTTCAAAAAGTTTGAAACCCTTTTTGTATATTCACTGGAAAATAAAAGGAAGAATGTGAAGAACAGAACCCTAGGGAATATTCAGGGGCAAAGGAGAAGGACAGGGAGAAATACTGATCCTTGAGGTTAAAGGAGAGCCCTTTCAGTGTGAGCTAGTTGGCAAGGGGGATCCTGAAAATTCAAGAGGAACATGGATCAGTGTAGGGAGCTGTAGGGAGGTCATGAAGGTTGAAGATTTAGGAAAGAGCCATGCATTTATCCATCAGATCATTGATGACCTTGAAGAAAAGTCTTTCAGTAAAGTGAAATAGAAAAAGTTATGATGGAGGAGGCAAAGACAGAGTACCAGCTAGTTTCTTGGGGGAAGTCGGGAATTAAAAAAGAGACTGAGCAGAGAACTTGTTTGTCACAATCTTTCGTAGAGAAGTATGTGTGTGAAGGTTGTTGGTAAGTACTGTTGAGTTAGAAAAGACCCCAACTAAAATACATTTCATAGAGACTTAACCAGGACAAAGACAAATCATTCATCACTGTTGCAGCCAGAACTACAGAAGCCAGAAAGGGATAGTGACTGTTATACATACACTGTTGAAGCTTAGAAAAATGCACGGGACTGGTTCAGGGTCCTCTGACCACCTTGCTGTGGAATATGACTGCTGATCATGCAGCCCTGATACTCCAGTTTCCATTAAGGACATGCCTCCCTGGCTGGCTTGGAGAGTCAATCTGCTTTCAGTCACCTGAGGACAAACTATTTTACAGTGCCTGTTTATGGTCAGAAATAACTCAATGGAAGCTAGATTTATGAATTTAGGACTTCCACTGTAAATCACAGCCTTTCACAAACCAAGTGCTTAGAATTTAAACTCTAATACACTGTGTACAGCAAAACGAAACGCTAACTGGGAAACACTACCCGGTCCTAAGCCGTTTACAAATCCTTGCTATGTTTGAGCCCGTTGTTGCAGCCATTTGTGTCAGTCAATCTCATTGAGAGTCTTCCTCTTTTTTGGTGACCTTCTGTCAAGCATGGCATCCTTCTCCAGGGACTGGTCCCTTCCAGCATGTTGAAAATATGTGAAATGACGTCTCACCATCCTTGCATCCAAGCAGCATTCTGACTGTACTTCTTCCAAGACCGATTCCATTCTTTTGTTAGTCCATGATATATTCTTCACGGACACTGTAATTCAAAAGCATCATTTCTTCTCTGGTTTTCCTTTGTCCATCATTCACATGCGTAAGGGGTGTTTGAAAATACCATGACTTGGGCTAGATACACCTAAGTCTTCAAAGTGATATCTTTACATTTATATAGATTTTTATAATCACCACATAGATCAAAGTGCAGAATACTTATTTGTTAAGTGCCATTGAGTCGATTTCGACTCATAGAGACCCTGTACAGGGTTTTCTAGGAGCACTTATAGCTCCCAGAAAACTCCTTCATGCTTTAGTCAGTTTATAACCCTCCACTCCAGAGTAACTGTTTGTTATTGTTAAGTGCCGTTAAGTCGATTCCGACTCATAGCAACCCTGTATAACCTGCTCTTTATTATTATAGATTAGTTTTGCCTGTTTTTCAGCATCACATAAGTGAGATGTACAATATGCCCTCTTTTGTGTGTCTGACTTTTAAAAGTCAACATTTTTATCAGTGAAATTAATCATGTTGCTGCATGTAGCAGTAATTCTTTTTCATTGCTCTCTAGTGTTCCATTTGCTAACCACAAAGTCGGCGGTTCAAATCTACCAGCTACTCCTTGGAAAACCTATACAGGGTTTCTGTGAGTTGGAAATGACTCAGCAATACTTAACAACAGATCTTTGCACATTTCATTATAACACTTTGTCTTCTTGAGCTGCCTTTTGAAATTTCTGTTCATCTCTTTTACATCTTCATTTCTTTGATTTGTTCTGGCTATTCTATGTATGGTCTGTTCCACAGTTAGCCCCTGGCCTTGTTTTGGCTGATGATGTCAAGCATTTCTACCACCTCTTCCCAACTTGATTTTTGTGCATTCCATCTGGTGAGGTCTGTGTGCATAGTTCTTTATGTTGCTCAAAAATGTGTTTGCAATGGCTTGCAGAATTCTATTATACGACCATTAGTGTCATTTCTATCACCAAGGCGGTATTTTCTTACTACCCATTCCTCTTCTTTGTCTCCAACTGTCACATTCCAGTCACCAGTAATTATCAATGTATCTTGATTGCATGTTTGATCAATTTCATACTGAAGAAGTTAGTAGAATTCTTCAACTATTTCATGACTGGGTTTGTTGGCTCACAGGTAAATTTGAATAATACCTGTCTTAACTGGTCTTCTTTGTAGGTTTATGGATATTATTCTATTACAGAAAGCATTGTACTTCACAATAGATCTTGAAATGCTGTTTTTGACAATGATGGGACACCATTCCTCTTTAATTTGTCTTAGCATGGTAAACCACACAATTGTCTTATTCAAAACGGCTAATACCTGTCCATTTCAGGTCACAAATGCTTAGGATATTGATCTTTTCATTTCAGTTTTGATGATTCCATCTTCCAATTATTAATGAATGCTTGCAGCTTATTTTGAGTCATGCCCCATTAGCAAATAAGGTCCCCAAAACTTTTCTCCATCTGCATCATTAAGATTTGACTTTATTTTGAGGAGGCAGCTCTTCCCCAATCATATTTTGAATGCCTTCCAACCTGAGGGGACTCATTTTCTGGCACTGTATTAGAAAATGTTCTGTTGATACTCACATAGTTTTTCACAGGCCAATCCCTCTGAAGTGGACAACATGGCCCTTTCTCCTAATCGGTTCTTTGCCTGGAATCACCACTGAAATCTTTCCACTAGGGGTGACCTTTCTGGTATTTTAAACACCAGACGTTAGCTTCCAGTATCACAGCAACATGTCAGTCACCACTGTACGTCAGACTGTTGATGGTAGGATTTAAACTGTATTGCACCAATAATGATTAAATAATTTACTCTATGCCAGTCACTGTGTTAGCTGCTGTACTTAGACTATCCGTTTTTGTCTTTAAGCTATTGGCCTAATAATTAGTGCCGTGGAGTTGGTTCCAATTCAGCGACCCTGTATATGGTTTCCGAGGCTATAAATCTTTACAGGAGCAGAAAATTTTGTCTTTCTCCTGTGGAACAGCTGGTAATTTTGAACTGCTGACCTTGAGGTTAGCAGCCCAACTTGTAACCATTATGCTGCCAGTGATCTCTAAAACGGACTTCCCAATCCTAAGAATTCAGACTACCCTCTCTTAGGGCATGGAGAGGAAAGATTAGAACTAATTTATTCTGTATTTTTCTCTTAACTCTTGAGATTTCTTTTTAGTGTTATGTTTTATTTTTGTGTATGTGATTGGGGGGAAAAAAGGGGCAGAGTGGAAGATAACATGTTAAACTTTGTCCATTATCTGTTTTTGAAACCTCTGAAGAACTCTGAGGATACTTCCCTATTTTATAGATGGAGAAACTGAGGCCTGAAGAGTTTAACTCACCCAAGGAGTCCTGGTGTGGCACTGTGGATTAGTGCACTGGACTACAAGGCCAGTTTGAACTATACAAGGTCGAAGGTTCAAGCTCACCAGGTGCTCCTCAGAAACCGTATACAGGGTCGCTATGAGTCGGAACCGACTTGACGGCACTTAAAAGCAACAATAAGGTCACCCAGCAAGTTAAGTGATAGAAGTGCGATTTGAAGTCCAGTCTGCTTTACTCACAGGCCTTTATACCTCACTTGCTCCTCCCACTTCATCTACCTTGTACATAATGCTTTCTCAACTTTTTCCCATGTAGTTTGCAGTGAGCCTGTAAGGAAGATATTATATCCATTTGCAGTTGAGAAATATGAAGCACAGATGAAATGGTTAGCACATGATCATTTATCTAGTATGATTCCTGTTGGACTCTTAACTATAACATAACTGCCCATCAAAATAAAGAACTCAGGTTGACTTATTTTAGTAAAATAGATGAAGAAGTGAACAAGAAGGGGCGGGAAAGGAGATAGGGGCAGGAATATTAGGAACAATGTAGAAAACAATAGTAGTTCCCAGTTTTTGCGCTCTGGTAGCATAGTGGTTACGAATCGGGCTGTGAACCTTAAGGTCAGCAGTTCGAAACTACCAGCAGCTCTGTGGGAGAAAGATGAGGCTTTCTACTCCCGTAA
>NW_006408525.1:4015590-4037464 GCF_000296735.1 Chrysochloris asiatica | reverse complement strand
TCGACGGCACTTAACAACACCACCACCACTCTGGTAAGGGTTTATATCAATTACCTCATTCAGGTATTCCCTGAACCTTCATTTTCCTCATCTGTAAAATGAAGTTAAGTACCTTGAGTGAGGAGATCACACAGAAGGACTGTCATTGAGTGCTGACTCCAGGGCCTCATGCTCCTAAGCCCTGCACAACACTGCTCTTTGGAAAGCTGTTGGAGTTTCACAGGAATAATGTCTTGGCACCAGATGTATGAGTTGGTTGGGAGCCTAGTGTAGAGTCTTACTGTTCTGTAGTACTTGGTAGCTCTAGCAGGAAGTGTGTGGAGGTAGAGGTAGAGAGAAAATAAAGTTTGATAAATCAGAAGGAGGCTTCAGGATACAGGGATGGTAGATTGCTGTAGAGTTATGGTTAAGAAAAGTTGTGTTTGAAACTCATACTTAAAATAAATATTTATTGTGGTTCTGTTTGACGCAAGGAGTATTGGAATAGGTAGGAAAGAATGCACAAATGAATGAGATGGGGCCTTTGACCTTCAGAAAGTGAGAGAGGTAGATAAAGTGCTTCTTCACAGGGCATGGGAATTTAAGGGCATGGGAGAGGTAGAGGATGAAGAGAACTATGGGAAAATATGCTACAGATTGGCTTGTTGCAGATTGAGGATAGCATAATTTAGGGCTGGCCTTGGGGGATGCCATCTAACTTCTCAGGAAGACCCTTCAGGGTTTTGTTCACTGTGTTCCTAGGTCTCAAGCCATATTTTGTTGACTACTTGGAAATAATCAGTCTTTGGAGACAGGACTATATTCAAGCTTGAGTGACTGCTCAGAATGGAATGTGTATTCTTTATTATAGAGTGAAGAATTCCTTTCCTGTTTAACAGAATTCTAAATTTTGTTAGGATATTGCTTTTCAATATCAAGAGATCTGGGAAATCAAATTTGTAACATCAAGCTTGCTGAGTTAGAATGGCTTGTGGTGGGAGAATATAGTTACAATAAAAGCTAAGATTATTGATTGCTTACTATATGCCATGCACATTGTACTAAGTGCTTTGCATGCAGTAGAGCATTTTAAATGTGCCCAATGAGCCTCCTACAATGTAGGCACAATTATTGTCAGTTTACAAATGAGGAAACTAAGGCTCTGAGGTGTTAAGATTAGGTAATCTGCCCCAAACTATTTAGTGAAATAAGAAGCTAAGCTGATATTTAAACCAAGTCCCTCTGATTCAAGAGGCCACACTCCTAAGTATGACTCTATGCTGTTCCTACTTAAACTTCATGAAATTGTGTTGTCCCACTGCAGAAAATATCTAGTCACTCAATTGCAGTATTTCTCTTGCCTTGGGCAGTTCAGGAGTCAAAATGCCTTATTTTCCCTAGATTTTTCTAAAGTATCTTTGTTGGCCATACCTTGGTGTGGCCACATTCTTTGTTTAAATATATTAATATTAAAAACCAAGCCTGTTTTATGCCTCTCCTTGCTTTTTGGTGTGGTAGACATTTTATCTCTTGGAGTGATTTTACGTATCTGTCCAATTTGATTTTGCATTGATTTTACTATCGTATTTTAGGGGTTAAGTTTATGAGTTTCTTCTGACTCTTAGCTATGTCTCCACTGTGTTTAAATTCATATTCTGAGACTGATTTCAGGATACTCAGTCTGGCTCCAGTCTCGCCTTCCTATGTAGCTGTGGCCCAGCACTAGCTGTCTGGATCATTAGCTATTACTATTGTTGCTGTTAAGTGATGTTGGATTGGTTCTGAGTCATAGTGACCTATATAGGGTTTCCAAGGAGCAGCTGGTGGATTTGAACTTCTGTCCTTGTGGTTTGAAGTCCAGTAGCTATTATTATTACTACCATGTTACTATTACCAAGGAGCCTCTGGTAGCTTAGTGGTTACAAGTTGGGCTGCTAAACTCAAAAGTGAGCAGTTCGAAACTACCAGCTGTCCTGTGGGAGAAAGAATGAGGCTTTCTGCTACCATAAAGATTTATAGCTCAAAAACTCTATTCAGAGTCACCATGAGTCGAAACTGACTCCACGGCACACTACTACCACCACCCCAATTATTATTACTACCATTATTTTACTTCATGTGTGCCTATGTCTCAATCAAATCCAGTTCATTTTATTCATTGTACATGCATGTTCTTGATTTTCTAATTGGGTGCCCTTGTTTCTGATGTGCTTGAGGCTTGGAATGGCATTCTTCCTATAAAGTCTCTTGTGTCTTATCTCTCACTCTCCTTCTGAGTCCCAGAGTGAGCATTCTTTTTTCCCATGTCTGTTTTATGGCATAATAGACTTTCAGCCATGTATTTCAGTTGTTTGTGTACATGCTGCTATTTCTCTTTAATGAGCAGACCATCTTCATTGAACAGTTTGTTGGGTTGACCTTTTATCCTCTAGCATCTAGCTGAGTTCCTTGTACATAGTAGATGTTTGATATTTGTTGACTGAATGAATTAACAGAATTTCAGATTTGAGCTCCTGCTCTTTGGTTTAGTGTTTTTGCCCTGCATTGCTTTTCTTCTTTTTTTTTTTTTTTTTCAAACTTTTTATTGTCATTTGGGTGAAGGTTTACAGACAAGATCATCAGTCCAACAAATCCTACCCTTTGTTTCATCTCAATGATTGCAATCCCCTCAGTGCCACAGTAGTTATCCCACTTCCTCCCTGTGCTTCCTATTTCCATTCCACCCACCCTATGTAAATTTGTCTTTATGTAAATTTTGCCCTTTTGATTTTGAATGATTAACCATTCCATGGTGAGCCTATCTAACTGTGCTGTTGTCCTCCCTATATACCTACCCTACATGGACTCCTGGTGTGGCACCATAGAATAAGCACTGGACAACGAACCACAAGGTTGGTGGTTAAAACCCACCAGCTACTCCTTGGAAACCTTGTGCAGGGTTGCTATAAGTCAGAATCAACTTGATGGCACTTAACAACAACAACAACAACAACATACCTGTCTGTTGTTATTGTTGTTGTTAGGTGCCATTGAGTCCTTGTGGACTCATAGCGACCTTATGCACAGCAGAATGAAACATTGCCTGATCCTGGGCCAACCTCACTATCATTGCCACGCTTGAGCCCATTAATGCTGCCACTTTGCCAATCCATCTTGCTGGGGTTCTTCCTCTTTTTCTCTGACCCTCCACCCTATAAAATAAAACATGATACCCTTCTCCAGTGACTGGTTCCTCCTGACAATATGTTTGAAGTATGAGAGACCAAGTTTGGCCATCTTGGCCTCCAAGGAGCACTCTGGCTGCACTTCTTCCAACATGGATCTGTTGGTTCTTTTGGCAGCCTATGGCACTTTCAGTATTCTCCTTCAACACCATAACTCAAAAGCATCAATTCTACAGTCTTCCTTATTCACTGTCCAGCTTTCACATGCATATGAGGTTATTGAAAATACCATGGCTTGTGTCAAGGTGCACCTTGGTCCTCAAGCTGACATCTTTACTCTGCAACACTTTAAAAAGGTCTTGTGCAGCAGATTTGCCTAATGCAATACGTCTGTTAGTTGGCTGAAAATTGGGCTGCAAGGGTGATTTCCTTTCTAGACCTGAAGAATGGTTGATGACCATAGTATCAGGTTCCTCTAGTCTTTTTTAAAAATAATTTTTCTGCTACTCTATATGTGGGACCTTCTAATATGAGCCCTTTCCGAGCAGTTGGTCTTGGTAGGCGGGCACCACCTAGTTATTTTTCACATGTTCTATTAGGCTAATTTATTTCAAGCATCTTCAGTTCTCATTACTCTTCTTTCTTCTGCACATGGAAAGACCAATAGTTGCATCTTAGATGGCCACTCATGAGCTTTTAAAATCCCAGACACTACTCACCAAAATAGGATGTCAAAGATTGTCTTTGTGGACTGTGTTATGACAGTTGATCACAGTGTCCCCTGAGACTGGTCCTGAACCCCCAGGCCTAATGACTCATTGCCTTAAGATATTTGATAATATCTAAGAAGTTGTCATCATTTTGTCCACTGTGTGTTCCATCACATTAATAAGTGTGTTTGCAGCAAAGGTAAATATCCTCTTTCAAACCCATATTTATTTATGATTTGTTAAGTGCTGTCAAGTTAGTTCTAACTTATAGCAACCCTATATAGGATTTCTGAGGGTTTACATCTTTGAAGTAGCAGAAAGCCTCTTCTTTCTCCTGGCAGGCTTGAACCATGAACTAGGTAGTTTTCAGTCCAGTGCTTATCTGTTGTATGGAGCTACTGCACTCCCATAGTTAAGGGTATACTCACACTTTTTCTCCCATACCCATTCTACTGTGTCCATGTATCTACCCACAGAACATTGTTGTTCCAGTATTGTGTATATAGCACTATTAACGGTCAGCTGTTCGAAACTACCAGCTGTTCTGCAGGAGAAAGATGAGGCTCTCTTCTCCCATAAAGATTTACAGCTTCGGAAACCCTGTACAGGGTCGCTGTGAGTCGGAACCGACTCCATGGCACATAAAAACAACAACTCTGCCTCCCAGCTCTGGTAACCATCAAAGAACGCTTCTTTTAGTATGAAAACCATTTCTTGAGTTTTAACAATAGTTATTCTTGTTAAGTGTCATCATAGTGACCCTGTTAAGCTTCCTGAGGAGTGCCTGATGAGTTTGAACCACCAGCCTTGCAGTTCAAATGGGCAGTCCTGTGCTCATCTTACAGTGCCACACCAGGCCTCATACAGGATTTGTCATTTTGTAATTGACTAATTTCACTCAGCATAATGTGTCCTCCAGGTTCATCTACGTTATGAGTTGTTACTGTGAATCATCTTATTCTTCACCATTGAATAACATTCCATTGTGTGTATATACACCAAAGTTTGTTTATATGTTCTTCCATTAGTGGACATTTAGGCTACCTCCAACTTTTTGCTGTTGTGAATAGTGCTGCAGTGAACATTGGTGTGCATCTATCTCCTTGAGTCCTCCTCTTACTTCTTATGGATATATACCATGTGGAGGGATTGCTGGGTCATATGGTATTTCTGTTTCCAGCTTTCTGAGGAAGCGTCATACCATTTTTCACAGTGGTTTAACAATTTTACAGTCCCACCAGCAATGTAGGAGAATCCCAGTCTCTCCACCTTCATCAGCATTTGTTGTTTTATGTTTTTTTGAACTTTGCTATTAAATCTGGGTTTCTTTGTCTTTTAAATTTGCTGTGTTTTCCTTGCACTGACTCACTGAACTTGTCTTTACCACTCCCTTAGCCAGATCTTGCCTCATTCTTTCCCCATTAACCGTCACTGTGTGGGAGTGCCACATACTGCTGGTCAGTTTCTCCATCCATTAGTGTCTATTCTCTTCCTGAATCATATGACCAATGTGGGATGTGAGTGGTAATTATGCTAAGAGCTTAATAAAAAGACCATGTATATAGAACAGTTTCTAACTAAGGTTTGTTTAGTATATTGTTTTCAAGTGGGAAACTTTCTGATCCATGTTTCAGGGGAATGGGTTGAAAAAAATAACCACCACCTTGGGTACTTAGGAGGTAGATCAAGGCATATAATACATTCACACTATAGGATGTAAAAGCATCTAGTTAGATTGAAGGAGTGACACTGGAAGCCATAGAAGCTTGTGCTAACCATTAGTGCTGAATCCTAAAATTTTTATACAGTTGTAAGAAACATTAGAGGTTAGGGTATTTTCCAAATGAGAAAACAGATTGAGACAGGTTAAGTGACTTGCCCATAAAAACTGGGATATTGCTTGTCCAGTGTTCATCCCTGACAGTTGGTAGGGCTTGGGCACCACCACCTCAATGAAAGCAGCACATGGTTTGCCTGAGTGTGCAGGCTTTTAGGTCTGTAAAGCTGGAAGTTTTTCAGTGCTGATGAAAAGTAGCCTCCTTTCAGGTTGGTAGTAGGTTGGGTTCCGGGCGCTGTTCAAGAGAAGGGACCCTTTTGACTATTTGATAAAATCACTGGATTACTTGGTGGTTCCCTCTGGGAATGTGCACAGTGGGGACTGGCTCAAAGAGATCTGCGCCCTCTGCATTTGAAAACGGGCCAGCACTTAATTACAAAAACATTTCCAATTCTCCCTACTCTTCTTTCCCAGCTCTCATATTCCTAGTTTGACTTCAGACTTAATTTTCTTATCTTAGCACTATTTGGTTTACCTTTTTATTGCTTACTCTAGGTCAGATGGTAGTATGAAATATGGGAAGTGCAGAAAGCGTCTTACAGGTTCATGATTGTTTTATTTTTTTAGTGCTGTTAGTAGGGAATCTTTTACTTAGAGAATTAATGTGCTTTATGCCACTGACAAGGAATCAGTTGCCAGGTCAGATAGGAAAGGCTGCCTATTTGTCCAAGGTCTTACACTGTTGGTCCAGGGAGAAACCGTATAAAGAGATTGACAGCCCAGAACAGGAAGTCAAGTCAAACAGGATGTGCTTATCTTTTCTGTAACACGTGTCCCTGTATTTTGCAACTTGGTGCAGTTAAAACTCAAGGTTTCCGGTAATTGAGCGGAGAGATTGACTCTTTTGAGTTAAAAAGAAGTTAGAAATTGACCCTTTTAGTTTTTGAAGTTAGAGATTGACCCTTTTTGTTTAAAAATTAGTTAACACAACTAGTTCTTTACTGCTCTTATCTTTATACACAACTTTTTTTAAGGGTCGGGTCATTCATTTTGGTTCATGTTTTTTTTTCTAGTTTATACCTTATTGCATCCATATGGTTTATAAAATAAAGCCATTGAATTGACTAATTGATCTGTTTGGGTGGGTGTGGAATTTAATCTGAGCTTGAGTGCTTATTTTTTTAAATTTCTTTTGTTAGGTGTTATTGAGTTGATTTTGACTCATAGTGGCCCCATGACAGAGTAGAGCTGTCTCATAGGGTTTTTTGGACTCGAATCTTGGTGTGGCACTATGGGATAAGAACTGAATTTGCAACATCGGTTTGAACCTCAAGGTCAGAATTTGAAATTTACCAGCCACTATACAGGGTTGCTAAGGAGCTCTGGTAGCGTAGTGGTTTACGAATCGGGCTGCGAACCTTAAGGTCAGCGGTTCGAAACTACCAGCTGCTCCGCAGGAGAAAGATGAGGCTTTCTACTCCTGTAAAGATTTACACCCTTGGAAACCCTATACAGGGTCGCTATGGGTCGGAACCGACTCGATGGCACATAACAACAATACAGGGTTGCTATGAGTTGGAACTGATTCTGTGGCACTTAAACAACTACAGTCATCTTTCTGGGGCTCAAACATAATATTTATGAGGATGACACATGACCAAGTAGTGCTTCATTATGTTGTACATAGTAGGGTTGCTATGAGTTGGAACTGACTTAAATGGCCTCTAAAACAACAACAAATCTTTATGGGGAACAGGTAACCAGGTCTTTCTCCTGTAGAGCACCTTGTTGTTGTTGTTGTTAAGTGCCATCGAATTGGTTCCGACCCACAGCGACCCTGTATAGGGTTTCCAAGGAGCTGGTGAGCTAGTTTGAACCTTAAAGTTCAAGCTAACTTTGCAGTCCAGCATATTAGCCCACAAAGCCACACCAGGACTCCCCTCAGGATTTCTTAGTTTTAATAACAATAGGACATTTTAGTTTATAAGTCACCAGCCTTTTAAATTACAGGCTTTTTTTCTTTGGACTTCTCACACACCCTTTGAGGTCCAAGTAGGGTTGTTGACAAATTACTACAGGGCCTCTGGATGCATTTTTAGTTTTTGGATTGGAAATTTCCTTGAGTACCAGAGGCTGGATCTAATACTAGCTACTGAATTGTTACACCTGTTGGGGAGAACAGTTTATGTAAATAATTTGCTTAGGGTCTTGAGCTGGTAAACAGTCTTGTGTACCCTTAATTTTTCTCTTAAGCCCCTCCCATTCCTCACTGCTTCCCACTGTGAAATCTTGTTCATTAGGGAACAGGATTGGCTGTAGGAGTTATCTTGGGTCCTTTGTAGATTATTGTTGTTGTTAAGTGCCATTGAATTAGTTCTGATTCACAATGACCCTGTATAGGATTTCTGAGGAGTGGCTGGTGAGCTTGAACTGCCAACCCTGTGGTACTAATTGACCTTGAGGTTGAATGCTTATCCTGTGGTGCCACACCACAATTCTGTTTGTAGATTATTACAGCCCTTTAAGTTAATTCAGAATAGCTCCATTCTGACAATCTCAAACCATTAACTGATAAATTTTAGGCAGGTGAAGTTCTGGATGTGTGTGTGATTTATTCCTGCCAAATTGAAGAGAAAAAAAAGTCTATGGTCTAATATAAGGGGGCACCATGGTCAATAGGAATAACATAGTCCACAAAGACAATGTTTTATATCCTATGTATATAAGTAGAGACTGGGGTCTTAAAAGCTCATGAGTGGCCATTTAAGATGTAAATATTAGTCTTTCCCTGTGTGGAATTACAGAGTGATGAAAACTGAATACACTTGGGAACAAGTAGTCCAAAGGACTAATGGAACACATGAACATTATCTTCTTTACCCTGAGATGAGGACTTGATGGTGCCTGGTTTCCACTACCTGAAATAGGTCACCTTTGAAGGACCTGGATATAGGGAGAAAATGAGGTGCAAAACTCATGATTATCAAAAAGACCAGGTTTACTGGTCAGAAAGAAAACAGAGACCGAAGGAACCAGAGACTAATGGCCCTTGGTTACTCTTCAGGTCTGGAACTGAACTCACCCTCATGGTTCAATTTTTAGCCAAGCAATAGATAGGGGGACAACAACATTAGTGAGGTATGCACACCATGGATTGGTCAATCATTCAAGATCAAAATGGCAGCATTTACCCAAACAAAATTTAAAAGAGTAGATTAGGAAAGAAGGTGGAATGGAAATAATAATCACAGGGAGGTAACAGGATTGCAGTCATTGAAAATGAAACAAAGAGTATGATTTGTTGAATGTAAAACTGATCTTTTCTCTGTAAACCTTAATCCACAATAAAAAGTTTCAAAAAGGTAAAGGTTGATGGTTCAATGACTGCATGTGAAGTAAGTAGTGAGAATAGCAGTCTACAGTGGTGAACATGGACCAGTTGTGTTCATATTGCTGTGGGATGTAAGCCAAGAGTAACAGTTGAAGAGCAGATCAAGCACCCCAGAGTTCATTGCAAAGAGCTGGTACAGTGAGATACAGAGGCTTTCTTTGTGGCACCAGAAAAAATGAGAAATCCCCATTCATTTCTGCTTCTAGTGATAAATAGTAGGCATATCACATCCTGGCAGGAGCAGAAAAGTATTTTAGAAAGTCAGCATAATTTTCAGATTTAGATCAGACATCAGACTAAGCTAAAAGTCTGAAAGGAAGGAGGTGGTTAGTCAGAATTTATCACAAGATCCCATCTGAGTCTGGATTGAGGAAAAAGTGTCTTAAACTCATTAGCATCGGTGTTTAGAACAATGTGACCTCTTCTGACCACTTGAGAGGGCAGCTCTGGAGGGATTGTAAGTCAGAGGCCAGCAAGGAGTTCTGGTGACACCTTGGACTAGGTGTTGAGCTGCTAACCATGGGTCAGCAGTTTAAATCCACCTGCTGCTCTACAGGACAAAGATGAGGCTGTCTGCTCCTGTAAAGATGTACAGTCTTGAAAACCTGTACAGGGTCCTCTGAGTTGGGATCGACTTGATGGCAGTGAGTATGAGGGGCATTGTTGTTGTTATGTGCCATCGAGTCGTTTCCGACCCATAGCGACCCTGTATAGGGTTTCGGAGGGTGTAAATCTTTACAGGAGTAGAAAGCCTCATCTTTCTCCCGCGGTGCAGCTGGTAGTGGGAGTCATTTAATAGCCCTTGGAAGATGGGTTTAAAAGCCAGATTGAAGGTTTAATGCGCTGGATTGAAAAGTTGATTTGAAACGCAAGGTCGGCGGTTGAAGCTCACCAGCTATTCCGCAGAACCCTGTACAGGATCGCTATGAATCGGAACTGACTCCACAGCACTTAACAACAACAACAAGGGGAAAGAAAGAAAAGAAAACAAAAACAACAGATGAGATAAGCAGAGAAATTTTGTTTTTTAAAAAATAAACTAAAAATATATTCTTTAAATTATTTCTAGCCAATTTTTATTGGGTGCCTATTAGATGCTAACTTGTGGGGTAAATACTTGGCATATAATTTAATTTATTCCTCTCAGTTATCATTTCAGTTAAGCAAGTTATCTTATTTTAAGGAAATTAAGGTTCAAAGAGTTTAACCCAGAAGCTAAAGTCCTTGGTTCATTCCATACCTCAGGGCATTTGGCTACTGTACCTTTTGGGCAGTCCACACCTGGAAGGCAAACCGCATAGTTCTGGTCCTAGACAAAATTTCTGTCCTGAAACCCTGCCTTTTCCAGAGGAGCTCTGGTAGCATAGTGGTTACGAATTGGGATCCTAATCTCACGGTCAGCAGTTCGAAACTACCAGCTGTTCTGCAGGAGAAAGATGAGGCTTTCTGCTCCCATAAATATTGCTCCCGTAAAGATTTACAGCCTTGGAAACACTGTACAGGGTCACTATGAGTTGGAACCGACTTCAAGGCACATAACTACCACCACCATTACTATTTGAAGGAGCTCTGGTAGTGTAGTGGTTACGTGTCAGGCTGCTGACCTCAGCAGTTCGAAACTACCAGGCTTTCTGCTTCCGCAAAGATTTACAGCCTTGGAAACCCTTTACAGGGTTGCTATGAGTCGGAACTGACTCCACGGCACATAACAAACACAACAACAACAACAACAGTGCCAGATACTCATCCTGACTTAGTGTATTTAGCATGGTTACCAGTTGTTAAATGCCCTGGAATCAGTCCCAACTCATAGTGACCCAGTATAGGGTTTTCAAGGAGTGGTTGGTGAGCTTGAATCGCAAGGTTGGCGGTTCAAGCTCACCAGCTGCTCCTTGGAAACCCTATATATATAGGGTCGCTAAGAGTCAGAACTGACTCAAGGGCACTTAACAACAACATTCATTGTTCAGCTTTCCCAAGAATACGAGATGATTGAAATCACTATGGTTTGGGTCAGGCACACCTTAGTCCTCAAAGTACGGGGTCAGCAAAAAAGAAATACTCCCAGTGAGATGAATTGAACACAGTAGCTGCACCAATGAGCTCAAACAGGAATGGTGGGAAGATGGTTCAGGACTGGATCATGTTTCATTCTGTTGTACTTAGGGTAACTATGAATAGGAATGGACTCCCCTGTATGTAACAACAACAGACACGCATTAGTCAGTGTAATATCTTGCAAAAGAGGCTTTTCAATTCAGAAGGTCCAGAAAAGCCTATCTAGTGAGTCCTGTTTCCTGCATGCGTGTGCTAGAGGATGACAGTCACTTTATTCTTTGAGCTTTGTCATCCGTTTTGACAGAAGAAGGATCCTTTGGTAATTAAGCTGCAGGTCCATTTATTCTGTTTTTAGTGCTGTAAGTAGACTTTACCCTGAACTGCTTTTTTTCCTGATTGACTCACCCTTTGGGGCAAAATGCCTGGGTTGAAATGAAATGTGTAGGTTTCTCGGCTGCAGTGTTCAATCTGTCATCTCCTCTAAACTCCACACTAAGAAGCAGCCATTTAATTGGTCAGACCTCAGGGGTAATATTTTGGCACAACTCCATTGGTTAGAATTACTTTTCCCTGAACTTCATAGCAGATGCTGAGGTCCCTCTGCAGATATTTGTCATTGACGAGTTGAAACCAGGGAGTTTCCAAGAACATTCATAACTTATGATTATTATGTATGTTTTTCAGTTGTTTGCAACAGTTACCACTCAGGAAAAGAGCTCATTTATTACTAGTGGGAAGTAAAATCTCTCTCCTTTTCCCCTTACTCATGTTGTCTCCTTAACACTTAATGTTCCAAGACTCTCGTGTTCTGATAATTTTTTAAATACCCTTTTCTGCCCTGTTTCTCCTTCCTCTTAGTCACGGATCTCACTCCTTTCCACCTTGCTTGGACTCTGCCTGCCTCGCTTGAAGGTGTGCCAACAGCACCTGGCAGAGCTCTGCATAGAGCCCGTGGCATCTGGTTGAGGTCTGTCTCTTTGATTTCTAGCATTTCCTTTTCTCTGTTATTTTACTTCTTTATTTGCTGTTTTCATTTTTATTTATATTCTTTGCAATTCTCATCCCAGCCCCATTTCTAAACGGAAAAACAGGCAGGCATTGAAACCTTCTGTGCTTTTTGATGAAAGGAAGGGGACGTGGCAGTAACAGTTTTGTTTCTCTTTGAGGCACTTCCTTTCTGGGTTTCTGCGTAGTGATAACTGACAGTTTCAACGTCTTTCTGTTACCTTTGTTGTTGTTGTTGTTAAGTGCCGTCGAGTCGGTTTCGACCCATAGCGACCCTGTACAGGGTTTCCGAGGGTGTAAATCCTTACGGGAGTAGAAAGCCTTATCTTTCTCCCGCGGAGCAGCTGGTAGTTTCGAACCGCTGACCTTAAGGTTCGCAGCCCGATTCGTAACCACTACGCTTACCTTAGGAAGGTAAATTGTATTTTTGGTTTTCTGGTAGCCTTGGCAAATACCTAAAGAGTTATCTTGAGTACATTTGTAGAGGTAGGCATACTACTACTAGACCTTTCCTTAAAGGTATTACTTTAGTTACACGTGACGGCCTTACCAGCCTGAATGTTGAATGCACCTGATCTCCCAAGCTAAGCAGGGTCGGACCTGGTTGGTACTTGGATGGGTGACTTCCTGGAAATACCAGGTGCTGTAGGCTTTTGGAGTCCAGGTGTGTCGCTGCGGCCTAATGTGTCAGACTGCAAAGTCAGTTTGAACTGCAAGGTCGGTGGGTGGTCCAAGCTGCTCCTTGGAAACCCCATATAGATATAGGGTCACTGTGGGTTGGAATCGACCTGATGGCACTTAACAACAATAACAAAACTAATTTGCTGATCACTCTGGAATTGTGATTTTGGAGTTTTCAGGCATGATGCTGTTATCATTAGTAATAATTCAACAAATACACAGTGATCACATTTACCTGGCAGTAGGGCTGGGAATAAAGCTAGGTCATAGATGTGGTCTTTGTTTCATATTCATTCTCCACACCCTAATGTGGGGGAAGTTTTTGGAAAACAATTCAGCACATTGTTAGCTAATTGGTTAACAAACAGCTGTGGTAGAGAGCGCATTCCCTGAGTGATCAGCACTTTGCAGGGTTTGTTCCTTTTGTGATCCCCAGCGATTAGAACACCTGGGGAAGAACAGTGCTAATTCCATAACCTAAAGAGTGGATTCCTTACAGGAAGGTGTACAAGATGACATGAGAGTACTGGCAGGGTCAGAAGGTTTCCCTGAAGAAATAAATGATGCAAAAGGGAGGGAGGTGGGATGGGAACAGTGGTCCAGACTGAGAGAAAGATGAAAATAAGCTTGGCATTTGAGAGACCTGCGCATTACAGACTTGTTTTCATGATTATTTAATAGTTGTATTTGGGTGCAGTCAAATCCATTTCAACTCATAGTGACTTCATGTGACAGAGTAGAACTGCTCTGTAGGATTTTCTAAATTAATCTTTATGGAAGAACTGCTGCGTGGGTTTGGACTGCCAACTCCATCCACTAGGGGTAGCTGAGTGTTGCACCACCATAATACTTAATAGTTATCCAGTGAAAACACTTAAACTAGTTTAATTGCTAACCTGAGGATGGCTGTTTTAATCCACCCAGTGGTTTAACCCAGCGTAGTGGTTATGAATTGGGCTACGAACCGCAAGGTCAGCAGTTCGAAACTACAGGCGTTCTGCTCCTGTAAAGATTAACAGCCTCGGAAACCCTGTGCAGGGTCACTATGAGTCGGAACCGACTCCACGGCACATAACAACAACAACAGTGGGCTCCGCAGATGAAAGACCAGTTTTTTTCAGTGGTAGTCTGCTCCTATAAAGATGACAGCCTATGGGGCAGTTCTACACTGTCACACAGGGTCACTGTGAGTTTGAGTTCACTGAGTAACACCCAACAACAGTAGATCTTTAGAGTTCTTGGGTGGTTGTGGGACAAAGCCTTTTTGTGTCTGGTTTCTGAAAATAGCCCCAGCATTTATGTGCTCTGGTGATACAATGGTTAAGCACTTGACTGCTAACCAGAAGGTAAAATGTTGGAAGCTGGATCCCCCCACCCATTCCACAGGAGAAAGATGTGTATGACATCTGTTACGGAAAAGATTTTCAGCCTTGGAGTTGTTGTAGTTTGTCTTGTAGGGTGACTGAGTCAGAATCGGCTAGACAGCAGTAGGCTTGGTTTGAGTGTTTGGTTTGACTTTTTTAAAATAACCAGGCAATTAGGGGCTATATAGGCCCCATACCTAGAGAACTTAGAAGGAGGGGATATGATTCGGTCAGTCATGCATATTCATTGAGGTCCTGATGACTAGCAGATCATGGCCCTTGGAGCTCTCTCTTGATACTGCTGAGAACATCTACCCATTTATAGGAGAGGGTGCAGTGGAAGTCTTGTGTCAGGACCTTTGAGCACTGACCTTCTTGTTACTTGTCTTTTTTGGTTTCCTTTCTGGTTGTAATAAATGGGTAACTGCAGGTATAGGTATTAGTCACTAAATTTTGTGAGCCGTTGTAGAAAATAAACAAATCCATAGAGATAGTGAGTCAGCAGGGATTAGCAGTACCAGGTTGATGTGGGTAGATTTGGTTCTGGGTGGTTGGGTGATAGGGAAAGACTGCATGGGCATTCGATGAAGGATAGATTCCTTCTGACTGTGACCTAGGTCTGGGGGACTATACAGAAGGTCAGAGAGAGATTTTGCCATGGGATACCAGGTGATGACAAATGGGGTTGGGGAAAGGAGAATCTGGACTATTCCACTTGGAAATTGTATTCATGCTGATCTGACCCATGCAGTTAGTGACAGGAAGTTAGTAATGAAAGTGGGGTTTGTCAGCATTATCCCTTTTGTACTGTAGTGGTGTAAACAGGTAATAAGTTTGGCTGCTGTGGTAAGCTGAGTCCTCTAGAGAAACAAAACCAGACCCAGCAAAAAGCAAGCTCGCTTTGCCCTAATGTCCAATATATTGGAAGCAAGCCACACCAGTGAGGGAACTCCCTTTCAATTAATTGGTTGGTCATAGCAGATTTCCTCATGGAGGTGATTATGTTATAGTTTATCTCATCATGGGGGGAGATGACCACATCTTGGCCTACCAGGTTGACATACAAGCTTATCAGTCTCAGCTGTTAACTGAAAGACGGTTTGAGTTCATCCAAAGTGACCTGGAAGAAAGACCTGACAGTCTACTTCTGAGCCTTTGAAAACCCTGTGATGATGCACAGTTCTACTTTGATGCACATGGGGGCTCCGTAAGTCTGAGTTGACTTGATGGTAACTGGATACTGGATATTAGATCATTAACTGTAGTTGAAATAACTAGTCAACAACTTCAAACTATTGCATGTGGAGCTAGGAAGAGAGTGTGACTAGAATATGATTTTGTATAGTATTTTCATCATTACAATTTGTTGTTAAGTGCCCTGGAGTCAGTTCCAACTGATAGCAACCCTGTTGAAGGTTTCCCAGGAGTCCCTGGTGGGTTTTGACTGCTGACATTGCAGTTCAAACTAACCTTTTGGTCCAGTGGGATATCCTGCCAGTGCCACACCAGGACTTATAATAGGTGAAACTAACTCCCAAGAATGAAATGTTGTAAAATGAATAGAAAGTGGTAAGTTTTGGGTATTTATGATTTCAGAATATAATTTATTTAATTTTACATATATATATATATATGTACATATGTACTCATGATGAATCTGTACCTGGACCAAGAAGCAGTTGTTCGAACAGAACATGGGAACACTGAATGTTTTAAAATTAAGAAAGGTGTGTGACAAGGTTGTATTCTTTCACCATACTTATTCAACCTGTATGCTGAGTAAATAATATGAGACGCTGGGTTCTATGGGGAAAAAAACGTGGCATCAGGATTGGAGGAAGACTCATTAACCACCTGCGATATGCAGAGGATACAACCTTGCTTGCTGAAAGTGAAGAGGACTTAAAACATTTACTGATGAAGATCAAAGAGCACAGCCTCCAGTATGGATTACATCTCAGTGTCAAGAAAACAAAAATCCTCACCACTGGACCAATAAGCAACATTCTTATTAATGGAGAAAAGATTGAAGTTGTCAAGGACTTCATTCTTATTGGATCAACTATCAACACTCGTGGATGCAGCAATCAGGAGATCAGACGATGTATTGCATTAGACAGATCTGCTGCACAGGAACTTTTTAAAGTGTTGAAGAGCAAAGATGTCAGCTTGAGGACTAAGGTGCACCTGACCCAAGCCATGGTATTTTCAATAACCTCATATGCATGCGAAAGCTGGACAGTGAATAAGGAAGACCGTATAAGAATTGATCCCTTTGAATTATGGTGTTGGAGGAGAACACCGAAAGTGCCATGGGCTGCCAAAAGAACCAGTATAGATCTGTTTTGGAAGAAGTGCAGCCAAGGTGTTCCTTAGACGCCAAGATGGCCAAACTTTGTCTCTCATACTTTGGGCATATGGTCAGAAGGGAGCAGTTGCTGGAGAAGGATATCATGTTTGGTAAGATGGAGGGTCAGGGAAAAAGAGGAAGACCCCCAACTAGATGGATTGGCCAGGTGGCAGCATCGATGGACTCAAGTGTGGCAGCAGTAGTGAGGTTGGCCCAGGATCGGACATTCTTTTGTTCTGCTGTGCATAAGGTTGCTATGAGTCGGTGACCGATTCGATGGCGCCTAACAATAACAACAGAGGGTAAACACATGTTAGCACAGTGACTAGACAACTAAAAGGTTAGCAGAGGAAAGATGAAGGTAGTGGGAGACACAGGAAGGAATGCAATAGTTAAAGTGTATAGAGGTAAATGCTGTTAAAACTGTTGGTACATGGAGGGGATTGCAGCCATGGAATGAAGCAAAGTATGGTTTGTTGAATGTTAAAACTGATGATCTATTATGTAGACTTGCATTTAAATCACAATAAAAAGTTAAAAAAAAAACAACCCCAAAAGACCAGAATAGGTAACACATACCATGTGAGGGGAGAGCCAAGTGTTAAATTTCCAGGATTTTTGCAAACCAGTTGTTATTCCCCCCCGCCCCGCGTAAAACAGTCTGTTTAATCTTGAAATCTACTTGTCTTCCTTGCCATTTGGAAGTTCTGTATCTACACTATTCCCTCTTTTTGCTTTGTAGTTGACTTCATTATAAATTGATATCTTTGGTTCTGCATCTACACTATACCCTCCTTTTGCTTTGTAGATGGCTTCATTATACATTGATATCTGTGGTTCCCTATTTTCAATCTTGTAGGTTTGTTTTACTTTTAATGTTTCTATATCTGGATCGAGTTCTGGGTGTTGTCATGTATGGTAATCCCAGATGGCCGTCTGTTGTTGGTCCTCAGTCCAAAGAACACCCCTTAACATTTTTTTTGCAAAGTTGGTCGGTTCTTAAAAAATTTCTTTAATTTCTGTTTATCAGGAAATGTCTTAATTTTGCCACCATATTCGAGGGACAGCTTTATTGGGTATGATTCTTAGTTAGCAATCTTTTCTGTTTGAGTTTTGTATATGTTATTCCCCACCACTCGTCTGCTGGTTTGTCATGCTGTGGTGACTTGTGTGTTGCTGTGATTCTTGAAGATATGCAATGGTATTTTGAATGCCAGCAGAGTCACCCAAGGTGGACAGATTTCAGATGAGCTTCCAGATGAATACAGACTAGGACGAAGGAGATATGGACTACTTCTGAAAACTTAGTTACTTAAACCTTATGAATAGCAGACAAACACTGCCAGTACCAGATTACTGAATATTGAAACATGATGAAGAACACCAGAAAATTATCAGCTATAGTGTTGGAAGATGAGCCCCTCAGGTTGGAAGGCTCTCAAAATGCAACTGGGGAAGTGCTGCCTCCTCAAAGTTGAGTTAACTGTGATGAGCAAATGGAGTAAAGCCCTTGGAACCTTCATTTAGCTGATGGAGCACAGCTCAAAGTGAAGAGAAACAGCTGTAAATATCCATGTAAACACGGAATGTACAAAGTATGAATTTAGGAAAATTGGAAAATGTGAAAAATGAAATGGAATGCATAAACATCAATATCCTAGACCTTAGTCAGCTGAAATGGACTGGCATTGGTGGTTTTGAATTTGGCAGCCACATTATTTACTATGCCAGGTATGCCAAATTGAAGAGGAATGGTGTTGCATTCATCATCAAATAGAACCAAGATCTGTCATGAAGTACAATGCTGCCTGTGATAGGATAATATTTATATGTCTACAAGGTAGACCAGCTATTAACACTGTAATTCAAATTTATGTTCCAACCACTAAAGCTAGGGATGATGAAATTGAAGAATTCTACCAACTTCTCAGTTGAAATTGATCAAACTGTACTGATAATTACTGGCAATTCAAATGCTAAGGTTGGAACAGGAAGGATCAGTGCAAGTACTTTTTTAAAACAACGTAAAATACAACTATACACAGTGACCTCATCTGATAGAACACACACAAATCAAATTGACTATATCTGTGGAAAGTCATGGTGGAAAAGTTCCATATCATCAGTCAAAACAAGACCAGGGGCAGACTGTGGAACAGACCATCAATTGCTCATATGCAAATTAAGGCTGAAGTGGAAGAGAATAAAAACAAGTCCACAATAGCCAAAATATGACCTTGAATATATCCCACCTGAATTTAGAGATCATCTCAAGAACAGATTTGATGCATTAGACACTAAAGAGTTAAGATCAGAAGAGCTGTGGGATGACATCAAGAACATCATACAGGAAGAAAGCAAAAAGGTCATTAATAAGACAAGAAAGAAGGAAAAGACCAAAATGGATGTCAGAAGAGACTCTGAAACTTGCTCTCCAGCATAGAGATGCTAAAACAAATGGAAGAAGTAAGGCTGTAAAAGAACTGAACAGAAAATTTCAAAGTTCAGCTCAAGAAGGCAAAGTCAAATATTATAATGAAATGTGCAGAGATCTGGAGTTAGAAAACCAAAAGTGAAGAACACACTTAGAGCATTTCTCAAGCTGAGGGAGCTGACCTAAAAATTAAAACATAGGCTTGTGGTATTGAAGGATTCTCTGGGCAAATTATTGAATGATGCAGAAAACATCAAAAGAAGTTGGAAGGAATATGCTGAGTCACTATACCAAAAATAATGGTGGATGTTCAACCATTTAAAGAGATAGCATGTGATCAAGAGCCAATGATCCTGAAGGAAGAAGTCCAAGGTGCACTGAATGCATTGGTAAAGAACAAGACACCAGGGGGAATTGATGGAATACAAATTGAAGTCTTTGAATAAACTGATGCAGCACTGGAGGCACTCACTCATCTATGCTAAGAAGTTTGAGAGAAAACTACCTGGTCAGCCGACTGGAAGAGATCCGTTTTTGTGCCCATCCTAAGATAGGTGGCCCAACAGAATGCAGAAATCATCGGACAACTTGATATCCCATGCGAGAAAAGTTTTACTAATAGTCCAAACGCTGCTGTAACCATACTTTGTCAGAGAACTTCCAGAGGTTCAAGCCAGATTCAGAACAGGACATGGAACAGAGATATCATTGTGGATGAATCTTGGCTGAAAGCATAGAATATCAGAAAGATGCTTACCTGTGCTTTATTGATTGCGCAAAGGCTTTTAACTGTGTGTATCATGACAAGCTATGGACAACATTATGAATATTCCTACATAAGAGTATTTTGGAACACATAAGTGCTCATGAGGGGCCTGTACATAGACCAAGAGACAGTTCTAAAAGAGCAAGGGAACACCAAATGATTTAAAATTAGGCAAGTTGTTCGCCATAGCTGTGTTCTTAACCATACTTATTCAATCTGTATCCTGAACAAATAATCTGAAAAGCTTGACTGTATGAAGAAAAATATGACATCAGGATTGGAGGAAGACCAATTAACAACCTGAAATATGCAGATGATACAACCTTGCTTGCTCAAGAATTCTGCATAAAGATCAAAGACCACAGCCTTTGGTATGGGTTGCATCTCAATGTAAAGAAAACAAAAATCCTCACCACTGGACCAATAAACAACATCATGATAAATGGAGAAAAAATTGAAGTTGTCAAAGACTTCATTTTGCTCAGATCAACTGTCAGCATTCATGGAACAGCAGTCAAGAAATCAAACGAGATATTGCATTAGGCAAATCTGTTCCATAAGACCTCTTTAAAGTGTTGAAGAGCAAAGATGTCAGTTTGAGGACTAAGGTGTGCCTGACCCAAGCCATGGTATTTTCAATAACCTCATATGCTTGTGAAAGTTGGATAGTGAATAAGGAAGACCGTAAAAGAATTGATGTATTTGTGTTATGGTGTTGGAGGAGAATATTAAAAATACCATGGACTGCCAAAAGAACAAATAAATCTGTATTGGAAGAAGTACAGCCAGAGTCTCTGCTCCTTGGAAGCCAGGATGGCTAAATTTCATCTCTCTTACATTGGACATATTATCAGGAGGGATCAGTCACTGGAGAAGGATATCATGTTTGGTAAAGTGGAGGGTCAGAGAAAAAGAGGAAGACCCCCAATGAGGTGAATTGGTACAGTGGCAGCAACAATGGGCTCAAATGTAGCAACAATTGTGTGGTTGGCCCAGGACTGGGCAGTGTTTCATTCTGTTGTGCATAGGGTCGCTATGAGTCGATACCAACTTGGTGGCATCTAAAAACAACAACAATATAGGTTATTCCATTGTCTTCTTGCCTATAGGTTTCTACTGAAAAATCAGTGCTTAGTTTTACTGATTCCTTTTTTGTAGGTAACTTTTTGGGTTTTTCTTAGTTGCTCTTAGGACTCTTTCCTTGTCTTGAATACATCTTGGTGATTTTCTTTTGGGATCTGTCCTTTTTGGGGTTCTTTCAGCTTCATGTATACTTATCTTCATGTCTTTCCTCAAAATAGGGAAATTTTCTTCCAATAACTCTTTTTTTTTAATGTTTTATTGTGAATTTTATGATAATTTACACAGGAGAACATTAGATATCCTATCATATATCGTTTCATTGCCATGGTTACAATCCCCTCCATGCATCATCAACCAACCAAAGGGTATATACCCTTCAAGCCTTCCCCCTGGTCATCAGCACACAGCCCCTCTCCCTCTCTGGGTCTAGTGTCCCCAGCCATTCCATCTCTCCATGTCAACGTCTGTGCCTCCATCTCTGGAGTTTTTGCTTCTCTGAATAGGGTCCTGCATTCTGCTCTTCTCCCTTGATGGTGAAAAATTAGGGACAGATGTGAGGGCTTTAATTCAGGGCATACACAGACTACCAAATATTTTGAAAACTACACAAACAAAAGTAGGCAAAATAGATGATGGGACATACTAAAAATGAAAAACTATGTGCATCAAAAGACTTCACAAAAGAGTGAAAAGGGAATCCACAGAATGGGAAAAATCTTTTGCAATGACACATCAGACTAGGGACTCATTTCTAAAATATGTAGCAAACTACAACACCTCTACAAGAAAAAGACAAATAACCCAATTTTAAAATGGACACAGGACATGAACAGACACTTCACCAAGGAAGAGATCCAGGCAGCCAACAAACATGTGAAGAAATGTTCACGATCACTAGCCACTAGAGAGATGCAAATCAAAACAACAATGAGAATTTGGAATTTGGAATTTACCCACAAGAAATATGAGCCATAACATGAGTAGATATATGCACACCAGTGTTCATAGCAGCACTATTTACAATAGCAAAAAGATGGCATAGCCTATGTGCCCACCCCCTTGAAGAATAATAAGGAGGCTGCAAGCCATCGCATAACATGGATGAACCTTGA
>NW_006408525.1:3936807-4015490 GCF_000296735.1 Chrysochloris asiatica | reverse complement strand
TGAATAATTATTATCAGGACTGATTGTGAGGGTTGAAAATCTAAAGGTGGACATTTTAAATCTAAAGGAGGGGAGTGATTAACTTTTCTGTCTAGGAGCGGAGGACCCTAGGACCATCAATGGAGAAAAGCGGAGAGCGGGATCCTACCTAGAGTAGCAATGAGGCCTGAGATGGAGGCAGAGAAGACGTCGAGAGATGGAGTGGCTGGGGACTTGGGATCTGGAGATAGAAAGGGGCTAAGGACTGTGTGTGTGTGGGGGGGGGGGTAGATTCTTTGCTGGTTACCCAGATGTGGGGGGTGGGGTGAGGGGAGGGAGGGGAAGGTGGAGCACAGGGTAGGGAATAGACACAGGATAGTTTAGGTGCTGGGAAGCGAGGCAATATACAAGAAGGGTGGGGAATGGAAGGAGAACCATTAGGCAGGTTTGCATGGGCTAAATGGGACAGAGGTAAATAATGATGTATGCACAACCTTGGTACAGCAGGGTTCTGGGATACAGGAATTGAGGGATGGTTGGAATGAGCAAAAGGGGAAAAACAATGTTAAAATGCTTGGCAGTCTTTTGAATCTTGGTTTCCCTGGCATACCATTATAAAATAGACACTTGAGGGGGAGAGAAAGGAATAGCCAGAAATATCACCATAGAAAGCTTGTAAGTCCGTCTTCTACCTATAACTCGATTGGAATACCTAAAATGGGACTACTATGTGCCCAGTGAAGGAGGCATCCTGTGGAGCCTCTGCATAAGACCAATAACTCGTATTAGACAATTGTCTCTGTCCTAGTCTCTTCTGCTTCTAGTATTCTGATCACCAGTAAATTATTCCTCTTCATGGTTTCTCACATAACTCTTAGGCTTTCTTTGGAGATTTTCATTCTCTTTTCTTTTAGTTCTTCTAAGCATACTAGTGTTTAGAGCTTTCTCTTCTTATTTGGGCTTACATTACTTCACATCTACTCCTTTGCCCTTTCAATGTATTGCCCATTTCTGAAATCTTTGTCTTAATCTTTTGGATTTCTAATGGCAAGTTTTCTATTGTCTCAAAATTTGCATTTATTTTGTCTGTGTGTTCTTGTTACATTTTCCTGAATTCTTCTAAAGTTTTATTGTGTTCTCCTTTCTTTCCTTCAATTTCTATGGATCTTTTGAATTCTTTTTCAGTTAGTTTTATTACCTTTGTTTGCTCAGAAATGTCTTCCAGCTCTGCATCTTGTTTGAGCCATTCTCTTGTTTCTTCATGATAGCTAAAATTTTCTATTGTCTCCATGGCATTGTGAGGTTGTATTTGTAAAAACTAACAGTGCAGGGGGGAAACATTTTCCTGGTCTTGTGCCATTCTTACTGTCATATTTGAGTCCATTGCTGCAACTGCTATGTCAGTTCATATCATTGAAGCTCTCCCTTTTTTTCCTGACCCTTTCCATATTTGGTGTTTTCCAGAGATTGGTCCTTCCTCATAACGTGTCCAAAGTATGTGAGATAAAGTCTCGCTATACTTGCTTCTCAGGAAGTTTGGCTGTACTTTTGGCTGTACTTCTTCTAAGACAGATTTATTTTTCTTTTTGTCCATTGCAAATCAAAATAACAATGACAGGAGCTCTGGTAGTGTAGTGGTTACGAATCGGGCTGTGAATCTCATGATTAGCAGTTCGAAACTACCAGCTGTTCCATGGGAGAAAGATGAGGCTTTCTGCTCCCATAAAGATTTACAGCCTCGGAAACCCTGTACAGGGTCGCAATGAGTCGGAACCGACTCCACGGCACATAACAACAACAACATTGTCCATTGTATTTTCAGTATTGTTCTCCAGCCATTTACTGAATGTGTTCTAGCCCTGCCCTTTGCTCTTTATCTAAGATTGAAAAAGCACCATAAAGGTGTGATCCTTTCTACTGAGCACCTTATTCTGTGCCCATCATCTGAGATAAGCTTATTCCTGTTACACTGAAGTTCGGAGAGACAGCTTACTTAGTTCATTCAGCCACTTAGTCTGAGAACCAGAATTTAAAGTCAGGTCTTACTGAGTCTAAAAGCCAAAGTTGTGCATACTTGTGTGAAACTTTTAAATTATTATTTTCTTGCCTCTTTTACTGTTCTGTCTTCTGAAAATTTAGCCCTGATATAAATTCTTACCTAGGAAATATGTGTTATCTATTACCCACATCCAAAGGGCTTGCCTTGGAAAATGGAAAATGTCTATTAGGATTTAAAGCCTTTGGAAATGTTTTTCTCTGCTGAGTTCCAGCCGTGTGAAATATCCCTGGTTTTTGTCTAGCCCGTGTACTGTGTACTCTTTATTCTATCCAGGTTTTGGGTTCTAGAGCTCTACCATGCTCCTATCTCCTCTGTGATGTAGGTGTTCTGAATTCTTTATTCTAAAATAGCTGTCTCAGAAATACCTCTGTAGAACAGAGAACATGTTTCACTGTCCAGTCCCCAGCAAGTGAGGTCTCTCAGTAATGTTTGTCTCGGCAGATTGCTTACTTACAAATGCAACAGTGGGTCTGCTGTATGCTCATTGTGTGGTCACCAGCATTTTAAATCTTCCCCCAGTCAGTGTGGACACCTCAGGCAGGTTTACTGGAAAATTCCAATTGCCATACTAAGATTCTGTTTTAAATAAAACAATTGCAAAGGAGCTCAAGTTTTTCAGCAGATGAACTTATTTTTAACAGAAAGCAGCTTTCCAAACTGAGAGATGATTTTAAATTTCAGGTGCATTCTCAGGATACAGGTGAGATTTTATTATGTGGAGATGTAAGCAGCTGTCCTACTATCAACTGGGGTGCTGGGAAACCTAAGCTTTTGGCAACCAAAGAGTGAGCTTGGGCTTTCTAAGCTGTTGTCAGTTTAGAATTGTTACATTCTTATAGTTTAATAATATGCACGTGTAGTTTTAAATTTTGGTGTGTATTAAATGCATTCTGTAGATTTTTGTTGTTGAGTTGGTTCCTATACACAGTGACCCTGTGTAGGGTTTCTAAGGTGGGTTTGACCATCATCCTTGCTGTTAACAGTCCCAGTGCTTATCCTGTAGCTCCATGTGGTTGTTGTTAAGTGCTGCCGAGTTGGTTCTGACCCATAGCAGCCCTGTGCTGGGTTTGTCAATCATCCTTACCATTACTCTCTCCAATTTGGGAGGTATTTTACAGATAATTCCTCATGGGCTCAGAAAGTTTTACCTGTCCTGAGGATGCACAATTAGCTTAGCTACCTTTTGTTTTTTGATTAAGGACATTTTCAGTTAACTGTATGTCACTATAAATATTGATCAAATGTTTTGGCCCCCAAAGAGAGATAAGTAGTGAAAGGGAAAAAACAACCCAATGCCACTCATCAACCACACCGCACACCAGATTGCCCGTCTAGAGACTTTTATTCAGGGTGAGGAAGAGAAAGGTGACCTCTGCCAGAGAAGGCAGGAGGCAGAAGAGAAGAGAGAAGAAAAGAGAGAGGAGTCAACGGGAAGGGAGTGGTCTTATATAGGTTCAACAAGAAGGGAGTGGTCATTGCTAGGGTGATTTAGCTCTGGCCTATCAAAAGCCATGTTACCCTTTAAACTATGTGCCCTTGTAGTTTAGGGCGGGGAAACAGAAACCTAAGATTACAAAATGGAGTTGAAGGGAGGGGAGAGGGAAAAACCCGGAAGGTACAGCCTAAAATGGCAGACCTGATATTGTAACAAAGTAGTACTTGTCTCATTGGCTATATTGATAATACATTGACTTCCTTTTACTTCTGTTTAATCCATATATTGTCTGTGAGGCGCTCTGGTGGTGCAGTGGTTAAAGCACTTGAAAACTAAGCAGAGGTTGGTGGTAAGACCCCACCAGCAGCTCCAAGGGAGAAAGATGTGGCAATCTGCTTTCCTAGAGGTTTACAGCTTTGAAACCCTTTGGGCCAGTTCTACTATGTCCTGTATGGTTGCTTTGAGTTGGGATGAACTTGCTGGCAATGGGTTTGGGTGTTTTTGGCACTGTGAAGACAAAGTGCCTGCCTTTGGAGCTTACAATATGGGGAAGATCAACTGTAAACAAATGTACTTAGAGGTGAAGACAGTCTCATGAAGGAAACTAAAAGACAGTGAGAAAGAGACAATGACTGGAGCAAATCCTCAAGGTAAGGTGATGACGAAGCCCCTCTAAGGAGGTGAAGTTTGACATGAAACCTGAAGGATGAGGAAGAGCCAGTGCAGAGATCCTGAAGGGAGGAAGGAGCTTGGTGTGCCCTAAGAACTGAAAGTTCACTATGGTTCAAGCTAGCGAGCAGTAAGAAAAGTAGCAAGATATGTGGGGGGGCAGGAACTTTGATTCTAAAATGCAATGGGGAAGCCACTGAAGAACTTTAAGGGTGTGTGTAGGATTGATAGTGGATGATGTCTTGTGGAAAAAGAACTGGAGAAGGGGCAAGAATTGAAGCTGGGAGACCTTTAAGAGACTGATCTTCATACAAGACTGAAAATACTGTGGAGCGCACAGTCAGTGCCCTCAGGGAGATTCTATTCTAGTTAGAGGAGGCAGTTCACAAATTAATAATAGCAGCTTATATTAAGTATTATGTAGAAAATTTGAAAAAACAGCTGCCTTTGAGTTGATTTTGACTCATGGCCAGACTAGAACTGTGTTCCAGATGATTTCCAGTCCATTCTGCTATTGTTGGGCATTCATTTGGCTTGTTTTCAGTTTGGGTCTATTGCAGTAGTGCTGCCTTGAATAGTCTTGTATACAATGTATTTCTGTTGTAGAATACCTTTCTGGAAGTAGAATTGGAAAGCAAAGACATGGTTGGTTGGTTGGTTGCATGGATGGATGGATGATAATGTATAAAAGTGTTATGTATATATCTTTATCTATCCTAAGCAATTGTTTGTACCAATTTATTAGGCTTCCAGTGGATTAAGAGTTGGACTGCTAGCCCCAGTACCAGCCCTCCTTGGGAGAAAGATGAGACTTTTGCTCCCATAAAGATTTAAAGCCTTTGGAACCCTATGCAGAGTTGCTATGAGTTGAAACTGATTCTGCAACACATAACCACCAGCAATGCACTAGAGTTCAGTTGCTTTACATCTTTACCAACACTTGATAGTGGTTGTTTGGTGGTAGCGCATATGGTTTTATGACAAGGAAACGTTTATAAAATCTGGGAAATCCTGAAACATGCCCATATGTTGATGGGAAATTTCCAGTAGAAATGGAGAGCAAGTGCTCAGAGGTGGGCTACAGAGTAGACAGAATGATTTTTTTAAAAATATGATCAGGTACACTTCTCTTAAGGAGTCCTGATGTGGCGCTGTGGATTAATGCATTGGACTTAAATGTCTGTTTGAACCGTGAGGTCAGCGGTTCAGGCTCACCAGCTGCTCCTTGGAAATCCTATACAGGGTTGCTATTAGTCAGAACCAACTCAATGGAATTTAATAATAATAACACTTCTCTTAAAGCATATAACAAGGCTTTAAAAACTTTGGAAAAATGGAGTTCAAAGATAAATGGGTTTTTCCCACAAACTTGTTGAAAGCCTCTTTGTACAGACCATAAACTTCAGAGATTAAGCAACCTGGGTTTAAATCCTTGCTTTACTTACCTCTAGCTATGACCTTTGGCAAGTTACCTATGTCTCTGAATCTTGGTTTTCTTTCCTGAAAATGGGAAGAACAAATCTACCATGCCAAAATTGTTGTGAGGATGACTTGAGAAACAGGAGGTTAACGTACCAGCTCAGTGCCTGATAGATAAAAAGCATTCTGATTGTAGAATATTGGCTATGCATTTTCTTCTTTCCATCTCAAAATATGTAATTAACTTATTAGTTATTTCAAGGAGGTTTAACTAAGTCATATTGATAGACTTCACAGCATTTCCTTTCAGAGCCATTACAGTTTTTCTTTAATTGCTTTTTAAGGATAAGATAAAAGATGAAGCTAAGCCCATTCTGTATTAATGATCCATAACATGGAATGCTTTTCTGTATTCACTTACAGCATAGTTGCTTTTAACCATTCCAGGAATACAGTAGTGACAGTAGACAGAGTACAGAGTACCCTCAATGAGCTGGAGATGCTTCTGTAAGCCTTACTGTATATCCATTTTCTGATTTGCTGTGTCAGAAACATCCTTCTTCACACTTTTGTGGCTCATGGGTTATAGTGCCCACTTACTATTTCATGTCTCTGGGGTTTAGTGGGAATCTCTTATCCCACTTTTAGTGTATCAGGCTATCTGATGGTGTTGTTAAGTGCCTTCAAGTGTGTTCCAACTCATAGTGACCCTGTGTAAAGTTTTTGAGGAGCAACTGGTGAATTTGAACCACTGACTTTGTGGTTCAAACCAACCTTGTAGTCCAGTGCAATATCCCACAGCGTCACAACCATGCCAGTATGACTGCATGAATCTTAAGAAACAGGCATCATTGCACCAACCTCAGCACCAGAGACTCCTGGGGGTGGGGGGAGGTATGTTAAATTCTGTGGAATCAGTTTTGATTCAGAGCGACCCTGTGGGAGCAGGAGGTCTCATTTTCTCTTGAGGAGAGAGTGAATGGTGGGCTTGAACTGCTTGTCCTTGTGGTTCATAGTCTTATGCTTATCCTGTGGAGCCACTGTGTACCCTGGGGACATATGAGAGGGCTTCAAAAAGTTTGTGGAAAAATTCCATTATTTTTTCTTTCCCTTTTTCCATGAACTTTTTGAAACTCCCTTCTATGTGCCCCACTAATTGTATCAAAATTTGTTACCTCAAAAAAATATATATTTTTTTTCATTTCATTCAGAATGCCTCCTGTTATTGAAAACACACAGTTCCAACAAAAAATTCAAAACAGAAAATAATTTGGTCTTGAAAAGGTTAAAGTTGGGAAGCATTTTCGTTAGATACTTAAAATAGTTTCTATAAAGTCTTACTACAGTGGATTTACTATAAATGTACTGATTTTAAGATATAGTGTGTGCACCTGTGTCAAGCCTGTTATTGCAGTATCTGGGCACACAGAGCAGTTAATTAAAATCTCAACAGAGTGGGTGAGAGCAGTGGGGACCTTAATGCTGAGCTTGGTAGTTAGAAAGGTGGTTTGGAGTTGCACTACAAACCAGTACAGTTTTACTAGGACCCTGACATTGTGACCCTCCCCCGCCCTTCTCTCCTACGTCTTCATGGGAAAGTTCATGACACCACTAATTCACTTGAAATTATTTGCCTTGGGCAGGTGAACAAGTGGAGAAGTGACTGTTTAAGGAAAATTACATTATCTACCCTCTTGCCTTTAACCATGGCTCTGCTTAGTTTACCTGAAATAGGTCATCCATCTTACCCTGTTCTCTGTAATTTTCCTGTTCATCAGGCCTAAGTCTTCGAAGTAACACAGCATACCTATCAACCTGACAGAATTCCCATGTGCCAGCTAGCCATGCTCGCATCGTACCAATGGGTTCTTGCATAAACAATAATGACATTTTCTTGTGCATTCCTTCTATATCCCTCTTCTTTCTCCCCCTCAGGCAAAGTAGAAGAGGAAAGGCTGGCAGGTTTCAGAACAGCTCAGTAGGAGCGCAGTCAGAGACTACAGTTTGAGGATTAAATTCCAGGTCCATCTTTTCTGAAGAGCGTGAGAAGGAATTTTCAAGTCTTCAGTGAAGATTTGATAGCAGTTTTCTTTTAAGATCAGGAGGAAGTTTGCAGATCAGAGAGTTGTCACCGTAGGGAAAGTTCCTTACGATGCCCACAGTTGGTTCCAGTTTCAGTCCTTTAGTTATATAATCAGATTCTATTTGTGTGTCAGTTTAGGGATGGAGAAGAAAACCCCAACCACCATAAAGGCAAAAAACTTACTCTCCTGTCAGGTCGATTCCAACTCCTAATGACCTGTTAGAGTATAAATGCTCCAGAGTGTCAGTAAATCTTTAGGGGAGCAGATAGCCACATCTTTCTCCCTTGGAGTGACTGGTAGGTTTGAATCACCAACCTTGTGGTTACCAAGACCAGCACTTAAGCCACTGTGCCACCAGGGCATCTTTTAGGAATGAGAGATGTGAAAACAAACCTATGAGGCATCTCTCCTCTGTCACAAGGGCTCTCTATGAATCAGAATGGACTCAGCAGCACCTAACAACAGCAAACAATGAATCGATTGACCCTGCACTCTACTGATGCCTCAGTATACCCCTCAGTTTTCAACTCAGTCACCTTGACTAGGAAGACTTCTAGACTCTTCTTGCCTCAAGACTGGGCTACATGACCTTGCTGAGTGCTTCCAGGACATCTGGCATACTTTAGTTCATAGCACCAATCAGACTCTCTTTTCAATGCTCATTGACTCATCAGTTCCCCTAAAGTAGGGCCTTGAATGGTGTAAACAGTTTGCTCTTGACTTCTAATCCAAGGGTTAGTGGTTCTCCGTGTTGCAGAATAAAGGCCAGGTAGTCTACTTCCTTTCCTGGTGACTTACTTCCTTAGATAACAGTCATTGAAAACCCTATGGAACACAGTTCCACTCTAAAACACGTGGGGTCTCTGTGAGCTCAACAGTAACAGGGTGGGTTTTTTAAGGGCAGGTTGCTTTCTCTCTAAGAATTGACTTGTTTCTCTCTAAAAATCCTGGCCTGAAATTCTAGAGCACACAATAGATGTACAACTCTTTGGAGCATGTTCTTTTATTGTGATTCAAGTTATAGGTTGTTGTTGTTAAGTGCCGTCGAGTTGATTCTGACCCATAGCGACCCTGTATAGGGTTTCCAAGGATCAGCTGGTGAGCTTGAACCACCAACCTTACAGTTCAAACAACTTTGCAGTCTGATGCATTAGCCCACAGCGCCACAACAGGACTCCAGGTTATAGGTTGTTGTTATGTGCCGTGGAGTCGGTTCTGACTGACTCATGGCGACTCTGTACAGGGTTTCCGAGGCTGTATAATTCTTTACAGGAGCAGACAGCCTCATCTTTCTCCCAAAGAACGACTGGTGGTTTTGCGCTGCTGACCTTGAGGGTAGCAGCCTGACTTGTAACCACTACGCTACCAGAACTACGGGCATAGAGGCTGGGATTTATAGCACATGATTTTGGGGGGCACACAATTTAATCCATAAAATAAATGACATTACTAAAATGACCATTTTTTCCTCCACCTCCTGAAATAGCCCTGAAGAGAAGTTGAATTTCAACAGAGGGCTTTCCAGATTGACTGGAGTACTTTTTGTTGATCAAGATAGGAAATGTTCCTTTTTGATATTTAAATATACGACCATAAGAGTCAAAGCTTAGGCTCTCTGCTCCTCCCTGTTCCACAGTCAGCAGCAGCAGCAGCAGCAGCATCGCTGAGACATGATGGAGAAGGTCAGAGTCAACAGATTATTGGGCACCTGGTCACCAGGGCTGCCGTTATACTGGCAAAGTGGAGGCTGTTGCCATCAACGACCCCTTCATTGACCTCAACTATATGGTCTATATGTTCCAGTATGATTCCACCCATGCAAAGTTCAATAGCACTGTCAAGGCTGAGAACAGGAAGCTTGTCATCAATGGGAAGCCGTTCTCTGTCTTCCAGGAGCGAGATCCTGCCAACATCAAATGGGTTATGCTGGTGTTGAATATGTTGTAGAGTCCACTGGTGTCTTCACACCTTGGAGAAAGTTGGGGCTCACTTGGAGGGTGGTGCCAAATGGGTGATCATCTCTGCTTCTGCTGCTGATGCCCCCATTTTGTGATGGGCGTGAACCACGAGAAATATGACAGCACCCTCAAGATTATCACCAATGCCTCCTGCACCAACTGATTGGCCCTCTCTGGCTAAGGCCATCAATGACAACTTTGGCATTGTGGAGGGACTCATGACCCCAGTCCGTGCCATCACTGAGACTCAGAAGACTGGATGGTCCCCTCTGGGAAACTGGTGTGATGGCTGGGGGGCTGCCCAGAACATCATCCCTGCATCTATCAGCTCTGCCAAAGCTGTGGGCAAGGTCACTCCTGAACTGAACAGGAAACTCACTGGCCTGGACTTCTGCGCCCCCATTCCCAACATGTCTGTCGTGGATCTGACCTGCCATCTGGAGAAAGCTGCCAAATATGACTTCAAGAAGGTGATGAGCACTGGTGAGGGGTAGTGAGGGAAAAACAGTAATGAAGCTTCAAGCTATGTCCTACCACATTCAATTTCTTTGTGATCCTGGGTGTAGACCTGGTTGGCCAGCAGTATGGCAAGACCTGGGGACTCCTGAGTCAGTGACATAACCACAAAGGACTAGAGTGGAGAGTGAAACATCCATCTGATAAGAAGTGAGTGGATATGCACAAGAACATTCACACTGTCAGATAGTACCCACTTGACCTGGCTTCAATGGCTGGATGATCAGAACTTAACTAGAAAAGAAAGAGGAAAAAAAGAGTAATCTGATACAATTTGGTGAACTTGACCAACACCTATGGATGCAGTAGCTCAAAAGGGGGAACAAATTTTTACAGTGAGGATCATTCCTACCCCCTCCATACACAGAGTAGACAGGGATGGGCAACTTGGACATTGGCTACCCAAAATAGGGGGGGCTGGCTACAAAGGCAAGAAGTGACTGACTGGCTTACAAGCTTTCAAGAGGGAATCTAGATCCAGAGGGTGGTTCTTGCAGAAGGCAGTATCTCCACTGAGTAGTATCCAGTCTGGGCAGCATTGATGAAAGGAGATGGGGATAGGACTCTAGTGGTACAATAGTGAATAATTGCTGTCAGGACCAACAGTGAAGGTTGGAAATGTAAAGGTAGATATTTTGTAGCAAAACAAGGGGAGTGGTTAATTTTGCAATCCAGGAGCTGGAGGGCCCTGGAACCATCAAGGGAGAAGAGCCACAGGCAGGCTGGAGTGCATGACCGTACCCAGAGAAATAGTGACACCAGAGATGGAGGCAGAGAGGTGGAGAGATGGAGTGGCTGGGGACTCTAGACCCAGAGAGGGAGAGGGGGCTTTGTGCTGACGACCTAGGTGCAGGCTTGCAGGGTATATACCCTTTGGTTGTTTGATGATTACATGGAGGGGATTGTAATCATGGTAACGAAATGATATACGATAGGGTGAGTGTTCTCCCATGTAAACTACCACATAATTCACAATAAAACTTTTTTTTTAAAAGGAAAACAAAAAAGATTGCTCCTTGGGTTCCACTTCACACATGCACTGATTTATTTCAAACACGACGTGTTTACACATGCCTCTGCAGTCAGTGGACAGCTGCAGACAAGTTCTTTCAGTCAGACACTCTTCCTAGTCTCGTTAGGGAGTCTTCCATATTACAGTCCATATTACATATTACTTCCATATTACAGTGCAAAAAAAATGTGGTGAAGCAGGCATCAGATGGTCCCCTACAAGACATCCTGGGCTACACTGAAGACCAGGTAGTCTCCTGTGACTTTAACGGTGACACCAACTCATCCACCTTTGATGCTGGGACTGGCATTGTACTCAAAGACCGTTTTTCAAGCTCACTTCCTGGTATGACAGTGAATTTGGTTATGGGTGGTGGTCCTTATGGTCCAGGTGCACATGGCCTCCTAGCAGCTCTAGCAACCGCACTAGAGGAAGGGAGAGGCACTCACTTGCTGGGGAGTCCTTACCCCAACTGGGTCTCCCAACATATTGAGAAGCTCCCATCTCAATTTATGTTCCATCCAGGTCCCCTGGAGAAGGGGAGGGACTTAGAGAGCCCAGCCTTGTCATGTGTTATCCATATAGTACACTGTACCCAGCCCCCCACTCTAAAAAAAACCCACAAACAAACAAAAAGTCAAACCTTAATTTACTGATTTCAGTGAATCTGTTCTGTTAGACTGAGCAGGTCTAAGATGTTAGAAGCTTTCCATCTACCTCCTTTCCATAATAAACCCCCTCCTCCCAGACACACGCACACACCCCTTGGGATAGACATAGTTCTCCACATAACGTGTGTAATAAGATAATGGCATGTTTTAAGTCTTGTCACAGAGGCAGGTCCCTCTTTTAAGAGCAACCAAATACTTGAACAGGTCGGAGACTTCTTTCCCACGTTTAGAGGAGGAGATAGTTAAGGATAGAACCAATGTTGAGAGACTAAAAACATTATTTAGGAAAATGGGATCTTGTACTCTAAGTGAAGTCTCATAGCAATATGGCTGAATTGTGCTCTAGTGCCTGAAACCCTTGGGGGCAGGGATATTGTGTGTGTGTGTGTGTGTGTGTGTGTGTGTGTGACAGAGAGAGCACGGCGCACAAGCCCTCTCCCCGACCCCAGCTGGTTTGACCTTAAGTGCTCATTTAAACACATCAATTTAAATAGAAGTTACAATTGGTCAGCTTTCCAGGTTTTTCCTGCTGATTTTCCCTTACCCACTTTGTGGCAAATCTACCTCTTGGGGAAAATGTGTGCAATGGAGGTTCCTTCCATGGGAGAAGAGCTTGTTTTCTTCTTGACTGAAATTCACTTCCCTTTTCCTTTTTATTTCATTCTCTCACCTTTCTCCTGCTGTCTTATCTTTGGCTAGATCTACTGTCAGTCACCTCAGCTCTACTTTGATCAAAGAGGTGACCTGTCTCCTGCCCAGAGGTATTCCATGTCCCTAATCACTTAAAATTGAAAGTACCATGGGCTGTCAAAAGAACAAACAGATCTGTGTTGTAAAAGTGCGGCCCCATAGTGTTCCTTGGAGGCCAGGATGGCCAAACTTCGTCTCTCATACTTCGGACATATTGTCAGGAGGGACCAGTCACCGGAGAAGGATACCATGTTTGGTAAGGTCAGAGAAGAAGAGGAAGACCCCTAGTGAGACGGATTGGCAAAGTGGCAGCATCAGTGGACTCAAATGTGGTAACAATTGTGAGGTTGGCCCAGGATCAGGCAGTGTTTCATTCTCTTGTGCATAGGGTGGCTATGGGTCGGTACTGACTCGATGGCATCTAACAACAACAATCACTTGATCGCATTTCTTTTTAACACTAGCCAGTCCTCTATTTATTCCCTTCATCCATTACCAGCTTCTCTTGTATAATTTAAGCCTTTTGGAGTTTCCTCTGCTTTCTGTGATTATGTCTACATTTATCTTAGTGGCTCTGTTATTGTTAGGTGCTATCAGGTTGGTTCTGACTCCTAGCAACTCCATGCACCGCAGAACAAATCACTTGGCTGGTCCTAGGCCATCCTCACGATTGGTACCCTTGGCCCGTTGTTGCTTCTACCATGTCAATCCATCTTGCTGTGGGTTTTCCTCTTTTTTACTGACCCTATGACTTCTATCCAATTTTCCTAGATTCATACTTAATACCTACCATGTTCTTATTATTAATGGATATTTGTAGCTGTTTCTTCTCATTTTGGGTTGTGCCCCATCAGCCAATGAAGGTCCTGAAAGCTTTGCTCCATCCACATCAGTAAACTCTTAACTTTGAGGAGACAGTTCTTTTCTAGTTGTATTTTAAGTGCCTTCCATCCTGAGGGGCTCATGTCAGACCATGTTCTGCTGCTTTTCTCAAGGTTTTCAGTACTTAGCCATTCAGAAGTGGTCTGTCTCTCCTTCTGCCTAGTCTGTCTTAGTCTGGAAGCTCTGCTGAAACCTGCCCCCCCCCTCCCCCCCGTGACCCTGCTGGTGGTATTTGAAATAGCAGTAGCATCGCTGCCAGCCTCACAGTGACACACAAGTCACCACAGTACAACAGACTGACAGATGAGTGTTGGCCCTGGATTCCCCTTAGTTATGGCTTACTGCCTTCTCTCTTCCCTTAGTTATGGCTTACTGCCTTCTCTCTTCCCTTCACAGTCAAATTTCTTTTTTGTTGGGAGTCTTCAAATCCTCACTTTTCCCGAAACTGATCTGACACAGAGAGAGCACACTCATGCTTTCTGAAGGCTAAGTCCTGTGGGCATATTACATTCCACATTAACTCTCTGGGTCATTTGGCAGTGTTGTTGGTTCAGAACCCTCTTCCAGTTGTTCCACCTCTTTCAACGTTTTTTCCTTGTCTCTTCAGCTGGTTAACTTTCCTCTGCTTATTGTCCTTATTCTCAGAAGTTCTCCCAGACCCTTTCTGACCCAGACTATCTGTCTGCTCCGTGTCCTGCTGCACTCTGGATTTAAATACTTTCCGGTAGACTGAAGATTCCCAAACGTTTATCTTCAGCCCACACCCTCCCCTCTGTGCTTTATAGCCACCAGGATTTTCTGTGGGTATAATATTTTACCACACCTTCCTCCTTTACGCGGATACCTACTTTCTCTTCCTGGCCTTATCTCAAGTAATGAACCCATGATTTCTCCTATTGTCAAAGTCAGAGATCCTGGAATTCATCCTGTTCCGGATGTCAAAGATCTGCCTAGTTTTTTTGCTCGTATCCTCATTTCTTGCCAATACTACCAAAGTATCTTTAGGATCCATTCTCCTTGCTGCTTACTACCCTAACTGCCTACTCTAAAACTCAAATAAGATCATGAAACTTGCCTGCCCCTCCCCCCAATAAAATCCAGATTCCTTACCATAGAAGCCCATGTCCTTCAGGTTCTTCCATAACACGAAACTCATCTAGCCCGCTGATCCCTGATCCAGTTAAGTATTTTGTAGTTTCTTTGATGCCAGGGCACATGTGAAAATTCCTTCTACTACTGGTTTTCTGGTAAACCCCTACTCAATCCCATATGAAGATAGAGGGTGTGGAACCTCATTTGAGAAGTCTTTTTTTAACTTTACTTCATCTCCATAGAACTGATCTGTAACCCCCCACATACTGTGCAAATTTCTGTTAACACACATTCCAGAGTTTCCATTTGGATCTTGCATTTCTAGTTTTCTTCCTGTAATGTGGACGCCTTAAAGGTGGACACACTCACCTAGTCCTGGGAAGAGAGGGTACTGCCTTCAGTAAAGGTTGCATGCTTTATGCATGCATAAGAGCAGAGAGTTTAATAGAAAACCATGAACAATCATAGTCAGGCATACTATATATAGTTCAAAAAATCAAATAGTAATTATGGGGAAATTGCTAGGTTCATAAGAATTATAGTTAAAAGCTTCGTTCTAGTGATTGACTGTTGACTGTTGACTTCATGGCGTACAGCCTGCAGAGTGTCCAGAGAAGGGTTATGATTTGTCAGAGATAAGTACAGACCTTCATAGTAGAGCAAGGCTTGGGGCCCAAGCCTGATCCCAAGCCCCTTGATCTTTAGATCAGGACATTGTCTGTCTCATACTTCTTTCAGTATATGATTTGAAGAATTGCTTAATTCTTCTTCCAGAGGGTTACTAAGCCTCTGGAAGAAGAATTAAGTAGCTTACTCCCAAATATCTCATTTTAAAAGTTGCTCTTTATTATTCCATGTGAACTATTCATAGCAAATAAAGCAGATGAGATCCTTGTCTTCTGGGAACTAGAGTCATCAGACAAGTTAGAGTGAATCAGGGAGAAATGTTTTGTACATGCTGAAAATGGAATGCATATGTGGTTAGTTAAGACTCAAGTATTGTATAAGATTTATTCATTCAGCAGTTCTTGTTAAACCACTTGTCTACAGGGCATTGTAAGAACTGTCACAGTCCCTGTTCTCATGGGTCACAGGGAGACAGGTATTCATCAGAGATTTCTACAGATGTGAGTGAATTCTATCACAGATGATGTGTGGGAAAGCTTTAAAAAAATAAAAACCTTAATGAAGCTAGGAGGCTTAAGGTGTATGACCCAGTTACGTTTCCTTTGGTCCTCATTCTTTCCCTTTATAACATGTCATGAGTTCCCTCAGCTCTCCATGTCTGTGAGCTAAGAAAGTGCCTTTGTTAAAACAGTGAGTCAGAAAGTACTGTTCTTGGGTGTGTGCTGATTATCAGATTCTGATTCTAAGTGTCTCATTTAGTATCTCTGAAACAGTTAGGCTCAAAATGTCCGTATTGACTGCCATAGTGCATAGATAGAGAAAAACACACTGTTAGTACAGCCGTACTTGGCATTGTAGTGAGCCTTCTTTTAATCTTTAGCTTATTGTAAGATTTGAGAGGCTGCAGAGGGTATGGTTGTAGATGGTCTGGTGTATATGGGCATGGTTGCTGTCTCCTGGCAGGTGGAAAAGAGTAGAAAACACACACAATAAAGCAAAACAGAATATACAAACAGGCAACTAGCAATGAAAAGAGAAAATACCAAAGGAGAATAAATAAAAACAGGCAGCAATCAAAAAAAAAAAAAAAAAGAAAAAAATAGAAAAGAGGGATAATAAAATGGAGATATAGAAGAGATAAAAGGAAGGGAAATAAAAAACACTTAAAGAGACCAGGGCTAGGGAAGATGAAAAGAGAAAGAGTAATGAGCAGTAAAGGAAGACCAAAAGGTAAAAAAGAAGGTAAATGAGAAACAAAAGAAGGAAAAGCAAAAGTGGAGATAGGATAAAATTCAAGGAGAAGAAGTAAAACAATGAAAGGAAAAAACACAACACCCCCTTGCTCCCACAAAAACAAACTAACAAGCAAACTAGTGTAGCTGTTGGAACTGGAGAGGAGCTTATGAGAGGATGTGGGAGGGCTGGGACAGCTGAGTTGTTGGCCTTAGATGTGTTTCCTATAGGTCCTAGGGTTACCGATATTCAGTGCACTCAATCCAGAAGTAGTTCCAGGTGGCCCTTGATGGAGGCAGGGTGTCTGGTTATGAGGGTGTTTGTTAGACTAATGCTGGTCTGGTGGTTCTATGGGTTGTTTAGGTATGAAGCTGAACCTGTCTGAATCCAGACAGCAAAGAGGCACAGCCAACCCCCACCTCACACTGGTGGGGCTCACAACCACTTGGCTCTGAATTCCCAGAGAGCAGGGTCTGCGCTGGGAGGTGGATGATGGTGGAAGTTGACCCAGCCCTTTGGTCACCAGGTGAGCATGGGGGGAAAAAGAAGGAATCACACCCTTTTCATTGCCTATATGAATCTCCTCTGCCAGGCAACCAACCTACTGTCGCCTAATCTCACAAATGTTCAAGATGGTCGTGCCGATTTATGGCCAACTGTTTACCAGTGAGTCTTCCTCTCACTATCTCTGCTCAGCTTCTCCTCCCAGCAAGCACTAAGTCCGTTTCTCTAGCCATTCCTCTGAAGTTCAGGGTTCCAGGATTTTCATATGTGTCTGTTGTTACATTTGGTCTCGCATAGAGCTCTGGTGGCGTAGTGGTTACAAATAGAGCTGCTAATATCACGGTCAGCAGTTTGAAAATACCAACTTTTCCGTGGAAGAAAGATGAGGCTTTCTGCTCCTGTAAAGATTTACAACCTCGGAAACCCTGTACAGAGTTGCTATGAGTTGAAACTGACTCCATGGCACATAACAACAAAAATCTTTGTTGTAGAGGGTCTGCCACCTTGCTGGAAGACATAAAATGTTTTTGTTTCATAAAGATTTCTGTTTTGTAGCAACACTGTGACTTATCCTGGTATAGCTTCTTAGATTGGGGTACAAATTACAAGAGTAGTTTACCTGGTGGATAGGAGGAAAAATCAAGGGGCAGCATGGTATAGGGAAAAGAGCATTGGGTTCAGAGTCTGAAGATGTGGGGTTGTAGACTCTTAGCTCTGTATATAAACTATACCCATGTGACCTTGACTTAGCTTAGGTGGTCTCATTTTCCCATGGTTGGTGCATAACATTATATGTGTATGATGAAAACACTGAACTTTATCTGAGTTCAAGGAGCAAGGCCCTATTCCTGAAAAATGTAGCTGTCAGGCCAATTGTATTTGCTAAGGTAAGAAACTGTTTGAAGTTAGATCTGAGATTTAACCCTAAATCAGGGATCAGCAGCCTTGTGCCAGTTTGGCAATCTGCAGCATTCTTGCAGAGCAGGTGCCTATACATACCTCTTCTGTGCAACAACAGGCCAGTAGTGGTAGAGGAGGTGGCAGGCAACCTATGGCCCCTGAAAACATACCCTCCCATCAGCTCTGGTGAGGATGGAGTAACCCTACACACCTATACCCTGGAAATGAAGCAGTAGTAGAGAGAGGTATGTCAGAAGGCTGACATTTTTCTTTCTCCCATAACCAGATTTTATAATGTGGGCAACTTGCTGCAACTGGTTCTGCCTGGATGGACAGCCTGAAGAAGCCCCACCACCCCAGGGAGCCAGGACGCAAGCCTATTCCAATCCTGGATACAGCTCCTTCCCTTCCCCAACAGGCTCTGAGCCCAGCTGCAAGGGCTGTGGGGCCCACTTTGCCAGCACAGCCAGGAAGGTGAGTGTTAGAGTTTCTATCTGCTCTGCTGCTATAAGCTCAGGGCCTCAGGCCTGCTGTCTTACCTTTGCTGGTACCCCAGACTCTCATCACCTCATAGAACTGTCCATGAAAGACTAACCTAAGCAAAAGCAAAGCATCTGAACATAGCTCTGGAGCCACATGGGCCTGAGTTCAGATAGCAGCTTTGTGGACTTAAACTGTCTGTGATTCTTTCCCCCATCTATAAAATGGGGATGATAATGATACCTGTCCTACAGTGTTGTTGTGAGAATCGAATAAACTGTGAAGTAAGCTATGAAGGGTGCCCAGTGTGATACCTGGAACATAGCCAGCACTCAGTATTAGTGCCTTTCCTTAGCCACAATCATAAACGCTTTAACTGCAACACATTCTTTTTATCTAAAGCAGTGTCAAGGACAGGACACCTCAGGTACACCAAGACCCTAACAAGACAGATTAGAGCTTATTTACTGTAGCTGATTTTGTTTGAATTGCTGGGTAACCATGCTTCCCAGATTGGCTAGAAGGAAAAAACAGTCTTGGCTGAGTAATGAGGTGTGGGTGTGGGCCATCCCTTTGTCAATGCCGGGGAGACAGCATGTTCTCTGTGGTCAAGCAAGACTGGGGCAGAGGGTGAACTCTGACCTGGATAAGGAACTGCATTCTGAAACCGCTCTTCTGCAAGATGAGATTTGCAGTCTAGAATGGGTGGGTGAATATGATGTTAAAATGGTGATAATGGGAAGTTGAGAGGAAATATATATATATTTTTAAGTATATGTTTCCTTTAATCCGCATAGTAACTATGTGCTGTAGCTTTTAACCCTAACTCACATTTTACATATGGGAACCTAAGGCTCAGAGTTTAAAATGAAAAAAAAAAACTATATATTTCAAGTTCCTGAGGATTAGCTAAAGAGGCATTAAAACATCCATTCTTTTCTCTGTGCTTTGTAGCGCCCCCGGGCCCACATAGTCATTAAGTGGCAGAACTGGGATTCAAACCTAGGTCTTTGTACCACCTCCTCCAGATGCTAGAATGCAGTGTTGACCATGCACCCTTCTGTACCTTTAGGCTGATACAGGATTGGCATTTTGCCTTGTGCTGTAGTGCAGTGAAAGGTGTCAGATAGCTGAGCTTTGTTGTGATTTGCTTGGCTACCCCGAGTCACTGTGAGAATTCAGCCAGAGAGACTGCTTCAAGTGAACAGAGAGCTGTGACGGGGGGTTGAGGCAGTAGATTGAGACTGAATCGGAGAGAAGCAACTCATTGCCACATGAATGTTCCTCAGTAATGAAAGGGAAGTGATGTTACTGGGCACTTGTGTATTGACACTGTGCTTGGCACTCATTTTGCATTATCTCATTGAATCTTCATAACAAGCTCTGAAGAATGTATTGTTATGTATCCCCATTTTATAGATGAAGAAATGGCTCATTTTTATCTAAGGCAGTAGTTTCAAATATTCTTCATGTGCAGCAGGAGTGGATAGCCAGATCCCTTGCTGTTTCTATGGTTTGACACTGAAAAAGCTGGGAACTACTGCTGGTAGAAGTGGAAAGGTAATTGACAAGAAAGGAATAGGAATGGTCCTTGTGTAAATGAGACAACATGAGTTTGCAGAATTGTTTTTATCTTTTTTTTTTTTTTTAAACATCAGTTATACTCTGTGAGTGGAAATGGGGAATCTGAAAAGAGGGCAGTGGTGGTGATCTAGGCTTGGGGATTAACATGGTAAGCATGATGAGGGAGCCAGAGGATCTAGAGTTCTTGACATTTCTCAGGTAGAAGAGAGAATGTGGGCAAATGAGGAAATTACCCCAAAGAAAAGAGAATGATGGTTAGGTGAGAATGGAAAGACATTATTTTTCTTTATAGTGGTTACCACAGCCTGACAAACATTCTTATTTATTGTCTCTTCTTAGTTTGGGCACATTAGAAACAAGGAATTCTTTGTCAGTTTTGTTCATAACTGTATCCTCAGTGCTCAGAACAGTGACTGACATGTAATAGATAGGCAATACACTGTAAAACAATGAATGAATGAATGGACAGATGAAATTGAGAACACTCTGAAAAAGAGGAAGTAGGTCAAAGTTTCTGTTTGTATTACTCCCTGGTTGGCAATTCAATGCTGCATATTAACACTGAGGGCCCAATTCTGTACCAGCAGCCTGCTAGTTGCTAGCTTAACAACAACAACAATAGCTGGCTACATAAGTTAGGTGCCAGGGAATCAAACAATGTTGATTAAATTGAGACATAAGATGAGCATTTTAGCTGGATGAACATTTTTTTAAAACAACTTTTTATTGTGAACCAAGTGAAAGTTTGTCGATAAGATCATCAATTTTATAGTCAACAGATTACACCCTGTTTCCTCTCAGTGATCGCAGTCCCCTCCATTCAGCAACAGTTATCCCGCTTCCTCCCTGTGCTTCCTGTTGGCCAGGAACGATTTATTGATTTGCAAAGCATTGGCAGAATGCTTTGCAACTAGTTTGGGACAAGTGCAGGATGTATCTGAGAACTGTGAATGGCCTGGTTGGCCAGAGTACAGGCTTAGGGTCTGGTAGTGAAGGGAAGGGCCTGACGGCCATTTGTAGCCAGCAAACAAGGAGTCATCCGAAAGAGTTTGAATGAAGGCACAACAGGATCAGTCCTAATTCAAGCAGCTAACTTGACCTCCTTAGGAGACTCGTTTAATGGAGTGCCTAGGAGTACCAGTTAGGAAGCTTTTGTATGCTGGGCTGGTGGGGAAGGGGCTGATAGATATTCATTCAGTGAGCAACTCTTTGTGCCAGGCCCTGTGAAGCAGTAGGTGTTACCCCATTTGATAAGGGAAAAGTCAGACCCAGCAACACTACATTATGTAACTTCCAAGTTACAAGGCCACACAGCCATTAGGTAGCAGGGCAGAATTTGATCCAGTACCATCTGGCTTCCAGAGTCCTGGTGTGGTGCTGTAGGATCAGCACTGGACTGCTAACTACAAGATCAGCAGTTCAAACCCACCAGCTGTTCCTTGGAAACCCTAGACAGACAGAGTCACTATGAGTCAGAATTGACTCCAAGACAACACTTAGCAGCAGCACCACCACCATCGTTTGGTTCCACAGCTTGCTCTTTATCCAGGATACCCCTTTTCAGAGGAAAAGGGTGAGTCGGAGGTGACAGGCTGTAGGCCTGTGTGCCCAGGAAGAGCCTGGTGATGACTGATGTGAGGAGCTGTTTTATTCACTGGGAAATAAATGGTTGGATCTCTAGTGTGTGTTAGGCATTTGCTAGGTTAGAGTACCAGAGATGAAAGTGGAGCACACAGGCAGATAGGAAGAAGGGCAGATACAGAACCTAGAAGTTGCTGCAGCTAAAGAGCTGTTGTGGGAGGAAGAGAAGTCCCAATGTGGGTGGAAAAAGATGGGTGTTTGTATGATGTTTGCTTGCCACAGAAGTATGAGTTTTGTGAATATTAAAGATGTTTTTTCCTGTGTGAGAGTTTTTCATTTGTAATTTCATGCTTAAGTGGAACAATGTTCTTATCTTAAGGGTTTGGCATTTAACAGCCAGAGGCATTTAAAATGTCTTTTCTGGAAGTTGTTGAATTGAAATGATTACATCCTACTGTCTTTTTAATTCCCCCCCCCCCCCTTTTTTTTTTTTAAATTTTTTATTATGGGCAGTATTTTCCAAAAACTCACTAGGTACAAAGCACAGATAGCATTAAGGGACTTACAGAGGCATATCAGTAAGATGTGTCTCCTGCCTCTCCTAGAGTTCCAAGTCTTAGAAGTGGCAGGCAGTGATGTTGCCACAGCCAAGTAGCCCATCTCTATTAATAATGTCTGCATGTGGTTGAGCGGCAGCCCTGACAATGCTGGAGGGTTTGGAGCCCAGTTTAAGGAGGAGGAGGTTGTGTTTAGAAACACCAAGTGGTAGATACTCAAATTTTGGAGTGGAAAGGAGGTGAGGGGTGGTCCTAGGTACCTGTAAAAGCTCAGAGATGAAGCAAAGGGTAGAAGGAATAAAAGATGTTGGGGTTAATCTTATGCTAAGATTTTGTATACGCTGTCTCTTGTGATACTTCCATTAATCCTTTGAGGAGGACTAACCTTTCCTACTTTCCAGGTGAGGAATGGGATGCTTTGGGAGGTGCCCCAGTTAGATCCCTTAGCCAGCAAGTGGTCAGCTGGGACTCTGTTATAATCATGTCATTTCTCTGGCTATCCCCCCCTCCAGTGGGCTGGAGAGTGGGATTCCTTTATGAAGTGGGGGCTGGTGTGATGAGAAGTCGAATCTGAGCAGTATCAAGGGCTACAAGTGGGGCAGTGGGGAGGGAAAGGGTCACATGGGAAGGACAGACTGGCAAAGAGGAGTAAGCAAAGAAACCTCATAGGATCTCTGGAAGGTGGTACTTGCTGAGGTGCCTGGCCAACTTGTGGTTGTTGCATGCTTGTGTGTACTCTTGGCATTTCTGCAGGCATGCTGCCTCCATTAATTCATCTTTCTTGCCATCTTGTTACTCAGTTGGTGTGAACCATTTGCTAGAATTTATCCCTCGTGTTTCCTTTGCTCATTCAGCCCACATTTGTTGGCATCCCTGTTTTCCTTTTCCTTTGTTCTCTCTTGCCTCTGCAAACTGGGATTCTAGCCTCCAGCATTATCATTGCCCTCCTCCTTGAGGGCATGCTTCAGGTGCCCGCTTACTTCAGAGACACTGGTGAGCAGGGGTACAGGGGAGTTTGTGCTATCTTTACATTCTGATCTTGCATTCAGTGAGTCACACATAGTTGAAGAAAAGAACCTAAGAGCTGTTCGGATCTGGCCGATTGAGCAATTCAGGGCTTCATAATTGTGTCAAGCTAGGTCTTGTCAAACTCCATTAGCTTGAGTAATGGTCCATGTCACAACCTACAGCTTTGATGATACTGAAGCGTCTTCATTCCACCTCCAGTCATGCTAAACACACGTTTATTTCCCAATTGGGAAACATTAGGTATGACTGTAACCCAAACACCCCAAAACATCCATTTTCTATCTGAGTGGCTGCTGGCCCCCACAGCCTTACCATGCTAGCTCAGCTGTATGTCTTTTTTAGCCAGGCCCCAAAGTCCTATTACCTGGTTATAATGGAGAGAGTAAGGGAGCTTGGTATGTGTCCCTTTGCAATGCCTTCTAGGACTTCATTGTCAGAGCTGGTGGTCAAAATTCTCCCCTTCCTTTCCCTTGATCGCATAAATGACACTTAGACTTTCGTCAACTCTCAAGTGTGCACATGTTGCTTTGAGCATCTGCGGTTTTGTCTCCTGGGCATTCTTGGTTGTTTGAACAGCTTTTTGGATTTCTATATTTGGCTTAATACTTACCAGCACAGGTCAAAAAGTTTTTCATTTCTTTGGAGGATTAGTGAGTATGCCTCCAGGAAGATCCCAGGACATCCAGGAACAGCCCCTGCAGTGAGGGAATGACCTGCTGGAACAGAGCTCAGCTAAGTGTTCGCTCAGCCTGTGGACAAGAGGCCAGGAAATGTGCTTCCTGTGAGCGGAACAAGCCTGGGTGTAGTGCCTGTGATTGTGTGCCTAGCTGCTGCCAGGCAGAGCCAGCTTACATGTCAGATGCGTTACTCAGCCACCCTGAGACACACTGTACTTTCACGAGAGAGAGAACTCTGCTGTCCACAGGGCCCCGACTAGCTGTCTAAATATTTGTATTGGATATGGTCTTATGCACCATTGAATTCCCAGCACTGTAAGTGTGCCTCCCATCGTGGGGCAGCTTTGGCACCAGCTGATGGAGCTCTGGATCAGGAATTTGGAGATGGAACACCAGATTATAACTCAGCATTGCTGGAGGCTTGAATGGGACAGAGTCAAGCAGCGTGGCTACTGGAAAAGGCACAATCGTGGGTATTTGGTTCAAACGGACCTTGAGTTTGAATCTATTACAGCTTGACCTTGAAAATGATACTTCAGTGTCTAAGCCTAGGTTGCTTTGCGAAATAGGGAGTAACACTAATAGCTACTTTACTGTAGGGTTGCCATGAGAATCAAATGACAAGCTAGATGTGTAGCCCTGAAAGCAGTTGCCTTCAAGTTGATGTAGACTCTGATGAAGTGTTTCAGAGTAGAACTGCGCTTCAGAGGGTTTTCAGTGGCTGTGACTTTTTGGAATAGGATCATAAGGCCTCTCTGACAGATTCAAATCTTGTTAGTAGCCAGGTGCTTAACTGTTTACACCACCCAGGCACTCTTGATGTAGTTCTTGTACTTAGTAACTGTTTAAAAAAGAAAAGTTGATGTCAACTCATGGCAGCCTTGTGTGTCAGAATAAAATTGCTCTGTTAGGTCTCAATGGCTGATTTTATGGAAGTACATCACTAACTCTTTCTTCTGAGTTAAAATTAATTAATAACAATGCTAATAGTAACGAAAGCCACTACCATAAATCAGAATGAATTGTTTAGGGTCAGAAAGCACAATTTGAATCCCAGCTCTCATCTTTACTTAGTATTTTTAGCAAAAACAAAATAGTATTTAGTAAGGACATATTGGGTGTCAGAGAGGCTAAATGCGTGATCTCTTGTGAGATAGATGCAATTATCATCCCCATTTACAAGATGAGCAAACTGAGGGTCGGAGAGTTTAAGCTACATGCTCAAGATGATACTTAAAGAAAGGTGACTTTTTAATTCAAAAGCCAGTAAACATAATTAATATTGTTAGTTTCTTCATCACTAAAACGGGAACCATAAAGCCTCAAATGAAATAAGTGTAAAGTATCCTGAATGTGGATGCAGGTGGGCTTTTAATCTAAAATCTACAAGGTTGCTTGAAGCCTTCATTGTGGGGGCTAGCTTTAGTGAAAGAGTGTATGGGGAGGTCTTGCTAAGCTTGGAAGCCCTAAAACTCCCATCCTACACCGTGTTTCGTTCTCTCAATCTGACGTCCTATTTTCTGTCTCTTGCTCTAAGCAGCAGACCTGCTTGGACTGTAAGAAAAATTTCTGTATGGCCTGTTCAAGCCAAGTAGGAAATGGCCTCCGTCTCTGCCTTCTCTGTGAACGGTTCCGAGCCACAGCCTTCCAGCGGGAAGAACTGATGAAGATGAAGGTGAAGGACCTGCGGGACTATCTCAGCCTCCATGACATCTCTACCGAAATGTGCCGGGAGAAGGAGGAGCTGGTGTTCTTGGTGCTTGGCCAGCAGCCTGTAATCTCCCAGGAGGGCAGGACTCGTGCCCCCACCTTGTCCCCGGACATCCCTGAGCAGCAGGCCTTCCTGACCCAGCCTCACAGCAGCACAGCACCTCCTACCTCACCCACCGTCCCTTCTTCACCTGCACAAGCCACCTCTGCTCCCGCAGCCCAGGCTCAGGAAAGCCAGCAGGTAGGGACCATTTACAGTCTTTGCCAATCTGAGCCCATCCCAGGGCTCTTTCCTCTCCTACTGGCACTGTGAGAGTGGGAAGCAAGGGTAAGTGTCTCAGTAGGTGGAGCCTTGCCACCTACTGATGCAAAAACTGAGGGTTTCTGGACATTATGTTCATAATTGGGTTTTCTTCTGGGGTGATTAGGCACAGAGTACTGGATTTTTTTGGTCATTTGCTTGTTTTTAATACATATATATCCCAATAAGACATTAAAAAAGGAAATCATTGTTCTAGAAATATTTTGAGAAAACTCACCCTTAACTCTGCAAAATTAGTTCTGTTCAAATTTGCCCTCCTACTTACTCCACACAACCTTTGTTGTGGTCTTACTTAACTGGATGAGGAATTCAGTTCCTTCGTAACCATCACAGGCACATAGGGGGTGGGGGAAAGGAACTTGAGGGGCTTCAAAACTTTATGGGAAAATGGAATGAAAAGATAATGGAATATTCCATGAATTTATTGCTGCCCCCTCTTACATGGAGGGGAGAGAGGGAGTTGAGAGACTGTAACTAAGAATGGCAAGCTGCTTCTCCCTGCTCACCATTTGGGAGGGAGCGTGGCAATGTGCTGTTACCTTATAAACCGCTGTACCATTATCCAAGTGGGGCCCGAAAGTGGTAATCTAACAGTACATGGACTAAATTGTGAACCAGGCATGGGAAATATACAGAGCTAAGTAACACATTGTCCTTGTCCCCAAAAAGCCCACCTCTGAGAGAGAAGATGGACATATAAACCAGATTGGAGTGAGGCCGGTATACTTACTACCCCTAGGGTTGTAAAGAGTAGAGGAGTCTCATAAATGATCTTCAGTGCCTAACAGACAACCCTATTAATTACATGACTTGGTCAATAGGGATCAAGAAGACCTGGTTTCCATATCCAGTTTTGTCACTGACTCCTTAGTCATCCTGGACAAACTTTAAGCTTCCACGGTGAAGTGGGGTTAGTAATACCAGTTCACTTTTGAACTTGTTAGGACATTGACAAGGCTGAATAGTGTGACATCATGTACAGTAAAACCTCCATAAGGCAGATACCTGTCAGCAAAGGAAAACTCTAATCTTTTCCATTCATAGAGAGTGATAGAAAAGTGGTAAGACTGTATACCCTGTCAAAGGCGGAGAACTTGTGAGACCCAGAATACAATGCAGGCCCATTGAATTGTGACTCTCACAGGTTTCACTCTACAAGAGTTTGGTCTTCCTTAGAGCTAGGCAGTTCCCACACATGATATGGCTGGCTGCTGCCTCTTGTTAGTAATCCTTTCCTTGGCCGGGACCGGGTCCCTGATGCAGCCCTTGACTGGCACTGAGACATAAAGGCCAGTGTGATGATAGCATAATTTAACTGCTGTAAAATCACCCAACTCCTTTGTGGGCTTGAACATGTTTTCCCCTCACCTGGAGTTTTAACTCTTTACTACACTCTGGCGCTCTGTCTACTGGACAGGTTTTACCTCCCCTGTGCCTTCTGTCATTTCCTTGTACCTTTGGAGCATGCCTCTTTGTTTATGTGGAGCCAGGTGAGGAACTTGAGGAGGAAATTATTTTGTCCTGAAGAACCATCAAATGGGATTTTCAATGAAGTAGGTCATTATCCTAAAAGTTGCAGAGCACACCTCCAGGTCTTAGCTAGCTTCCAGATTTTATTAAGAGTCCTTTTCCTTTAAGGTTTTTACAGGCCCTTAGTGCCAGTCATGTGCCCAGTTCTGGTGAGGTCTGCATTTGCAAGCAGGAAAAACAGTCATGCGGATGCAAGTAACTTGTGTGAGACCTCTTGACAAGTTCACATGCAATGTTGCCCCACTAGGGCCGTCTCCTTTACCTTGAATGCTTGAGCACAGTAGTTGCTGAGGAAGAAAGCCTGGGGGAATAAGCAGTATCGTGGACAGATGCTACTTATAGATAGTGCTTTTTCCAGTGGGAAAACAGGAAAAACAAGGGTATACTTTGCAGCAGGGAATCCAGTTTCTGCTTCTAGCAGAAAAATCAGACTTAAGACAAGCTGTGTACTTAGGAACAGGTTAGGTGTTGAAAGGCTTTTCAGAACTCTAAGGTGACACTATCCCAAAGGCTTGGGGGCCCACATCTAAGTAAAATAAAGAGAAAATCAGAGGTGTTCCTGAAGGCTTGTTTGGGATGCATTGCAAATGTGTATTTTTTATCACTTTTTAAACTATTTCTGCATTTCCCTTCCTTTGTAATTGTTGGCCTCTTTTTGTTAGGTCCATATTATGCATCCTGATTGAGGTTGAATGGGGGTAGGGGCCATTGGGTGACTTTGATTTCTCCAGGTGTTCCTTTCTCTGAGCTTACAGCAGCCTGTCCTTTGCTGGGAGGTAGCAGGGGGTGAAGAACTGGGTAAAATGGTTTGTGAATGGTGATGGGATCAGGGTGTTCACAGTTCTGACTACTCTTTGGTAAACCTCTTAAAGGAATCCCCAGGAAGAGCTTTTTGAGAAGCTAGAATTCTAAACAGAGTATACCAGATGCCTTGTCTTACAAGTCAGGTGAATAGATTCTTAGATGTATTACAGTAACTCAGTGGCTAGATTTCTAGATAACTTTGTCATAGTGTGCCCTATTAGTTTGGGGCACCTTTTTAGAATGAGGGCGGTGACTAAGCAGAAGAAAAGGGACTAGAGTGGTAAGGATCTGGGAACTCGGTCTCATGAGGTTCAGTTGAGGAAGAAGATACATGAGTCTAGAGAGACAGTGAATATTGGTTTGAGTGGCAGAAGCAGAGTCTTTGGGTGGAAGTAATAGGGCTATGGGAGATAGAGAGCAGCCCTGCAGTGGAGTAGGTCTTCTTTCACCTGGAGCATTCAAACTTGAGACTAAATTGACAGTGGGTGGTGGCAGATGCCAACTGGATGGTAGGCAGAGTCAGTGCCCTTTTATCTAGTGAAGTCTATTGTTACTGTTTGTGTCTCACAAAGTAGTGTTAGGAAGCTTGCTTTTGTAGCGCTAATTTGGAGGAGATGGGAATACATTTGAGATCTCAGTGAACTAGAAAGAGGCCCATGTTATGGAAATCCCCTCATCTCTGTGGATGTGATGGCACCTTTCTTTTCCCACAGGCCAATGGCCATGTGTCTCAGGACCAAGAGGAACCCGTCTACTTGGAGAGCACAGCCAGAGTACCAGCTGAGGAGGAGACCCAGGTGGGGCCTCTGCTCGGGTCTGTGCCTACGCCTCTGCCTATTCACTTGTGTTCTTAGTGTGTTGGAAGGAGCCTCTTAGCAGACTCTGAGTAGAGAGAGAAGAATCAGTCTGAATTTCTTATTCAGGGTGGAGGTTAGGGTTAGCATTCCAGATAAGCTGACGCAGTTAGTGTGGTAGTGAGGAACTATGAGGCCACGGCCCATGGTTTTCACTTTCTGGACTTTTTAAGAGCTCCCAGAGGGCCATCTCATGGTGCTGCTGTGCAAATCTCATTCTTTCTTCCAGTTTTTAGCGCAGTAGCCATTGCCAGGGGGAAGCAGGTCAAATGATCAGGAGGAAAGAGGTACGGGAACTAGTTTTCAACCAAGGCAGGGGCACATCATCCATCCGTGCCACGGAACTGTGGTAGTGGTTGTATACAGCGGAATGCTGGCCAGGGACAGCTGCCTCTTCTGTCGGGGACAGAGGAAGGCCAGCCCCATACTAGGGGCTTTTCTGTGCTACCACGTTTAATCTTCACAGGAACCCTGTGTGGTAGATATTGCGAATCTCCCTTACAGAGGAGGTAACTTAGTTCAGAGAGGTAAGCAACTCATTCTAACCTGCTAGTTAGAATTAATTAGCAGGAATCAGGATTCAAAATTAGGGCCATCCTCCTCAAACCAGTGAGTGCTCTCTGGTATCTCCTGGTGCACTGATTTGTGGCTGTCAGCTCCTGAGCAGTGTTGCAGGTCTAGAAAAGACTGTGGTTGACTGAGCAGTGCAAAGAACCACGCTGGCTCCTCTTCCTGTTTGTTCCTACCCCTCTTGAGGTCTGTCAGCAAAAGAACTGTGACGAGTGCTCTGGGGCCCAGGAGGGAGAGCATGGGTAGGGAATAGCTGAGCTTCCTCCTCTTCTCTCTGCTTTTGCAGTCCATCGACTCCGAGGAGGGCTTCGTCCCAGGCCGGAGGGCCTCTCTGTCTGACCTGACCAACCTAGAGGACATTGAAGCCCTGACTGTGCGGCAGCTGAAAGAGATCCTGGCTCGTAACTTTGTCAACTACAAGGGCTGCTGTGAGAAGTGGGAGCTGATGGAGAGGGTGGTGTGGCTGTACAAGGACCAGAAAGGACTCCAGCACCTGGGTAAGGGACTAGCCGGCTGGCTGCTGCATTGCCAGCAGGTGTGCTGGGAACAGCCAGCCCGCGAAATCATTTGGTCTGGCCCTGCCAAGGTGACCGCAGTTCCAGCCATCATGTTGTTGTTGGTACTAAGTGTCATTTAGTCGGTTCTGACTAATAACAACCCTGTGTAGGGGTTCCAAGGAGTGGCTGATGAGCTTGAACCACCGACTTTGCTGTTCAAGTTGACCTTGCAGTCTAGCGCATTAACCCGCAGCACCACATCAGGACTCCTGAAAAGCAATAGGAAAGGGACATTGTGTGTATATATAGTCTGCTTCCTCTTTGGCAGTTTTGTACATGTAAACCTTTTTCCAAGACTACACCTGAGGTACCAGCAGCAAAAGCTGAGAGAGAGTTCTTAACCTATACAGTGAGTAAGGAGGGTGAATGTCTGGGTTTGTGGCATACCTGGTTCCCAGCAGAAAGTCGTTAGAAATGCCCTCAGTTGGTGGGAGACTCTGGACATGCCACCATGTCATAGTGTATTCAGACATCTCCTTTTTCTTTCCTTTTCAGTGTGTGGTGCTGAAGATCAAAACGGTATGTAGTGTGAGGGCTTGGACTGTCCCTTCCACCTCTTTCAGCCCGAATCCCTGTCAACAGCAAAGCCTTCTGAGTATACGGATTCCACAGAGAGGGTGTGTGGGAAATCTGTTAGAGATAGGGCTTCTCAGCACCTCTAGAAAGCCTTGCTCTCCCCAGCCATGAGGGAAGAGGAACAGTGAGTTTCCTAGGCCTAACCTGCGTGCAAGTAAGTGCTGCCAGCTCAGAAGCTAGTGCTTATAGCATCTTTCACAGCAAAGCTATGGGGCTGTGCTACAACCGGTCATTCTTCATAACACTCCTCTCCCTAGTGTTCACTCAGGTCTAGACTGGGGGGCTAGAGGGACTCTTTGTACACCTTCAGGGAAATCATTCAGGATATCTACCAGCTGCTGGTGTCAACCAAAAAGAAAGGCAGTGACTGAAGAGAGCCTTATTTGTACAGATCTGGGCAGTTGGCCCAGCAGGCACCTTGCAGCCACACTGCAGGAATCCTGACCGTCTCTCTCTAATGTGGCTGTGTTCTCCTGCCCCAGGAGAACATTCTCACAGCAGCATGGAGACCTGCAAAGTATTCTGAAAGTTTTTCACAAGACTTCTCAAATTTGTTATTTAGCAAAATGCTCTTTTGCTCAGAATGGGGCAGAGTTTTGTGTCAGAATTCTTGAGAGTTAAATTTTTCTTACTTTCTCAAAACCACATTTGTCGTCTAGCCCCACTGGTTCCAACCTTACTCTCTGATGCCTACCTGCCTTTTTTTTTCTGATTCCATGGGAGAGGGCCGGCAGCTGAGTTTATTGTTAATTCTGAGAGAAGTGATAAGTCGTTAGAACTCTATACATAGCTCTAGCTCATCTTAGGTATTTGTATACAGTTCATTCGTTCAAATCCTTCCGTTAGGACCAACAGCTCCTCCACAGAGGTAAGTAGGTTTCAGTACCTTTCAGTCAGCCTTACTTCCGAAGTAGCCTGCCTGCCAGAAGTGTTAAACATTTTTAAACAGAAGGAGGTGACAAAAGTTAAGAGGCAGCAGAGTCCAGGATCACTCCCCGTGGATTTTCCAGGCCTGAAATGGTAGAAGTAATGGTAGGTTACAAGTTTCTCATTTGTGACTTCCTGGGTCAGGCTACCCTCTGCAGGTGGCTGAGCTTTTGATCAGGAAACTTTTCCTGTTTGCAAATCAATGCTGGATGTACCCCACCAGCCAGAGTGTTTATTAAAGTTCTCCAGGCATCGGGCAGTTAATACTAGCTGGATAGTTCCCACTCAGGACACTGTACCCAGGAGGCTGGACTATCCCTGGGCAATTTGCTTGGGTTTGAATCCTGACTCTCCTATCCTTCCCAGCTGTGTGCCATTGGGCAAGCCACTTAACTGTGACCTCAGTTGTCTCATTTAGAAAACAAGAGTAAGAGTACCAAGTTCAGAATGTTTGTGAAAGTTCAGTTATTCCATATGAAATTAGGACCCTGTCTGGCACATTGTTGTTGTTATGTGCTATGGAGTCGGTTCCAATTCATAGTGACCCTGTACAGGGTTTCCAAGGTTGTAAATCTTTACGGGAGCAGAAAGCCTCATCTTTCTCCCACGGAACATCTGGTAATTTCAAACTGCTGACCGTGAGATTTCGCAGCCTGATTTGTAACCACTACGCTACCAGAACTCCTTTGTCTGGCACATAGTAAGCATTTAATAAACATTAGCGGTATCATTCCCTTGGGAGAAGTTCATTTATTAGACTTAGAGAGGAGCTATCATATGAGTTGGGTTTGGGGATTCAAAGATGAATATCAGACCTCAGAGCATATAACAAATGCTAAGTATATAATTGTGGAAATTGATTGAATGTGTAGAGTGAAAGAGATAAGCAGGCTCAAAATTGTAATCCAGTATGATAAGCAGTCATGGGGGTGGGGGTGAATGCAGTTCTGTGGGGAGCCCCGATATGGGAAGTCTCCTCAGTGGAAGTCAGTAGTAGTTTTTGGAATGGTACAAGGGATCCCTTGGCTTTATTAAATTGTTGATGCGTTTACAGATAGGCCTCATGAACCTTAATGAACCATTCATTGCAATTCGTTTAGATCTAAACTTTTCTGAACCTCTTTTTATCTTTTCAGCATGTTCTGCCTCGGGATAATGAGTCCCTAAGTACCACGCACTGTATCACAGCCTCAGTTGTGTGAAAATTATTTAAGTTTTGAGGACTTTGCCTCAGTTCTCATGCTGGGGAATGTATGATCCACAGATACTCTCTTCTTCAAACCTATAGCCCCTTAGGAGGTGTAGATTAAACCAACAATGGAGATGGTTACTGGGAAAATCTTTTCATGGAGGTGCTCTACTTGAAGAAAGTGTGGGCTTGGGATTTATTCAGTGTCTGCCCTCTACCACCTCCATACCCCCACCACCCTGTATACCTAGACAGTTTTTTTATTTGTCCTTACTCTACTCCTTTTTCCCTGCCCTCTGTGTTTGTCCAGGGGAAGCAGCACTGCCCAGCCTGGAGGAGAACCTGTGTAAGATCTGCATGGATTCACCCATTGACTGTGTTCTGCTGGAGTGTGGCCATATGGTAACCTGCACCAAGTGTGGCAAGCGCATGAATGAGTGTCCCATCTGCCGGCAGTATGTGATCCGAGCTGTGCATGTCTTCCGATCCTGAGGGCTCGCACCAGCTTCTACAGTGCCTTACAGGGACACAGCCTTTTGGGTGTCGGGGCTCAGGGTTGGCCAGCTTGCAGAGGGGCATGCTAACAAAAGAAAATTTATAGAGTTGTTCCCAAGACTAGGGCAGCCAAAGATGCCTGATCACTCCTGGGCATGCCCATCTTGTCACCACTTGCACCTCTTGGCTGACAGAGCCCCCGAGGCCAGTAGGACTGGTACAGATTGCATGGGCAAGTCCCTGTTTCCATGCTCTTGGAATGATTCTGGTAATTGGTGAACAGAGAATCTCCAGAACTTGGACTTCTGTCTCCTCCCTAACTCTGAGAAACCTAGATACCTGCTCATACAGTTTCACCCTTTCTCCTTCCTGCTTCCACCTGTCCTCTTCAGATGCTTGCCTCTTTCATCAATCAGAAGTCCTGGTTCTCTTCCTTGTCAGCACCCTGGGATTTAGGGCCCCTCTGGCTTTCTTTGCTTCCGTGTACTTTTGCTTTATTGCCTAAAATCCATGCTTCTTTGAACCAAAAAGATGGTAGCTTACCAGACCAATAGTGGTGCTCCATATAACAGAATTATGGACACATAAACTTATCTCTGGTGAGAAATGAAACACAAATGCTATTGAAAAATTTCAAAGTTAAGGAGCCCTGGTGGTGCATTGGTGAAGTGCTCAGCTGCTAACTGAAAGGTCAGTGGTTGAAACCCACCAACTGCCCCATGGAAGAAAGATGGAGTAGTCTGCTTCCGTAAAGATTACAGCCTTGAAAATGCTAGAGACCAGCTCTACTCTGTCTTATAGTGTTGTTAGGAGTCTGAATGAACTCAGTGGCAACAGCATGTTTTGTTTTGTTTTTTTTTAATGGAAACTTAATCTCTGTTGAGAAAGCACAAAAGCTACTGAAAAAAAAATCTCAAAAGTTGTTCAAGAGTTGAAGTGCTGAAATTGGAAGCTGTCTTCTGGCCCCACTTAGGGAGGCACCAAAGCATTGGCTCCGAAGCTGTTGGGCATTTCCAGTCTGCGTGAAGGTAGCATAGGGATCATGTCTGCTGCTGCTTTCCTCTCTCGGACCTAACTTGACACCATCCTTAGCCCAGTTTATGAGGAAAGGGAAAGCTTTAGGAGGAACCAGTGCCTTTCTATGTATCTTTGATTTAGGTCCTCCTTTCAGGAGTCTGAAATTTATTTCCCTGAGAACAAACTCTCTCCCTTTCCCATGAGATTCTAAGCTTGGTCTCAACAGCTGCATATTGGAAGTATAGGGACTTAGGTCAAGAGTCGGACTCCTCTCTAGCCTGACTCCTTATGACGCTCCTGGAGACCAAATGGAGGACAGAGCAACTAGCAGCTATCAGAAGGTACAGGAGGAGGCTGGGCTCTGTCCTTGAACAGGCAGCCAGAAGCCTTAATTACCCTGCTTGCTGAAGAGCCCCTACTTCCAGCTCCTTTCTCAGCCTACTGATTTGGGCACAGGTCAGGAAAAAGCATTTTCTAGGCCTTATAGGAGGACCATGTAATGAATGAGTAGGTGATGTTTTAAGCCAACTTAGGATCTTGATACCTCTTGGAGAAGAGCTTTAGTTAAGGAGTCCTGGTGTGGCACTGTGGGTTAATGTGCTGGATTGCAAGGTTGGTTTGAATCACAAGTTTGGTGGTTCAAGCTCACCAGCTACTCTTGGAAACCCTATACAGGGTCACTATGGGTCAGAACTAACTTGATAGTACAACAGAAGCTTGACCAAGCACAACTTAACATGTCCTTTTCATTGCCAGTGCCATGAGCTATGCAAACCTTGGCAGACCTGGTGTGCAACCAAGGTCTCCCAGAATTGTAACTTTGGAAGGCATTGGGAAATCTGTACTAAAGGGACTTAGGATAGCAGTGACGATATGCTTAGACATCTGTCATCAACCACTGTCTGTCTGGGGAAATGAAGTCATTTCAGAAAGTGTCTGTTGAACACTGGGCCACTTACCTCGACATTACAAGCCCTGGATTATTTGATTCTGGGTTTTGTAGGAATTGGGAGAATTACATTTCTGTTGGAAAGTGAATGACTGTAGTTTACAATGCCTTCCAGTTTAGCAAAGGATCACTTATTCAGCTACTCCTGGATTCCACTGTGAAACAGGTTTATATGCAACTTCGTGATATTTAGCAATAACTTAAGGGCAGAAGCTGGCTCTCAGCCGATTCAGAACTTGCTTTCTTTGTGAGGCCTTGCCTTCCATTTCCCTTTCTCTTCTCTCACACCCCAAATGTCCTGCTAGGTGGAAATTGAAAATAAAATCCCAATGGCTGGTTACTAACCTCAGGAAGAATTAAGAACTGATGTCTTACGTTCATCGTGGAGAACGAACTTTAAATCTTTCAAGATCTTTTGGTGAAGGTTTCCATTTAGCAAAACAGATGTTAAACTCACCCTGGTGTTGGTACCTTCTTTATTGTAACATCAAAAGTGGGAAGTTCCAAGATCCCATTCCAGTGACTATCTAATCCAGGTAGAACACTTGACTTTTCATCCCTGAATCCTCTCCTACCCCACATGAATACTTGGTCTTATTTGTTATGGAAACATACGATTCCTTGGCTTTTGCTGTGATTGTTGTGAGATTTCAGTTGAGACTTGTTTTAAAAGACTGGTTCATAATTCAAATAGTTGGATACAAACTGTTAAGAATAAGCTGTACAGGAATTATTGCTCAAAATATATTGTATAAATTTATTGAAAAACTTTTTGGATATAAATGTTACTTCAAGTGGCTTATATGGAGATTTTCCAACTTGGGTGTTAAAGCAAACCCTTTTTTTTTTTTACACAGAGCTCTGCTTTATAATTTTATAATAAAGTTTCAATATAGAAGCCCGTCTCATCCGGTTTGAGGTTGCCAGAGGTCTATTAAGATTGACAAGACTTGATAAGCCCCAGTCCCATCCCAGGCCATGTGAGGCGTGCTCTTGAGAGATGGCACTGGTTTGGAGACCCCTGTTCTGCTGGTGTGACCCGTCTGACCTCACAGCTAATATGCAGAAATTGCCACCGATCAGCCTAAATGAGCATGGGGGCTGGATGGGAAGGAAGGAATCCCAAGGCCAGATAGGCTTGAAGTACCAGGTGAGTTTAGGAATAATTCTGATTTGGCAGAGCTGAATCTGGGTGCACAGCAATCCAGGTAGCGCCTCAAAGGTTACCCTAGGAGCCAGATCATAGCTTTTGGTTACAGATGTGAGACAGCTATGCGCATGTAGCTCAAGAGAAGTCTAGCCCAGTCTCCTGGGTGAACTGCTGGGTATGTACAGACTGGTACATCTCTCTCACAATAGGTTCCCAGGAACGCACATGCAGGCTTTGGGCAAACAGGTCCTATGCTTATATGCTCTGTGCCTGCGAAGAGAAGAGAAAGGTACCTGGCCAGAAAGTGTCAAGGTCTGTCTGGGTCACAGAACTTGGTCCTCACTGCTTTAAGTGGTTGCTTAGGGTCAAGTGGAAATACATGAAAGGTTATAAGACTGCACTACAGTGTGGTATCAGAGTAACAAAGAACATGCATCAGGAAGTAGACAAGATAGGATGGTGACTTTAGGATAGTCTGTGATAAGACTGAGAAGGGTTGGGGCGGAGCAATGATCACCTGCAGCTAGTGAGGGTGGCTCCTGGCAAGTAAGCAACCAGTGAGGATGCCACACCGGGCAGGAGAAAGATCCCAAGTGGTGAGCGTTGTTCTGCTGCCCTGTCCGGTAGCTTGGCCTGAGGCTGGAAATCAATGTAGGTCACTGCTCAGAGGAGAAGCTTTTGTCTCCTCAGAGGAAGGACAAGAGCGTCTTGCTTCTCAACACTGAAGCCAGACTGAATGGTGCCTATTCAAAAACACCCATTGTCCTGGGCTGCCGTCAGGGCAGTCCCTCCTCCTCACCTTCCCCCCAACTCTTCGTACTGTAGGTGGAGGCCTTACTAAACTGACTGGCAGGCAGCCTCACAACAGGTCACCTTGGATGAACAAGCCAAAGGAAGGGCGGTGGTCCTTAATGATATTCAAATAGGTTTCAGAGGTTGAGCCTCATTAACCTAACTTTACAGATTGACAAATAACCTGCTCATTTGTTAATAAAGAAAAGGACAACTGGCAAGAGTTCACAGGGGGACAAGAAAGCTACTACAAGGTTAACAGGAGGTTAGCATGATGAGCTGGTGCCGTTCCCAGCAGGGACCCCTTCCTCCTGAGGTAAACACTCTGGTCACTGGGTCTCAGGCTGTATGCTGTCTTCATGTATTGGAGTTCACCATTTACAGGTGAGGTATAACTCCTATCCCAGTTCTCTTTGGATGTTCCAATGTTAAACTTGCCTCTGAACGAGACACAACGCTTACATTTCACGGTTGAGATTTATACTACGTCTGCTGACATCTGTGCTGCCCAAAGCAGTAGTCACTAGCCACATGTGACTAAGTTTGAATTAAAATGTAAAAATCCTCAGTTGTGCTAGCTGACTTTCAAGTGCTCCTATGTACCTACAGGCTGTCATACTGGACAGTGCAGATTTAGAAGGTATTTCCATTGTCACAGCAAGTTCTATTGAACACAACTCCTGTTGGCCTTCATTACTGCACTCGGCCTCGGGAGCCTTTCTTTATAAGCAGGTAGTACACAGCTGTCCTTGGATAAAGGTTTTGTTTTTTAATAAACATCAGCCTCATTTCTAGATTTTAGGAGAGGGAGAGTCTCCTGAAGTCGTATGTCCTGCCCCCAGAGAAGTAGCCCAAGTAACATCCTCTTTTTAGGTTCCCACTTGATCCTGGTCCATTCCCCTCAGCATAGGGACCCACACACTTAATAGACCACAGAGAATCAAGTCATAAAAGTTCATTTTGTTTTCTTTCACTTGGGGTTTCATTCTGTATACTGCTGTTTCCAAAAAAAAGACTTTCAGGGACCATTTTGTAAATGCAGCTTTAAAGTGAGCCTGGAGTAAAAGGGGGGATGTGAGGGAAGAGAAGACTTGTGAGTCACTGACCCAGCCTTCACCTCTCTAACCACCAGGGGGGACTCATAGGGAGGGGGGTGCAGATGGTACCAGGACAGATATTTGTTATAAAACTCCCCCGAAACAGCTTTTTAAAGAGAACCAAACCAGCACCCAGATGGAAAGAGCTGTTAAAAGCAGCAAGAGAAACGGATTTCACTTGTGGGACCCACAGTAACTCATTCCTGGCCCAGCGGAGACCCTGAATAGCTGGCGGGTTTGGAAGATGCACTACCTGGGGAAGACAGTCCATCCCCGCTATTCTGTTCCTCCGCTGGCTGGCCTAGCAGGGAGACACCAGCCTCCGTTTTCGGATGCATGCCCAAATCCACTCTGGGGAGACCTGCTGGGCCTCAGGGTTCTTGTCCCCACCGCCCAGGATATGTGTGGCTGAGGCCATGTCAAATTCCTGCACCAGATCTCCGTCGAATGCCACAAAGTAGCGTCTGAGACGGCCGAAGTTTGGTGTGGAGGGTGGCAGGTAGAGCCGCACCCCAGTGAAGATGTCCAGCAGCACCTACAAGTGCAGAGGGGTCAGGGTGGGGTCAGAGGGGCCTCAATCCCATCCTCTAGACCTCCAAATGCTCCAGGCCTGACACCCCACCCAGTCCATCTCTGCCTAAGGGAAAGCACAAAGGAGCTGGTAGCAGGCTCTGGACAGCATATTCTTCAGAGCCAGCCAGTGGCCCTCAGACTCAGTGAAGCCCTTGAAGGTGGAGCAAAGCCCAAGCTACGGAGCTATAGAAGCCCCACCCTGGATGGGCTCTAGGGCTTCAGGGCAGGAGAAGGCACGGGTGGGAATCTGGGAGCTGGGTTAGGGCCTGGATGGCCAGATGGCTGGGCTTAGCCTTTGACTGGGGACAGGAGGGCGCATACACACTCTATCTACACTTTGGGCTATCAGCTTCCCAGGGTAAAGCCAGTGCTCAATCAAAGGGAAAAAGCTCCCATGTGCAGGCCAGTCACCAAGCCAGTGCCCTTGCCCCGTCCTTGCTGGCTGGACCTGCTCCGCCCCATCACAAACTCACACTGCTGCACTCCCACACCCAGACTGGGCTTTCTCCCCTTTAATGTCAATTGTGTTTGGGGCCAGGAGCCCGGCAGGTCCCTCAGCCTCTTGGCTAGGCTGGCTGTTCTAGCTCCTTCCTCTCTGTTGGCTGGCTGGTCGCCTCTGCAAGGCAATGAGAGGGCACAGGGTGGAGCACTGGCCCTGCCCAGAACAAGAGGCTCAGCAGAAGGAAGAGCAGGGGTGAACACTAGCATCTTCTCAGAGTTCATGGCAGAGCTGAGGCCCCAAGCACACTGCTCTTCCCTCCTCACCTTGGTTTGGCATGGGGTGTCATCGGGAGCCTTTCGCTTTACTCCCACTTTCACTGGAGAAGGCTTCACGGGTGGCTTCGGTCCTGCGCTCAGCGTGGTGCCTGTGGGAGAGCGCAGGATGAGAACTAAGAGGAAGTCAACGTAGCACACGGAAGGGCCAGGAGACACTTGATTGGGGGGTGGGGGGTGGGGCACACTATGCCTTTAGTTCAAAGTGGCTTCCCCAGGTTTAAGCCTCCTGGGGTCCTGCTGTTCAGGTTTACTGAGCAGAGTGCCTAGCAGAGCAGCTTCTGGTTCATGGCTGGACATACACAAGAATGTAGACAATGTCTGGCCCCACACACCATCCTCTGTCCCCCAGCCCCTCCCTTACCGCCTTTGCTGTTAAGGTCACCCTGCTTACCCCCTTCTGCCTTCTTGCCACTAGCAGAGGGTTTCTTGGGGGAGGCTCTGGGGGCCTTGTGGGACACAGCAGGCCCTGAGGTGCCCTCGTTCTCTCCACTGCTGCCCCCTGCATTGCCGGCCACTACAGTGAAGTCCGCCCGCTCCTTGGACAGCTGGTACAGTTCCTGAGGAAGGGAGGACACCACCAGGCGATCTTATGCCCTTTCTAGACACAGGTGGTCTAGGGGCATGTTTTAGGTGCACGTGGGGAGTCAAAGCGAAAAAGAAAGGTAGCAAGAAAAGGAACTGGCTTCCTTGGTGCGTTCTCTGTACCTCAGCTGTCAATAAAGTAGGACCTGTCATCTGGGGGCAAGCCCCTACAAGGAAGTTGTGAGACAGAGGCAGCTCAGTGGGTCTAGGGGGCAGCCTGGTGCTGCAGCTCTTAGCTCTGCAATCCCTCAGTGGAATGGGAGAAAGGGGCAGACAGGGCATGTGGACAGGCCAGAAGGCCAAGGGTGCAAAGCTGGGATAACAGGCAGGAAGACAGACACTCATACCCTCACACCCAAAGAGCTGGCACCTTAAGTTGGGGGAGGTTAGTGGCAGATTTCCAGTCCTTATCGTCACGGATTCGAGTGCAGCGAGGGAACCGGATGGAGATCCCATCGGCCGTGTGCGCCTCAGATTTGGAGAACTCAGCCCCTGTGATTTCCCACACGGCAGCTTTCTGTCAGGAGCAAGTTGGACAAGTGAGTAAAGAAAGCAAGCGTGTCACAACAGCATCCAGGAGCAGGGCCAAGCTACCAGGAAACATGGGTTCTGGTCCTACTGATGCTATGTGACCCTAGGGGAGTTCAGCTTTGCTTTTTCTGCTCCTCAGTTTCTGTCAGTACAAGGAGCAGCAGGGTTCTAGGACTAGGGGATGGGAACTTTCTACTGATAGCTGTGTCAACTGCTGCCCCTGCCCCACCCCCCCATGTCTGTCACTCAGCTGAATACTTCCAATTCCCACTCCTGGGGTGAGGTGGCTTTTCCATGTAAGCTGAGTTTGTGGACTGGGGGACCACAGACCACAGGGCTGATACCTTTGGGTCTGGGACGATAAAGTCAGGATAATAGATCTTGTTGACTTTCAGCCAGCCAGGTATCTTTCTGGGATCCTGAAAGATAAAAGATGTGGTTCTCGGCTGTTCACAGCTGGAATGAAGCTTCAATGTCCTTTCTTGGTGATGGGGTGTGAGAAGAGGTGCCCCTCACCCTGTGATTGTCCCTGCTCAGCACAGGTGACCCCGAGGGCATGTGGGTCAGTGGGCCTACTCCACCAGGAAGGTGCTCAGAGACTCTGAAAGCCTAGGAACGCTCCCGTTGGCAAAAGCACAGCTCATCTCTAGGGAGATGGAGAGATGATAGCTGCAGTAATGGTGTGGGGCCAGCCCAGACCTGTCCTCACCTTGCTGATCTTTACCATGTCCAGCTCCTTTTGCAGGCGTGCGAGTGTCGCGTCATCGTGGCCACCTGCACACTTGGTGACGGTGCACCACTTCTGGCTGCCAGGGTCGTAGCAGCCCATGAGGAAGATCGACATCATGCCACCTGGGTGGGGACAGGGGCTGCGTTGTAGGGCAGAGGGAGCCACTTCTGCCAGACCACAGAGTCCCAGGTGCCCAGGGAAAGGCAGCCTGGTTGGGAGGAAAGGGTCTGGGTCCTGGCTTTAGTGTCAGAGTTAACTAGATGTGCAATGTCAACTTAATCTTTCTGAACCCCCACTTCCTCTTCGGTTAAAATGGGGTGAGTAAGCATACCCATTGTGTAGGGCTCTGGTGAAGGGTAAAAGGGACTGAATTGTATCGGACAACATAGTAGATGTTTAAAAGTATTCATTCCCTCTAATTAGGAAATGGAGGTTTTCCGTGAAGACAAAGCTGCCAGGGCCTGAAGAAATATTTGGTGCTATGCTTCCTTGTGCTGAGCAAGCATGTGAGATTCTCGCTTGACCTCTCCTGGCCCTAGTCTGTATGCAGCCTCAGATGTCCCTACTGAGGTGATACTGAGGTGATAGAAGCCAGACTGGGGCCCCAGATGCCAGGACTTGGGAAGTCATGATTGGCTGTGCTGGCAGGTCCATCCAGTAAAAATACCAGCCTGTTCCCAAAGCACAGCCTTCCAAAGTATCATTCCAGGGCTAGAGGCCATCCTGACCTTTGCTCCCTTGCCCATAGAAGGCCCCAAGGACCACTAGGTCAGCTGTGTCGGCCATGGCCCCCTCGTTCAAATAGTCCTTCTTCACTTTCAGCCAGTGCCGTTTCCCAGGCTCGTATGTACCCTGACAGGAAGTAAGAGAGAGACCAAGAGCTAGAATGGAAACCCCATGAGGGCAGGGCTTCTCTTTCTTGGCTATACACCAGATCTACACACTGCCTATCCTATTCTGGTATTATTATTATTATTGTTATTATTTTATGAAAACACAGCCAGAGGAAGACTCCTCTGTAATCCACGGTAGCAGTGCCAACTGATAACCAGCAACAGGGTCCAATTCCTTGCCTGGACACTGTTACCCAGAATGCATGGGGCAGGATGCGGACAGACCTGCATATCCACCCCGTTTCTTCAATTCCTAACACAACCGTTTAAGAGCAGAGCCAAAACACAGGCTTCAGGTACTACTGGAGTCACACAAAGCCCACCCTGCAGATCTGAACCATGTCCAAACAGCCACCCAATCCACCTCAGACTACTACTGCCCTCTCCGGCCAGAGCTGCAGACTCAGGGGAGCAAGCTGAGAGTCTGTGTAAGAGAAGCAAAGGATGTGACCGCCTTACCTTCACGTCCTTCAGTACCAGCCCTTCTAACCCCTCACGGATCACCCGGTTTATCATGTCGACCAGGTCCGAAGCTTTCTGAGCGGCAAGAGAAATATCCGAGGTTGGTGTGTGGAGAGAGAGTAATGTGGGAGTGAGGTGGAGGGTCTTCCCTTTTATACACTGGAAACATCTCAACTTAAGTACAAGGGCAAAGGCTTTGCAAAGCAGGCAGCAGTCTAGCCAGAGAGCTGGTGACTTGGGGTGCCTAGAGATGTAGGTGTTGAGGAATTACCTTACCCTACCCTCCTGGAAACTAGTAGACAACCTATGGAATCGCCAAAGGCAAAATCATCAGCAGGCCCCATAAAAGAGATTAGGACTCATTGCCCTAGTCACACCTCACCCAAGGGGTTCTCTAGCCTGCCTTCCAGGGTAGAGCTCTCACTCACCGTGACTTGCTTCATTTCTGAGAACATGATCCGGTTGGGAATTTCAACCATGTTGTCGTGGAGAAACTTCCGCCGCTCACAAAGAGACCTAGGGGGAAGAGAGAGCTGAGGTCAAGGCTGAGATCTCGCTGGCTTGCATTCAGAATTCTGAGAAGGGAAGCGACACAGTGGTATAAGTGTCAGGAGATGGTATGATGCGGGTAATAGCTCTGCCTGCCTAGGGCTGCAGGCTCCATCTTGACCGAGGATGGACAGTCGTTAAATTGTGGCAGAGCCACTGCATGGCTGTAATTCCTTATGCAGCAGAGGCAAGGGAGAACTGGCCTCTAGCCCATGTAAGTTTCAGAAATCCTGGTGCTACATGAAGAACGACTCAAGACTCTCGGTGTTGATCTGACACCTTGCTGCAGCCCAAACCCAAGGTTGGATGATCCTTAGGTCAGCAGGCTGAGGCAGTGACTTAGATACGAAGCCTAAACCCCAACATCTACCTCCAACAAGGTTTCTCTTTTCTATGTCCTCCTTTTTCCACACTCGAGGTGTACGCATCGGTGACAGGTGTGGAGCAGGGATAATATTTCTAAGTGTGGAAGGAGCCAATAGTGGTTTCTGGGCCCATGATGCAGTTTTGATGCAGCTCAGTCCAGACTGCTAGTTCTCCCTAAGATGGTGCCACCCACAGCCACTCCTATAATCTCTCGTGAAATCAAAACCGCCGAGCTAAAAAACACCTGCTTTACGGCCTTATGGGCGCTGCTGGGGAAGTGACTGGCTCTCCTCGGTGCTCTGCACATCACCATGCTGTGACTCACAACTCAGCAGACACAGCACCTTGTCACCCTGAGTGGGGAGCTCCCTGCTGACCCTGCTCAGGCCAGCTCCTGGGCACACACAGGCATAGGGCCCTTCCCTGCCCTCCTTCCCAGGTGGAAGCCCCTCATCTCCACACCCAGGATACTGGAAACAGATGCCTGGCAGTCTGTGGGCTAAAGATGTTAGTTAACCTCACCTGTCCATCAAGCTGACATCATTGAAGTAAATACAATCAAAAACAAACAGGCACACATTTGCATCTTGGAAGGCAGCTTTCTGTAAAGGAAAAGAAGGCAGTAAGGGGGACAAAAAGGCAAAAAAAAAAATAGGGATGACCAGTCCACTTTTGGGGGCCTTTTGAAGCACCTCAAGGGCAAACTCCTATTTTGCTTTGACAGCTGAAGCCACAAGGGCATTCAGCAGGTGCTGAATGGAAACCAACCCAATTGTAAGCTTTCCTTATGCAAAAAAAAAAAAAAAAAAAAGATACACACAGACTGACAGCACGCACGCATACACACACAGTCACTCATTCTTGCACTCACATGGATGGCCCTGAGCCAGTACCTTGTGTACACCAAGAGTCCCAAAAGGCAGAGGTTTGCCTGTCTTGTTGTCTATCAGGAGCACTTCTGAATCCAAGATCATGCTGTGGCCCCCAGGGAAAGCCTGAGGGATGTAGTCCTTAAAGTGGGCCACCTGGGGACAGAGGGTCACTTAGGCTGGGGATGAATGAGCACCAGGAACCTGAAGCCCAGTCACGGAAGGACAGAGCACAGAACACATGCGGCAGGCCAGCACATGCGCAGGCAGAAGAGGGGTAGTTATCAAGCTATGATCAGGTGGGGGGAGAGCAGACTGGTGACAAAGAAGACAGACAGGATGACATGACCTCAGCAGCAGCAAGGAAAAGGGAGTAGGGCCTTGCCTGAGGAGGGGCACTGAACCCTCAGCTGTACTTCAGAATGTGGATGAAAGGATGTTTGAAATTTATTATTATTATTTTTTTATGAAAGCACAGCCAGAAAAGGCCTCAGTTGTAGCAGTGCCAACTGATAAGCAGCAACAGCGTCCAATTCCTTGCCTGGACACTGTTACCCAGAATGCGTGGGGCAGGATGCAGACAGACCTGCATATCCACCCCTCTTCTCCTTCAATTCTTAATGCAACCATTTAAGAGCAGAGCCAAAGCATAGGAGAGACAAGAGATGAAGGGGTTTTCCAAAGGGAAAGCAGGGAAGAAAAGGCCTTTCATTCTGAACGCCATACTCAAACTTCTTACTGGGCAATAGGAGGGACATTTTACTGCCAACCCCACCAAGCGCAGCTCCTCAGCAGTCTCCCAATGCTCCACAGAACAAGTGAGGCTGCGCTAACGCTCCACAGGCCACTTCTCTTAGCTCTGCCGTGAAATGCCAACACCACATGGCTGGCTGCTTTGTCCCAGCTCTCCAACCAGAAGGCATGGCTTGGGTACAGACATGAACCATGCAGCACAGCCTGACCTGAGCTAGGAGATGGGGGGGCAACAAGGACAGGAGTTCTACGTCTACTGAGCCACATGTTCCTGCTGCCCTGAGAACGGAGAGAGCTGCAGGAGTAGGTTTCTCAATGGCCTCCGATTCTTTCACTGCTCAAGAGCAGATCTGGGCTTCCAGATGTCACCGTGGGACTGTGTTCACATATAATGAATGTATGCTCCATAAGGACCAGGGCTTCTGTCCATTTTTTGTCACTGCTCTATCCCTCCTCCTGAGAATGGTGCCCAGCGCCAACTCAACACTTGGTAGCTATTTGCTGAACACATGAAGGCACTGCAGCCCAGCAGCCAGCCCAGGGGAGCACACAATGTGGACGCTTGAGAGCTGAAGCCTGCCCATGGCTGAGGACACATCACTTTCCTGACTAGCCCAGTTCTGGGCTGTCTGTCCCTGATAAACAATCCCTCATTACTGCAAGACTTCAAAACTGATTTCATTCAACACATACTAAATACATTGCTACTGTGTACCAGAGCTGGGATGCCTATGACCTCTGGCCCTCAGATACCTAGGGCCAGAGGCAGGAAGGAGAGAAGGTCCAGGAAGAAAAGAAGGGACTTATACCTTGTGAGGTAGGACGGGCTTGAGGCTGCGGCTGAAGTAGCTGAAGTGGTCTCCGTTCTTGTGCACCTGCACTCGCTCCCCATCATATTTGATCTCAGAGAACATCCCGTTGGGACACTTCTTCATCGCGTAGTCGATAGACTTGCAGGCCTCGGCCTTGGGGTGGGGAAAAGGAAGCCTGGAGACTCAAGGATGCTTTTCCGATAATGACGAGAGTTAAGGGGCCTGGACTTGGGCTGGCAGGCAGAGCCCAGGCCCTGGGGACTCAGAGAGTCCATTGGAGAGGTGAGAGGGCTAGACAGTTCTAGGCCACGTGGGATTCTGGTGTAAAGCATTATCAGAGTTGACACAGGAATTGTCATTCTGAGGACTATGAATCCGATTATGGTAGAGAACGAACAATGTCAATAGTAAAGCATTTCATCTTTTTCTCTCTCAATAAGTTAGGATCGTGCAGGGCCTCTGGGTTACTGTTGAAAACATCAGTTATCTTAACACAATGCAGGTGATAGTGAGGCTGGCAGGACAACAGGGATCAAGGATTCCTAGGGCAGGACATCCTGACACAGGTCTGCTCATTCCCACACCCACACCACCCCGAACTCAGACACCAGCTTCCATTTATTAAGTAACACCTTGTATGTGTCAGCTCATATGCACACTCTCATTTCATCCTTAAACCAACCCCAGCAATAGGTATTATTGTTTTCATTTTATGGCTGAGAAAACTGAAGTTCAAAGAGGTCAAATACTAGCTTCTTAAGGTAACATTATTACATAGTTAGTAAATGGCAGAAATGAGATTTTAACCTAGACCTAACTCCAATGCCTTAAACCACTAAGCTATACAAGGGGGCTTCAAAAACTGGTGGAAAAATTTCATTATCTTTCCATTCCATTTATTCACATTCTTGGAGCCTCCTCGTATAATCCATGCCATTCTTCAAGAGAGAGGCTATAGAACAGAAACAAGAAGGAATTCCTGTAAAAGACAGAAAGGGCATTACTGCAGGTGACAGGGGTCCCATCTCAGGGACGGAGGTCTCACTACTTTGGGGACTGAGACAATACTTCCCTATCTCAACCAGAGAACTCTAAACTAAGCCTTTGGTATAATGCATTTCTGAAATAAAACACACCACTGGAAAAATCCGAAGAACTTTACAAGCAGATAAGGCAGCGTACGTGGTACAGGGCTGGGACAGTAAATCCCACTCCTCACAGAATAAGCAGAAGGCCGAGATGGTCCAGCAGAGCTTCCATACCTCTTTCCCCAGAAGAAAAAGAGATCTGAGTCACCCTGTCACAGGCAGCCTAGCTCTGCCACCAGCTCCCATAGTGACTTTGGGGCAGGCTGCAGACCTGAGGAGTTACTGAGTACGGCAGGTCAAGCAAGCCAAGTAGACACTTCAGAGAATTACAGATGTCATTCACACAAGAAAATGAAAGACCAAGAGAGCTTAGGTAAGTCACCTAAGACACTAAGCTTGTTGGTGGCAGAGTTGGGGCTCAAGTTTAGATCTTCCCCCTAGATCACACTGTCTTTGCCGTCACCTCCCCATGAGGAAAAAGGTCCCTCTGCAGTCCCACCCTGCCTCCCTCCAACTCCATCAACTTGCAAGAATCCCACCTGAAGCATATGCCACGTGGCGGAGAGCAGGGAGGAGCATGGGCAGGGGCAAGGGCAAGGCCAGAGAAGCGCTCCTCACCAGCATGGGCTGCACAGGGGTCATCAGCGAGGCCTCGACACTCAGAATCCGTCTCTGACCTGGCTCCTTCTCCACCTCCTGCTCATTGCGAAGGATCCGCTCCACCACATCCTGCAGGTTGCGTGAGGCTTTGAAGGCTTCGTAGGCGTTGGGGTCAAGAGCATCTAACCTGTCAAGAGGGACAGGAGCAAGGAAAACACAACCCACTGCCTCTGACCCTATTGTTTCTGAGAGCACTGTCTGACCTCAAAGCAAACAGGGGTCCCAATAGGCTGGGTCCTAGTGTTGAAAGAAAGGAAGAGAAAGAGCTCTTAGAAAAAGTCTTCTTGTGTGCGCTACTGTGCCTACTTGGATATTGCTGTAGCAAAGGAGGGGGTTGGAATGAGCAAGAAACTCAGACTATACCTACTGAACAAATCCCACAAGTACTGGGACAGTTCCTCTGTATACGTGCCATCTCATTTTCAGTTTACGTGGGAGAAAATGAAGGCAGAGGAAGCTCAAGTGAATCATCAGGCTCCCACCGGAAGTCAAAAAGTGAAATGGGAATTCAAATCCAGATTGGGACTCCAAAGTTCTGACAAATGGCAACAAAGGAAGCGGAAAGTGAAGCCGTCCTAGGAGGTGTTACTTACACATGTTTGGCACCTGAGTTCATCTTCAGATCATGTTTGATCAACCTGATGATGCACTTAAGGTCATTGGCTGTACACCTAAGGGATGAGGCATATTTGAATTGGTTCTGAAGAATGCTGGGCCCCCAAGCCTTCCCCTCCACACTGGGCCTGCTTTGACTGGGGCAGCCCCACCTGGAGGCCACGTCCTGCAGGGCCTGCTGCTGCTCGTCCTCCTTGGTGAGTCTGGAGAGCTGCAGGAGGAACTGGTCCACCTCCTGGATGGTAAGGAGGCTCTTGGCAGCTGGGGGGAAGGACTTGCTCTGCTCAAAGAAGACTCTGATTGTCTCTGACACATCACCCTGTCTCCAAAAACCAAAATGCTACTGCTGCAGGCCTGGGGTGGTCAGGTATCGCCCCCACACCCAGGACTCAGATGAACCGGAGGTGTCAATCAATGTTCCTGTCCCCAACTTACACATACCTCTCTTTCTTCTCAGGGCACCTCTACCCATCACTGCCTGAGCCGAGAAGGGACACAAGAAGTAATTGAGGGCTGAGCTAATTTGATTCTTGCTCCAGAATTTGAACTAAAAGGCGAAATATGATCACCAGGAAACAGAAGTTTTTCAATGGACATTTTCCACGGTGCCAAGTCTGGAATCAGGACCAAACCACACAGCTGGATGTCAAATCCCAGTTATAGTGGAGAAGAGCAAGTAACAGAATCGAGAACCACAGCCCCAAAGAGAGAGAGGGAATTTTCTCGCTCTGGGCCTGGCATGGCCCCCAGAAGGGTGTTCTCAGTCCTCAGAACCTTGTGAAATTAACAGCTGTAGCCTTACATTCAACTCCCCCTTCTCGGAAGTTTGCTCAAATAGGTTTCAGTTTCCTAACAACAGCATGCGTCCCAACCAGAACTAAGAGGCTGCAGGTGCCTGGCTTGGCAGAACTGCACCTGGAACGCCGCCGACCCTTCCCCACCCCTGACCTGCTCTAGATCCCGTGCCATGTCATCTGGATTGCAGTTGAAAATGCGGCTGAAAAGCTTCACAATCTGCTTGTCATTCAGGTTGTAAACACTCTTAATGACACCCGGCAGCAGCATCTTTACCGTTAGGTACACGTCACCATGGAAACCATCTGGAGACACAGAGAAAGGAACCCTTCTTGAGAAATGGAGCTTAAATACACAAGCTCAAGGAAGCAGACACTCTAGACTGAAACAGAGCCATGCGAGGGAGCTTCAAAAAATTTGTGGAAATATCCCATTATCTTTGGGTTCCACTTCTCCATGAATTTTTGGACACTCCCTCACATATGACACCTATGTTCTCACAGTGCCTTGGCCATGTCACTACTGTAGAAGAGGCCTCACAGTTGAGTGGCTGGTGCTCACGTGTCTGCCAGGCCTTTAGCCTGTGAATGAAGCCCCGCAGGCCAGAGGCATGACAGTCACTCAGTGATGAGTATGTAACACATGCATAATGACTACTTGTTAGATGCATGAACATTTCAAGTTGTGTGTGTGGTTCACAAAACCCTAATCAAACACACAGGGATTGTGAATTTTCCTCTTGATCAAATGGGATGGCATCTTCTGGTTTCCTGGGGACATAATAAAGGCAGAGGAAGAAAGATACCCAAGTACTCTGAGCACAATTGGCTACATAATTTGTGGGGCCCTGGGCACAATGAAAGGAGCCCTCGTGGTACCATGGGTGAAATGTTGGGCTGCTAACTACAAGGTTGGCAGTTTAAGCCCACCAGCCACTCGGAAGGAGAAAGATGAGGTTATCTGCTCCCCAAAAGATTTAGTTTGGGAAATCCCAAGAAGCAGTTCTACTCTCTCCTGTTTGGCTAGGTATGGGTCATAATCGACTCAATGGCAGTGGTTTGGTGCACAATGAGAATTTGGGGACCCTTGATCAGAGTGATTAAGAATTTCAGGGCAGTGACAGCAGAGCACCAAGCCAATCATGAGGTCCTGTGGAACTGCACAGGCTGTGTACCCAAAAAGCCAGGAGGTTCACGGCCCCACCTCCTGCTGAGCCTTTCCGCAGGAAGTCCTGGATGATCTGGGTCTTTGTGTTGTAGCTAGGATTGTCAGCCACCATGGCGCACAACTTCCGGAACTCCCGCAGCAGACAATCCTTGTGCTTGGGGTCACATCTTCTTGAGGACAGGCTAGTCTTAAGGGGAGGGCTTGAGGGGGCTTCCCCAGAGTTGTTGGGTTTGGCTGTTGGAAAGAGAGAAAGGGAAACAGTGAGATGACTCATTTTCCTTTCCCAGGAAGAAAGGCAAGGAGGGAAACTAACTGGCTTTCTTAGCTGGTGCTTTATACAGTGCTTCACGTGATGCCCCCACATAACCCTCTGGTGCAGGAATCATTATGCCCACTTTACAGAGGTAAAGACATGGGGGTTAGTAATGTCCCCCAAATTCCATACCAAGGAACAATGGCCTGACAGCTGAGCAGATGACCTGGCTGACGTACTTCTCTGGAAGTGAGTGCTTCACAAGGGAACAACAGTTGCATGCGTATCAAGAGTGGCCAGGACGGTCTCAGTACCATTGTAAAGCAGCTCCCAGAACAGGTGGGATGAGGAACAAGAAAGCAAGGGACACACTAGTCAATGTGAAATCCTTGTCACTGCAGACTGTCAGAGGAGGAAGAAGCCTTAAAGATGATCTTCTTACTGAGGAGAACAAAGTAAGACCCCCCCAGGCTCTCCCATCCCTCCCCTCATCACCACTTTCTTGTCTTTCATAATGTCCAAATAAAGGCAGTCAATCAACAAGCCAGGCTTTCCCCCAGACACCTACAAATAGCTCTAAGGCCAACTCTTTCGGGATTCCCTCTCACGTCCATATGATCAGCTGCACAGCAAATTTCATTCTGCAAGCTTGCGGCAAGAGTCAGTAACCTGCTGGAAGCTTCTTCTTGTCAAGGTTATATAAATTTAGCTAGCCTAATCTCTGACTGGAACTGAAGTAGGATTTTAAGGGACAAAATCTCCAAAGCACGATGCTCAACCAGACTGCCAGGTAACTAGAACATAATGTGTCTCCTATTTCCTTCTGAACTCCTTCCCCAAGAGCAGACCCCTTCCAGAAGCAAACTGTCTTTAGCACCACCTGGATTCTTGAGTATTTCTATCTCTGGCCTACCATTAAACAAACAAAAAATCCCAGAGTTTTAAGGTGATAAACGTCCACAGCCAGGTCCCAATTTTGCAGCATCATTTCCTTGAGTCCTGTGAGATACTGTGTAGTAAACAAGGCAGGTATAGCCATTCCTGTTTCACAGATGAGGGCCCGGAGCCTCAGAATCGCGTAGGGACTTCCTTGCGATTAAGTGCCTGTCAAGTGACAGTGCTGAGCCCTGAACCTGTCTTCTGGCCTCTGGCCGAAGCTTCTTTCTACCATGGAAAGCTGTCTCCCAAAACCACCTCTGAGTCTAAGGTTTGGCTTTATTAATTTTCTTTGGCTGAGTCAGTCACAAAAATGCCCCTAACAGTAAGGCAGGTGAAAACACAAGTGTTGGGGGTTAAACAGACGTCAGTGCAAATACCAACTCCATAATGAACCTGAACATCAGTTTTCTTATCCCAAAACTGGGCCTAGTAAAACGGCTTCCTAGGATTAACAGAAGAACAAATGAAAGGACGTTATATAAAAGCCCCAAGTCCAGCCCCACCTGGTACGGACGGCTAATAAAAGATACTGATGCTTTCCACACCTAATGGATGAACAAGGCTTTTTCCTGTCTCATCTGTGAGATAGTAATTCTAGATTTTATATGAAGAAAACCATGTGTGTATACATGTATAAATGCATGTACATAAAGAGGCTTCAAAGTTGTGGAAAAGTGGAATGAATATATAATGGCATTTTCTCACAAACTTTTGGAAGTCCCTTCATATGCATTATAGGTAAAGAGACAGGAAAGAAAACTCACCCTGCTAAGGAGACACAGGTAACAGCTGCAATTGAATCCTCCAGTTAACTGATTGCTCAGCTTCCAGCTGAAATGTCAACTTTCTCAGAGATGTCCTGTCTCATCTTTCAGAGACCTCAGGTCCACATTAATATTTCTCTATATACTTTATAATTCTCCCTCAAAGCTCGTACCAAATTGGATTTATTCACTTACTGGTGATTTCTAGAAATTGCTTACTATCTGGTAGACTGTTAGCATGGTGAGAGGGCAGGAGCTGTGTTTTGGTCATCACTGAATTGCCAGTGCCTAGTACTATGGTGAATTTAGTGTAGGTACTCAGAAAATATTTGTTAAACGGGTTTGGAATACTTATGTGCAGCCTATTATGTACCTACTCAGTAAGTGCTTTACACTTATTATTTCATGTAAGGCTTTACCACAATCCCATGAAGAAGGAGTTTTCCATACTTGCACCGAACAACTCATTTGACAGGTAAATTTAAATAGTCTGCCCAAGGCCAGCCAGCTAACAGGTGTTGGAGGCTGGATCTGAACCCAGGCTGATTCATTTCAAAGTCCACATGCCTGGTCCCTAGGTTGTCCTGGCCCCCAGCAAACAGCAAATAGTTTTCAGAGCCTCTTTTTCTCCTGCTATACGTTCCCCATTTATGGAAACGCTTAAACAAATAGCTGTACAACTGAGAAGAGAAATGGGGGATGTGGTCCATGCATGCTATCTCCCTTCCTGTATTGTTTCAGGGTCAGTGCAGCCCAAGTTTAAGGATGCAAATTCTCAAAAGAATTTCATTATCAAAAAACAAGGAAGGTTATAACTGTCTCAATCTGACCAAGTAACTACAAGTCTGGACCAAACAAATAACGTTCTACTCCAACACAGATTCAAGTGTACAAAGAAATACAATGGAAGTAGAACACTACGCATTAGCCAGTACCGGTCTCTGCTCAGGCAGAAGCAAGAAATTATTATGGAATGAAAGATGAGAGAGAACAGACTAGCACAGAATTTGCACTCTAAGCCAGGATGTTGTTGTTGTTGTTAAGTGCCGTCGAGTTGGTGCCGACCCTCAGCAACCCTGTATAAGGTTTCCAAGGAGCAGCTGGTGAGCTTGAACCGCTGACCTTGCAGTTCAAACGACTTTGCAGTCTGGCGCATTAACCCACAGCGCCACACCAGGACTCCTAAGCCGGGATTTGTTGTTGTTGTTATGTGCCATGGAGTTGGTTCCGACTCATAGCGGCCCTGTACAAGGTTTCCAAGTCTGTATATCTTCATGGGAGCAGAAAGCCTCATCTTTCTCCCACGGAACAGCTGGTAGTTTCGAACAGCTGACCATGAGATTAACAGCCTGATTCGTAACCACTACACTACCAGAGCTCCTTTGGTGGTGGTGGTGGTGGTTAAAGGCACAGAATAGATAAGTAGCTTTAATTTATCTCACCTGAGAAGCCTGAAAATTTCCGGGGGTTGGTATTAGTTACAGAGGTGCCTTTCGCTGGAGATGTCACCTGGCCAGTGGCTGTCAACTTGGTCTGGACAACAGCTTTCTTCTTTGGTGTGCCTGTGGACTTAGAAGACAAATCTGTAGATCACCAAAAGAAAGGGGGGAGAAAACTTTCAGTGAAAGGTCCCAGAGAAAGCTCCCAATGAATCTATCAATCAACTGCTCTTAGACTCTTACTTGGTAAGTTACTTTCACAACACTACTTCAAGGCTGGTAGCTGACCGGCCTTTTTGAGCGGAGTCTGTAAGTGATAGAGTATTGAGACTTAATGGAAGATCTATTACTTTACAGATTGTTGCTATGTGCCGTGGAGTCAGTTCCGACTCATAGTGACCCTGTACAGATAAGGATATTAAAATCATATAGAACTAACTGGATTTGGAAGCATTGGTATAAACTCAAGATTTTGAATATATGCATATATGTAAGCAGTTCGAAACAACCAGCTGTTCCACGGGAGATAGATGAGGCTTTCCACTCCTGTAAAGATTTACAGCCTCGGAAACCCTGTACAGGGTCGCTATGAGTCGGAACCGACTCCACAGCACATAACCAACACCAAAGAGTAAGTGAATCATTTGCTACTAGGAGTCCAGTTCATACATCTATGGGTTCATATAAAAAACTGTGTTTAAGCCTGTCTCTGCAGTCAGTGGATGGCTGCAGACAAATTATCTCTGTAACGCACTTGTCTAAGTCCTGTTAGGGTGCCTTTCAAAATAGGGGATACTTTTTGTGCCATGGGAAAAGATTCTGAGGTCATAACTCATACCAAATTTTTAACAAAATAGAAGTAGACACCTTCCCAAATCATGGGTGCTTTGTGAGAAGTTTATGGGAATGCTGCCCACATAAAACAACAGTTTTTTGATCAACTAAGCACTTAAAGGAAGGTTAGTTAATAAGACCTCAAGGATGAATAATGAGAGGGAAGACCATCAACCTCAATGAATGAAGAAACTGTGGTAGAAATCCAGAACCTGCTAGAAGAAGGTGACAGGTACTGAAGCTGGATTCTCACAAGGTTCAGCTTTTTCAATTTTTAAAAACTTTTTATTGTGAACTGAGTAGAGGTTTACAGACAAGATCATCAGACTTACTTACATTCAATAAATTGTATACTTGCTAACAAATCATACAGAATATCTTGGCCTCAGCATGCTTCCAGCTTGAGGGGTGCCCAAAAGCAGTGCACAAAGATCAGCTAGCTCAGAGAGGTAATCTTTCCATCAGTCTTTTAAGCAAGATAGAAGCTAATGAAGACATTTTTATGGAATAAATCATAACCAGGCATGAGTCTTGGATTTATCAATACAATCTAGAGAGTAAGGTCCAACCAAAATAGTAGCTTCCGAGGTAATCTGTTGGAGAAGTTAAATTCAAGGTAGAAAAGTCAGCTCAGAAGGTTATGGTAACTGTTTTGGGGACAATCACAGAGGCTTATTGCAAAGAAGTTTCAAAAAAACTAAAAGATGCACTGGTGAGAAAAAGGCCAGTGAGCTGTGCTAAGGATTTCGTATCGATTACAATGAATCTGCTCATTCCTTGTGGGTAACGAGGGCTGGCCTACAAGAATTTTATTGGGAAATTTTCTTCCTTCCTCCCTACAGTCCTGATCTTGCCCCTTCAGACTTCTTTTTGCTCCTCAAACTCAAAGAACACTGAAAAGGTGCACGCCTTGAGTCCCTCAAGGATTCTAAAATGCCATTTTGATGTGATGGACATTAAAAAGTAGAGAATTCTGTAGGGAAAGGTTAGAGAGGGGCTAGAAACATCACCTTCAGAAGTGTACAAACCTAGATGGAGGAAAAACAATAGACTCATTAAAATTTTAATTTTTGCTTAATAAAGGTTTCTATGATTTTGTAGCAATACCTTTTGATTTACCCTTGTGTATGAATATGCATGTGTACATACATATATATTTTTGTATGTATAGTCAGAACCAAGTTGACAGCACTTAACAACAACAACAATCTGTCTGTCTCAGTACACATGCATACACATGTTATCTATTCTGCAGCTGTCTGCTATAAAAGCTTAGAAGCAAAGACACCCCAGTGTAATGAGAACACTTAGCATTCAGATTTTGGTCTCTAAAACATTCTCCACTAACAGGAACCAAAGCAGCTCCGAAGAGAAATGGCTGATACTAGGGTGTAGAAGGATGTGGACAAGAGGAGTCTAAGAACATCCTGCTATACAATTAAGCACTTCCAATTACGAATCAGGCTGAAAACCTCAGGGTCAGCAGTTCGAAACTACCAGCTGTTCTGTGGGAGACAGATGAGGATTTCTGCTCCGTAAAGACTTACAGCCTCAGAAACCCTGTACTGGGTCGCTATGAGTCGGAACCGACTCCATGGCACATGACAACAACAATTGCTAATAGAAAAGAAAGAAAAAGAGGAGAACATGTCATAAGAACATTGAAATAAAAATTATTCACAGTAATGAAAAATATGCCATTGGAGAAAATAATCCCCAAGTCCAAATGGGTAACAAATCGATAAATAAAATACAGGTGGTGGGTATTCTACTCTTAGGAGGAACAGGAAAATGTTCCAGATTAAAATAGGCCAAAGAGACATGACGATTAAATGCAACACCAATTGTACTAGAAGGAGAAAAATGCTATAAAAGATAATATTTGATCAACTGACAAAATTGAAATACAGATGGTAGATTATAGAGTATCTTATCAATAATAACTGAGGTTGATAACTATATTGTGGTAATATAAATATATATAAAAGAGTATTAGTGTTCTCCAGCAAAAGACTCTGAAGCTTTTAAAGGTAGGAGCCATGATATATGCAAACTACTCTCAAATACTTGTGGGGGTGGGAGTGTGCGTGGAAAGAGAGAAAGAATGAGTGTGAGTGCAAATGAGAAAAAGTACACCTGTTAACAATGTGTCAAGGGAACCTTTTTCTGCCAAAATCTAAAACATCATTCAGGGGCCAAACAAAATTATTAGCTTAAAAACTAGCCTGCTATATTTGGCCAAACATTTAATGAGCTCACCCCTAATGTGACGGCTAGAACTGCGGTTACCTTGGCAAGGCCAGACCAAATGATGTCACGAGCCTTATATGGCCCGAGTGGCACTGTGGGGTAATGTGCCAGACTGCAAAGCCACTTGAACTGCAAGGTCGGCAGTTCAAGTTCACCAGCTGCTCTTTGGAAACCCTAGACAGGGTCGCTATGGGTCAGAACTGATTCGATGGCACTTAACAAAAACAACATATAACCCACAGGCTAGACGGTCCCCACCCTTGAAATAGGTAGCTCTGGGCAAAGGGATTCTGATTGTTCTTTATATTATTTTTATTGTTGCAACTTTTATGTACATTTGAAATTATTTCCAAATAAAAAGTTATGAAAAAGAAAAAAACAAACAAACTGTACTCTATTCACCACACCCCATTTTCTCTTCGCACCAATAAAATGGAAGAGCAGTGTTCTGCACCATACCTGAAATGTGCTGTGTTATCTGTTCTTTCTCATTGTCTTCTAACTCTTCCCAACCTTCCAGCTCTGTGAGGTCCTCGATCTTCTTTGTGGTGGCCCGGGCCCGCTCCAGTTTCTCAAACATGCATTTAATGTGGTACCACTCTTTCATATCACCCCCAGACTCTGAAAACGGATTGGGTACCACTTTGCCAATTCGGCAAACACCCTTCACAATCTTTTCCTTGCATTTTTTGCAGCCAGCAGTGCCACGTTTAGCATAGTCCACACAGAACCGCTGTTCGGCCATCTCACTGGAGGCACTGCAGAGTCCCACATGCGACCCTGGTGAGAAAACAAGGCAGGTGGCACGTGGTCTTAGACTGTCGCTCTGGAACGGCAGAACAGGCTTTTTCCTCAGGAGGAGGCAGCACCCATGAAGTAGATCTGTCTGTGAACACTGGCTGAACAGTTGGACGTCAGGCCGGTGGTGTCGCTCTGGGAATAGGCACAGTTCTTTTTGGCAGAGTACACGGAGGATTTGTGGGAAGCGGGTCTTGGAAGCCAAAGTCATATAGCTGCATGAAAGGGCGAGAGACAGAGAATGACAGATAAATTAGAAGCTAGGTAGGCTTCCTACTTCTTCAAAAACGTCAAGTTGCCATCAGCCATCCTTTATACTCATGATAATGGCTGTTCATGAGAATTTTAATGTAAACAATTATGTTGAATTGTTTACATTAAAAACCTCCTCAGCACAAGACCATAGCTGGAATCCTGAACCGCATCCAGAATCTTCTGACGGGAAATTTCCACTTGAAATGACAAGCAGACTAGTCTGGAGCGGCCAGAAGATACTTCCTGAAAGAAAGACTGACAGGAAAATACAAAACAATATAGGCAGACTGACTGATTACTACAAGAACAAACAAGTGGCTCACCCGGGAAACATCAAGGCAAGTTGTGGGGGTCCCCCTTCTAAGACTAAGACTCAATTGGAATACACGCTCTGATTGGTGACCACGTTCGTCGCCGATAAGGGGAAGTGAGGGAAAAGCAGCAATGAAGCTGCGAGCTGAGCACTACAATGCTCAACAGACTCCTGTGAACCTGGATGGAGACCTGGTTGACCAGCAGTGTGGCAAGACCTGGGGACTCTAGGACCCAGAGTCAGTGACATAGCTATGGAGGACTGGAGAGGAGAGTGTCCAGCTGATAAGAAGAGAGGGCATATCTATAAGAACACCCACACTTGCAGATAATACCCACTTGACCTGGCTTCAATGACTGGATGATCAGAGCTCAACCAGAAGAGGAAAAAAAGAGTAATCTGATAAAATTTGATGAACTTGACACAAACTTATAGAAGCAGTAGCTCAACAGAGGGAACAAATCTTCACAGTGAGGATCATTCCCACCCCCTCCACACACAGAGTAGACAGGGATGGGCAACTTGGACATTGGCTACCCAGAATGGGGGGGGGGGAGGGGGCTACAGAGGCAAGACGTGACTGGCTTACAAGCTTTCAAGAGGGAACCTACATCCAGAGGGTGTGGAGCAAGGTAGAATCTCCACTGAATAGTATCCACTCTGTATAGTCGGGGCTGATGAAAGGAGATGTGGATGGGTCTCTTGTGGCACAACAGTGAATAACTGTTATCAGGACTGAATGTGACGGTTGGAAATGTAAAGGTAGATGTTTTGTAGCAAGGAGGGGAGTGGTTAACTTTGCAGTCTAGGAGCGGAGGACCCTGGGACCATCAAGGGAGAAGAGTGGAGAACAGAACCCTACCCAGAGAAGCAGTGATGCCAAGGATGGAGGCAGAGACGATGACGTGGGAGATGGAGCAGCTGGGGACTCTGGACCCGGAGAGGAAGAGGGGCTGTGTGCGGATGACCAGGGGGCAGGCTTGCAAGGTATACCCTTTGGTTGGTGGATGATACATGGAGGGGATTGTAACCATGGCAAGGAAACAATATACTACAGGATCAATGTGAAGCTGATGTCCTCCCATGTAAACTATCACATAATTCACAATAAAGCATTAAAAATAAATAAATAAATTGACCTTAGGGGGAAAAAAACCTCCTTGGAAAACGAAGCCTTCTGTATAAATTTATGAATCAGCCCTATTTTGAGAGGCAACTAGCAGAGCCTGGAATCAGACTGCCTGGGTTCAAATCTGAACTTCTCATTGTTGTGTTGTTGTATTAAGTGTCAATGAGTTAGCTCTAACTCACAGCAACTCTGTATAGGGTTTCTGAGGAGGAGCTGATGGGTTTGAACCACCGACCCTGAAGTTAGCAGTCCAGGGCTTATCCTACAATGCTACATCAGAACTCCTTATTGTTGTTGTTAAGTGCCATAGTCAGTTCTGACTTATAATGACCCTATATACAGCTTTCGAGGAGTGGGTGATAGGTTTGAACCTCTGATTTTGAGGGTCAAACAACTTTGTGGTCCAGTGCTTTTTCCTACAGCACCAAACCACAACTTCAGGACCCCTTATTTAGATATCCCTTATTAGCTGTGAGTCAGAACCTACGTGACAGCACTTAAAAATAACAATTAACTGTGTATCTTGGTAGGTAACTTAACCTTAGTTTTTGTTCCTCAGTGTTCACATTTCTAAAGCATGGGTAGTAACAGTACCAAGGAGTTCTCAAGGGACTGAATCCTTAGAACAGAGTTGGGCACACAGCAAGGTCTCAATGAACTGCAGACCTTATGGTTCAAGTGTTTCTCATATGGAGCACACTACTTTAGAGTGAAACTATTATAGCATTATAATTAATCTAAGTTTCAGTTTACTGAAGGACAACATGGTGCAGAGGAAAGCACATGAGCTTTGGAATCATGGAGTGTGGGAGGTCAAGTCTGATCTTTGGAGTTTCCCAGTTGCCATAGAATTGACTCATGGCCACCCCACTATCAGAAAACCGTATCCATAAGGTTTTCAATGGCGCATTATTCAGAAATGGATCGCCACGTCTTTCTTACTGCGTACCTCTGGGTGGACTCACCTGCTAACCTTTCAGTTATTAGACTAACTCAAGCGTAAAACGTTTGATGCATTACATGTATGCACCACCTAGGACTCCCAAGACGGATCATCACTAAACTTCTTTGAGTCTAGGTTTTCTTATTTTTAAAATAGTATAGAGTATATCTACTTTACAGGGTGCTTGTGAGAATTAAAGTGGGGGTTTCTGAACACCCTGAAGATATAACTTTCATGAGATCCACAAAGGACCCCCAAACTTAAAGAACCAAATGTGTGAAAGTATGGCAAACGCGTTAATAGGGGCTCAGGACATGCTAGGTTTGGGTCTCTCTCTTTGTACACCGATCTATGAAGTCATCACCAGGTCCCGGGTGGGACTAGAGGCCGGCGTGGTCAGCAGCCTGTTCCCAGCAGGGCAGGTGGCTCAGGAGGCCCTGGGCCACGAGGAGGCACAATGCTGCTTCTGCCAGGGAACCTGTCGTCCCACACCTCTCTCCCAAACAGCCGCAGCTCAGCATTTCATCAAAGGAACCTGAGACAGAACCGCTGGGACCTGAACATAGCACTGGCTGGGCCGGTGAGCTCCACCGAGGTGGAAGCAGAACCGCGGCACCAGCTTTTCTTGGGGGCTGGCCCGCGGCGCGCCCAGAGTGGATGGGTCTACTGTCCGGGGTGCGGGACCCGTCGGCCTATCCCCAGCACCTCCGAGTCTCTAGAGGCCACCCCAGGGGTGCCAGTGAGCCAGGGGTTGGGGTCGGGCATGCTCTCGCACCGGACCTGGAGAGGTGGGGGGCGGAGCGAGAACGAAGCCCAAATTCCCCCCCGGAGCGCACCAACTTCACCGCATAAGTATGCAGAGGGGACTGTGGTCGGAGGAGCCCCTTGAGAAAGTCCCTAAAGAAAACAGCCCGGGAGGGACGAAGGGAGTTATCTCCCCTCGCGCGGATACTGTGGGAAGGGTCCCAGGAAGCCGTAAAGCTCCCCTATGCGTTCCCGGGGGGCCGCCACGTCACGGAGGGTGTGCCCCGGGGCTCCGCAGGCGGGCGGGGGAGCGGCCGAAGGGGCTGAAACATGGCCCCGCCGAGGTTCGGGCCCTGGCCCGCTTCCATCCCCAGTGCCGGGCCCGCTGCGCCGCCCCTCACCTGCCTTCCCGGCTCCGGCGCACACCATAGGCCTCAGGATCAGGGGCCCACAGGCCGCGGGTAGCCCACGACGGTTGTAGCGCCTGTCTCTTTAAATCCGGGTCCTCGAGCTGGCGACAGTGCGCAGACGCAAAAATGAAGGCCCAAATTACGTAAACTGTCTCCGCCCCCCCGCCTATCACGTAGGCAGTGGTCAGATTGTGCCACGTGTGGCCGGGGTCTTTGGTGCCTTGGTTTGGGGGTGGGGTGGGATGTCTCTTATCACGGCCGGGGTTGAGGGAAGGTAGTTGTGCCCGGAGCGCATCCTAGCCTGAACTTCTGAGGATTTCCCCGACTTTCTTACCTCTAGAGATTAGCTAGCTCAATTTAAAGAACTGTGAAACTACACGATAATGATTTTTGAGAAAGTAAAGATCATTACAATCTATTTCTCTGTATTCTCTCTGCCTTATGACCTCCACAGTGCCTAGCATGTAAATATCCAATAAATAGTGAATTAAAAAGAGGACTATATATGGGTATATGAAATTGTGTAAAGGAGAGATGGAAAAATAATCCCTTACATTATATAGATTTTTTTTAAAGAAAATAACCTTATTCTAATTAACATCACAACAGATATTTTAAGGGGGCCACACAAACATTTGCCCAGCCCCAAACTTGACATCTCAATACAATAAGAACACCTTCTTGGTGATTCAGAAGCAAGGAAGCTATTAATGATGGAGAAGAGCTGTAACTGGGACTTGTACGCTTTATACTGTCACTATCACTTAAGTGGTTACGAATCAGGCTGCTCACCTCACGGTCTGTAGTTCGAAACTACCAGCTGTTCCGCGGGAGAAAGAGGAGGCTTTCTGCTCCCTTAAAGATTTACAGCCTCGGAAACCCTGTACAAGGTCACTATGAGTCAGAACCGACTCCATGGTACTTAACAACATCACTTAAAAATTCACACAAAACTAACTTGGTCCTGAGAGCTGATTTTCCATTTCTTCCGTTTGAGCTTCTTGATACCAACAATCCATTTGCAAATCTGTACTGCTTCAGTTCTTTGCTGAGCCCTCCTAGAGTGTGAGGATGTCCTGGTACTGGGCACACTCCAAAAAGGCAGTTTAATCTCGAGGGCTGAACTGCTGCTGCTTCTTGGGTTTGGCACCCTGCCCTCGCCCGCCCATTCAGTTAGCAGCTGAGCGCTTAACATCTGCACTACCAAGGTCCCCTATGAGCGATTAGTAAGTCTACTTTTAATAAAAGGTTAGTAAGATCAGAGTAGGTCAGTGAACTTGTTCAGGGTTTGGGAATGGCAAACAGTAGGGCATTGTTAAGTAAGCAAGGGCCCTATCCTGGCAAGAATTGTGTGCTGTGCAATAAAGCGTTTGTAGGCCTTGGAGCCAGGAAGGAGTTTATGGAATAGGAATTGCTGTTGAAGCTCAGTAGGGGAGAGGATGAAGCATGTTATTGTTGTTGTTAAGTGCCTTTGACTGGGTTCGGACTCATAGGGACCCTGTATAAGGTTTCCAAGGAGCAGCTGATGGGTTTGAACCATCAACCTTTCAGTTAGCAGTCCAGTGCTTATCCTACAGCGCCACACCAGGACTCCTACAGGCTGAAGCATGAGGACCAATTAACAAGCTCTTATAGTGACCTATGTGAAAAATGAAAGTGGCCTGAACAAAGCAGGATAGAGTGGAAGATGCGTTTTTTGAGAAACATTTAGATTTCAAATTGTCTTCTAGGTATGACTTGAGTGAGCAAGTAGATAATAGATCATCAACTGAAACAGAACATGTGGGGAAAGAGGGAGTATTTGAGGGAGGAGGATGAGCTCTGTTTTGGATATTTTAAGCTTGGTTGATTGAGGCCAATTGTTTGAAGTGGGGTAAAGCCTCTTCATCTTTTCTCTAACGTGCTACAGCGTGAACATGGATTTTGGAATTGAAAAGTCTTAACTCTGTTAGTTGAGTAATCCTGAATGTACCTGGATCACTGAGTCCTAGTACATTGTTTTGAAAATCTTCCTGAATGCAGCTGTCTTTTCCCCTACCCATATGCTGTCCAATGTTGTCATTGCTAGGCATATTTGGCTGCTGAGCATTTGCAATGAGGCTGTTCTGAATCGAGAGGTATTGTAAGTATAAAATATGCACCAATTTTGAAGAGTTGGTAGTTAATAACAAGGACTTTGGCTATGGTTCTATTTTTGAGTGAGTTGTCCATTATGTTAATGATGCAGGATTAGGGTGGGTTGCAGCTTGAATTGCTGCCTTATTAGAGGATGTGACTCAGATTGATGATATAGTGATTTCATTTTGAAAGATGACATTTTAGATATGTTGGGTTAAATAAAATATTAAGATTAATTACACCTGTGTATTGTACTTAAAGGAGTCCTGGTATGGTGCTGTGGACTAATGTGTCAGACTGCAAAGTCATTTGAACTGCAAGGTCAGTGGTTGAAGCTCACCAGCTGCTCCTTGGAAATCCTATATAAGGTTGCTATGGGTTGGAATCTACTCGACGGAACTTAACATTGTACTTAAAAAATGGCTAATAGAATACATAAGATGACATTTGTGACTTGCATTCTATTTCTACAGCATTGCCCTAGTCTTCACACCAGTTTGTGGTGGGTGGCACCTGTGTCTTATACACCTTTTTATCCCCGTTGCCATGGCTGAGAACAGCGCCTGGCACATATGGTCGGCACTCAGTAAATATTGATAAATAAATGACTGAAACCCATGGTATCAATAAATACTTATGAATGGAATGAATGAAACTCTGTAGGTGGTAAGATCCCACAGGATACCCATTATATTTCTTTGGCAAGGTAAACTTTCTTTTTAAATGTTTTATTGTGAACTATGTGATAGTTTACATGGGAGAACATTAGTTTTACATTCATCCTATTATATACTGTTTCACTGCCATGGTTACAATCCCCTCCATGCATCATCAGCCAACCACAGGGTATACACTACAAGCCTGACCCAACTTGCCCCCTGGTCCTCAGCACACAGACCCTCTCTCTCTCTCTGGATCTAAAGTCTCCAGCTGCTCCATCGCTCCACGTCATCATCTCTGCCTCCATCTCAGGCATCACTGTTTCTCTGGGTAGGGTCCTGCTCTCTGCTTTTCTCCCTTCATGGTCCCAGGGACCTCCACTCCTAGACTGCAGCAAGGTAAACTCTTGATGTAACTTTGCAAAGACTCTTAGGTTCTAAATGTTTGTCTGGCTCCATTAGAACCCCAAGGGACCCCTAATGATCTGTGTAGCTCTGATTCAGGGCCCCCTCGGTGAAATGGAACTAGTTGTAAGAACTAGAAATTGCAGTTCCTTAATGAAGTGGGAGCTGCTACCAAGAAGAATGAGGTAATGGCATGTGGTAAGAAACATAGGACTTTCGAGTCACAGATTGAGGGATGAATTGTGTTCCACCACTATGTAACCTTGGTCTATTAATTCCTCTGGATCTCAGTTTTTATGGTGAAATGGTGTTACGATTACCTCTTAAGAGTGTGTGTGATGTTTAAAAGAAATGACTGATGACTAACTTGCATACTGTGTGGCACTTAGAACTGTTTTAGAGAAGGTACATTCCCCACACCGCCCAGTCTGAATACACATTCATATCACTGTAGAGCTTAGTCATTCAATACTAATTGAACATCAGGCAGTCTGGTTATTTATTGAGTGCTTATTGTGTGACAGGCAGTATTCCAGGAGCTGGGATAAAGTAGTGAAACAAAACAGAAAGAAATCTCTGCCCTTCTGACCTACCAGGTTAGTGTGGGAGACAGAAAATAGACTGAAAAGTACTTTGTGGACTTCCATCTCACCAGGTCTTCTCACAAAATTGTCAGGATGCAGAGATTCCTGGTTAAAAAACAAGCAAAATAGTCCTATTCCCCAATGGGTTCAAATGAAAACAGGGAACAAAATCAGGTCTAACTCCCCAGGGAAGACCACAGAGAACAAGCTGGGTCTGTAAGAAGTCGCATATGGATTTATGCTCTACCAAGTTCACTAGCACCTCACCAGACCAAGCTGAAACTGTCACCCGTCTCAGAACAATTGGACATGTTATATTGCCAAAGCTGTGGTTTCTTCCTTTGTTTTTATGTTCCCGCATTAGTAGGTTGGTTTAGTAATAAATACGTAAGAGCTTTTGTGTGTTGAAAAAAATTGCACAGTATAGAAGGTGATGATGAGTGCTGTGGAGAAAAAGAAAGCAAAGGAGAGGAAGAGAGGTGCAGGAAAGGTGCGAGGTGATGGTCAGGAAGGTGCCACCCATAAAGTGACAACTGAGTCAAGGCTTGAAGGAATGTGGAGATCTCAGGTGGAGGGAATATCCAAGTCCAATGGCTGGAATGTGCCTGGCAGGTGGGAGAATAGTAAGAGAACTCTGTGGCTAAATTAGGAGTTAAAAATGAGAAGAGTAGATGATGAAGCCAGTAAGGTAGCAGGGAGACTGATTTTGTAGGGCCTTGTAAACTCATTGTCAAGATTTTTGTCTTATATTCCAGGCAAAAATTATTTTCTGCTCAATAAAATTCACACGAGAAGTCAGTGAATTGTACTGAGTAGAAGAGTTGATCTGACGTAGGTTTTAGCGGGACCACTCTGGCTACTGAGTGGAAAAATTGGGAAATGACTTAGGTGGCTACTATCATAACCCAGGGGAGAAATGAGGATAGCTTGGGAGGTGAAATGAAGTGAATTCATTACTTACATGGGTCTTCTAGCCGTAGTCCTCCATTTTATGATGGAGGATAAGCACTGGACTGTTAACTGAAAGGTGGGCAGTTCAAACCAACCAGCTGCTCCTCAGAAACTCTATACAGAGTCAAAACTGACTCGATGGCATTTAATGACAACAAGGATTTGGCTATGGTCCTATTTTGGAGTGAGTTGTCTGTTAACGTTAATGAGGCAAGATTAGGGTATCTTGAGTTGCTGCCTTACTAGAGGTTGACACAAGTCGCCACCCTTAGTTTCTTGGCGTGTGGTCTACATTCATTTTATAGGCATACTCTGGCAAAGTTTGCTGACTTGCTCTGGACCCTGCATCTATCTCATCTGACCTTTGGTTCTCGGGACATGAACCACTGGCCTGAGATGCGACAACTTGTGAGCCAGTGGCCTATCAGCTAACCTGCCGATTTGGGTTCACCAGCCCCTGAAGCCAAGTGGGTTGAGAGAGGCCTCCAGATTAATGTTGGACCCATAGATTTGAGGCTTGCCAGCCTCCATAACTACCTGAGCCACTTCCATGATTGTTCATGAATTCTGTAAAACATTTCAATGAATTATAGAACCCAAAGATAGGAGGGAGAGTACTGAGGGAAAGGAGAGTAGTTACGCTACAGATAAGTGGTACAGTAGTTTGGAAATGTTAGATATTTAGGTCATCTTTACCCTCTGCCTCTTAGGAACCATCTTCGTGCTGATCCTTCTAAAAGAAATGATTTTTACATGGGGTAAAAGTGGAACTGATTAAATAAAGCAAAGAACCCTGAGGCTCATGGACTCCTAGGCTCAGGGTGTTCTTGACCTTCTTGAAATGTTTATACACGTTTGTATGGGTGTGAATTTTGACGGGAGAGTTTTTATTGAAGACTCAAAGTAGTTCCAATTTAAGAACTGTGTTGATGACGAGTCATTAGGAAATTGCATGCCTGTTTCTAGCTATTTTAACAAAGTCCTATGACTAAGTCTTTCCCTTAGACCTTGATGATTGAATCCTCCAGAGCATTTCTTATGAGCGTCTCAGAGCTCCAGTGTAGACACATCTAGATTGTTAAGAAGAAAACATAATCACAAGAAAATGGGTAGAGTCTGTATATTCTGTGTCGCTCACTATGAAAAGCTTGGAAACCCTGCCAGGGAGAGGAAAAAGCTCCACACCTTCCTAGAGAGGGTGTAGTTTGTGAAACTAGTTTATTCTCAGTAGATTCCTTTTTAATAAGTTCTGGTCTATGAATTATATAAATCTCAGCAATAAGTACTTATTTTATGGTTTAGTTTGCTTAATAGTCGCACAATTAAAGTAAACTAAAAAAACGGTGGTGGTGTTTGCCAGGATAAATATTTAAAAGGAAATAGCTGCAGGGAAATATAATCATTCACATTGGCCCATGGTTCTTCATTCTCAATATATGCTGCAGAGGTTGATTTTTAACTGGAGGCACTTCTTGGCCTCTCATTTAAATGTCTTTGTGCTGCAGCTGTCAGGTCAAGGTAGGGCAGAACCTAGAGGAGTCAGTCAGACACTGGAGTAGCTGGTCCATGGCAGAGAGACAAAGGCTCCTGGGGCAGGGATAAGAAGAGGGTGAGGTCACAGGTGTGGAGTGAGGAAGACTCAGCGTTGTTGCCCATCTTCCTACATTTCTGTGTGGGGCCTTCTCGTCATCATGCTTGGTGATCATATTATTCAGGAGGCAAGTTAGTAACTTTCAAAGAGAAAGATATTTTACAAAGATATGAACCTATTTGGGTACCAAATTTAAGTCTTGTCTCCTCCACTGGACTCTGGGCTGGTTGATAGGTAGTGTTGAGAGTTTTCCAGCTTTGGTTTGGTGGCAGAGGTTGCAGGCCGGGTTGAACACCTTCTACTTCTGTTGTTCCTCATTTCCTTTATACTAGGAGAGTCTGCCCCTCTTTGTTCCTTTTTTGGGAGATCTTACCTAAGCCCTCTTGGTGAAGCCTTTGTTACCATACGGCCCATGCTTTCTCTCTCCTGCTGGGAGGTGACTTGACCAGGTGGATATCACATAGCTCATGAATGGCTGAGGTGGGATGCCGACCCTAGACTTTTGATGAGCCCTCATTCCACTCCCTGTCCCAGTTTAATAAATTAGGTTCCTGCCTAATTTCTTATACTATTTAGTGAATTTGATCATACTTTTCTTGAAGGCAATGGCTGTGTCTTCATTTACTCAGCAAGTATTATCTGAATGTCTGCCCTGTGCAGGGCTTTAGCTGAGTGCTGGGTAAATAAGCTAGGTGCTGGATAACTATTTCCTTTGTGGAGCAGTTGATATGTTTTTGAATACCTCATAGATTCTTGTACAATATTTTACACTAAGGAAGTATTCAGTGAATACTGATTATTAGAAATATTATTGAATGCTTCTCATATGCCACTGAGCTGAGCAGTTATATGTGTGTGTTCATTTAATTCTCATAGTAAGGGAGGTTTTATTTTTCTCAACAGGTGAGGATGATAGATAGGTTACTTTATTGCTGGAAGCATTGGTTTCTGACCCTTCAGAATTATCCGAAGAACCTGTTTAAAATGCAATTTCCAAACCCCTGAAACCAATGCCCTGAGATCACCTTTAAACCTGAAACCAAAAATACCCCCTGATGTCTGGCTAACTAGGGAAAAAGCTCTTCCTTGAGCACTAGGCTCTTTCAGGAACTAGCTCTATGGGATCAAATGGACAATTGTAACTTGAAAGATTAGATAGGAACCTTGGTTTATGTGTTTGAGTGAGGAACAACTCAGAAGAGGAGGGGAAAAATGGTTGAGTTTGAAGAGGATAATTAATGTCATTGAACTATACATGTAGAAACTGTTGAGTTGTGTATATGTTTAACAAAACCTATTTCCAATGCCCCAAATTAAGCCCATTGCCCTAAATAACAAGCAGGCTAAAATAGAGGGATGGGATGTATTTAGGCTAGTTAATCAGTGCTTAGAGATGGGTCTGTTCAAGCTGACCAGGTGAGAAAGGGCTTCATCCAGAATCTGCAGAATTGTCCAATGCTGCAAACAATGGTCAGCTGTCTGCCCAAGCTTCTATCAAAAATCAGAACTCTTTTAACACTCTGGAAATTTTTGGGATATAACAGGAATAGTCTCAAGTCAAGCAAAATCTGTCTACTCAACAAACTTTGGTTTGATGGTTTCTAAACTCTATTTCTTTTTAAAAAAGAAAAAGCTGGGTGCAGGATGTTTATTATATTATTTTCAGTATGCTTGTATTTCATCCTAAAACTTTTTGGAAAAAAAAAAAAATATAAATATATATATCCCCCCCCCCCAAAAAAAAATAAATAAAACGAGCCGGGGATCATTTTATCACCTTCCACAATGGGGGAGGGGGGTTTCAAAATACTTTGTTGTTGTTAAAAGTGCCACTGAGTTGGTTTCTACTCATAGCGACCCTGTATAGGGTTTCTGAGGAGTATCTGGTGAGTTTGAACTGCTGACCTTGAAGTTAGCAGTCCAGTGCTTATCATCTAGCACCACAGTGTTCCCGAAGCCAACGTCGGGTGCTCTAACTAAAGATGGCTTCTCTCTTTTCCCCTCCCTCTCATTTGGAGAGTTCTAGAAGTTATGGAATGAAGAGCCAACCCATAACTACAAGGAGAATCCACATGGAAAGAAGTAATTGGTCAGTTTTGCCCATCCTCTCCTTTCCCAATGGAAGAAGATAAGGTTTCCTCAGAAATAAGTTCACTCTTCTCTTTTCTTTACCACATTAGGTTTCTATTTGTGAACAGTCTGACCTCCTTAAGGCCCTGTACAATTTGGACCCAGGAGTTTTACCATCCTACCTCTTGCCACTTCCTTCCATGTATGCAAAGCTCCTATTTCTCCAACAAGCTGCACTTTCCTGCCTCGGTGCACAGGACAGCCCATCTCCACACCTTCCTGATTAAGTATCCGACCCTAAGTGTCAGTCATGCCAAAGTTGAGAAACCATGATCTAGACTGAGACCCCCTTGGTTCAGGGACCATAATCTCTAGGACCTGCCATACAGTAGGTTCTCAGTAAATGTCCAATCGACAAATGAGAGGGTTTGAATGAATGGGAATGAAATGATTGCTGTGTGCCACTGAGTCGATTCTGACTCACAGTGACTGTGCAGGACAGAGCAGAACTGCCCCATAGGGTTTCCAAGGCTGCGAATCTGTATAGAAGCAGATTGCCACATCCTCGGCAGTGGGTGTAAACCCCTGACTTTTAGGTTAGCAGCCAAGTTGCTTAACCACTGTGCCACCAAAGCTTCTTCTTGGGAAGTACCTCTGCTTAATCCGGGTCCTCTGTTGCCTTTAGATTATCCCAAAAGAGCACACCACTTCCTTTGCATTTCCCCACAAAAGCCCCTGAGGATTGTACCACAGGGAAAAGTCAACATCCTAGAATGAAGAAACCTTATGTAAGTATGTTGTTGTTGGTAAGTGCCAGCTTGTCAGTTCCGACTCAGTGACTGTATATATAGGGTTTCTAAGGAGTAGTTGCCAGCTGTTCCGCGGGAGAAAGAGGAGGCTTTCTGCTCCCGTAAAGATTTACAGCCTCGGAAACCCTGTACAGGGTTACTATGACTCGGAACCGACTCCACGGCACATAACAACAACAACAACAAGGAGAAGTTGGAGTCCTGGTGTGGCGCTGTGGGCTAATGTGTCAGAATGCAAAGCCGTTTGAACTGCAAGGTCAGTGGATCAAGCTCACCATCTGCTCCTTGGAAACCCTATACAGGGTTGCTATGGGTCAGAATCAACTCAACGGCATGTAACAACAAGAAGGAGTAGTTGGCAGGTTTGAACCACTGACCTTGCATTTAGCAGTCCAGTGCTTATCCTACAGTGGCATACCAGGACTCCATACACAAGTACACATGATGGTTTATGTATAAATATGTTTTATTATTAAGTACTATTGAGTTGGTTCTGATTCATAGCAACCCTGTATAGGATTTCCGGGGAGTGGCTGGGTTTGAACTGTTGACCTTGCAATTTAAACTGGACCTTGTGGTCCAGTACATTATCCCATAGTGCCACACCTGGACTCCATGTTTGTGCAAATACACACATATATGCAGCTGTGTACTGTCAAGTTGGTTCTGACTCAGTGACCTCATATAGGGATTCTGAGGCTGTAAATCTTTATGGGAGCAGAAATTCCATTTTTCTCCCTTGGAGTGACTAGTGGATTCGAACTGCTGACCTTGCGGTTAGCAGCCCAATGTGTAACCCACTACTCTGTATAAGGGCTCCTTATACATATATGAACCGACTCGATGGCACATAACAACAACAACATACATATATATAAACATGGTGGTGGTGGTGGTGTGCCGTGGAGTTGGTTCCGACTCATAGCTACCCTGCATTGGGCTTCCGAGGCTGTAAATCTTTACGGGACCAGAAAGCCTCATCTTTCTCCTGGGGAACAGCTGGTAGTTTTGAACTGCCGACTTTGAGGTTGGCAACACGCCTTGTAACCACTACGCTAACAGAGCGCCTTATATAAACATGAGTCATATGTAAAATATGGGTAAACATGAATGATGAATATTAGCTCACACCTAATGAATGCTTATTATGGAGCAGATGCTATACCAAAAACATGTACATTTAGCTATTTAATCCTCTCAGTAGCCACAGAACGTAGGAACCATTACTCTCTCTGTTTTGTAATTGAGGAAAGCCAAGGTTGAAGTAACTTGCCCAAAGTCACATTGTTAAAAGTGGTGGAGCATAGGCCACTGTGTGGCTGTTTCCTAGTTGAAATGTCTCAGAACTGAGACCATCGTCCTTCTCATCAGACAGCACTGAGGGGCAGAGCAGAATCAATGTGTGCAGAGGGCTAGCAGACTTGGAAATCTATGGCTCCCCTACTCAGCCAAGGATTCTGAAGAACTAAATCCCTTCAACCTTGATAGTAAACATTCCTAATTTTAATTGTTGGTATTTTGGGTGATCCTTCCCCACTTCCCATATTTTATTAGTAAGTGGCAGAAAGAATATGATAAGCATTGGACTGCGAATCACAAGGTCCGCAGTTTGAGCCCATCAGCCATTCTGAGGGAGGAAAACAAGGCTTTCTGCTCCCGTGAAGATTTAAAGCCTTAGAAACCCTATACAGGGTCTCTATGAGTCAGAAATGACTCAACAGCGTCTAACAATAACAGAAACAATATTGAATGGGGAATCAAGTTACATCTAGTCTTTCTTTAGCAGCTAACTTGCTAGTGATCTTGACAAGTCATTGTTGTTGTTAAGTGCCATCAAGTTGGTTCTAACCTAAAACAACCCTGTAAAGGATTTCCAAGGAGCGACTGGTGGGTTTGAACTGCCAACCTTGAGGTTAGTAGTCCAGTGCTTATCCTACAGTGCCATACCAAGACTCTGCTGACAAGTCATGAGATGTCTGAAATAGAAGACTGCCTCTCTGGGGAGTGTTGAGACTTGAAGAAGACTGATGTGAGGGTGATGAGAAAACATGCCAACAATGCATACAATACCCTCACTAGGTAATGAAGATGCAGGGCAACAGTGGAAAGAACTGGAGCTTTGGAATACTGCCTTGTGCAAGTGGCTTCACTTCTGAGCCTGCTTCACATCTATGAAATGAGGCTGTTAGATACTTTACAGGATTGTGAGGATTAGAGATAGTGTAGGTCTAGCCCTAGCATAGTGCCACACATTGTAGGTATCCAGTAGGTGATGAGAAGCACCGGACTGTAAACCACATGGTTGGTTCAAGCCCACCTGCCACTCCAAGGAAGAAATATGAGGTTTTCTGCTTCCACAAAGATTTAAAGCCTCAGAAACCCTATACACAGTCACTATGAGTCGTAACTGACTTGATGGCACTTAACGATTGTTAATAATTTGACAACCTGGCTTGATTCTCTAATCAGTTTTGGCAAAACAACAAGCATGCATACAAAAACAACTACCACTACCATTAACTACCCAGTCAGTGTGGCCCTCCCACCCCCCTAAAGGTGACCACTGGCTCCTAAGTGTACATGAAGTCCACCAACTGCCATTAGCAAATCGGAGGTGCAGCCAGATGGCACTCCGCTCCTCTGAGAGACTGGGAATGCTTTCAATGAAGGATGACTGTGTGCCAAGATTCTCTCAAACAGCGAGCCACAGGAAATGGTGATGGCAGAGGACGGGACTGACGGCTGACAGCAGCTGGGAGCTGAGTGTAGCCCTGCTACTGAATCACTTTCTTCCTCCCGTTCCCCAGCTAAGAGGTGTCTAGACAGTCAGGGTTGCCCACTAGCTCACTGACGTATAGACATCCCTCTGTGTTTGCGTGGTGCTATGAGGAACTCCCATTAGCTGCTAACTGTAGAGGTGACCTATTGTACTCCAGAGGCTGTTGTACCTGCCTCCTTATGCTGTGTGCACTCAGAGCAGGTAAGAGCTTCCTGTGTCAGGGAAGAGAGAAACATGGCAGGAAAAGACTAAGCTGACTCATGGAACTCTCATGGCCAGAACAGAAGCCAGTTTAGCAACTAGAACAAGGGCTCAGAAGTCTTTTCCTGCCATGTTTCTCCCTTATTTCCTCAGCGGTTCAAGCTCACCAGTCACTCCTTGGAAACCCTATACAGGATCACTATGGGTTGGAATCGACTTGACGGCACTTAACAACAACAATATATGTGGTGCTGGGCTAATGCTCTGGACTGCAGTCACTTTAAACCACAAGGTCAGTGGTTCAAGCTCACCAGCTGCTCCTTGGAAACCCTAGACGGTTGCTATTGGTGGGAACCGACTCGATGACATTTAACAACAACAATTATATACTAGAAGGAGCTCTGGTAGCACAGTGGTTGTAAGCTGGGTTGCTAACCTCAAGATCAGCTGTTCCGCAATAGAAAGATGAGTGAAGCTTTCTGCTCCTGGAAAGATTTACAGCATCAGAAACTCTATACAGGGTCACTATGAGTCGGAACAGACTCCATGGCACATAACCAATCAACCATTATATGTCAGACATTATTTCAGGTTGTGTATAAGACAGATTACTCCCTGCTCTTGTGAACTTCACACTCTGATATGGAGAGACATGAATTTCCACACACATAAGCTTTAAGAGTTTATAAACTACAGTAATGTGCTGGACACATACAGAAGTGATGGTGAGGAGAATGATAGGCCTTTCTGAGGAAGGGATATCAGAGTTGAGAACTGAATGATGAGAAGACTGCTATATTATCAGGTCAGATTCTAAGTAGATGGAACTGCAAGGGCTTAGCCACTGAACTGGCATGTTTAGGGGACAGAAAGCTAGCCACTGAGAACTGGGGCATAAGAATAAAGGGGGAGAGTGTAAAAGATGATGTGGAGTGTAGCTCTGAAAGTGGGTGTCCATCTTGACTTGCATTTCTCTTAAAAGTAAAGAAAATCTGACCAGGCCAGGTCACTATTCCTGAATGATGCAGGATAATGCACTGGACTACAAGGTCAGTATGAGCCATAACGTCGGTGGATCAAACCTACCAGCTGCTCCTTAGAAACCCTGTACAGAACAAACTCTACGGCACTTAACACTTTAAAAGGAGTCCTGGTGTGGCACTGTGGGATAAAACACTGGACCACAAAGTTGATTTGGACTACAAGGTTGGCAGTTCAAACTCACCAGCCACTCCTTGGAAACCCTATACAGGATCGCTGAGTCAGAACCAACCCAATGGAACTTAAAAATCACCTTTTGCTTGTAGTCATTCATTCATCAGACATATGAATTAGCAATCCCTGAATGCCTTGTAGGGAGCCCTGGTGACCTAGTGGTTTACAGGTTGGGCAGCTAACCAGAGGGTCAGCAGTTGGAACTTACTAGCTGCTCCGTGAAAGATGGGGCTCCCATAAAGATGTACAGCCTTGGAAACCCTGTGGATTGGTCCTGCTGTGTCCTATAGGGTTGCTATGAGTTGGAACCAACTCAATGGCAGTGGGTAGGAATGCTGTGTCAGCTTAAGGAGGCTTGGACTGGTTTTTCCCTAAATACAATGGATGCATGTTAAGGCGTCGATGTTCTAAGACTCACAGTAATTTGATGCAAATTTTCAAAAGATCACTCTGGCTTTTTGTTGATAATGGATTGTGGCGGGGTAGGGAGAACAGGCAGCAATGATTGTCTGAACTTAACTGATGCATTACATTTGGTTAACAAGGAAAAGACATGAACGATTACTCCCAGGGTTTTGCCTTGAGCACCTGGGTACCATTTACGGTGATAGGAAAGACTGAGGGGAGGAACCATTCTGGGGGAAAAAAAATCAGAAGAGCTGTTTGAGGTTTTGTAAATTTAACAGTGGGACTCCTGGTGTGGCGCTGTAGGATAAGGACTGCTAACTACAAGGTTAGCAGTTCAAACCCACCAGCTGCTTCTCAGAAACCCTACATAGGGTCGTTGAGTCAGAACTGACTCAACAGCATGTAACAACAACAATTAAACAGTAAGTAAGGATGATGAGGTTTCATTTCATGTAATTTGGACATGTTATCAGGAGGCACTGGAGTCCTGGTGTGGTACTACAGGATAATGCGCTGGACTGCAGTCTGTTTGAACTACAATATCAGTGGTTCAAGCTCACCAGCTGGTCCTCGGAAACCATATACAGAGTCTCCATAACTTAGAACCACCTCGACGGTACTTAGCAACATCAATATCAGGAAGGACCAGTCCCTGGAGAAGTACATCATGCTTGGTAAAGTAGAGGATCAACAAAACAGAAGAAGACTTTCAATGAGATGGAATGGCACAGTGGCTACAACAATGGGCTCAAGCACAGTAATAGAATGTGAGACTGGTTCAGGACTGGACAGTGCTTCCTTCTGTTGTACTTAGGGCCCAATGAAATAGCATCTAACAACAACATTAAGCATCCAAGAGGGGATGTGAGGTAAGCAGTTAGGTGAGTCAGAGCTTACAAGGATGGGGATACAAATTGAGAGTCATCAGTATAGAGGTAAGTTTAAACCCATGGAAATGGATAAGATCACTGAAAGAGAAGGTAGATAAAAATAGGATGCACTGAGGTTTTTTTTTTTTTTTTCTATTAAAATTAAAACTTGACTTTGTGGCCTAATACAAGCTAATTGACTTTTGGTATTAAAAAGCAATCTACAGTTCTCTAGACACTTTTTCTACCCCTGTATTTACTCAAATACCCTATACAACAACCAGCCAAATAGCCGATTCATGCTTCACTGACAGAAAACGTTATTTCTATTAAGATCTTCCATTATGTGTTCCGACTGCTCTACTTATTAGGAGTTTCTACTTGTATCAAACCTCCAGGTAAGTGAAAACAGAACTTGTTTTTATGGTCTGTGGATTTGGTAGGGCTGGGGGGGGGAGGGGTGTCCAAAATGAGACGATGTTGAGCGCGGAAAGGGGCACTATTATAAAATACACGATATATGAAGTTACCTCAGCCTCCAGATAGCCAACAATTTCATTTTTAAAAACTTTAAAAAACCAAATGCCATTTGTCTCATATCAACCAATGATAGCAGAATTAAGGATCTGGAATTCAAAGAATTCTCAAAAAAATTGTCTTGGTGTGGTGCTGAGGGTTAATGCGCCAGACTGAAAAGCCGTTTGAACTGCAAGGTCCATGGTTCAAGCTCACCATCTGATTCTTGGGAATCCTATACAGAGTCGCTATGGGTCGGAATTGACTCGACGGCACTTAACAGCAATAACAACACCCTTGAGGAATTTTACGCACAACCTCATTTAAAGGTAGAGCGACTCTTATGTAGACTCGACCTTTCCTGGCAAATCTTCTTTCCCTTGTAGTCTGTCACTCAAATATGAACTTTCCATGAAATTCTTTCGATTCCTTTTCTCCCAATATATATGAAATCTAAAGCTTTTGAAAAACCAATTTCAAACTAGTCTAACCAGCTTTTCTTCCCTCCCCATGTTCATTCAATTTTATCTACTACACCTATAATAATCTTTCATATTTCTTTGCAGATTTCTTTGTTCAAAAGCCAACAGTTTTTGGAATCAAGGCATAGTCTGAAGAAGGGAAATAATACTAAGATGCTTGACTGTCTTATGAATGAATATTGGTTTCCCTTGCCTACTATTGTACAATAGACACTTGAGTGGACTAGAAAGGAATGTCGGGAAACATGATTACAGAAAGCTTGTAAGCCCATCTTCGGCCTATAAACTGACTGGAATACCTAAAAGGGGTTCTAGAACTTGCCCAGTGAAATAGGCCTCTTGCAATGTACAGGACCTTAGGTGGAATCCTGAGCCCCATTCCAGAACCTTCTGAGGTGGGACATTCCCACTAGAAAGGATAAGCAGACCAGCCTGGAACAGCTAGACTGACAGAAGATACAACTTCAAAGAAAGATCAGGAAAAATCCAAAACAAAAATGTCAGCATGACTGGCTACTGCAAGAATAAGCAAGCTGTTTGCTGGGAAGCCATCAAGGCAAGCAATCAAGTTCCTTCAGGACAAACTCCCCTCTAAGACTGAAACTCAAAGGGAACATATGAGTAAGCATGCAAGCTTGCTGACGACCATGTTGGTCGACTGGTGAGTGGAAGAGGGGGAAAGCCAGCAATGAAGAAATGGACTGAGTATGACCATGTTCCATGGACTCCTGTTGACCTGGAGATGAGAGAGAGAAGAGAAAGGGCTGGTTAGCCAAAGTGTGATGAGACCTGGGGACACCTGAGCTCATGGACAAGGACATAGCCACAGAGGGCTAGCGCTGAGAGTGAAGCATTCAGCTGATATGAAATGAGGGAGATGCACAAGAATACCTCAACTTGCAGATATTACCCATTTGACCTAGCCTCAATGGCTTGATAATCAAAACTTGACTAGAGGAAGATGAAAAAAAAAAACAAAAAACAATTTTTGATAAAGGAAACGAGGGTAAATTGCTACAATTTGATGAACTTAACCTATACTCATGGAGGTAGTAGCTCAAAATACCAACAGAGAGTGAAGGAATCTTCACATCAAGTATCAATGCTATCCCCTCTGTACACAAGGTACATAGGTAGACATTGGCTACCTAATGAAGTGACGGGCTTACAAGGTTTCAGGAGGGAATTTAGTTTAAGTGTGAGGGAATATAGGGTCCTCACTGAATAGTTTTCATCTGGTCTATATGGGTCTGGTAAAGAGTGATGGGGATAAGATTCTTACAATTCAATAGTGAATAATTGTTATCATGACTAATTGCGAATGTCACAATTGTAAAGGTAGAAAGTTTTGCAACAAAAACGGGGGAGCAGTTAACCTTACAGTTCAGAAACAGAGGGCCCTAGGACCATCAAGGGAGAAGAGCACAAGTGGAATGCGGGACCTTATCCAGAGAAGCAGCTACGGCAGAGATGGCGACATGGAGAGAGGGAGCAGCGGAGGACTCTAGATTCATAAGAGAGTGACAGAGAACTAGAGGCCAGGAGGCAGACTTGCA
>NW_006408525.1:3926276-3928047 GCF_000296735.1 Chrysochloris asiatica | reverse complement strand
TTTTCGCTATTCCTTTCTCTCCCCCTCCAGTGTCTATTTTATAATATAATACAAGGAAAATCAAGATTCAAAAGACAGCCAAGCATCTTAATATTGTTCCCCCCTTTTCCACATTCCAACCATGGCTCGATCTCTGTATCACAGAACTCTGTTGTTTTCAAGTTGTGCATATATCATTATTTACCTCTGATGATGACCTTTCTTTGAAGATGTATTTTCTGTTGCTCTAGCTGTTCCAGGCTGGTGTGCTTGTCCTTACTAATGGGAATGTCCTACCTCATAAGGTTTTGGATTCCACCTAAGGTCCTATACTCTGTAAAGGCTTTGCAAGAGGCCTATTTCATTGGGCAAGTTCTAGAACCTTTAGATATTCCAATCAGTTATAGGCTGAATATGGGCTTACATATCATATTTCCTAACATTCCTTTCTATATCATTCAAGTGTATATTTTACAATAGTAGGCAAGGGAAACCAATATTCATAAGACATTCAAGCATTTTAGTATTATTTTTCCCTCTTCAAACTATGCCTAGATCCCTGTATCACAGAGCCCTGTTGTTCCAAGATTCAGCATGCATCACTATTTACCTCTGTCCCACTTAGGCCATGCAAACCTGTCTCAGTGTTCCCTATCTCTCATATTATTCCACCTCCTCCCCCTTGTATTGCCCTTCCCAACACCTGAATTAAACCCCCCACCCCAACCCCACTGTTGTGGTTACCTTATGTTACATTAATTCTTCCCTCTATAAGACAGTCTATATTATCCTGTAATTTACCTGACCTTCTCACCACCTGGATCTCTGTTCCTTTGTGTTTATCTTCTTTCACATTGTAATTCTTTTGATCATAGACTGACCTCCCAGATCCTCTGTTCTTATAATTTTATTCTATTCTTGACTCTTCCATATGTCGATTGAGTTCAGGGTGATGCTGCCACATACGTCATTCTCTGGTTGTTGTCTGTTCTTATTGGTTCTCAGTCCACAGAACTTCCCTTAGGACATTTTCATAGCAGAGTTGGCTTTGGCAAAATCCCTTTAGTGTCTGTTTATCCTGAAATGTTTGATTACACCATCATATTTGATGGACAGCTTTGCTGGGTAGAGGATTCTTGGTTGGCATTTTTTTTTCTTTTAGTATTTTATATATGTCTCCCCATTGCCTTCTTGCCTGCATGGTTTCTGTTGAGAGATCTGAGCTTATATCTGATTTGCTTACCTTTGTATGTTACACTTCTCTTTTACGTAGCAGTTTTCAGGATCCTGTCCTTATCTTTGATTTTGGAGAGCTTGATTATTATATGTCTTGGTGATTTTCTTTTAGGGTCTATCCATCCTGGGGTTTGTTAAACTTCTTGAATGCTTATATTTTCACTTTTCAGTATGTTAGGGAAATTTTCTTCCAGCAGCTCTTCAACTATCTCCTCTATGGACTTGTGTGATTCTTCCTGTTCCTGAATGCCGATAATTCCTAAGTTATTTCTCTTCATGTTGTCCAACATGAATCTTAGGCCTCTTCAGATTTTTTATTTTTTTTAATCCTTTTTGTGCTTGCTCTTCTATCTTAGTTGTGTTGAGACATTCATCTTTTAGCTCACTAGTTCTGGCTTCTATCTCTTCAGTTCTGCTCCTTTGCCCTTTCAGTATTGTCCATTTCTGATATTCTATTGTTAATCATTTGGACCTCTTTCTGTAGGTTTTGAATTGTTTACAATGCTGTATCTATCTTATTTGATTGTTCCTGTAGCACTTTCCTGACTTCTTCCTT
>NW_006408525.1:3916784-3926176 GCF_000296735.1 Chrysochloris asiatica | reverse complement strand
GACAGAGAACTAGAGGCCAGGAGGCAGACTTGCAGAATGTGCCCTTGGAGATGTAAATGATTATGTATGCCTGAGTGTTTAAAAAAAAAAAAGCTAATATGAATAGCTAATAACAGAAATACTGTTAACTGATGGCACATGGAGGGGATTATAATCACGGTAATGAAAAAAACCAACAAAACCTCCAGTTTTTCCCATACAGCAGAAAGAATTCTTTCATCTAACATTCGAGGCTTTTTCCATAACTTATATCTTGGTACTTCTTTCTACAAAATCTGAACTTTAACTAAACTAGACTGAACTACAAGGTCAGCAGTTCAAATCCACCAGCTGCTCCTTGAAAAGTCTATACAGGGTTGCTATGCGTCAGAACTGACTCGATGGCATTTAACAGTCTGAGTTAAATGTTCAAGGTACATTTAAGAACCAACCTCATAAAGCCTATTATGTTAAAAATTCAAAGGACCTAATAGCAAATAGGTGAACTTGGTGACATACACCAAACCGTTATTATATTATTGTGTTAAAGATATCAGTGTATCTGGAGTGTTTAACGTTTTTATGCATAGCAAGGTACATTACATGCTAAGACAAATACTTGACTTACTTAACTGACTTATGTACCAATTTGAGGAACTGAACTTTATAACCCAGGGTTATAAAAGGCTGGCTGTAATGCACATACAGCCTTGTCTGGCTCAGAGTAAGAGCTACTTTAGCTAGTAGTACTGTTACTAATCACTAGTCTGTGAATAAGTATTATGCACTTCTAGTCCTGGAACATTGCTAGTTCCTTGTTCTACTTGAATATCTAGGTTGTTTTAAGTGCTGTTGAATCAGTTCAAACCCACAGTGGCCCTTTATGGTGGTGGCGGTGTGCCATGGAGTGTTTCCGAGGCTGTAAATCATTATGGGAGCAGAAAAGCCTTATCATTCTCCCGCGGAATGGCTTGTAGTTTCAAACTGCTGACCATGAGGTTAGCAGCCTGAGTCATAACCACTCCGCTAACAGAGCTCCTTAGTGACCCTGTATGAGATTTCCAAAGAGCGGTTGATGGGTTTGAATCACTGACCTCACAGTTAGCACTCCAGTGCTTATCCTATAGCACCTCACCAGGACTCCTGATACCTATGTTATTGTTAAGTGCCATCTAGTTGGTTCTGACTCATAGCAACCCTGTATAGGGTTTCCAAGGAGTGGCTGGTGTATTTGTACTACTGTGGCTAGCAGCCCAGTGCTTATCTTACAGCACCACACAAGGATCTACAGGGAAGAATATTTTAACTCTTGATGACCAGCACAAGCCAACTGTCAACTTAAATCCTTTTCTTATAATAGAACCTGTAATTCTGAACCATAACTTACTACAAAATGTAACCATACAGCTTAAGGCTGGATGAGATATTAGTGAAAGGCACTATTTCTTTTATACAAGAGTCAGTAAACTTATGAAATGTTATTTATGGAAAAAACAAAACCTGAAAATTATAAATGGGTTCTGGATTTAGAGAAGTGGTTCTACAACTTTGGTGTATGTTAGAATAACCTAGGGAGTGATCAAAAAGAATACAGATGCCTAAGCCCCACTCCAAGGAGCATTGGTAGTATAGTGGTTATGAATCGGGCTGCTAACCTCAAGGTAGGCAGTTCTAAACTACCAGCTGCTCTGCGAGAGAAAAAATGAGGCATCTGCTCCCATAAAGATTTATAGCCTCAGAAACCCTGTACAGGGTCGCTATGAGTCAGAACCGACTCCACGGTACTTAACAATAAGGATAAGGCTCAAGCACATTAAAAAAACAAAAAACAACCACCTTCAAGGAGCTGGATTGACGCCGACCCTGCAACAAAGAGCTCAAGCGGGAAGACTGACAATGGTGCAGAACCAGGCAGCGTCTCATTATGTTGTACATATGAGTCGGAACCCACTCTCCAGCACCTAACAACACAACACTACACACACAGACTTCAAAAGGTTTGTGGAAAATTTCCATTATCTTTTAATTCCATTTTTCCACAAACTTTTTGAAGGTCCCACCACACATATATCATTGCTAATAAGTTTCACAGGTGATTCTCATGTGCACCAACATCTGTGAATTACTGACTTGGTCAAGCGAAATTTAGGTTTGGGAAGGTTGGTTACGTTTGGCATATGTTCTCCTAAAGCATGTTTTTGAAAAAAAATCAAGAATACTTAGCTAGAGAACTAATAAACCAAGAATGACTTACATGTTTATGAGCAATGTTCTTTAAAAAACAAACCCAAACCCACTGGAGTTTGATTGAGGAGTCACATGAAGCCATATACATCCCAAATAGCACATTTATATCCATCTAAAAGTGTATCTTTTGGACGGACGTCTACCAATTCATAACTTTCAAAATAAAAATATATTTAACTATGTGCAATATTTACAGCTTCTAGATTTTACAATACAAAATGATACACGTAAACCTGTAAATGTGTGAAAAACGTCAACAACAACTTTACCTCCAAGTATTTGACACTAATTGTCCAAAGTGCTGCCCCTCACAGGCTCGGGTCTACCTCAATAACCCGGGTAGGTAGCGAGTCCATAAGCATGAAGAAGTGGGGTCTTTGAAACCCTATAACAAAGCCCCTTTCACTCTCCAATCCTGAGACAACAAGTCTTGCAGTTCTCCCTCATCGTCGCTGTCAGCATTCTCCTCTTCCTTTTTCTGCAGCTCTTTTATGGTCAGAACCTCTCTGAGTTTATTTTTTATTTCATCTTGGCGATTCCGCAGCTTTTCCACTCGACGGTAACACTCGATCTGCTCGTCGATCTCCCCAATCTGCCGGTCCAGCCGTCCCTCCTCATCCTCTTCAGCAACTATGGCTTCGGAAATTGTGTTGACCTGTCTCATGGCTTTCTGAAACTCGTCCCACTCTTTGTCCATCTGATCCTTTGGGGCATCCACCTTCCGTACCCTCGCATCTACTTCGGGGTCGTCGAAAAAGCCTTCCGGTAATGCTTCCGCAGTGTTTTCTCTCCTTTCCACCACTTTTTCATGTATTTCTGCTTTCTCAATTGACCCGGAATGAGGGATTAAGGGGGCTTTGGGCGGATTTGTATCAAAGAAATGGTCTGGCAGCACACTGTTTGTGGCCTCCTGCGAGGAGGGTAGCGAAGGCTCTTTGCTTTGGGCGTCCAGCAGCACCCTGTTGTCCTTTTTATCTTCCCCTCCCTCCTCTTCCCCCTCCTCCTCTTCATCTTCATAATCAGTAAGTAAACCGAGTCTTGTGACCTTACTGGGGGTCGCTTTAGTGGACTCTGTTTTATCAAAGTTGGTGGGCATAGCGGAAGTGGAGGGCTGTACCTGAGGCACGGCGGAGGCCTTCGGTCTCTTAGCATCTTGACTCTCTGCGTCCGGTGCCTTCCTCTTGGCGGCCTGAGGCTCTGCACTGGCAGACAATCCCTGAGGGGCTTCCTTCGCGCCTTTCAGCTCGGCCACCTTCTCTCGGTGCTGCTTTCCCAGGACGTGAGTCTGCCAAAGAAGCTCGCTCTTAACCGAGGTGTTACATAGGGCACAACTCAGTTGTCCCAAACGGTTATATTTCGCGAATGGGGATTCTATCCGTTTCCGATTGGTGCTCAAACGCTGTTTCTCCTTCATCAACCGCCGCAGTTCGTCCTGATTAACCACTCGCTTCCCAGCTGAAGTACGAGAAGAGGCAGAAGACGCCATTTTTGCGACTCGATCGGAGGCGATTCTGACTTCCGTCCCGGCGATGTTTGACAACGTCATTTCCTGTCCTAGCGATGATTGGCTGAGGCTCCGACGAATGAGGCTGGGCGCTTGTTTTCTTCCGACAGAGTCGCTCCGGAGGCCGCTTTGGTTTGAGCCGTTTTTTCCCTGAGTCTAATACATGGCTGCAGTCAAAGCCACAAACTCTAAAGCTGAGGTGGCCCGTGCCCAAGCGTCTTTGGCCGTCAATATAAGCGCCGCCCGAGGGCTACAGGATGTGCTGAGGACCAACTTGGGGCCTAAGGGCACCATGAAAATGTGAGACGGCGGTTGGAGCGGCGGTTAGGGCAGCGGGGATTTGTTGGGTGTCCGGGAATTCTCTGAGGCCGATAAGCCGCGCAGTTTGGAGCGCTGTGGACACACCTGTGGGCTTGTTTTCCCTCGTTCGTACTCCTGATCTTAGATCGTCTTCAGCCGGACGGGAGAGGAGTAGAAAAGCTTCAGAGGAAAGAAAGGGCCCCTTGAGGCAATCTATGGAAACTCCCATCCCAACTACTTCTCAAGTTCATATACAATAAGGCACTCAATTCTTTTGAGTTTCTCAGTAACTCAAGCCCCTGGCCTTTGAGACTACGTGGCCTTAGTCTGTAAATTCGACAGATAATTTTAAGTTTGTTTGGTAGTGGTTTTGGAGTTGGTAGGTCTGGGTTCAAGCTCAAATTCCGTGAGCTTTTTAGCGATTCAGGCATGTAGCTCTGTGCCTACGGGTCTTCAAATCTATACGTCCTCTCAGCATGTATCTCTTTGTTGTTGTTAAGTGCCATCAAGTCGGTTCCGACTCATAGCGACCCTCTATAGGGTTTCCGAGGAGCAGTTGGTGGGTTTGAACCGCCCACCTTGCGGTCGTGTGCATTATCCAGTAGGGCCTCACCAGGACTCCATACGCCCTTTTTGTTATTGTTGTCAAGTACCTTAGAGTTGGTTCCGACTCGTAGCGACCCTGTCTATGGTTTTCAAGAAGCTGCTGATCTTGTGGTTCACAGTCCAGTGCTGATCCTACAGCGTCACACCAGGAGTCTATATTATATACCTCTTTAGCGCCATCATTTTCTTTAGAAAACAGTGAAGGAGAAAAGGGTGAGGGGGAATGGAGAGGAGAAGAGGATTCTTTACCATAATGAAAGATAGCTGTGCCAGGTGGTGGGCCCACATGTGAACAAGATGGAGTTTCTGTTCTTAAGGAACTACGGTAGGGGAAGTGCTAATAGCTTTCTATGTCTCTTGTCTGTAAGGGAGCCCTTGTGGACCTGTGCGTTAGGCATGGGACTGCTGACTATTACGTTTGACGGTTCAAACCCAGCAGTCACTCAGTGCGAAACTGCTCCTGTCAATACTGACGATTTTCGTTATGAGTTGGAATCCACACGATGGCACTGGGTTTGGTTTTTGTTTTTTGGTGTATCTATCTGTGGCTGAAGAGTCCAGGTGTGGCACTGTGTGATGAAGCACTGGACTGCAAGGTCAGTTTGAAGTAGAAGGATGGTGGCTTGAACTCACTAGCTGCTCCTTGGAAACCGTATAGCCAGGCAGAGTAACGGTAGACAGGCACCATCTAGTTCTGGTTTCAGGGTCATGGAGACTGTTGTTCATGTGGTCCATTAGTTGGACCCAACCCCATGGCACTTACAACAACAACAACATCTGTGATCGATCGAGGAGCTCTGGTGATGCTGTAGGATAAGTACTGAACTGCTAACTACAAGGCTTTCTGTTGCAGGTAAAGATTTACAATCTCAGAAACCCCTAGGGTGCTGCAAGTCAGAACTGACTCGATGACAGTGGGCTTGTTGTTTTTTCTGTGGGTGAGTTAAGGAAAGGGACTAATTACTGGTACAAGAAGGAAGAGCCTCACAAATAACAGATGTTTGGTCAGAGTCTTGAAAGAAGAATGAGTTTATCAGTTGGAGAAGGGAGGAAGATGTTCTTAGGCAGAGCAACTGTAGGAACAAGAAAGGCCCATGGTATAAATTTCATAGAAACACATGTATTGGGAGAAGCACAAGATTTACTTGTGAGAAGGTGCTTGATGAGGTAGGAAAGATATACAGAAGCTAGAATGGGCAAAGTAAAGTGTGTCATTGCTGAGTGGTTTGGATTTTACTTTGAAGATGATGGAGAACATAATCATTGAAGGGCTTTGATTAGGACCCTGACTGAATTGCGTTGTCTTTTGCAAAGATAAATGTAGTGTGGAGGGTGATCAAGTTCAGTGATAACCAGGCAGATGTCAAACTAGTCCGAGACAGACATGATAATTACAGTAGAAATGGTAGGGGGTAGATTCAAGAGATATTTGGGTTGTAGAATTGGTAGAACTAGATGATCTAGTAAATATGAGAAGTGAGAAAAACTAAGTTGAGTTAACTAAATGAGTAACATTCACACATACACACACACATACACACACACACACACACACACACACACAAACCAGGACAACATGTCATGAAATTTGAAAGTTTGTAGCTTGTAAACTTCCAAATACTCTTTATGTACAAGCACTATTCATAGCCCACCAGTTGCAATATTTACGTATTTTAACTTTTGAATGTGAATCGAGTGAAGATTTAAAAAGCAAATCATCAGTTTTATATTCGACAAATCATACACTTTATTCGTCTTGACTGCCATCCCTCACTTACCCCACTTCCTCCCTCTGTTTCTTGTTTTCATTCCTTCTCCTTGCTTCATCCATCTGAATTTTGTCCTTAGGTAATTGCTGCCTTTTTGGTGTCAAATGGTGGGTGGCCATTTTATGATGTGCCTACCTCACTAGTCTTTTCTATATATATCTTTTTGCTTGGGTAAAAATTGAGCACCAGGGTGAGTTCAGTTCTAGACCTGAAGATAACCTCGGGCCACAGTCTATGGGTTCCTCCACTCTCTGCCTGACTAGTAAGTCTGGTCTTGTTTCTTCTGATTTTGAGTTTTTTCCACATTTTCTCCCGGTACTCTTATCCAGGACTTTTTAATGTGATCCTTTTCACAGCAGATGTAGCCAGGCAGAGTAACGGTAGATAGGCACCATCTAGTTCTGGTTTCAGGGTCATGGAAACTGATGTTCATGTGGTGCATTAGTCCATTGGACTAATTGATTTCAAGCATCTTCAATTTCTATCACTCATTTCCTATGGACAGGAAGAAACAGTTGCACTTTAGATGGCCACTCATGAACATTTAAGATCCTAGTCACTACTCACCAAAGAACATTGTCCTAGTGAATAGTGTTGTGCCAATTGACCATACTATCCCCTGAGACTGTGGTCGTGATCCCCCAGACCCAGCAAGTCATTCCCCTCAAGGTATTTGATAAGGTCTAAGAAGTTTTCATAATTTGACCCCCTGTATGCTCCATCACATACGTGGATATGTTTATGGTAAAGGTAAATACCCATGTACAAATATTCTCTGTCAAACCTTATATAACTGTGGGCATACACCCACTCTCCCTCACACACCTGTTCAGCCTACACATATATCCATGTATCTAACCACAGATCACTGTATTGCAGGATTGTTTATTCACCTCTGTTCCCTTTAACTCATGCACTCCTCCCTGTATCTTCCCTTGCCTTCATAATTTTTCTGCCCACCTCCCTCTTGTATATTGCCTTTCCTGTCACTCAAGTTAACATGTGTCCTGGTGTGGCACTGTAGGATAAGCACTGGATTGTTAACCACAAGGTTATTGGTTCAAACCCACCAGCTGCTCCTTGGAAACCCTACACAGGGTCACTATGAGTCAGAACTGACTGTATGGCACTTAACAACAGCAACCCTCTAGCTACTGAATTACTGGCCCTTTCCTCTAACCCCTGGTAACAATCAAAGCTTGAAAACCTTGACTTTTTCAATAGTGGTCTCATAGAATATTTATTCTTTTGTGATTGACTAATTTCATTCAGCACAAAGTCTTCTAGGTTCATCCATGTTATGAGGTCTTGATTCATCATTCTTTACCATGCATAGTAGTCCACTGTGTGTATGTATCAAAGTTTATCCATTCTTTCATTGGTGGGCATTTAGATCGTCTCCATCTTCTTGCTATTGTGAATAGTGCAGCTGTGAACACAGATGTGCTTATATCTACTCATGTCACAGCTCTTATTTCTCTAGGATATATACCAAGGAGAGGGATTGCTGGGTCACACAGTATCTCTGTTTTCAACTTTTTTTTTTGACGTTTTTTGTTGTGGATTAAGTGAAAGTTTACAGGGCAGATCATTAGTTTTACATTAAAAAAAAAAAAAATCATACATCTTGTTTCATTACAATGATTACAATCCCTGTTCCATCAGTTAACAGTATCACTCTCTATTCACTTTAGCTTTTTTTAAAAACAAAAAACACTCAGGCATGTATAATAATTTATACCTCCAAAGGGTACATTCTGCAAGTCTGCCTCCTAGCCACTGGTTCTTAGTCCCTGTCTTCCCATGAATCGAGTCCTCAGCCGCTCCTTCTCTCCATGTCTCCATCTCTGCCTCCATCTCTGGTTTTGCTGCTTCTCTGGATAAGATCCTGCATTCTGCTTGTGCTCTTCTCCCTTGATGGTCCTAGGGTCCTCTGTTTCTGTACTGTAAGATTAACCATTCCACTGTTTTTGTTACAAAACTTCTACCTTTACAATTGTGACAGTTGCAATTAGTCATGATAACAATTATTCATTATTGAATCACATGAATCTTACACCATCTCTTTTCACCAGACCTATCTAGACAAAATAAAAACTATTCAGTGGGGACTCTTTCTCCCCACCCCCCCCTACACTCTTAAATTCAACTTCCTCTTGAAACCTTTTAAGTCAGTCACTTTGTGCCTTTATCGTCTCCTCAATGTAGGTAGCCAATGTCTAAGTTGCCTGTCCCTATCTACCCCATGTACAGAGGGGATAACATTGGTACCTGATATGAAGACTCCCTCTCTTTTGGTATTTAGAATTACTACCTTCATAAATATAGGTCAGGTTCATCCAATTATAGCAATTTACCCTTGTTTCCTTAGTAGCTCTGGTAGCATAGTGGTTAACGAAATCGGGCTGTGAACCTCAAGGTGAGCAGTTTGAAACTACTAGCTGTTCTGCGGGAGAAAGATGAGGCTTTCTGTGCCCGTAAACATTTACAGCCTCAGAAACCCTGTTCAGAGTCGCTATAGGTCAGAACCGACTCAACGGCACTTAACAACAATCCTTGTTTCCTTAAGGAGCTCTGGTAGCGTAATAGTTACGAATCAGGCTGGTAACCTAAAGGTCAGCAGTTTGAAACTACCAGTGGTTCCACGGAAGAAAGATGAGGTGTTTTGCACCCATAAAGATTTACAGCCTTAGAAACCCTGTGTGGAGTCACCATGCATTGGGACCGACTCCATGGTACTTAACAACTATCCTTGTTTTCTTATAAAAAAGAAAATATACATATATTTTTTGTAATCTTCCTCTAGTTGAGTTCTGATTATCAAGCCATTGAGGCTAGGTCAAATGAGTACTATCTGCAAGTTTCAGAGTTCTTGTGCATCTCCCCTCACTTCATATCAGCTGGATGCTTCACTCTCAGCTCTAGCCCTCTGTGGCTATGTCCTTGTCCATGGGCTCAAGTGTCCCAGGTCTCACCACACTTTGGAC
>NW_006408525.1:3889329-3913032 GCF_000296735.1 Chrysochloris asiatica | reverse complement strand
TTCTTCCTGAGACATTTCAAGATGCCACTGTTGGTTATTGTGATGTAACTTGGGATTTAATTTTCAGCCTATTTCTTTTTCAGTCTGCCTGACCCGCTCCACAATCCCCATTCAGTCCTTTTTCCGAGTGATAAACAGTTCAGGGCCAGCTATGACTGTTTTGTGATGCCATTTGGTTTTAACTGGAAACTGTCACTTTAAATTTCGAGGACATCTGTGTGCATGCATAGTAGAACCCTCCAGGGGGTGAGGGTGGGGTGTCTACTTGCTCAGGCACCCCCTCTAGTCACCAGAATGGAGGTGTGCAGCCAGCGAGAGACAAATGAACACATAAAAAAAGAGTGTCCACATCTTTACCTCCACAGTTCTGTCAGGTATCCGTGGCTGCTCTGATCCTTCCCCAGCTTGGTCTTGTCCCACAAGGTAGCTTCAGGAGCAGCTGAGCGGCTTGGATTAGAAAGCAATGGATTTCTTGCTTCTGCTACAAATTCCCTTAAATGTAAGCCTTCCAACCTTTTAAATATTCTTTTGTATGTTCAGAGTTCTGACACCATCCCCTAAGCCTGCTTGGTCCAGTATTCTGTGTTGTTGCTGATGAAGCTCCTCATTGCATTTCCACCCAATGCACCATTTTGTTTGTTATCTGTTTTCAACTTTTTGAGGAAGTACCATACCATTTTCCACTGAGATTGCACCATTCTACAGGCCCACCAGCAGGGTATGAGGTTCCAGCTTCTATACTCTCATCAACATTTGTTGTTTCCTTTTTTTTTTTTTGAACATTGCTATTAATGCTTGGGTGAGGTAGTATTTCATTGTTTTGATTTGCAATTCTCTAAAGACTAGTAATGATCATGAGCATTCTTTATTTTTAGTTTTTTAACTTTTTTTTTTTTTTTTAATCTGATTTGGGTGAAAGTTATAGAGCAAATTGGTTTCCATTTAACAATTCATAAACGTTTTGTTTTGTGACATTCATTGCAATCCCTAAAATGTAACAGCACTTGTCTTACTTTTTCCCTGTGTTTACTGTTCTCATTGTCCTTTCCTGCCTTCAGAGCTTTCTTTATTAGTGGGCAAATGCTGCCCCTTTGATCTCATTAGGTTGATTGTTTTAAAAAGTGAGTATATCTCTGGTTTTATTGTATACTTTACAGACCTGTCTACCACAAGGTAGACTCTTCACCAGCTGCTCTTCTGAAATCCTATACAGGGTCATTATGAGTTGGAAATGACTTGACGGTACTTAACAACAGCATCAAATTATTTGCCTGAAAGTCGAACCCCAGGAGTCAGTTCATCAACTGCTATTTAAACCTGTAGATACTCCATTTGGGATGAAATAGCTGTAACAGTCCATCTGGAGAAAAAGTATTCTGTGGGCTGCAAATGGTGGTAAGGTCCCCCATGGTACAATGGAAAATTTCTAAGCTCACTTCCCTGTATTAAGGGTAGTAGAGTGACATGCATTTAGAGTGCCTTCTTGACTTGCATGTGAGGTTAATAACATCACTGTTCTCTGGACAGGCTTGTTTCTGGAGCAGGTGACATCAAAATCACCAAAGATGGCAACGTGCTTCTCCATGAGATGGTAAGCTGATGCTGTGGACATTAATGTACCTTAATAACCTAAATGAAGAACACAGTATGCTTTTAAACCAAGATGCCAGCTAAATACTATCTTGAGATACACTTGTTCTATGAAACCTCCATAAAAAATGTCTATTGACTTTTTCCAAATCTTTGTATGGTCCAAGTAATAGCTTGGACATACTTCTAAATTAATAACATAATTTAAAGCACTGCATTATATTCTTTGTAGACATAGAAAAATAAAATCCTTTATTAGTTTTAGTAAACGTATTCATCTTTGAGATTGAAGGATTTAATTTTATTTTGAAAATGTCATTGCATTCTGAAGCAAAGGCTCTTTTAAAAAATGTTCAAACCTCATTAGTTCTCAATTTAAAAATTCTGGACTTGACATTTATTAAGTGTTGATAATACAAAACTTGTAAACTTACAGAATGAAACCTATTTCGTTTCTTAATATTACTATTGACCCTTAGGTTATCTTGTTTTTGGTGAACTACTTCTTTATCATATCCTTTTTCATTTTTAATCTGTTGTTTTTTCCAGCAAATTCAACACCCAACAGCTTCCTTGATAGCAAAAGTAGCAACAGCCCAGGATGACATTACAGGAGATGGTACTACTTCAAATGTTCTAATTATTGGAGAGTTACTAAAGCAAGCTGATCTTTACATTTCTGAGGTATTAGAATTTTATAGAAGTCACACTCATGTAGTATTTTATTTTGAGTAGAAAGTTATTTATTTACTAGTAAAATGATTTCATTTTAGAGGGTGAAAGTTAATTTAAATCAAGATGTTACTGGATGATTACAAGTAGTAAAAATAATGAACTTTCCCCACCCCCCCAAACTAATGCCTTTTATTGGAATGATTATCTTAAAAAAAAAAAAAGAAAAGAAAAGAAATATTGAACATATGTATGTAAAAGATGTACCTATATACCTTCCCATGGCTAACCTAAGAAAGAACATTACTGATAAAGTTGAAATCAAATTATATTGTTAGGTGCTATTGAGTTGGCTCGGACTTATAGTGACCCTATGCTCAACAAGAACAAAACGCTGCCACGTCCTGCACCATCCTCACATCTGTTGTTATATTTGAGTCCATTGTTGCTGCTACTGTGAATCCATCTTACTGAGGGTCTTTCTTTTTTTCAGTACCCTCTGCTTTGCCAAATATGATATCTTTTTCCATGAACCGGTCCCTTCTGGCAACATGTCCAAAATATGTGAGACAGTCTCACCATCTTTGCTTCCAAGGAGAATTCTGACTGTACTTCTTTCTAGACAAATATTTGTTGGTTCTTCTGGTAGTCCATGACATATTCAGTATTCTTTACCAACACCATCATTCAGATCATCAGTTCTTCTTCAGTCTTCCTTATTCATTGTCCAGCTTTCACATGCATATGCATATACCTTTTAAATAAATAACTGGAATAAATTGTGCTAGAGAAAAATGGAAGGTTTCCACATTATAAATGTACCTGCCTTTCTAATTTTATTTTCCTTAACAAACCATTTACTCTAGAGCCAGACTCCTCTACTCACTAGCCTCTGAAATCAGCACACATATTTGTACCTCTGTACCTTTGTTCAATCTGTATTCTTTTCTTGGCATTCCTTATCTCTCTTTTCCAAGAATTTGCATTTTCTTCTCTTTGAAGGGCTATTTCAGCAAAGCATTACCTATACAAATTACTACAGTTATTATTTCTCTGTGTTTCATTTTGTATTGGGGATTAGACATTAATTCATATCTGCTACTTGTATCAGTTAGCAGGCTTTTGACTGTAAGTAGTAGAAACGGAAAATTCACTTAAACAATTAGGAAATGATTATCTCCCATAGCAGAACATAGTGAGATAAGGTAGGCTCCAGGGTGGTTGATTTAAAAAAAAAAAAAATCAGTTATTGAATACCCAAGTCCTTTCTGTCTCTTGCCTTTTCTGCTCACAATGCTGTTTCATCCTGAGGCTTATTTTTATCATGAAAGTAAGATGGCCAGATGAAATCAAAGCTACCTACTTCTAACAGGAGAGGGAAAGAGAAAACCATTCACCTAATTATGGATGGAATATAAATCCTTTAGCATGATTGTATCAAGTTTGCTTTTATGTCCACCTCTAACCACTAACACTTTTTAGAGAAATTCACTTAGGCCAATCAGGGTCTACCTCTTGAGCTGTGCCTAGGCTTCCTCCAAAGCTCAGGAGGAAGCAAGAAACCTAAACACAATTAGGGCTGGGTTAGGAATAAATGCATTTAGGAGGAAGAGGAGATGCTGACAGACATCAACATAATTATGAAACAGTGATGGTAAAGCAAAGCACAGGTCTTAGTAGAAACAATAAAGAGAAATGGATAGCTTAAACTAGCACCAGGTAGTCAGCAGGAAGTTTTTTGGAAGAAATAAGGCCTGAGCTATGTCTTCGGGATGAGTAAGAGTGAGTCAGATGAAAGAGCGAAGGGTAAGGAGAATAACATTCCAGGTAGAAGGAACAGAATGAGCAAATTACAGAAAGCTGGTATGCGTATAGAACTACTATGAGTTTGATGCTACTCGAGTTGAACTGCATGTGGATAATAGTAGAGAAGAGACCGTACAAGTATGTTGTCGTTAGATACCGCTGAGTCCGTTTTGACTCATAGTGATCCTATAAACAACAGAACAAAACAATGTGTGGCTCGGCATCATCCTCAAAATTGTTAACTATGTTTGAGCCTATTGTTGTTGTCACTGTGTCACTAGGTGTCCTTCAGAATCTTGCTCGTTTTCACTGACCATCTACTTTACTAACCCTGATGTCCTTCTCCAGGGCCTGATCTCTCTTGATACTATGTCCAAAGTATGTGAGATGAAGTTTCACCATAATTGCTTCTAAAGAACATTCTGACTATACTTCTTCCAAGACATGTGTTCATTCTTTTGACACTCCCATGGTATAGTTGATATTCTTTGCTACATGTAATTCAAATGCATCAGTTCTTCTTTGGTTTTCCGTATTCTTTGTCCAGCTTTCACATGTGTATAAGGCAATTTGAAAATACCATGTCTTAAGGTCAGGCACTCCTTTGACATCTTTGGTTTTTAATACTTTAAAGAGGTCTTTTGTGGCCCAGTGCAATATGTCATTTGATTTCTTGACTCCTGCTTCCATGGGCAATTTTTGTGGATCCAAGTAAAATGTAATCTTTGATAACTTCAATATTGTCTCCAATTATCATGATTTTAATGGTTACTAATCAGGCTGCTAACCTAAAGGTCAGCACTTCGAAACTACCAGCTGTTACATGGAGAAAGATGAGGCTTTCTGCTCCTGTAAAGATTTGCAGCCTCAGAAACCATATACAGAGTTGCTATGACTTGAAACAGACTCCACGGCACACCACCACCACCACTATCATGATGTTTCTTGTTGGACTAGTTGTGAGGATTCTCATTTTCTTTAAGTTTTCTTCATTTTCAGCAAGCAAGGTCATCTGTATATTGTAGATTGTTAGTTTTCCTCCAATACATTCTTCTTCATGTAGTAAAGCTGTTCAGATTACTTGCTCAGCATACAGATTGAATAGGTATGGTGAAAGGATACATCCCTGATGGCATACCTTTCCTTATTTTGATCATTCAGTATCTCCTTTTCCTGTTGAATGACTGCCTCTTGGTCTATATACAGATTCTGCATGAGCACAATGAAGTGTTCAGGAACTTCCATTCTTCTCAATGTTATCTAAAATTTGTTATGACCCACAGAGTTGAATGTCTTTGCACAGAAGGTAAAACACCAGAAAACATCTTTCTTGTATTCTCTGCTTTTAGCCAAGAAACATTTGACATCAGCAATGATATCCCTTATTCCATGTTTTTTTCTGACTCTGGCTTGAATGTCTAGCAGTTCACTGTCTGTGTACTGCTGCAGCCATTTTAAAATTATCTTCAACAAAATTTTACTTGCATGTGATATTAATGATATTGTTTGATGATTTCCACAATCTGTTGGATCATCTTTTTTTGGAATGGGCACAAATATGGATCTCAAGAAGTCAGTGGAAGGTCCAGATCACAGAGGGCTTGTAATGTCTGAGTCAAGAAGCTTATACTTTATCCCATTGGTATTAGGAGCAAACATTAACATATTGATGAGAGATTAATCAGATTGCCATTTAAAATATCTGGTATTTGGGGATCAGTTTTAAGGGAGTCAAGACTAGAGGTTCTAATCATAGTTCAGATCAGAGATTGTGAAGTCCTGTGGCACTGTAGGATCAGCAGTGAGCTGCTAACCACAAGCTGGTTCAAACCCACCAGCCACTCCTCAGAAACCCTATTCAAGGTTGCTGTAAGTCAGCATTGACTCGACAGCACTTAACAACAACAAACTGAGGATGTTTAGATAAAATGGTTAATGACACAGACTTTGGAGTCAGATATTGTAAGTATCCTGGCTCCACCTCTTATTAGTGTGGCAGTCGTTGGCAAATTATTTATTATCTCTTCTAACCTGTTTCCTCGTCCATGAGTCAGGAATAATAACAACATCCACTCATAGTGTTGTTGAGAGAATTAAATTATGTATGTAATACACAGAATAATGTCTGGCATAGACGCTCAATAAATGCCAATTAAAAATTATTTTGTGGGCTGATATAAAGGCTTGAAGGGAGCCAATTAATTGAATCTAATCTGCTTCAAGTCTAGTATGGTATGTAGTACAAGCATTGGACTAGTAACCATAACGTCAGCAGCTCAAACTCACCAGCTGCTACTCAGAAGCACTATACAGGTCACTATGAGTCAGAACCGACTCCAGGGGATTAACAACAACAATCTGCTACATGTAATTCAGACGCATCAGTTCTTCTTTGGTTTTCCTTATTCTTTGTCATTTTGAGGACTATGGTGTACTTGACCCAAGCCATGGTTCATATGCATGTAAAAGTTGGACAGTGAATAAGGAAGATCATTGAAGAATCAATGCATTTGAATTGTGGTATTGGGAAAGAATATTGAAAGTACCATGAACTGCCATAAGAATAAACAAATTTGTCTTGGAAGAAGTGCAGCTAGAATGCTTAGGTGCAAGGATGGCAAGACTTTATCTCTCATAATTTGGATATGTTGTCAGGAAGGACAAGTCCCTGGAGAAGGCTATCATGCTTAGTAAAGTGGAGGATCAGTGAAAAAGAGGGAGACACCCAAGGAGAAGGCTTGACACTGTGGCAGCAACAATGGGCTCAAGTACAGCAAAAATACCAAGACAGGCACAGCACTGGACAGTGTTTTGTTCTGTTGTGCTTAGGGTTGCTATGAGTCAGAACCAAACTTGGCAGCACCTAACAACAAAAGTGCAAGCTTTCAAAAAGTTTGAAAAATAAGGTTTATGTATTATTTTACAAGACAAACAATACTGTTTACAAATTTTTTTTTTTATGCTCTGCTTCAGACCTACAGTAAAGTTAAAAGAATGTTACAGAATTCCTATATTTTTTCACTCAGATTCCCCAAATATTATCTTTCTCTCTTTTTCATGTAAATATTGCCTAGCTTACTCTATCATCTCTATCTTGCTGGTGGTTATGTGCTATGGAGTCAATTCCAACTCATAGCGACCTTGTATAGTGTTTCCGAGGCTATAAATCTTTATGGGAGCAGAAAGTCCCACTTTCTCCCGCAGAATAGCTAATAGTTTTGAACTGCTGACTTTGAGGTTAGCAGCCTGATTCGTAACCATTATACTACCAGAACTCATATATGTAAAAGAAAGTGAGCTAGGCACATGTTTTATTTTTCCTGAATGATATGAGAATAAAGACATGATAATCTAACTATTTCTGTGTGTATTTCTTAAAATCAATACCTTGTCTTATATAACCAAAATCAGCAATTAATATTGACAGTGACACATTGATACAGTACTATTACCTAATCTGAGGTTTAAATTCAGATTTCGCCACTTGTCCCAATAATGCTTTTTATAACAAAAGAAACTCTAGGCTCATGCACTGTATTCAGTTGTCATGTCACTTTATTTTCTTTCAAGCTGGAATAGTTCTTAAGTCTTCCTTTGTATTTTATGACACTGTCATTTTTAAAGTATAGTTCAGTTATTTTTGTAGAAAGTACCTCAATTTGGATTTGTCTGTTTCCTCATTAGATTCAGGTTGTATTCTTTCAGCAGGAATGCCCCCACAGTTGTGGTATGTTCTCAATACATCAATACATTTCTTTGTCCTATTACTGTAATGTTAACTGTCTTCAGGTGGTTAAGGTGGTATATATTTGCCAGTTTTCTGCAAGTCAGTGCTGGTTGTTTTCCTCTGTAGTGAAAGAAGTATTTTTTTCTTTTGTGTCCATGCAGAAAGCTGTACTACACAACATAATGTTAAGGTGTACTATACAACATATAGTCATAATGTTAAGAAACAAAAAACACCTTATAGTTTGTTTTGTTTTAGATTTGTATCTTTTCTGTAAATTTGGGATTGTTTCAAATAAGATGCCCTGAAAAAATGTTTGTATACATTCCATGTTGTTGTTGTTGTTATGTGCAGTAGAGTCGGTTCCGACTCATAACAACCCTGTACAGGGTTTCTGAGGCTGTAAATCTTTACAGGAGCAGAAAGCCTCATCTTTCTCCCACAGAACAGCTGGTAGTTTCAAACTGCTGACCTTGAGATTAGCAGCCTGATTCGTAACCACTATGCTACCAGAGCTCCTTTACGTACATAACTTTAATTGAGTGGCATTGGTATGGGTAATGTTACGATTCTGGACATAACTGCTAATAGTAAAAAATAATTTTACTTTGGATGCTTTGTAAGTTGGATACTTTATAATTGGTAGTTTTATGCTGATATAATAGGGCCTGCACCCTAGAATAATAACTGAAGGATTTGAAGTTGCAAAGACAAAAGCACTTGAAGTTTTGGAGGAAGTTAAAGTTAAAAAGGAGATGAAAAGAGAAATCCTCTTAGATGTGGCTAGAACATCTTTACGAACTAAAGTTCATGTTGAGCTGGCTGATATGTTAACAGAGGTATGTAGTTAAACTATTGTATTCATAGTGAGTATATACTGACACATGGTGATATTTCACTTTTTCCTGTAAGTATTGCATGCGCTTCTTTTGAACATACAATACGGACACAAACATTTACAGATTTGCCTATAGACTAGATTTGATTGGTGTTATTTGTTCCATTTTCTAAAGTTTAATAAAGTTAGAAAAATTTTTCTGAGGTAAGATAATACTAGATTTTAAATTACTTGAAAGTTGGAGGGGCTTGGCTGCCTGTGTGTCATCTCTTGTGGAAGCTGTGGGGATGACACACTGGTCTCTTTAAACCTTGAGATCCAGTTTTAATATGAGTAGATGTACAGGGAAGTTATTTTGACAGTGTACTTTATGGTTAAACCACTTTGATTTGATAGAAAAAAATAACGTTTGGGAAATGCCTATTTGTTTTACTCTCCTTTAAAGGTAGAGTATTGTTCTTGTACATGCCATTGAGTCAGTTCTGACCCATAGTGACCCTGTATAGGGTTTCCGAGGAGTGGCTGGTGAGCTTGAACTGTGGGCCTTATGGTTCACACTGACCTTGCAGTCCAGTGCATTAACCCACAGTGCCATGTATGCGTCTAAGTAATTTAAGCACAAGATTGGCTGTATATTTTGGGAAGGCTTTTATCAGGTGGTTATAGTTTGATATCATTGTTTTTCAGTTTCTAAAACTTGAACGTATTAGTAATCAGGAATGATCAATTCATAACAACTTAATTCACATGAGATCGACATGCAAATCAGAATGTTCTCTTATTAATTTCTTGGTTAAATATTACCAAGTAGGCTGGAACACCTCAGCTGTCTGGTTAGTTCTAACCAATAGAGAAGCCTACTTGGGAAATCAGTTTAAGATCAGACAGTTTCTTGCTGCATTTCTGCTGTTGGACTACATATTTATCAAGTGGCCTTATCAAGTAGCCTGGAGCCCTCATGATTGGGGCCTCTGTTCTCCTGGAACTGTAGAAACACTGATATTTTCACTATCTATATGGCCTTTTTTCATTATTTGCTAATAATGTAGTCCTCAGGTAAATTTTTTCAAATATATGTATATATTTATATAAATAAAACTGGACTGCAAACCACAAGGTCTGTGGTTCAAGCCCACCAGCCACTCTGCGGGAGAAAGATAAAGCTTTCTTATCTTTTATTTTCTTATCTGCAAAAATTTTTTAAAAGCCTTGGAACAAGGTGGCTATGAGTTGGAACTGACTCAAGGACACTTAACAACAACATACCCTAGCATTTAATTTCTGTAGTCAGTTGTTTTCATATTATTTTCTGAACAAAGCAATAGGGAATGTTGTGCTGTACTTCTCAAATTGCTTATACCTGAGGATATGTGGCAGAATAAATAAGACACACCTTTCTTAAGTGTCAATTTTACGTTAGGATTTTGGGAAAAACTATTTTCATATTAAAACAAATACATATATTGTGGCATGACATTGAAACTTTTTCATGATAAAACATAAGACTTAAAAAAACTTCATACTTTTATAGTCAGCAAATTTGAGTTCTTCCCTTAAATTATATTTCTTCCTATTAAGGTGTTCTTTGGTGGGGCAGTTATAGTAATGTTGGTATAGTAGAAAGAACAGTGGGTTGAATTCTAGTCCTGGTTCTGTTACTAGCTATTGTTGTTATGTGCCGTGGAGTCAGTTCCGACTCATAGCGACCCTGTACAGCGTTTCCGAGGCTGGAAATCTTTATGGGAGCAGAAAGCCTCATCTTTCTCCCGCGGAACAGCTGGTAGTTTTGAACTGCTTACTGACCTTGCCGCTCACAACCCGATTCGTAACCACCTTTAAGCCCTTAGATCATATCTCAGTTTCCTTATCTATAAAATGAAAGTGTTAGATCTGATGTTATCTGAAGTTCCTATCAACTCTAATGTATACATTGGTGTTGGTTATTATTCATGTCCATAACAAAGTGGCACTTGTGACCTCTCCCTATGTTTTCTAGGATGGTATGCACTCTTTTGCAGTCTGACACTCTTTACTTGCTTAGACTGATGTTAGATTACTTGGGCCAGTAGTCTAATAGACCAAATAATTGGTTGTTCTCATTCACTTCTCTTTCAGGCTGTGGTGGATTCTGTTTTGGCTGTTAGAAGACCGGGTTATCCTATTGATCTCTTCATGGTAGAAATCATGGAGATGAAGCATAAATCAGAAATGGATACAAGGTAAATTATATAAAAATTTGACAGCATGCAGATTTTTAAATATTTATCTTCAAATATTCTTTCTTTAACTTCATTAATGACTTTCATTCAACACCCACCAATGTCCACTTCATTAATATATTAATTGAATATCATGAGCTAGGCACTGTTCTTGGTGCTGGGAATGTACAGTAAGCAAAACAGAATTTATTTCCCCAAGAAACTTACATTTCTAATGGGGAGAGATAGATGGTAAACAAATAAATGATGATAAACACTTTAATGAAGCTAGAAAGTATATAAGCATGTGTGATTTTATAGTGGACAGGAAAGGCCACTCTGATGAGAAATTAGAAAGCTAGAAGGTCTCTGAAGAAAGAAGGGAGCTAGCCATAAGAATGTCTGGAAGAAGTGTTCTTCTAAGCAAAGGGAATAGCAGTTGAAGAGACCCTGAAAGTATGCCTGGAACACAGCAAAAGGAAAAAGTCGTAGAAAATGAAAGTTTATGTAGCACCTTGTCATTCTGGACTTAATTCTTTTAAAACTTTTTATTATGAAAATTTCAAACATCCCGTAGCAGTAGAGTGAATCCCCATGAGTCTGTTACCTGTGTCCATCAATTTTGAAGCAAATCCAGACCTGTAAATACTTTAAGGTGAAGTATCTATATTTATAAAATACCTTTTTTTACCTAGCATAGCCATAAGACATCATATCTAAAAATTAATAATTTACTAGAATTACATATGTAACAGGAGGAGGTATCAAATGTTTGTAGAAAAATTCCATTATTTTTAATTCCATTTTTCCATGAACTTTGGAAGCTCCCTCATAAGTATTCCAGTTTCAACAATCATCTCTTAATTTGTTGTTCTTAGTTTTGTTTGAATCAGGATTTAAATGTAGTATACACTTTGTATTTGGTTAAGTTGTCTCTGAAATCTTTCTTCATCTGTAGATTCCCCTTTCATTGCTTTACCCTTGCTATTTGTTTTGCGGAAATTGAGTTGTTTGTATTGAAGTGTTTTTTATGGGAAGATTTCTGATTGCTTGTGCAATTTTCTTAATGGTTATAGGAATAGGTCGATTTTCTACTTATTCATGAGCCATTTAGTAAGTTATGTTTTCATTTTGGAATACTAAAAGTAAGAAACACTATATATTCTTTTTAACCCCAGATTTTTTTTAACCCAAATAAATCACAGATTTATTTAGTTCAATTATGTATAGCAGCCTCTAACACTGCATATTTTTAATAGGATGATCAGAGGATTAGTTTTGGATCATGGTGCCCGTCATCCAGATATGAAAAAGCGTATAGAAGATGCATTTATTCTTATTTGCAATGTATCACTAGAATATGAAAAAACGTATGTATGCTGGTTTCTCTTTATAACTTAAAAAAAAATGTTTTATTGTGAATTATGTGATAGTTTACAGTTTACATGGGAGAACATTAGCTTTACATTCATCCTATTGTATATCATTTCATTGCCATGGTTACAGTCCCCTCCATGCATCATCACCCAACCAAAGGATATACCCTGCAAACCTTCCCCCTCGTCGTCAGCACACAGCCCCTCTCCCTCTCTGGGTCTAGAGTCCCCAGCCATTCCATCTCTCCATGTCATCGTCTCTGCCTCTATCTCTGGTGTCACTGCCTCTCTGGGCAGGGTCCCGCATTCCACTCTTCTCCCTTGATGGTCCCAGGGCCCTCTGCTCCTGGACTGCAAAGTCAACCACTCCCCTCGTTTGCTACAAAATGTCTACCTATACATTTCCAACCCTCACAGTCATTCCTGATAGCAGTTATTCACTATTGTGCTGCATGAGAGCTATCCCCATCTCCTTTCATCAGCCCCATCCAGACAGATTGGATACTACTGCAGGGAGATTCTGCCTTTCTCTGTGCCTTCTGGATCTATGCTCACTCTTGAAGGCTTGTAAGCTAGTCACTTCTTGCCTTTGTAGCCCCTATTTTGGGTAGCCAATGTCCAAGTTGCCCATCCCTGTCTACGCTGTGTAATGAGAGGGTAGGAATGATCCTCACTGTAAAGAATTGTTTCATCTTTTGAGCTACTGCATCCAGGTAGGTGTAGGTCAAGTTCATCAAATTGTATCAGATTACTCTTTTTTTCTTCTTCTTCTAGTTGAGCTCAGATCATCCAGCCATTGAAGCCAGGTCAAGTGGGTATTATCTGCAAGTGTGGGTGTTCTTTTGAACATGCCCTCATTTCTTATCTGCTGGACGCTTCACTCTCCACTCTGGCTACGTCACTGACTCTGGGCCCAAGAGTTCCCAGGTCTTGCCACACTGCTGGCCACCAGGTCTCTGCGTGGGTTCTCAGGAGTCTATTGAACGTTGTAGGTCCTAGCTTGCAGCTTCATTGCTGTTTTTCCTGTTCTGTGGTCACAGCCAGAATGCATGTCTGCTTGTGTAGTCCCATTGAGTTTTAGTTTTGGAATGGGGTTTGCCTTGAGGGGACCCAACCACTTTCCTTGATGTCTCCTGGGCAAGCAACTTGCTTGTTTTTGTAGTAGTCAATCGGACTGCCATTATTGTTTTGTATTTTTCCTGTTGGTCTTTCTTTCAAGAAGTATCTTCTGTTCTTCTAGACACTCCAGGCTGGTCTGCTTGTCCTTTCAAGTGGAAATCTCCCACCTCAGAAGATTCTGGGTGGCTTTCAGGATTCCCCCTATGGTCTTATTTAATGCAGAGGCTCCACAGGAAGCCTCCTTCACTGAGCACGTTATAGTCCCATTTTAGGTATTTCAATCTGTTATAGGCTGAAGATGGACTTACAAGCTTTCTATGGTGATATTTCTGGCTATTCCTTTCTCTCCCCCTGAAATGTCTATTTTATAATGGTATGCCAGGGAAACCAAGGTTCAAAAGACAGCCAAGCCTCTTAATATCGTTTCCCCCCTTTTGCCCTTTCCAATCAACCATGTCTCTTTATAACTTTTTGCAATTGCTTACCCTAAAGTTTCTTTTGATTTCCGTTCTTCCAAATTTTAGTATAGACCCTTATCTGCCTCTTCCTGCTCCTCCCTCCCCTCCCTTTTACTACTTTTTTATTTTTATTAATTCTTTAGAGAGGTGAACTCTGGTTTCTTTTATAAGACTGCAGAAGAGAAAGAGAAATTAGTAAAAGCTGAAAGAAAATTTATTGAAGATAAAGTACAAAAAATAATAGACCTGAAATACAAAGTCTGTGCTCATTCCAACAAAGGATTTGTTGTTATTAATCAAAAGGTGAGACAGCAAGATTAGATTTCAATTATTTATTTACGTGTTCTTCAGTGCCTGTTAAAGTATAACCTTTGGCCCCCAGGAGTCCCTAACCTTTTCAGAAAGTCTGTGAGGTTAAAAATATTTTCATATTTTTTATCTTCTTAAATCAGATTTTGAAAGCATAGTGACAATACGTTTCATTGTATTGACATTTGCACTGATGGTGCAAAAGCAAGGGTGGGTAAAATTGCTGGTGTCTTAGAACACACCAAACCAGTGGAACCAAGTATACCAGTGGTTAATGAATTCTTTAGTGCCATACCACCAGACAGTTGCAGGTTTTTTGAAGGCAGTTTAATTAAAGAATATCTTTATATTGCAGTAAAAAGTATTCAATTTATTAAAATCTTATTTTATAAAAATATGCTTCCTTCTTGAATTGTGTATACTGAAATGTGAACTATGCACAAAGCATTTCTGCATTCTGCAATGTGATGGTTGAAGGAAAGCTCTGGTGCAGTTGTCTGAGCTACGAGATAAATTAGCTACCTTTTCTAGAGAATGCCATTTTTACTTGAAAGAATGACTGACAAAAACCTGTGGTTATTTAGATTTGGGCAGTTGGTAGATGTTTTTTATAAAATTGTGTGATACGGTCACTTCAAGGAAAACAACTGATAGTATATGTTGCCAATGATAACATTTGAACTTTCAAATGAAAATGATAATTTTGGGAAACTCATCTCTGCTACTGTAGCCTCATACTTTCCCAATACTTAGTAGACTTTTCTGATCATATCAGTGTTGATATTAACAATTTTAAAAATATATATTATATAACCATGAACTGTGTCAACATTTAGAAGCTCTAATTCTGTGAATCAGTGTTTTCCAAATGACTAAACAAATGCATAATCTGATGAAACTTTCCATTCAAATTAGAGGAGTCAAGAATGGATTTTAATGTAAGAGAGTTGGAAGAATTATTGACATAGTTTCATAGTTCACATTGAAACTGCCATTAAGGCAGTACCACTTATATCAAAGAAGGATATCCATATTTACTTGGAAAGTTGAGTAAGACACTCCATTTTCCAATATATATTTGTGTGATGCCAGATTTTCATTAACCAAAACAAATATATCATAGCAAATTGAATGCAGAAGCAGGTGTGAGAATTAAGCTATCTTCTGTTGAGACAAAAAGTTTTGTAAAGTTATAAAACAAGGCCACTGTTCTCATTATATTTTGTTTTAGAAAATATAGTGTTTATTAAAATGTTATTTATGTTAATATGAAACTTTAAAAATGGATTGATTAACCATTTTTGAAATTTCTGTTTTAATTTTTAGAAAGTATTTATAGCTATAACTTACATAAACATTAGTAATTTGGGGATTCTTAACATTTTTGAAGAGGGTAAAGTGATGCTGAGATCAAAAAAAAATTTGAGAACTACTTGCCTAAAGCATGCATGTAACGTTTATGCTAATTTGATTGTAGGGAATTGATCCACTTTCCTTAGATGCTCTTGCAAAACATGACATAGTAGCTCTCCGCAGAGCAAAAAGAAGAAATATGGAAAGGTAAGCTTGTAAATAATAATGTTTTCCAATTTTTTTTGACAGATTAAATTGAAATTATCCCATGTGTATTCCTTTTAACTTATATGTAAACATTTTTGAGCAAAATAGTACTATACACATTCCAAATTTTGTTCTTAATTTTTGTAGATAATTGAAGTGCTAAAAATCAAGGTTAACATAACTCAGAACTTGTTGATAGTATGAGGAAGGTTTTTATCTTCTTAAATCAATTTTAAAAACCTTGCAATGGTGCTGTTATCTGAGTTATATAGCTTTCCATCTTTAAGAAGGCAGTCTTTTTGTTCTCTATAACCAAAGGTATGGTGACATATGTGTAATTTCAGACTATCCCTTGCTTGTGGTGGAATAGCTGTGAATTCTTTTGAAGACCTCACTGCAGATTGCTTGGGACATGCTGGTCTTGTATATCAGTATACATTAGTGAGTATTTCTGTGAGCAACAGTTGTAAAGTGAGCATTCAACCCTTTCATTTTAAACATTAAAATTTTTAATTCAGGTTTTTACCTGTTGACAGATTTTGCACTGTAATATCTAAATGTTAGAATTCAAATATAATGTAATTACATTTAACATATTTTCAGTTAGCTTTATAAAAAAAATTTTCACATGAAGATTAGATTCTAATATTTTAAACTTGGGCTTGATTTCATAATCATATTAAATATTCAAGTGATATCTTCTCAAATTCTCTTTTAGGGTGAAGAAAAGTTCACTTTTATTGAGGATTGTATTAACCCTCACTCTGTTACCTTGTTGGTGAAAGGACCAAATAAGCATACTCTCACACAAATCAAGGATGCCATAAGAGATGGGCTTCATGCTGTCAAAAACGCGATCGAGGATGGTAAGCTCTCTCTTGTGATGGATGTGAATGTCATGTATTTTCTATGTAGCAATAAATCTGTCATGATATGTATGATAGGTTAAAAGATGTGAGTGATTACTATTCTCTTATTTTACTTTGGACAATTTGTAGTGTGGATTGTGAGGTTTATCCTTTGGAACAATCTTAATAGTCTTTTAATTAGCTGCTTATTTGAAATAAAAAAATAATTTAATATTATAGTGTCACTTTAGTTTTAGAATGTATTTTTTAAATTTCTGAAAATGAAGTAAAATCAGATGGAACTTATCACATTACTTCAGTGCAGTGTAATTTTAGAAAATTAGTAAAGAATGTCAACATTCATTATTTCTTGATAATTTATAGTCAAATTCCTTCTAAAGGAGTTGAGGTTGATAATTAAATAAAAATACATATGTTTAAATAATAAGAAAAAAAGTAAGCACATGAAAGATGCTCTACATTATTAGTCATTATGGAAATGTAAATCAAAACCACAAAGAGAGAGCATTTCACAACCAAATGAACGTAGAGATATTGGTACCCCTGACCTATTGCTGGTAGGAATGTAAAATGGTATCTCAACTTTGGAAAACAATCTGGTAGGTCTTAAAAAAAATTGAATCTAGAGTTAGCGTATATCCAACAATTCCACTCTTAGGTATATGTACAAGAGAGTTGAAAATATATGTCCACATAAAAACTTGTACATTAATGTTCATAGCAGCACTCTTCATAATAGCTCATAAATGGAAACAACCATAGTCTTCTGGGACAATTTGGTTAATTGGTATAATACAGTTCATAAAGTTTATATTCTGCATGCTACTTTGGTAAATAGTGTCTGGAGTCTTAAAACTTGCAAGTAGCTATCTAATAAACACCTATTAACCTTTATTCATCTGGAGCAAAACAGAAAATCAAAGACTCGAAGAAGAAACTAATCTATATTACTAGTAGCATACATGCACCATACTTCATCTATCTTGAGACCAGAAGAACTTGATGGTGCCCAGCTACCATTACTAGTCATTCTGACCAGGGATACAATAGATGGTCTTAGATAGAATGGGAGAAAAATTTAGAACAAAACCCAAATTCTCAAAAAAAGGCTTGACTTACTGGATTGGTAGAGACTATAGGAACTCCCGAGACTCTCACCCTGAAATCCCCTTTAAACTTTGTATTAAAACTACACCAAGAGGTCGCCTTTCAGCTAAATAACATATTGGCTTGTGAAATAAATGGAATCACCCATGAGTACTGTGTTTCTTTAAAAAATCATCTATATGAGACCAAACAGTCAAGATTTACCATAAAGCAAAAATAAGAAAGGAAGGGGAAGGAAGGAGCAGGGAAGCTAGATTAATGGAAACAGAACACAGAAAGAGAAATTATCAGAATGCTGACACATTGTGAAAAATGTAACCAATGTCATTGAACAATATGTAGTTGTTATTGTTAAGTGTCAACAAGTCAGTTCTGACTCATAGCAACACTGTATAGGGTTTCTAAGACTGAAAATATTTGCAGAAGTAGAAAACCTCATCTTTCTCCCACAGTGACTGGTGGACTAGAACTGCTGATCTTGTGGTTCACAGTCCAATACTTATCCTTCAGAACCAGCATGCTCCCCGAATAGTAAGTATGGTGGTAGTAGTTATGTGCTATGGAGTCGGTTCTGACTCAAAGCAGCGACCTTGTATAGGGTTTTCAAGGAGCCGCTAGTGAGCTTGAACCACCGATCTGGAGTGCAAACGACTTTTTGTTAAATGGGGACCAAATTGCTGTGTAAACTTTCACCAAAAACATAATAAAATATTATTAAAAGAATGGAGACAACCCAATAGCCCATTAGCTGATGAGTGGATAAGCAAAATGTGGTATATCCATAAGATAAGAATATTTTGGATATTTGACCAGAAAAAAGAATGGAGTATTGATTCATGCCTGTTAAAGATTGATACATATATAGTACCAGGGAGTCCATGAAATTAAAACTATTTTCATAATATTAGTAATAATGTTCTTTTTACTATGTTGACATTTGCACTGGTGGTGCAAAAACAATGGTATGGATATGCTATGTGAAAGAAGTCAGACATAAAAACCACTTATTATATTATTAGTATGAAATACCCAGAATAGGCAAATGCACACAGACAGAAAATAGATTTCTGGTTACCAGGGTTTGAAGGCGAGAATAGGGAGTGAAAGGAACTCTGGTAGTGTAGTGATTACGAATCGGGCTGCAAACCTTAAGGTCAGCAGTTTGAATCTACCAGCTGTTCTGCGGGAGAAAGATGAGGCTTTCTGCTCCCATAAAGATTTATAGCCTCAGAAACCCTATACAGGGTTGTTATGAGTCAGAACCAACTCCATAGCATACAGCCACAGCTACTAATGGGTATGGTTTTTTTGGGGTGTGTGTGAAAAAGTTCTGGAATCAGGTAGTAATGATGGTTAAACAACCTTGTGAGTATACTAAAAACCACTGACAAGTATATTTTGAAAGGGTGAATCTTATGGTATGTAGAATATATTTCAATAAAATAGGAGTAATAAGAAATTTTGTAAATAGAGTTAGATTTGTCTAATTGGCATGTGGTGCATTGAATTTACTTAATATGGCTTTTCTATCCAAAGTCTTGTTGATTCCCACCATGTAATTGGGTTGTTGTTAAATGTCTTTGAGTCCATTCTGACTCATAGCAACCTTCTATAGACTGTCCAAGGAGCAGCTGGTGGCTTTGAACTGCTGACCTTGCAGTTCAAACTGACATTGTGGTCCAGTGCATTATCCTGCAGCACCACACCAGGACTCCAGTGATTGGGTGGGACTATGCAAATAAGGTATACAGGACTCTTAAGGCTTGGATCTGTTAGTTTTGCTCTCCATCTAAGTTTAAAAGGCATCATCTCAGAAGCAGAGACGGAAGATCCCAGATCATCAAGAAGGAAGAGCATGAGTAAAACTTGAATTGGCGATGGCAGAGGCAACAGCAGAGGCCAGCTCATAATGACCCAATATAGGATTTCCAAGGAGCAGATGGTGTGTTTGAATGTTGTGGTCTAGTGCATTATCCTACAGCGCCATTTGTGCCAACCATGCAGTCCAGGTATCTCTATGTAGTAATAACACTGTCTTAGGCTGGTTTTTCTAGAGAAGAAACAAAACCAGTGCAACATATATGTGTATGTTGTTGTTGTTAAGTGCCATCGAGTCGGGTCCGACCCATAGCGACCCTGTACAGGGTTCCCAAGGGTGTATATATATGTATAAAGAGAAGTTTATTATAAATGAAATGGCTTACAGGTCACTAGCAGAAGAGAGAGAGCGTTTCCTGTGTGTCCAGTATATTTGGAGCAGGCCACACTCCCAAGGAAACATCCTTTCAATTGACTGGCTGCTCATAGCCAGTCTTCAAAGACTTAACTATGCCTGTATGAGGCTTCATCACTGTGGGAATAAGCACATATCAACTGTCAACCCACTGGGAATCCTGGCCTAATCAAGTTGTCACAGAACCATAACTATTACAAACACTTAAGGAATTCTTTAACAAAGTTAAGAACAACTAACCTTTTATGCATGATACTCTTTATGCAAATCTTAATTACATAAACTCATGAGGCTCCTCAGATACTTGGCTGTGAGCCTCCAGTTTCTCCCTGGACTGCAGGAGCAGTTCTGTTTCAGCCTGACCCTCTTACGGCTGTGCTTGTTTCCCTTGTTTCCTGTTGTCTTCTCATCCTCTAACCCTAAGAACCTTGAGGACTACTGGAATTTCATTGTTCTCCTGACTTCTGCTGCTATCAATAAAAATTATTGTCTTAAAAAACCCAAACCTTGTGGTTTTATTTTACATTTGATTAATGATAATTGATTTTGAGCCTCTTATCATGAACTTATTTGCTATCTATACCTTTTGATCAAATTTCTTTTCATATCTTTCACCTATTTTTTCAAACTGTGTTGTTTATTTTCTGTTGTTGAGTTTGAGAGTTTGTGTATTTTAGATGATTTTCAAGTATATGATAATACAAAAATTTTTCAATTTTTAAATGCAAGGAATGGATGTAATGTAATTTCTCTCTCACTATATGTATATTTATTTGTTTATTGCTTAGGTATCAAATTGTCTCGACCCCTTTTTTTAAAGACTATTCTTCTGTCTCTGACTTGCCTTCACTTGCACCTTTGTCAAATATCAGTAGTCCATATATGTATGGTTCTATTTCTGGGTTCTTTATTCTGTTGCATTGATTTGTCTATCTGCATATGAATATTATACATACTATCTTGATTTACTTCCTTTATAAGAAGTCTTGAGATTGTTGTTGTTATTACTAAGTGCCTTTGAGTTGGCTCCAACTCATAAGTGACCCTGTATAGGGTTTCTGAGGAGCAGCTGCTGGGTTTGAACTGCTGATCTTGTAATTAACAGTCCATTTCTTATCCTCTAGCGCCATTCCAGTCTTGAGATTAGATAGTATTAATTATCCATGTTATTTTTTTGATATTTCCATATAAATTTTAGAATCAGTTTGTCAGTCTTGAACAAACTCTGCTGGGTTTTTGTTTGTAATTGAATGAATTGTTGTTGAATCTGTACATCGATTTGGGGAGAATTGACATCTGTTTAATAATATTGATTGTTCTAATTCCTGGCTATAGTATTTATCTTTATTTATTGGGGTCATCTTTAATTTATCTAAGCAAGATTTTGTAGTTTTTAGTGTATGAATCTTGCACATAGTTCCCCCCTCCCCCTTTGGATTTAAACCTAAGTATTTCATACATAGTATTTTTAAAACTTCATTTTCTGATTGTTGGTTGCTAATAACATAGTCTTGGTGTGACTATTTGCATTGGATTGCAAAGTTGGTTTGAGCTGCAAGGTTGGCGGTTCAAGCTCACCAATTGCTCCTTGAACACCCTATACAAGGTCACTGTGAGTCAGACCCAACTCAATGGTACTTAACAACAACAACAACAAAAACAATATATAGTTTGGCGTTCTGGTGTGGCTCTGTAGGATAATGCAATGGACTGCATGGTTGGTTTGAACCCCTTAAGGTCAGTGGTTCAAACTCACAGCCACTCCTTGGAAACCCTACACAGGGTTGCTTTGAGTCAGAACCGACTCGATGGTACTTAACAACAACAGCAACAATATATAGTTTGCTGAAGATAATTTAAAAATGGTTGCATCAGTACATCAGTAGGGAGCTGCCAGAAATTCAAGCTGGATTCAGAAGAAGATGTAGATCTTGACTGAAAGCAGAGAATACCAGAAAGATGTTTACCTGTGCTTTACTGACTATGCAAAGTCATTAGACTGTGTGGATGATAACAAACCATGGGTAACATTGTGAAAATGGTTATTCCAGAACACTAATTGTCCTCACGAGAAACCTGTATATAGACCTGTGTATACAACAGAGCAAGGGAATGTTGTATGGTTTAAAACCAGGAAAGGTGTGTGCGAGGGTTGTATCCTTTCACTATGCGTATTCAATTTGTATGCTGAGCAAATAATCTGAGAAGCTGGATTATATGAAAGAATTTGGCATCAAGATTGAAGGAAGACTCATTAGCAATCTGCGATATGCAGATGATATAACCCTGCTTGTTAGAATTGAAGAGGACTTGAAATACTTACTGATAAAAATCAAAGACTACATGGATTGCACCTCAATGTAAAGAAAACAAAAATTCTCACAAGTGGACCAGTAAATAACATGATAAATGGAGAAAATATTGAAGTTGTCAAAGACTTCATTTTGCTTGGATCTACAATCAGCACTCATGGAAGCAGCAGTCAAGACATCAAACCATATTAGGTAAATCTGCTGCAAAAGACCCCTTTTTAAGTTTTCAAAAGCAAAGATGTCAGTTTGAGAAGTAAGGTGTACCCTGACCTAAGCCATATTTTCAATTCTCATATGCATGTGAAAGTTGGACAATTAATAAGGAAGACTGTAGAAGAACCAATGCATTTGAATTATGGTAGTGGTGAAGGATATTGAAAATACCATTGACTGCCAGAATAAACAAATCTGTCTTGGAAGAAGTACAAGTACAAGAATAGTCCTTAGAAGCAAGGATAGCAAGACTTTGTCTCAAGTATTTTGGATGTGTTGTTATGAGGGACCAGTCCATGGAGAAGGACATGATACTTGGTAAAGTGGATGATCAGTGAAAATGAGGAAGATAGATTGACACAATGTCAGCAACAATGAACTCAAACAATAACAATTGTGAGGATGGGGCAGAATCCCACAGTGTTTCGTTCTCTTGTGCATAGACAGTTGCTGTGAGTCAGAACTGATACATGGGCACCTAATAACAATAACAAAATATAGCGATACATTGATTTTTTAAAAAAACATTTTGTTGTGGTTTGGGTGAAAGTGTACTGGGCAAATTAATTTCTCATTAACCAATTTATACAAAATTTGTTTGGGGACACTACTTGTAATTCCCTCAGTGTAATAGCACTCTTTCATCTTTCTCTCTTGGTTCCCCCTTTTGCATCCATCCATCCATCTTTCCTGTCTCTGAACTTTGTTCTAGGAAAAGTGTGGTTGATTGTTCTGAGAAGTATGTTCCTCATAGGTATTATTGTTTACTTTATAGGTCTGTCTGCTATTTGGCTGAAAGGTAATCCATGGGGTGGGTTCAGTTTCAGGTTTGAAGGGTTTCTAAGGGGTTCTGCCAGTCTCTATCAGACTTGTAAATTTGGTCTTTTCTATGATTTTGAATTTTGCTCTATGATTTTTTTCTTTCTCCTCCCCCTTCTCTTTCCATTCCCTTGAAATTTCTGTTTTCTATCTCTGCTTTTGTTTTTCCTTCTGGTTCTCCCTTCTTTCTTTTTCCTTTTTGATTTTTCTTTACTACACTCTGCTTTCTTTTCATTTTCCCTCTCACTAGTTTTTCTAAGTGTTTTTTCTTTATTTATTCCATTTATTGCCTTTATTTTTCTCATCTGTAGCTGCATTTCCATGTCCTTCTTTTGTCTTTATAGTTATTATTTTCCTTTTTTTATGGTTGCTGTCTTTTTTTTTTTTTAATGTCTTATTGTGAATTGTGTGATAGTTTACATGGGAGAACATTAGCTTTACATTCATCCTATCGTATGTTATTTCATTGCCATGGTTACAATCCCCTCCATGCATCA
>NW_006408525.1:3886504-3888414 GCF_000296735.1 Chrysochloris asiatica | reverse complement strand
TTTTTTTTTCCTGTCTGTTTTTCCTTTTTTCTCTTTATAATTTTCTCTTTTCATTGTTGGTTCCTTGTTTGTTTTTTCTGTTTTGTTTCTTTGTGTGTGTATGTGAGGAGTTTTACCTTTCCCATCTGACAGGAGACAGAAACCATGCCCCACCACCACTGTACCCTCTGAAGCTGTACCCACTGGACAAAAGCCAGCACCATCTCCTGTGCATCAATGAGAGGCAACAGCCAACACCAGCCAAACTCTCTAAACTGAGGTGCATGCACAGTGAATGACATTGGAGTACAGGCTTCCAGTCTGTAACCACACCCACAGGAGACAGAGATAGCCTAAGAACACATCAACAAATAATCATCAAATTACAGGAACCCCACAATGTTCCAGAGACAACAGACAATTTTAGCTCACACTAAGAAACAAGATAGAATGGCTCAAAAAAAAAGACCAAGATGCAGAGCCAGAAAACATTTCTGAGGAAGAAAAGTAATGGAACTAACGGAAAAAGAAGTTAAAAGAGTGATATTTAGGTACAGAAATATCGAGGATTGACAGCAAACTCAAGGAAGGCAAGGAGAACACAGAAAAACTTTAGAAGACTTCAGGTAAACATTACAAGAACAAACAGACAAAATAAATGCAAGCTTTGAAACAATACAAAACCTGCAATTAGAAATCCAGAAGATTAATACCAAGATTTCAGAAGTAGGGCAATACATTGAAAGGACAAATGAAGCAATGGAATCCTGAATTATGAATACATCTTGGTTGCATGTTTGATTAATTTCAGATTGAAGAAGTTGATGGTGGAAGTTGTTGGTGGTGGTTGTGTGCCACTGAGTCAGGTCTGACTCATAGCAACCTTGTATAGGGTTTCTGAGGCTGTAAATCTTTATGGGAACAGAAAGGCTCAATTTTCTCCCATGGAGTCACTGGTAGATTTGAACTGCTGACCTTGGGGTTAGTAGCGCAGCTCATAATTCACTATGCTACCAGGGCTCCTTGAAGAAGTTGGTGTGATTCTTCAGTTTTCCAAACACTGACTTCAGGGATTAGTGTGTTAATTTGAATAATAGTGTTATTAACTGTCGATCAGTACAGGCATATAGATATTATCCTATAACAGACAGAATTATACTTCAAGATAGATCTTGAAAACTTTTTGGATGATGAATGTGACTCCACTATCTTAAATTTGTTATTCCTACCTAACATAATAAACCATATGACTGCTAGATTAAAAATGGCCAATACCAGTCCATTTCAACTCACTAATGCCTAGGATATCAATTTTTATGCATTCCATTTCATTTATTTATTTTTATTTTTTATTTAAGGTTTTTATTGTGGATTGAGTGAAAGTTTGTAGGGCATATCATCAGTTTCACATTCAACAAATCATACACCTTGTTTCATAACAATGATCATAATCCCCTCCATGTACCATCAGTTAACAGTATTTCTCTCTATCCATATTAGCTTTTTGAAAAACAAACCAAAAAACAATATAGGCATATATAGTAATTTACATCTCCAAAGGGCACATTCCGCAAGTCTGCCTCCTGGCCACCAGTTCTTAGTCCCTCTCTTCTTAGTCTATGAATCTAGAGTCCTCAGCCACTCTCCCTCTCCATGCCCCCATCTCTGCCTCTGCTGCTGCTTCTCTGGATAAGGTCCTGCATTCCACTTGTGCATTCCTCTCTTGATGGTCGTAGGATCCTCTATTTCTGGACTGTAAGATTAACCACTCCCCTGTTTTTGTTACAAAACTTCTACTGTTACAATTGTGACAGTTGCAATTAGTCATGATAACAATTATTCACTATTGAATCTTATGAATCTTATTCCCATCTCTTTTCACCAAACCCATCTAGACAAGATGACAGCTATTCAGTGGGGACTCTTTCTTT
>NW_006408525.1:3880116-3881919 GCF_000296735.1 Chrysochloris asiatica | reverse complement strand
AGCTCGGATTTCTCAACAGAAACCATGCAGGCAAGAAGGCAATGGGAAGACATATATAAAACCCTGAAAGAAAAAAACTGCCACCCAAGAATCCTCTATCAAGCAAAGCTGTCCATCAAATACGATGGTGTAATGAAAACATTCTAGGATAAACAGAAGCTAAGGGATTTTGCCAAAGCCAACCCTGCTCTAAAAAACATCCTAAAGGAAGTTCTGTGGACTGAGAACCAACAAGAACAGACAACAACCAGAGAATGATGTACGTGGCAGCATTACCTTGAACTCACTTGACAAATTGAAGAGTCAAGAACAGAATTAAATGATAAGAACAGAGGATCTGAGAGGTTAGTTTATGATCAAAACAATTACAATGTGAAAGGTAAACACAGAGGAACAAAGATCCAGGTGGTGAGAAGGTCAGGTCGATTATAGGATAATATAGACTGTCTTAAATGGAGGGAAGACTTAATGAAATATAAGGTAACCACAACAGTGGGGTTGGGGTGGGGGGTTTAATTTGGGTGTTGGGGAGGGCAATACAAGAAGGGGAGAGGAGGCAGAAGAACAAGATAGATAGGGGAACAGTGAGACAGGTTTGCATGGCCTAAGTGGGACAAAGGTAAATGGTGATGCATGTTGAACCTTGGAACAACAGGGCTCTGTGATACAGGGATCTAGGCATAGTTTGAAGAGGGGAAATAATACTAAAATGCTTGACTGTCTTATGAATATTGGTTTCCCTTACCTACTATTGGAAAATAGACACTTGAGTGGGATAGGAAGGAATGTTGGGAAATGTGATTACAGAAAACTTGTAAGCCCATATTCAGCCTATAACTGATTGGAATATCTAAAAGGGGTTCTAGAACTTGCTCAGTAAAATAAGCCTCTTGCAAAGCCTTTGCAGAGTATAGGATCTTAGGTGGAATCCTGAGTCCTATCCAAAACCTTATGAGGTGGGACATTCCCACTAGCAAGGACTAGCAGACCAGCCTGGAACACCTAGAGTGACAGAAGATAAATCTTCAAATAAAGATCATCAGGAAAAACCCAAAACAAAAATGTCAGCATGACTGGCTACTACAAGAATAAGCAAGCTGTTCGCCAGGAAGCCATCAAGGGAAGCAATCAAGTTTCTTCAGGACAAACTCCCCTCTGAGACTGAAATTCAAAGGGAACACATGAACAGGCATGTAAGCTTGCTGGTGACCCATGGGTCTACTGGTGAGTGGAAGAGGGGGAAAGGCAGCAATGAAGAAATGGGCTGAGTTCAAACACAGACCATTGACTCCAGTTGACTTGGAGATGAGAGAGAGAAGAAGAAGGGCTGCTTGGCCCAAAGTATGGTGAGACCTGGGGACACTTGAGCCCATGAACAAGGACATAGCCACAGAGGGCTAGAGCTGAGAGTGAAGCATCCAGCTGATATGAACTGAGGGGAGATGGCACAAGAACACCCAAACTTGCAGACAGTATCCGTTTGACCTAGCCTCGATGGCTTGAATCAGAACTCAACTAGAGGAACATTACACACACACACACACACACACACACATTTTTTTTTGGAAAAATGAAACAAGGGTAAATTGGTACAATTTGATTAACCTGACCTATACTCAGAGAGGTAGTTACTCTACCAACAGAGAGGGAAGGAGTCTTCACATCAAGTACCAATGCTATCCCCTCTGTACACAGGGTAGATACAGACGGGCAACTTAGACATTGGCTACCTAAAATGAGGGGGCATTAAAGGCACAAAGTGACTGGCTTACAGAGTTTCAAGAGGGAATTTAGTTTAAGAGT
>NW_006408525.1:3877715-3879836 GCF_000296735.1 Chrysochloris asiatica | reverse complement strand
GATGAGGACATGGAGAGAGGGAGCAGTTGAGGACTCTAGATTCATGGGAAGAGAGGGACTAAGAGATGGCAGCCAGGAGGCAGACTTGCAGAATGTGCCCTTTGGAGGTGTAAATTATTATATATGCCTGAACGTTTTTTATTTTTTTTAAAAAGCTAAAGTGAATAGAGAGAAATACTATCAACTGATGGTACATGGAGGGGATTATAATCCTCATAATGAAACAAGGTGTATGATTTGTTGAATGTAAAACTGATGATCTGTTAGCTTTCACTCAGTCCACAATAAAAGCATTAAAAAAATAAATAGAGAATATCAGAAAGATGTTTACCTGTGCTTTATTGAGTATACAAAGGCTTTTGACTGTGGGATCACGACAAACTATGGTTAACATTGAGAAGAATGAGTATTCCAGAATACTTCATTGTGCTCATGCAGAACCTGTACATAGGCCAAGAAGCTTTCTTCAAACAGAACAAGGGGACACTGAATGGTTAAAAATCAGGAAAGGTGTGTACCAGCGTTGTATTCTTTCCCCATATTTATTTCATTTGTATGCTGAACAAATAATCTGAGAAGCTGGATTATATGAAGAATGTGACTTCAGGATTGGAGGAAGACTCATTAACAAACTGTGATATGCAGATGATACAACCTTGCTTGTTGAAAGTGAAGAGGACTTAAAATATTTACTGATGAAGATCAAAGAGCACAGCTTCCGGTATGGATTGCACCTTAGTGTAAAAAAGAAAAAAATCCTAGTAACTGGACCGGTAGACAACATCATGATTAATGGATAAAAGATTGAAGTTGTCAAAGCCTTCATTTTGCTCAGATCCACTATCAACACTCATGGAAGCAGCAGTCAAGAAATCAAGTGATGTATTACTTTAAGCAAATTTGCTACACAAGTTTTCCAAAGCAAAGATGTCAGTTTGAGAAGTAAGATATGCCTGAACCAAGCCAGAGTATTTTCAGTAGCCTCATATGCATGTCAGAGTTGTACACTTAATAAGGAAGACTGGAGAAGAATTGATGTATTTGAGTTATGGTGTTGGAGAAAAATATTAAAAGTACCGTGGCCTGCCAGAAGAACAAACAGGTCTGTATTAAAGAAGTATAGTCAGAATTCTCCTTAGAAACCAGGATGGGGGAGACTTTGTCTCTCATACTTTGGACATATTATTAGGAGGTACCAGTTCCTGCAGAAGGACATCATGCTTGGTAAAGTGGAAGGTGAGCAAAAAAGAGGAAGACCCCCAATGAGATAGATTGGCACAGTGGCAGCAGCAATAGGCTCAAGTGTAGCAACAATTGTGAGGATGGCACAGGATGGGGCAGGGTTTTGTTTACATAGGTTTGCTTTGAGTTGGAACTGACTTGAGGGAACAACAAAAATGGAATTAAACTGCTTATAGCCATTTGTCTGTACTATGCATAATTATTTAATAGCATATAACTTTAGCTGCTTCCTAAGCCAACTAAATAATCACTGAGCTTTGCAACTTACTTGATTTCTGTATATATTTAAATTCATTTTAGAGGGAGGCAAGCTAATAGAACACACTTGAGTAGTAAATTGCTTTTCATCTAGTTTTTTTGTATGGTATATCTTGTGAATCATTTTTTCCTCCAACAGGCTGTGTGGTTCCAGGGGCTGGTGCAACTGAAGTGGCAATAGCTGAAAGTCTTGTTACATACAAACACGTTGTAAATGGAAGAGCTTGTCTTGGAGTCCAAGCGTTTGCTGATGCCTTACTCATTATTCCTAAGGTACATCTGGCCAAATGGGTGGGCATAAAGGTGTTTGATTACAGATATCTCATTATTTAACAGTAAGCCGAATAGAAAGATAGGTAACTATTTGAGTGTCCGCATACAGTCTTTCTCATATGTTGTACAGCACAAACATTTTTTGTGTTAAAAGTTTGGGATCTTTGCAGAAGTTTTATGAAATTGCCAAATTACCCCTTTACTTCCTTCTCTAACGCATGCTTCTTGAAATTAACTTTAAAAGTTTCCTTCAGAAATGGTCCATGTTTAACTAATCATGATTTTAAAAAAGTTTAGACACTGAAATTTAATATATTTAAAAAAATTTAGTTTCTTTACACATTCTAT
>NW_006408525.1:3872839-3877207 GCF_000296735.1 Chrysochloris asiatica | reverse complement strand
CTCTATTCCTGGACTGCAAAGTCAACCACTCCCCTCGTTTTGCTACAAAATGTCTACCTTTACATTTCCAACCCTCATAGTCAGTCCTGATTGCAGTTATTCACTATTGTATCACATGAGTGCTATCCCCATCTCCTTTTATCAGCCCTGCCCAGACAGATTGGATACTACTGTATGGAGATTCTACCTTCCTCCACACCCTCTGGATCTAGGCTCCCTCTTGAAACTTTGTAAGCCAGTCACTTCTTGCCTTTGTAGCCCTTCCCCTCCTATTTTGGGTAGCCAATGTCCAAGTTGCCTTTCCCTGTCTACTCTGTATGGAGGGGGTGGGAATGATCTTCGCTGTAAAGACTTGTTCCTTCTTTGAGCTACTGCATCCATAGGTGTAGATCAAGTTCATCAAATTGTATCAGATTACTCTTTTTTTCCTCATCTTTCTTCTTCTAGTTGAGTTCTGATCATCCAGCTATTGAACAGGTCGAGTGTGTATTATCTGCAAGTGTGGGTGTTCTTGTGCATATGCCCTCTCTTCTTATCAGCTGGATGCTTCACTCTCTACTCTTATTGTCTGTGGCTATGTCACTGACTGTGGGCCCAGGAGTCCCCAGGTCTTGCCACACTGCTAGCCAACCAGGTTTCCACCCAGGTTCACAGGAGAAAATTTAATTACATTTTAAGGTAGGACTTTATTTTGTTGGTGATATCTAAAATATTGTCAATTAAAGTTGTGAAAGGCAAGCACTTCAGGCTGTTTGCTGTTGTTAACTGCTGCCATCAAGTTCTGACTCATAGTTACTCTGTATAGGGTTTCTGAGGAGCAGCTGGTGGGTTTGAACTGCCAACCTTGTGGTTCACAGTCCAGTGCTGATCCTACAGTGCCACACCAGGAGTCCTCAGGTTATTTAGCACTTCCAAATACTAGCTTGCATTTATCATTGTCATTATAATTCTTACAGGAAGAAGGAAAAACAGAATTTTTTTCCCATTTGGCAACAGGACAGAGAAATAGTTTCTTTTTTCTATATTTAATTTGGTTTTGAACTACTTAGGAATGTAAAACCAATTTTTCAAATATGCTATTTCTATGAATTAAAGCATTATTAATAATGCCAGCAAAGGTTCCTGCTTGATAATTGCTATTCAAATAATCCATAATTTGTGGAATCTTTGTGAATCAGATCTCTCTTTTCCCCCTAAGGACAAATTAGTATGGGCTGTGCCCATACCACAAACTGGTAAACACAGTACACATTGGTGGTACCTTTTTCCTTATCAAGTTTGGGACTACTTGGAGTATGACCCGTATTTGGAGTGAAGGTATCCTCATCCTCATGCCACAGGTCATGGCTCTGCTCATGGAGACGCTCTGGGAACAACTGGAGGACACGTGGCTAGAGGGATCAGAGAAGACAAGAATACTATGCACCTTGCTTTCTTTCCTGTTCTTTAAAAAATTTAAAAAAAAATCTTTTGTAAGCAGGGATGTTAATGCAGTGAGATAGAGATGGAAATATTCTCAGAATTTTATGTGATAAATATAGAAGTGATTTGTTAAATATAAAAACTAATTTTTGTTGTTGTTAGGTGCTATCAAATTGGTTCTGACTCAGAGCAACCCTATGTACAACTGAATGAAATCCTGCCCAGTGTTGCACCATCCTCACAATTGTTATGTTTGAGTCCATTGTTGGAGCCGTTGTCAATCCATCAGTGAGAAGGTCTTCCTCTTTTTTAGTGACCCGCTATCATGATGATATGATGACCTTTTTCTGGAACTGGTCCCTTCTGAGAACATGTTCAAAGTACCAGAGACAAAGTCTCTCCATCTCCTTTCTAAGGAGAATTCTGGCTGTACTTCTTTTAAGGTACATTCGTTTGTTCTTCTGGCAGTCCTAGGTCTGTCCAGTATTCTTCACTAACACCATAATTCAAACACATCAATTCTTCTCTGGTTTTCCTTATTCAGTGTTCAGCTTTTATATGCATATGAAATGATGGAAAATGCCAAGGTTTGGGATAAGCACAACTTAGTCCTCAAAGTGACATCTTTGCTCTTTAACACTTCAAAGAGATTTTTTGCAGCAGATTTACCTAATGCAAAACATGCTTTGATTTCTTGACTGCTGCTTCCGTGAGTGTTGATTGTGGATTCAAGTAAGGTAAAGTCTTTGACAACCTTAATGTTTTCTCTGTTTATCGATCCAGTTGTGAGGATTTTGTATTCTTAACATTGAGGTGTGATCCACATTGAAGTTTGTAGTTTTTTGATCTTCATCAGTGCGTGTTTCAAGTCCTTTTCACTTTCAGTAAGCAAGCTTGTGACATCTGCCTATCATAGGTTGATAATGAACCTTCCTCCAATCCTGATGCCATGCTTTTCTTCATGTAACTCAGTTTATTGGATTGTTTGCTCAGCATACAGATAGGATAAGTGTGGTGAAAGGATACCACTCTGGCGCAGACCTTTCCTGATTTTAAACCATTCAGTATCTCTTGCTCTGTTCAAACGACTTTCTTTTAGTTTGTGTTCAGAATTTTGCATGAGCAACATTAAATGTTATAGAATTCCCATTCTTCATAATGTTATTCATAGTTTGTTATGAACCACACAAGCCTAATGCCTTTACATAATAAAAAACAAGTAAACATATTTCTGGTTTTCTCTGACATCAGCAATGATATCCCTTGCTCCGTGTCCTCTTCTGAATTTGACTGCAACCATTTAAAAATCATCTTTAGCGATCTTTACTTGCATATGGCATTAATTATATTTGTTCAGTAATTTCCACATTCTGTTGAGTCACCTTTCTTTGGAATGGGCACAAATAATGGATCTCTTCCAGTTGGTTGGCCAGGTAGCTGTCTTCCCTATTTTTCGACCTAGATGAGTGCATGCTTCCAGCACTGCATCATTTTTCTAAAACATTTCAATTTCTGGAGCCTTGGTTTTCACCAGTGTCTTCAGTGCAGTTTGGACTTCTTCCCTGAGTACTATCAATTCTTAATCATATATTACCACTTGAAATGGCTGAATGTTGACCCATTCTTTTTGGTACAATGACTGTGTATTCCTTCTATCATCTTTTGATGCTTCTTGTATCATTCAATATTCTGTCCACAGAATCCTTTGTTATTGCAAATAGAGGCTTAAATTTTTCTTCAGTTCTTTCAGCTTGAGAACTCTTGAGCATGTTCTTCCCTTTTGATTTTCTAACTCCGGGTCTTTGTACATTTCATTATAATACTTGACTTTGTCTTCTCAAGCTGACTTTTGAAATTTTTTGTTCAGCTAGCTCTTTTACTTCTTCATTTCTTCTATTTGCTTAGCTTTTCTACACCAAGAGCAAGTTTCAGAGTGTATCCATTTTGGTATTTTCTTTCTTTACAATCTTTTTAATGACCTTTTGCTTTCTTTAGTATGATGTACCTGATGTCATCCCACAACTCCTCAGGTCTTTTGCCATTAATGTTGAATCCATCTAATCTGTTCTTGAGAAAATGTCTAAATTCAGGGGTGGGATATACTCAAGGTCATAATTTGACTCTCATGGACTTGTTTTAATTTTCTTCAGTTTCAGTCTGAATTTACATATGAGCAGCTGATGGTCTGTTCCACACTTGGCCCCTGGCCTTGTTTTGCTGATGATAGTGAGCTTCTCCCTTGTCTCTTCCCACAGATGTAGTCTATTTGATTCCTGTATATTTCATATGGGGAGGTCCTTGTTACCATTTAGTTTGTTTTAAAAAAGTTACTTTTACTGAATAAGTCATCGATCTTGCAGAATTCTATCTTTGATATCCAGCATCATTTCTATTACCTAGGTTGTATTTTCTAACTGTTGATCATTCATCTTTGTTTCTAACTTTTGCATTCCAATCACCAGTATTTATCAATGCATTTGATTTCATATTTGATCCGTTTCAGAGTGAAGAAGATGGTAGAATTCTTCAATTTCTTCATCATTGAGTTTAGTGATTGGTCCATACATTTGAGTAAGTCGTGTTAACTGGCCTTTCTTAGTGTTGTTGTTAAGTGCCATCAAGTCCGTTCTGAACCATAGCGACCACATATAGCATTGCTGAAGAGCAGCTGGTGACCTTAAAATGCCGACTTTGTGATACAAACCAACTGCAGTCCAGCACATTAAGCCACAGCACCACACTAGTTCTTTCTTAAAGGTGTATGGATATTATCCTATCACAGAAAGTATTTGTTGTTTAAGAGTGGATCTGAAATGTTCTTTTCAATAATTAATGCAACATCATTTCTTTTTTGCAACATCATTCTTTAATTTGTCATTCCTAGTATTGTTGGGTCAACTCTCTTTGGGATGGGCACAAATATGGATCTCTTCCAATCAATCAGCC
>NW_006408525.1:3865842-3871704 GCF_000296735.1 Chrysochloris asiatica | reverse complement strand
AAGTGAAGAAGACTTAAAATATTTACTGATGAAGATCAAAGAGCACAGCCTTCGGTATGGATTGCATCTCAATGTAAAGAAAACAAAAATCTTCACCCCTGGAGCAATAAACAACAGTCTTATCAATGGAGAAAAGATTGGAGTTGTCAAGGACTTTATTCTTCCAGGATCAACTTATCAACAGTCACGGAAGCAGTAGTCAAATCCAGTGTATTGCATTAGGCAAATCTGCTGCACAAGACCATTTTAAAGTGTTGAAGAGCAAAGATGTCAGCTTGAGGACTAAGGTGCACCTGACCCAATCCATGGTATTTTCAGTAACCTCATATACATGCGAAAGCTGGACAGTGAAGAAGGAAGACTAGAAGGATTGACGCTTTTGAGTTACGGTGTTGGAGGAGAATATTGAAAGTGCCATGGGCTGTCAAAGGAACCAACAGATCTGTGTTAGAAGAGGTGCAGCCAGAGTGCTCATTGGAGGCCAGAATGGCCAAACTTCGTCTTTCATACTTCAGACATATTGTCAGGAGGAACCAGTCGCTGGAGAAGGATAGCATGTTTGGTAGTGTGGAGGGTCAGCGAAAAAGAGGAAGACCCCCAGCGAGATGGGTTAGCAAAGTGGCAGCATCAATGTGCTCAAGCGTGGCAACAATAGTGAGGTTGGCCCAGGATCGGGCTGTGTTTCATTCTGCTGTGCATAAAGTCACTATGAGTCGGTACTGACTCGATGGCACCTAACAACAATGACAACAAGTACTGTAGATCATATGATTGTCTGATTTAAAATGGCCAATACCAGTTCATTTTAGCTTATTACTGCCTAGGATATCAGTGTTTATGCATTTCATTTAATTTTGACAACTTTGAGTTTTCCTAGGTTCATTCTTTGTACGTCCTATATTCTGTTTGTTAATGACTGTTTTACAGCTTTATCTTTTCATTTTGAATTTTGCCCTATCAGCAAATAATGTTTCTGAAAGTATTGCTCTGTTCACGTTATTAAGGTGAGCTCTACTTTGAAGAGGCAGCTTTTCCCTAGTCATATTTTTAGTGCCTTCCAACCAGAAGGGCTCATCTTTTGGCACTATATCAGGCAATGTTTCACTGCTATTCATGAGGTTTTCTGTATTTAATCTTTCAGAAGTGGTCAGCCTGTAATTCTTCCTAGTCTCTCTTTGTGTGGAAACTCTGCTGAAACCTGTCTACCATGGGTAACCCTGCTGGTATTTGAAATACCTTGGCATAGCTTCCAGCATCAGCAACATGCAAGCCAACACAGTATGACAAATTGACAGACAATTGATAGAAAAACTTCTAGATAGACAAAATAACAGTTTGGTTTAGATAAAGATTTAAATTCTTCAAAACAAGAAACAAGAATACTGTGATTGACATGCTATGAATGTGTTTTCATAAAACTGCTGAGTGTTGCCATATATAGATTTATGGGTGTTCCACATAAATATTTATTATTATTCTTATTTTGAAAGGTTCTTGCTCAGAATTCTGGTTACGACCTGCAGGAAACACTATTAAAAGTTCAGGCTGAGCATTCAGAATCAAAACAACTTGTTGGCATAGATTTGAATACAGGTAAGAAAGTAAATAAAATGATGTGCTTAATAAAAAGAAGTATTTTAATGCTGTTGTTGTTGTTCGGTGCCATCAAGTTGGTACCGACTCATAGTGACCTTATGCACAGCAGAACGAAACACTGCCTGATCTTGGGCCAACCTGAGAGTGACAGTTTAATTGACTTTAATATTTAAATTTTGGGTGCCTTTAGATTATTTTTGATGCTCTTGAAAGAAAATTCATTTAAGAAAAAGGTATTGTGGCAGTGCATTGCTTACCTCAACTCTTAGCTTGTCGAAGACGGTAACCAGGACCTGGTGTCTGCTCTTGCCTCCTCCTTTACCTCCTAACCCATAGCCAGCATGTGTGAGTGCATCTCCATGTTGGCCAGGCTGGAGTCCAGATTGGCAATGCCTGCTGGGATTGTTTGGAACCTGGCATCCAGCCCTGTGGTCAGATGTCAAGTGACAAGACCACTGGAGGAAGAGATGACTCCTTCAATACCTTCTTCAGTGAAACAGGTGCTGGCAAGTATGTGCCCAGAGCAGTGTTAGTGGTCCTGGAACCCACAGGCATTGATAAAGTTCGCACAGGCACCTACCGGCAGCTCTCCCACCCTGAGCAGCAGTCAAAAAAATCAAATGACATATTGCATTAGGCAAATCTGCTGCAAAAGATCTTTTTGAAATGTGCAAGAGGGAGGATGGTGAGACTTTGTCTCTTGTATTTTGGACATTTTGTTGAGAGGGACCAGTCCCTGGAGGAGGACATGATGCTTGGTAAAGTGTAAAGTGATCATAAAAAAGGAGGACCCCCCTCCCCGCCAGTGAGATGGATTGACACAGTGGCAACAATAATGAACATAACAAAACTTGTGACGATAACATAGGACCAGGCAGTGTTACTTTGTATTGTTCATGGATCTCTATGAGTTGGAAATGACTTGACAGCACCTAACAACAAAACAATATTAATAGAATACATCAGGCAGGGTTGTACTATTTAAATAATTTCTTTGTACTTTCCAGGTGAACCAATGGTAGCAGGAGATGCAGGAATTTGGGATAATTACTGTGTAAAGAAACAAATTCTTCACTCTTGGTAAGTTTTTAATAACATGAAGAAATAAAATCTTTAGAGACATAATAATATCAAATTTTGTTATTGTTTTTGTCACCATACAGTGGAAAAATTGTAAAGTATAGGAAATGATGTATCTAATTATGAAGATTAGCTTTTACCATTTTATATTTAGTTCTACTGTAAGTTAAAGGAAAGGTTAATCTTACTGCTTATTTGGTAGGTGTGGGGGAACAAATTACTTACATCATGGGAAAAATCAAATGGTATGCTAAAAATAAGCTCAATTGTACTGGAATATAAAATCAGCCTACCATATTATCAGCAAAGGAGTTGAGATAAATAATACAAGAGGTAACATTTATATTGACAATAACTTTTCCTCATAAAATCTCATACCAACATCACTAAAAACCAAGTACCCTTCAGAGTGGGTTGGTAGGCATTACTCACCTTGTCATCTTTTTCCTCAGCACGGTGATTGCCACCAATATTCTTCTGGTTGATGAAATTATGAGAGCTGGGATGTCTTCTCTCAAAGAGTGATTGAGTTCAATATCAGTTCTTCTGGAAGCTGAGATTTAACACATCTGGCATCCGACTATCCTTATGTGGTCCAAGCTATTCTTAATTTTTACACAATAAATACAGTTTGTGTTTGTTGACCTTAGTCTCAATTTTATCAAAGTATAAAGAACACAAGACATATTTTCACAGTAAAGGAATAATAGTGGGAATGTTTTTGCCTGAAAGCTCTAACTTCTCACCCTTTATCATATAGTATTACAGTTTTGAATATATAGACTCTATTATGATTCTTAGAAGTTTTAGGCAACTTCTAATTAATAAAATATGGAGCATAGATTTTAGAGCACCCAAGTCAATTTCTAGTGTATCAGAAGGGTATCAATGGAGCAGGACCACATGTTTTATTCTCTCTCAAAACCCCTTCAGTAATTTCCTGCCACCAGTCTCTCCTCTCATAAATACTGCGTCAGTTGCACTGATTTACAATACTTGACACAGTTTAATTTGAATATGCCTGTTGTTGTCAAGTCATTTCTGACTCACAGCAACCCTACAGGACAGCGTAAAACTGCCCCATAGCATTTCCAAGGTTGTGTATCTTTAAGGAAGCAGACTGCCACATCTTTCTCATCCTGATGGATTTGAATTGCTACATCTTTTGGTAAGCAGCCAGCAGTTTAACCACTGCATGACCAATGCTCTTTACTTTGTGAATAGTTTTTTAATACTTTACCTGGTTCTATTGCTGTAGAATTTTTATATTTTACCTGGTTCTGTAGCATCCTGGCTGGTGTGGCACTGTGGGTTAATGCGCTGGACCACAAAGTCGGTTTTAATTGCACAGCTCACCAGCTGCTCCTTGGAAACCCTATACAGAGTTGCTATGGGTCAGAACTGACTCAACGGCACTTAATACCAACAACATTGTTATACAGGAGTCCTGGTGTGGCTCTGTGGGTTAATGCACTGGACTGCAAGTTTGTTTTGAACCACAAGATTGGCGGCTATTCAAGCTCACCAGCTGATCCTCGGAAACCCTATACAGTGTCACCTTTGAGTCTGAAGTCAGCAGCACTTAACAACACCAACATTGTTATACAGGAGTCTTGCTGTTGAATTTTAGGATAAGCACTAAACTGGTAAACATGAGGTTAGTGGTTCAAACCCTGTGAGACAGAACTAAGTCAATAGCACTTAACAACAACAACATTTGCTATACAGGGTGGCTATGAGTTGGAACAGACTTGACAGCATTTAGCAACAATAACAATTGCATATATAATCAGCAACTTGCTACTTTGCTAGTGCTAGTAGCTCTCTGGTTAGATGATGAAATAGGACAGGTTTCATTTGGAAAGGTAGAATTGTTGGCACTAATACTGGGAAGTAATTTAAGCTTTGAATGCATCTGTTCCTGATAGGTATTATGCTGTTGTTGTGCTATCAAGTCAGTTCTGACTCATAGTCATCCAGGAGTGACTGGTGGGTTTGAGCCACCAACATTGCGGCTAGCAGTTCAGTGCTTATTCTGCAGTGCCACACCAGGACTAGCAATATATCTTTTGTTTCAAGCTCTAGAATGAATCTATTATAGTTTTTATTATTATTGGACTCTTCACGGTTAACTTCTTTCCTTGAATGCCAGTTAAGAGATTAAAGTATGGCAGCTGCATTAGTGGAGTTTCGTTCTTTTGTACATATTAGGGAGGATTCCTTCAACATTTTAATACCTTAGTTGAGAGCCTATCATTGTATAGCTTATCTTTTTAATTAATGTGCTGCAAATATCTTTCTAAGCTAATAGTTTATGGCCGCATGATATTTCACATATATAGTTAGATTGCAGTTTATTAAATCATTTGTTTTCCTTTCTGCCATTACAAATGAAACTTCATTTTTAGTCTTTTTCCTTATTCTATAAGATTGTTGTTGTTAAGTGCCTTCGAGTCAGTTCCAACTCATAGTGACCCTGTATAGGATTTCTGAGGTGTGGCTGGTGAGGTTGAACTGCCAACCTTGCTATTAAAACCGACCTTGCAGTCCAGCACATTAACCCGCAGTGCCATCTCTGGACAAACCTTTTAAAACAGGCATATCAGCCTTATTGCCAGGCCTTTTTAATATAAAGTGTTTAAATTTTAAAATATTTCTAATATGCTCAAAGAATAGAAAATAATATAATGAACACACTTATAGCCTCTACTGTTGTTATTAGGTGCTCTGCAGCAACCCTGTGTAGGGTTTCCCAGGTTATACATTTTTATGAGAGCAGAAAGCCTAATCTTTCTCTTGAGGAGTAGCTGTTGGGTTTCATCTGCTGGCCTTGTGTGTTAGCAGTCCAGTACTTACCAGTAGCTTTATCAAATAGAACATTGTGCAATGTTTACTTCAGATTTTTAAAATAGAAATGAAAGTATGTTGTTGTTAGGTGCCATTGAGTAGGTACCAACTCGTAGAATGAAACACTGCCTGATCCTGGGCCAACCTCCCTATTGTTACCACGCTTGAGTCCGTTGATACTGCCACTTTGCCAATCCATTGCGCTAGGGGTCTTCCTCTTTTTCTTTGACCCTCTACCATACCAATAGGAGCTCTGGTAGCGTAGTGGTTACGAATCGGGCTGTGAACCTCAGGGTCAGCAGTTTGAAACTACCAGCTGTTCCACGGGAGAAAGATGAG
>NW_006408525.1:3852195-3860330 GCF_000296735.1 Chrysochloris asiatica | reverse complement strand
TGTTTGATATTAACTTAATACATGAGCCCTTGATACCCATGGACAAATATTAAAACAAAAACTTCTTCTAAAGCCGAAGCCTAAAAGTTCCTAGGGCAAGTTTGCTGGGATACGCTGGAGAGAAAATTCCCCTAAGGAATTCACCCAAAATTCTGGGGTTTTGTTCAAAGAAATAATAGCATCAGACTTCTCAGATTGACCTCAGGTGCAGACCTTTAACATAGGTGTCCTTCTTCCTCCTGCAATCCTCGGCCAGGTAGCTGAAACAACTGTATTCCTTTCAGACCTTTTGAGTCCTTTTCTCACTGAAGATTAGGTGCTATAGGTATGTTAATTAGGCTTGAGAAAACTTGAGTTGCTGCCTTGGGATTCGAACCTACAAAGTACTATATAACAATTTGCTTGAATTTTGGGAAAATTAAGGATGTTAGATTATCAAGACAATTTGTGATGTATGTTTTAGAATTTGTTCCTGTGAATCATTATGTCCTGTTTTGAACGATTAATCACATTTCACTTCTGTACCCTGTCTTAATAAACCCCACCTTCCTTTGTGTAAAGCTCCTCCCTGCAATAAAAAGGAGGTGCAGACTGAAGCCCGCATGCAATGTGATACAGCTTGCAGGGCATGCATTACGGGCAGGCATTGCAGTTGGTAAGGCATTGCATACTGCCTGCCTAGCCATGATGTTTACAATGCAGGATTTGTCTGATGCCAGTGTCGCATCCACTCTGGTCTCGGGGTGTCTTCTTGTCTCTCTTGTTGTGTCTTTGTGTGTATTCTTTCTCTATCTGTCGCTGCCAGATCTCCCTACTTCGTGAACCGAACCCCTATGTCGAGGCCGGTTCTCGACATAAGAAGTTGGTAGAATCCTTCTATTTCATCCTCACTGGCTTTAGTGGTTGGTGAGTAAATTTGAATAATAGTAGTATTAACTGGTCTTCCATGTAGGTGCTTGGATATTTTCCTATCACAGACAGCATTGTATCTCATGACTGATCTGGATATGTTCTTTTTGACAATGAATGCAACACCACCATTCCTCGTCAATTTTTCATTCCTGGCATAGTTTTCATTCCTGGCATGTGGTTGTCAGATTCAAAATGGCCAATACTAGTCCATTTCAGCTCACTAATGCCTAAGATGTTGATGTTTATGCATTCCATTTCATTTTTGATATTTTCTAATTTTCCTAGATTCATACTTTGTACATTCCATGTTCTGATTATTAATGGTTGTTTATAGCTGTTTCTCTTCATGTTGAGTTGTGCCACATCAACAAATGAAGGTTCTGTGGGCTGTTCTCCCATGGGTCTTACTCCATTGGTGTCATCATGGTCAACTCTACTTTGAGGAGGATATTGTTAAACTCCATGCACTCCCTACCATGTGCTTGTCTTATTCTTCTTCCCTAGAAAAATTTGACACATGTCATTTACATACAATTTAAAAAATTTAAATACATGTACATATACTTAGAAAATTTATAGATATTCTTTTTTTTTAAATGTGTATAAGTAATATCATTTTTTGGATATACTTTTTTTAGTGTTTTATTGTGAATTATATGATAGTTTACATGGGGGAACATTAGTTTTACATTCATTCTATTGTATATCGTTTCATTGTCATGGTTACAATCCCCTCCATGCATCATCAATCAGCCAAAGGGTATACCCTGCAAGCCTGCCCCCTCCCCTGCCCTCCCCCCCAGTCTTCAGCACACAGTCGCTTTCCCTCTCTGGATCTAAAGTCCCCAGCTGCTCCATCATTGTGGATATACTTTTACTACTTTTTTTCTCTGCTTTATATTATGGTTCTGAAATGTATCCATTCGTTAATTTTAGCTTTTACAAAATAATGTATTTAGTATATATCTACATTATGTCCATTGATAGTCCTTTAGGGTATTTCTAATTTTACACTATTTTAAACAACAATATATTGAATTTCTTTGTGCATGTCTCCTTGGACACATCAATAACAATTTTCCTAGGGATTATACCTAGAAGTTGCTGGTCTTTAGGGCTCATCAGCTTTATGTTTAATGTGATAGTCTCCTCTATAGTGTATACTAGTTATCATTTTCCCACAAACTCACCGAGTCATGATATTATTAAACTTTAAATTTTATAACATCTAAGTGTTAGGAAATTATATCTTAATAGCGATTACCTTGATTATTAGTAATATTGAGCTTATTTTTATATGTCTATTATCCATTTCCAGTTCTATAAAATTGCCTGTTCTTATTGTTTTCCATCTTTTGTTGTTGATGTTTGCCTTTCTAATTGGTGTATGTTGGTTTCAAGTGCCATAGAGTCAGTTTGGATTCTTGTTGACCCTGTATAGGGTTTCCGTGGAGTGGCTGGTGACTTTGAATTGCTGACCTTGTGGTTCAAATTGGTCTTTCGGTCCACTGCCTTATCCTTCAGCACTACAGCAAGACTCCAATTGACGCATATTTATTTATAGATCATAATATTTTTTCCCAGATTGACTCATCTGTTTCATTCTTGAAAAGTGCACAAAATCTGATACACATATTTTTATTTTCCTGTACTGAAATTTATCAAATATTTTCTTTTTCGTGTTTGCTTCTACAAGAAATTCTTCTCTACTTAAATCATAAAGATATTTTCCTATAATTTTTGAATTTAAAAGTTTTACTTATCACATTTAAACCTTTAATTCACCTCAAATTTACTTTTGTGTATGGTGTATGATGTGGATCTAATTTTTTTTTTTTCATATGGCTAACTATATGTTTTCACCCAGTGATTTATTTTACCATTTCTATCATAGACCAAGGAGTCCTGGTATGGAGCTGTAGGTTAATGCGCTGGACTGCAAAGTCGGTTTGAACTGCAAGGTTGGCAGTTCAAACTCACCAGCTGCTCCTCAGAAACCCTATACAGGGTTGCTATGGGTTGGGACCAAATCGACGCTACTTAACAACAACAACAGCAGCAATCATATACCAAGGTCTTATTGCATGCCAGTGGATTGATCACTTTTTATTTGCATTGGTTTCTGATGTCACTATACTTTTTCATTGGTCTGATAGATTGCCACTACATTGTTGTTGTTGTTGATGTTGTTGTTATGTGCCTTGGAGTCGGTTCTGACTCATAGCGACCCTGTACAGGGTTTCCAAGGCTGTAAATCTTTACAGGAACAGAACGCCTCATCTTTCTCCCGCGGAACAGCTGGTAGTTTCGAACTGCTGACCTTGCGGCTCGCAGCTTGATTCGTAACCACTACGCTACCAGAGCTCCACTACATTAATACCACATTATTTTAATAAGTAAAACTTTATAAAAGTTTAATACCTGGTAGGTATCCAACTTTTTATAAAGTTTTTTCTTTATTGTCTTCAAAGTTGTCTTGGCTATATTTGGAACTTTTCCCTCTTCCAAATGAATTTTAGGTTCAGCTTATAGAATTATGTGTTTTCATTGAAAATTTTTTCTTTCCACAGAAAAGCATTGCCAAATTTTGATTTTATTTTAAACTTTTGAAGGGGGCATATGGTACAGAGAGGAAAAGTGTGACTAATTCCCCACCTTTGGTGCCCAGTAGGTACAAAACCAGATATCTGACCCCAGGTCCATCCATTGTTTTAGCAAGTTTCAATTCCCAGCGAAGGTCACTGAAGCCCATTAAATCCCAACTCCTTATGTAAAGAATTCTACAGCGAGTCTATTCACAGTAATGTAGCGAAAACATAGAGGCATAAAACTACAGAGTGTTCCAACTTAACATCTGTATTTTACAGCTGGTAAGCATTTAAGTGACAGGTAGTCTCAGAGAACTCATCTCAGAAGGGAGGGAGCTAATGATCAGATGTGGGAAGTTTTGATTGGAATTTTAATGATTATATACATTATTTCAAGAAAAATTGAAACCTTAATATATTGATTGAGTTCTCCCACTAATAAATATTTTACATCACTTTATATCTTCCCAAGTGCCTCAATACTGGTTTTTAAAATTAGGAAATGCTTTATTTTAGTCAAGTTTTTAGTGTTTCCTATAAGAATTCACTACAACTTTGGTTATGTTTATCCTTAGGTATCTTGTTTTAGAAGATATGATGAATAGGGTCTTTTACAAAAAATATATTTTTTAATAGTTTGTTGCTATATTATTGGCACCATATGGAGTTTTATATATTGGCTTTTATATGCTACATCCTTGCTCTTTTATTCCTATAATAGTTTGTCTGTAGATTATTTTGGAATACTTGGGTTGCTAATCATGTTGTCTCAGAATAATAGTGTAGTTCTGGATTGTTTTTCAATCCTTATCCAAACTCTGCGATTTTCCTATTTTATTGACTGGCTAAGACCTTATTAATAATGGCAGTCACCTTTATTTAGTTCCTGCCTTTACAGGGGATGTTTCTAGTAGTTCACTTTTTGTCTTTCTTTGCTCTGAAATGTGGACAGTAGCTACATAAAGTCAAGCCTGTTAGTTTCTATTTCTGTTTTACTAAGTTCTTTTTAAAAAATGATAATTGTTGAATTTTATCAAATGCTTTTCTGTATATGCTGAGTCTCCTCCCCTCCCCCTTTAATCTGTTAATGTTTTGACAATTTGACAGGTTTTCTAAAGTTAAGCCTCCTTACATTCCTGGTATAAACCCGATTTGATTGTGATGTTGTTGTTGTTGTTAAGTGCTGTGGAGTCAGTTTCGACTCATAGTGACCCTCTACAGGGTTTCTGAGGCTGTAAATCTTTATGGGAGCAGAAAGCCTCATCTTTCTCCCGCGGAATAGCTGATAGTTTCAGACTGCTGACCTTGTGGTTCACGGCCCAATTCATAACCACTACGCTACCAGAGTGCCTTTGATTGTGATATACCTACCTTATTTCATTGATTCTGAGATGCATTTTTTCCACATTTTTACATTTACATGATTAGAATGTACTTTAGTTTGTTGGTATTGTTTACTACTGTTGAATCAGCCCCTGACTCATGGTGACCCCGGAACAAAATGCCATCCCCATCTACAATCAGTTGCAGATCAAACTGCTGTGATCTATAGGATTTTTTTGGAAGTAGATCTCCACGAAGCTCCACTGGAACCTATTCAGTATCATAGCAACATACAAGCCTTCACAGACAAATGGTGGTGACTATACTTGGAGTATACTGGCTGGGAATCAAACCCAGGTCTCCTACGTGGAAGACAACTCTTATCACTGAGTCAAAAGTGCCCCCACTTACAGCCAATGGGGTCTTCTAACTGCGTGTGGTTGGATTGGATCACTTACAATCATGGAGGGTTTTAAGCATTAACTATTTAAGCATCATTTCAGGAAGGAATATAAGCCTTGGTTATTATATGTAAACTTTCTGTTGTTGTTTTCTGGTAAGTTAAAGAAAACTTCAGTATCAGAACTTCCAGAATATGTATCAGTAGAATAGATGAAAACACCAGGGACAATAGTAAAGTAGTATGAAATATTGTGCCACTACCCCATGATGGCAAGAATAAATATCAAAGACTGAGTTGGAAAGTGACTTAGAAGAGCTGGGATCTGAATGTGAAGTTTTAAGAAGATATTTACTTTGTTTATATGTTTCTTGTATTAGTGTTCTAGAATCATATATGATAAAAAATCTGTATAAGTAAATATAAAAAATCTCCTTTAGTAAGTATAAAATAGAATGTATACATGATAAAAGAAAGCATAATGTTATTGTTGAAGTGACAGCATTTTTCTTAGTATGTAAAGTAATGATGTATCTTAGGATCAGTGACATTTTAGATTCGATTTGATGAAATATGATAATAACTTTTTTATATATTGCTGACTCAATGTTATGATTATATTTTTCTATGTGTTCAAGCAGCATTGGCTTATAATTTTACTTGTTCTACTATCCTTGTCTAAGTTTTGTATCAGTGACATACTAGCCTTTTAAATTGAGTTGGGAAATTATTACTTTTTCTTTTCTTTGGAACAATTTGAGTCAGTAAGATGGTTATCTGTTGACAGCTTGGTCTTGGCCTAGCAGTTTTTTAAATGGGAAGGAAAGAGTTTTCACAACTGACTCACTTCTTTTCTTTGTTTTAGGTCTTGGGTTTTCTATTTCTTTTTGAGTCAGTTTTTATAATTTATATGAGGGGGCTTCAAAAAATTTGTGGAAAAATTCCATTATCTTTTTTTTTTTTAAAAGCTTTTATTGTGAACTGAGTGATAGTTTACATGTGACAACATTGGTTTTGCACTCAACCAATTGTATTTTGTATCACTGCAATGATTATAATCCCCTTTATGCACCATTGGTTAACAGTATTTGCCTCTACTTCCTCCCCCCCCTTTTTTTTTTGATATGCACAATAACATGCAGGAATATCTAATCATTTAAACTACCAAAGGGCACATTTTGCAAGCCAGGCTTCTGCCTGCCAGCACACAGCCTTTCTCTTTCCATGAGTCTAGAGTCCTCAGCTGCTCTGTCTCTCTATGCCATCAGCTCTGCCTCCATCTCTGGTGTCGCTGCTTCTCTGGTTAGGGTCCCACGTTCCACTAATGCTCTTTTCTCTTGATGGTCCTAGGGTCCTTTCTTCCTGGAATGTAAGATTAACTACTCCCCCCTTTTTGTTATACAACTTCTATCTTTACAGTTGTGATAATCACAATTAGTCATGATAATAATTACTGTTGAATTAAAAGAATCCTACCTCCATATCCTTTCACCAGACCCATCTAGACAAGATGAAAACTATTCAGTGGGGATTCTATCTTCCCCTGCACATTCTGAAACTAAACTCCCTCTTGAAAACTTGTAAGTCAGCTACTTTGTACCTCTATAGCCCACCCTGGTGGTTCAATCTCACCAGCTGCTCCTTGGAAACCCTATACAGGGTCGTTATGGGTCAGAATTGACTCAATGGCACTTAACAACAACAACAACAAGCCCCATTTTAGGTAGCCAATATGTAAGTTGCCAGTCCCTAACAACCCTGTGTACTGAGGGGGAATAGGCTTAAACCTCGATGTGAAGGCTCCTTCCCTCTTTTTTTTTTTTTTTTTTTTTTTTAGTGAGACTGAGGTTTTCTTTATTCAATTTTGCAAAATTGGGCGCCCAGCCCATAACATGGGCAGACATACCACATGGCCAATTGACAAAGAGTTTTATTAACCTAGCTCAGGAAAAGCCCCTCCTCCATTTCCCTTTTACTGGGTACTTTGGAGTTTACAATCTTTCCCAAATTGTACCTACTAGTCCCTACAGGGAGCATTCTCATTTAAAGTTAGTTTCACCCCTCCCCCATGAATGTCCCCTACTTCCTTGATGGGTGTATTCTTATTTTAAAAGAGTCTAATAGGTCCAACTAGTCTCTTCCTCTTCTCATAGTTCCCTTTTGTCATGCCAACCTGCTACCCCCAAGATATCCTTGATTCTGAAGATGGACCACCCCAACAGCTATTTCTCACATTAGGAACTCCTCTAGGCACTCCAATAGATAGAGTCTACTGGGATTTCTCATTGTGCTTGGGTTTCTCACGGAACGCTAGGGTGAAGGGAATTGCCAATTGGACCAAGGCTCGTGACCCAGTCTATTCGGACAGCAGCAACTCTAGGGGGCTCTCTTTCCACCCAACATCCGCCCAGGGTACTCTGAGGGCCGTGTGAGTGCCACCACTAAGCTCACCAATGACACTTTGGACATGGGTACACGTCGTCAGTTCTCCTGTGGGCATGGCACTGTAAACTCTGCTCCCTGAAGGCAAGAAGAGTGGTTTATCATCCCTGTGGAGAACAAGGAGCTGGCTCATCGCCCCAAGTGTCCTTGTCTTGGTAGAAGACTCCTTCCCTCTTGGTTGGTATTTTGAGCTACTACATCCATAAATAACTTTTTATATATTGCTGACTCAATGTTATTATTATAAGTAAAGGTCAAGTTTGTCAAATTGTAGCAATTTACACTTGCATCCTGTATCAAACTTCTTTTTTTCCTCATGAGCACAACTAAATGTTCTGTAATACCCAGTCTTTGTAATACTATTCATAGCTTGTTGTGATCCACACAATCCAAAGTCTTTGCATAGTTAATAAAGCACAAGTGTCTTAAAACATCCCTTCTTCAGATAGCCCTCACAAACCAGTTTAAGA
>NW_006408525.1:3850567-3852095 GCF_000296735.1 Chrysochloris asiatica | reverse complement strand
TCTTGTGCAGCAGATTTACCTAATACAGTACGTTGTTTGATTTCTTGACTGCTGTTTCCGTGAGTATTGATAGTTGATCCCAAGAAGAATGAAGTCCTTGGCAACTTCAATCTTTTCTCAGTTGATAAGAACGCTGTTTATTGGTCCAGTGGTGAAGATTTTTGTTTTCTTTACGTTGAGATGAAATCCATACCAAAGGCTGTGCTCTTAATTTGATCTTCATCAGTAAATATTTTAAGTCTTCTTCACTTTCAGCAAGCAAGGTTGTATCATCTGTATATCTCAGGTTGTTAATGAGTCTTCCTCTATTCCTGAAGCCACGTTTTTCTTCTTATAACACAGCTTCTCGGATTATTTACTTTTCATACAGGTTGAATAAGTATGGTGAAAGAATACAACCCCATCGCACACCTTTCCTAATTTTAAACCATTCAGTGTTCCCATGTTCTGTTCTAATAACTGCCTGTTGGTCCATGTACAAATTCCTCATGAGCACAATTAACTCTTCTGGAATACTCATACTTTGCAATGTTGTCCATAGCTTGTCATAATCCACACAATCGAAAGCCTTTGCATAGTCAATAAAGCACAGGTAGTCATCTTTCTGATAGTCTCTGCTTTCAGCCAAGATCTATCAGACATTGGCAATGATATCACTCGTTCCACGGCCTCTTCTGAATCCAGCTTGGACCTCTGGAATCCAGCTTGGACCTCTGACGTTTCTGTCAATGTATGCTTGTAGCCGTTTCTGTATTACTTTTAGTTAAACTTTACTTGCATGGGGTATCAAAGGTATTGCCCAATGATTTCCGCATTCCGTTGGGTCACCTCTCATTGGAATGGGCACAAATACGGATCTCTTCCAATCAGTCAGCCAGATAGCTGTCTTCCAAATTTCTTGGCAGAGATGAGTGAGTGCCTCCTATGCTGCCTCACTTTCTTGAAAGGTTTCAATTTTTATTCCGTCAATTCCTGGTGCCTTGTTCTTTGCCAATTCCTGCAATCTACCTTGGATTTCTTCCTTCAGTATTATTGGCTCATGATTTTATGCTACCTCTTGAAACAGTTGAATATCAGTCATTTCCTTTTGGTACAGTGACTGAATTCTTTCCATTTTCTTTTGATGCTTTCTGCATCAGTCAATAAATTGCCCAGAGAATCCTTCAATAATGAAAGTCGAAGCTTGAATTTTTTCTTCAGTTCCCCCAGCTTGAGAAATGCTGAGTGTGTTCTTCCTTTTTGGTTTTCTGACTCAGATCTTTGCACTTTTTTTTGTAATATTTGGCTTTATCTTCTTGAGCTGATCTTTGAAATTTTCTGTTCACCTCTTGACCTCCTCATTTCTCCCATTTGCTTTAGCATCTCTATGCTGGCGAGCAAGTTTCAGTGTCTCTTCTGACATCCATTTTGGTCTTTTCCTGCTTTCTTGTATGCTTAATGACTTTTTGCTTTCTTCTTGTATGATGTTCTTGATGTCATCCCACAACTCTTCTGGTCTTTGGGCTTTAGTGTTTAATGTATCAAATCT
>NW_006408525.1:3828661-3849584 GCF_000296735.1 Chrysochloris asiatica | reverse complement strand
CACTCTGCTCTTCTCCCTTGATGGTCCCAGGGACCTCTGCTCCTGGGCTGCAAAGTCAACCACTCCCTTCATTTTGCTACAAAATGTCTACCTTTACATTTCCAACCCCCACAGTCAGTCCTAATAGCAATTATTCACTATTGTACCACATGAGTGCTATTCCCATCTCCTTTCATCAGCCCCGCTTAGACAGATTGGATACTACTCAGTGGAGATTCTACCTTCTTCCGTACCCTCTGGATCTAGGCTCCCTCTTGAAAGCTTGTAAGCCAGTCACTTCTTGCCTTTGTAAACCCAACCCCCCCCCTCCCATTTTGGGTAGCCAATGTTTGTATCAAACTTCTTTATCTTTTCCAATTGAATTCTGATCATCAAGCCATCCAAGTTAGGTCAAATGGGTACTATCTGCAAATTTGGGCATTCTTGCGCGCCTCCCCCCCCACTTCATATCAGCTGGAGGCTTCATTCTCAGCTCCAGCCTACCATGCTGGGACAGTGTCCATGGGCTCAGGAGTTCCCAAGTCTCCCCAAACTTCGGACCAACCAGCCCTTCCTGTTCTCTCTCTTGTCTCAAGGTCAACAGGAATCTGTGGAACATGGTCAAACTCAGCCCATGTCTTCATTGCTGTCTTTCCCCCACTTCCACTCACCAGTAGACCAATGTGGTCACCAGCGATCCTACATGCATGCTCATGTGTTCCCATCGAGTTTCAGTCTTGGAAAGGTCTTTGTCCTGAAGGGACTTGATGGCTTGCCCTGATGGCTCCCAGGTGAACAGCTTGCTTGTTCTTGTAATAGCCAGTCTGCTGTTTTCCTGCTGGTAACAATTCCATTAATTTTTATTTCCCATTATCTTTTAACTTCATTTAACCGCTAACTTTTTTGAAGTCCCCTTGTATTTTATTGGTATGCTATATAAAATGATGCTTTTCCCTTAAAAGTCTACTTTTATGTTACTCTAACAATGCTAGCTGGTTTGGGAGTGGGGCAGGGCTGTGGTGATGGTGATTTTTTTCCTGTCATATCTTGTCCTATCTTCTTACTTTGGAGTCCTGATGTGGTGCTGTAGAATATGCACTAGATCACAAAGTTGTTTGAATCACTAGGTTGGTGGTTCAAACTCACCAGCCACTTCTTGGAAACCCTATACCGAGTCGCCATGAGTCAGAACTGACTCAACCGCACTTCACGACAATAATCCTGTTACTTTTTTTTTAGGTTTCAAATGTGTCTCTAAAGACAACCTGTAGTTAGAGTTTATTACTTTTTAAAATTCAGTTTGGCATTACCTTTTAACTGGCTAGTTTAGATAATTTTTAAAATAATTATTGAGGTGTGTTAGGTTTATTTCTACCATATTATCTTGGTATTTTCTGCTTATCCCTATTTTTCTGTGCCTTTTCTCCTTTAAATACGTCCTATTGAACTGATCCCATTGTGTTTATTCCCCCTCTTTTGCCTCTGCTGGTTTGGAAATGACATATCCTACTTTTATTACATGGAGCTCTGGTAGCGTAGGGGTTATGAATTGGGCTGTGAACTGCAATGTCAGCAGTTTGAAACTACCAGCTGTTCCATGGGAGAAAGATGAGGCTTTCTGCTCCTGTAAAGATTTACAGCCTCGGAAACCCTGTACAGGGTCGCTATGAGTCAGAACCAACTCCATGGCACATCACCACCACCACCACCACTTTTATTATAGTAGAAGTCCAGGTGTGGTGCTATAGGATAAGCACTGGACTGTCAACCATAAGGTCGGTGGTTCAAACCCACCAGCTGCTCCTCAGGAACCCTACACAGGGTCGCTTCAACTTGATGGCATTTAACAACAGCAACAACAGGGCATCTTTAAATTTTTTTAACTTGCATGTTGTTGTTGTTGTTGTTAAGTGCCTTTAAGTCACTCATAGGGCCTTCAAGGAGCAGCTGGTAGGTTTGAACTGCTGACCTTGTGGTTAGCAGTCCAGTGCTGACCCTATAGCTTCACCCCAGGACTCCTTAATTTGCATGCTTTTAACATAAACTCTCTGCTCTTCCTTAACAATGCAAAATCCCTGAGAACATTTAACATACTCATTTCTGCCTTGTTTTCCTGAGTCCTGGTGTGGTGCTATAGGATAAGCACTGGACTGCTAACCACAAGGTTCGTGGTTCATATCCACCAGCCACTCCTTGGGAACCCTATACAGGGTCGCTATGACTTGACAATATAGAACAGCAACAACTTTGTTTTTGTATGTGTTCTTACTCAGTATTTTAATGCCATTTTGCTTTTAAATCCATTAAATTGGTTATAATACTAATGATTGTTTTATATAGTCAGTTCCTGTTAAGATTTCCTATATTTTATTTTCTTTGCTCACCATTCTTTTTCTCTGTCCTTCTGAGTTCACTTTCTTCTTTCCTGTCCTTTTAGTGCAATGTTTGGTAGTAATACTCCTAGTTTTGCTGACCTTAAAGTTCTTTATTGCCTGTAATTAACTATTGAGTGCCGTAGAGTCCTGGTGTGGAGCTTTAGGATAAGTTTGAACTGCCCGGTCAGTGGTCCAAACCCACCAGCCTCTCCTCGGAAACCCTATACAGGGTCGCTATGAGTCAGAATTGACTTGACAGTACTTAACAACAGTAGCTACAATTGAGTGCTCACCTAATTTAGCTGGGTAGAAAGTTCTATTGTTTTTTCTCAGCACATTGAAAATATTATCGCTATGAGTCGGAACTGACTCCACGGCACATAACAAACAACAACAACATCTTTTGCTATTGTAATTAGGTACCAGCATTGTAGTTTTGACAAATATCGCCAAGTTGCCCTCCATATAGTTTGCAAAACTGAATCCAACCATTCATCCTGCAGCACTCTATTCAACTGGGTTAAATAATTCATTGCAATGGCCAGCCAGAATTTAGCATACAGTTATAGGGTTTATTATGGAAGTTAACAGGTTACAATTCAGAGTCAGAAATGCTCAGGCCATAGTTGTTCCAGTCAGCTGCTGATAAATGCCCACAGGACCGACCACTCCACCATGAGCTTCAGCATGAAGGCACTTGGCTCTAGGCACCAAACCTAGCTCCCTCACTTAGGTGCCTGGAGGCACTTCACTCTACAAGCAAGCTTCCTGACCAAAGTAAGTCTACTTGCTCCAAGTAGCTTCTTCTCTGCCACTGCTGCTGCTTCTCTGCCATTCCTCTTGAGTCACAGCTTTTTGTCCCTGGCTCTAGGAGGTTTACTATGCAGGGATCTCAGGGTCCAAAGGGCATGTTCCACTTCTGACTCTTCTTGCTGGTAGTGAAATCCACCCTCTGTTTCTGAAATGGCTTATTTTATAACCATGCTAGAATTTCAAGTTTTTCCAATGAAAATTAATGCTGAATCATTTCATTCTATGAGTATTTTCTCCCACCTTCTTTTACCCAGACCCAGCAGGACAGAAGTGTTTGATGGTAGTTACAGACTATGGAAAGGAGCTCTGATAGCATAGTGGTTACGAATCAGGCTGCTAATCTCAAGGCCAGCAGTTTGAAACTACCAGTGGTTCTATGGGAAAAAGATGAGGTTTTCTGCTCCCATAAGAGTTACAACCTTAGAAACCCTATGCAGGGTTGCTATGAGTTGTAACCGACTCCATGGCACATAACCACCACCACTACCACAGACTATGGATAAAAGAGACATTAGATAATTCATTGCACCACATGGATTATACCAATTTGCACCCCCAGCAATTTATAGAGCATGGGACTAATTTTTAACCTTTTTTTGTGTGTGTGTGCTCAGTGTGGTGGTGGTGGTGGTTGTGTGCCAAGGAGTCATTTCCAACTCATAGAAACCCTGTATAGGGTTTCCTACAGGAGCAGAAAGCCTCATTCTTTCTCCCACGGAACAACTGGTAGTTTCAAACTGCTGACCTTGAGGTTAGCAGTCCAATTTATTCATCATTTCCATCCAACCATGTTGCAGATCTATGGCTTTGGCTTCTTATAGGAGCCATGAGCAGAGCATGTTTCCTTGCTACATCACTTGGGAAGTGGATAAAGTTTGTGAAGCTTTCCCTTTGTGGAGAGGACAGCCTTTTCAAGGCTCCTGCTTCATGTCGGGGCCTCCGTTTCAGTCCTTTCAAGTGTGGCCCTGATTCTGTGCCTGACATATAGATTAGGTCTTACATCTTTGTTGTTGTTGTTAGGTGCCGTTGAATCGGTACCTACTCATAGCAACCTTATGCACAATAGAACAAAACACTGCCCAGTCCTGCGCCATCCTAACAATTGTTGCTGCTGCCACTGTGCCAGTCCATCTTGCTAGGATTTTCCTTTTTTTGGCTGACCCTCCACTTAACCAAGCATGTTGTCCTTCTCTAGGGACTGGTCCCCCTTGATAATATGTGTGAAGTATAAGAGAGATGCACTCTGGCTGTACTTCTTCCAACACAGATTTATTTGTTCTTCTGGCAGTACATGGTACTTTTAATATTCTTCTACAGCACTATAACTCAACTGCATTAATTCTTCTATGGTCTTTATTCATTGTCCAACTTTCACAGGCATGTGAGGTTATTGAAAATACCATAGCTTGGGTCAGGTGCATCCAAGTCCTCAAATTGATATCTTTGCTCTTGGACACTTTAAAGAGGTATTGAGCAGCAGATTTGCCTAATGCAGTATGTTGTTTGATTTCTTGACTGTTGCTTCCATGGGTGTAGATGGTTGAGCTGAGCAAAATGAAAGCTTTGACAACTTCCAGTCTTTTTTCCATTTATCTTGATGCTATTTGTTGGTCCAGTGGTGAGAATTTTTGTTTTCTTCACATTGAGGTGAAGACTGTGGTCTTACTTCATCAGTAAGTATTTTATGTCCTCTTTGCTTTCAGCAAGCAATGTTGTTTAATCTGCATATTGCAGGTTGTTAATGAGTCTTCCTCCAATCCTGATGCCACATTTTTTTTCATATAATCTAGCTTCTTAGCTTATTTTCTCAGATACAGATTGAATAAGTATGGTGAAAGAATACAACTCTGGTGCACAACTTCCCTAATTTTGAACTGTTCAGTTGTTCCATGTTCTGTTTGAGCAACTGCCTCTTCGTCTATGTACAGGTTCCTCATGAGCACAAATAGGTATTCCAAATTCTCATTCTCTACAGTGCTGTTCACAGCATGCCATCATCCACACAATCAAAAGCCTTTGCATAGTCAGTAAAGCACAGGTAAACATATTTCTGGTTTTCTCTGCTTTTGGCCAAGATCCATATGACCTCAGTAGTGATATCTCTACTTCCATGTCCTCATCTGAATCCAGCTTGAACCTCTGGCTATTCCCTGTCAGTGTACTGTTGCAGCCATTTAAAAATTATCTTTAGCAAAATTTTATTTGTATGTGATATTAGTGATATTGTCTGATGATGTCCTATTTACGCTGGGTCATCTCTTTTAGAATGGCCACAAATATGGATTTCTTCCAAGCCAGGTAGCTAGCTGTCTTCCACATTCCTTGGCATAGATGAGTGAGTGCCTCCAGTGCTGCATCACTTTGTTGAAAGATTTCAATTTGTATTCCATCAATTCCTGGAGCCCTGTTCTTTGCCAATGCCTTCAGTATAGCTTGGACTCTTTCTTCAGTATCATTGGCTCTTGGTTATCTGCTACTTCTTGAAATGGTTGAACATCTATAATTTCTTTTTGGTATAAATGACTCTGTATTCCTTCCATCTTCTTTAGATACTTTCTTCATCATTTAATAATTTGACAATAGACTTCTTTAATATTGCAAGTCAAGGCTTGAATTTTTTTTTCCAGTTCCCTCAGCTTGAGAAATACTGAGTGTGTTCTTCCCTTTTGGTTTTCTAACTCCAGATCTTTCCATATTTCATTATAATATTTGACTTTGTCTTCTTAAGCTGCCCTTTAAAATGTTGTCTTCAGCTGTTTTGCCTCTTCATTTCTTCCATTTGCTTTAGCATCTCTACACTGGAGATCAAGTTTCAGAGTCTCTTCTGACATCGTTTTGATCCTTTTCTTCTTTCTTGTCTTAATGGCTTTTTGCTCTCTTCCTGTATGATATGCTTGATGTCATCCCACAACTCTTGTGATATTCAATCATTAATGTCTAATTAATCAAATCTATTCATGAGATCTCTAAATTCAGGTGGGATATGTTCCAGGTCATATTTTGGCTCTTGTGGACTTGTTTTAATTTTCTTCAGCCTGAAGTTGCTTATGAGCAATTGATGGTTGGTTCCACAGTCCGATCCTGGTCTTGTTTTGACTGATGATATGGAGCTTTTCCACCATCAGTTTCCACAGATATAGTCAATTTGATTTCTGTGTATTCCATCTGGTGAGATTCATGTGTATAGTAGCCTTTTATGTTGTTTAAAGATATTTGCAATGAATAAGTCACTAGTCTTGCAAAATACTATCATGCAATCTCCAGCATCATTTCTATCACCAAGGCCATATTTTCCAACTACTGATCCATCCTCTTTGTTTCTAACCTTTGCATTCCAATCACTAGTAATTATCAATACATCTTGATTGCATTTTTTGATCAATTTCAGGCTGAAGAGGTTAGTTGAATTTTTCAATTTCATCATCACTAGCTTTGGTGATTGGTGTGTAAATTTGAATGATAGTTGTATTAACTGGTCTTCTTTGTAGGCATATGAAGATTATCCTATCATAGACAGTGATATAATAGATAGATAGATCTTGAAATGTTCTTTTTGATGATGAGTGCTCTGCCATTCCCCTTCAATTTGTCATACCTGGCATAGTAAATAATGTGGTTGTCAGATTCAAAATCACTAATACCAGTACATTTCAGCTCTCTAATGCCTAGGACATCAATGTTTATGCATTCCATTTTTGACAACTTCCAATTTTCCTACATCCATACTTCCATGTTCCAATTATTAATAGACGGTTACAGCTGTTTCTTCTCATTTTGAGTTGTGCCTCATCAGCAAATGAAGGTCCCGAAAGCTTTACTCCATTCACATCATCACTATCAATTCTACTTTGAGGAGGCAGCTGTTCCCCAGTTGTATTTTGATTGCCTTCTAACCTGAGGGGCTCATTTTCTGGCACTGTGCCTCACAGTATTCTGGTACTGTTCATCATGGTTCAGTATTCAATATTCTGGTGCTATCTGACAGTGTTCTACTGTTATTCATAAGGTTTTACTATGACTAAATGTTCAGTAGTAGTCTATCTCTCCTTCTTCCTAATCTTAGTCTGCAGCTCATCTGAAATCTGTCCACCATGGGTGACCCTGCTGGTGTTTAAAATACCTGTGGCTTAGCTTCTAGAATCGCAGTAACATGCAAGTCACCATAGTACAGCAAACTGACAGATGAGTGAGTGGTGGGATATTACATCTTGGTCTTATCTTTCTTGGCTTCCTGGCTTCTACAGTTTATCTTTGCTTATTTGCTGGTTGTGTGTCAAGTTGATTCCAACTCATAGCTATCCTGGATAGGGTTTCCAAAGCTATGGAAATTTACGGCCACAATAGGTCTTATCTTTCTCCCACAGAGTGGCTGATAGATTGGAGCTGCTGACCTTGGGGTTAGCAGCCCAACTCATAATGCACTACACTACTAGGGCTTCTTACAATTTATCTTTAGATATTCTTATTCTGTCTTGGTTTCTTCTTGAAGAATATTTCTTTTTCTGTTTTTAAGATGAGCCATATAGTTTTGGAGTTCTGGTGTGGTGCTGTAGTATAAGAATTGAACTGCTAACCTCAAGGTTGATGGCTTAAACTCACCAGTCACTCCTCAGAAACCCTGTACATGGTCACTATGAGTCAGATATGTTAATCAACAATATAGTTTTAAAATATGCTGTATTTTATCCAAATTTTTTTTGGTGTGTGTGTGTGTTTGTAAATTGGGGGCAGGGTGGAGGTCCATGTAAGCTAAGGCTGCTATGCACTAGAACTACCAGATCTATCTATTTTTAATGCAAATTACTTAACTAATTTTTCTGTCTTTTGGAGCATAGCCAATTTTTAAGTGCATAAAACATTCATGACAGTTCCCTTAAAAATAAAAAAAGATTTTATGCTATGATTGTTTCATAAATCTCCAGTTCTAGTGAAAGTATCATGAGCCAAGAATCGTTATCCCCAAGTCTGCTGTTCTCCTAACCACTTGCTTCTTACCTGTCTCTTTAATAGTCCCTTTCGTTACAATAACTATTTCTTTGAGATCACTTTATTGGTGCCATCACTGTTGCTTTATGTTTTCATGCTGTCTGATAGACATGCATTACTATTCTCCCAGCCATCCATAATATCACTGTCATCCCATTGTTTTGGCTCTTGAATATAATTCAGTTTAATATCTCCAAGTATTAAGGCCTTGTAACAATCTGTTCACTCTTCCTTTACAGCTGCCTATATAATTGTCAGAGCAATCTAGGGGAACAAGGATACAATCATTAATGACATTCCCAGTGACTCTCTAAATAGTTTTACTTTTCTTATCCTATTCAAGCTTGAGGTGTTTAAGCTTATCAGTGAGGAAATCAAGTGCTTCATGAATTAGATTTAATCTTCAGCCATCCTTTTCCTGTCCAAATGTTTTAGGCTACATAGGAAAGGAAAAAAAATGGGAAACTGGAAGATCAGTGTCTTGCTTGCTTTTAGTGGAAAACAAACATATACTGCTAAGCTATTTATAAAGACTGCTTTGTACCATGGACTGCCCTGCTCTTTGTTGTTGTTGTTATATGCCATGGAGTCGGTTCTGACTCATAGTGACTCTGCACAGGATTTCCAAGGCTGTAAATCTTTACGGGCGCAGGAAGCTTCATCTTTCTCCTGTGGAACTGCTGGTAGTTTTGAACTGCTGACCGTGAGATTAGCAGCCTGATTCGTAGCCACTATGCTACCAGAGCCTTGCTCTTTAGTTATCCCATAAATCCAAGCACTTCTACGAGAAGACCTGGGGACTTGAGTTGGACTCTTTCCTAAGGGGTTACCAGGGTACTAGTGTTTCCCTAGAGCTCACAAAGGATAGGAATCGTTTCCACATGGGTCTGGCTTGCTATCTTCTCCGTGCTCTGAAGAGCCCTAATGATATAGAACTGAGTGGATGACAGTCGCGGGGAGCAATGACCCCAGATCCCTTTCTTCTGAGACTTTCCCAACATTTCTCAATTGCTTAGTTCAAGAATCAGTTGGCACAGCCCCATGTGTACTTTCTACCTGGGTCAGGCTGGAGCCGAGTGTCTTGTTGCACACATAGCCTGTGGACCTGGGTCTGGCTCATTCATGGCTATGCCTTGGAGATAAATCTAGATGTAGAGTTTGACAAACAGGTTTGGGCCATATGCTTGCCTGGCAGCTGTTTTACAAAACAGCTAAAGTAAGCCTTCAAAAGCAGTGAGCTTGAAAAGGTCTTTCCTATTGCCTCTTTTTTTCTGTAACTCTGGAGATGTAGACAAGGGCTAATTTGTCATGCAGTATTTCTTATTGGAGGGGCCATTGACATACGGGAAGGAGCATTCTCTGGCTTGACTGTTCTGTTCATTGTAGATGTTAAGCATCACTGGCAGTAATCACTCCCACCCCATTCCTTGTGAAGCCAGAAATACCTCTGCATTTCCAGATAGTGTCTGGATGATGGTACCATTGAAGCAAACAAACTGCTCAGGAATCTATGCATACATCTACTTGTTTATCAGTGTTCCTTGGACATATTGTGAGGAAGGACTTGGTAAAGTGGAGGGTTACTGAAAAAGAGGAAAATCCTCAATAAGATGGATTGAGACAGTACAATGGATTCAAGCATAACAATTGTGAGGATGGTGCAGGCCCCAGGCAGTATTTTGTTCTGTTGTGCATACGGTTGCTATGAATCAGAAAGGACTCAACAGTGCCTAACAGCATATCAGTGTTTGAGTTACCTAATTCTTTGTCTTCCCTAAGTCTTAGCTTTGAGAATTACTCATATTCTACCCATCCCTCACTCCAGGTCTGAGGATGTGACAGAATAGCCTGTCTGGTGGCCTGTGGTGTAAACCTTCTCTGGCATGCATTTCTCTCTATGGAGCGGGGTTGTGCTGGGATTTAGGAATACTGGATTTAAAGCCAGAGTGCCTAGAATCACATTCCATCTCTTTGGGAAAGTTACTTAACCTCAGTTTTCTCATCTGCAAAAGGGTGTAATAGTAGTATCTATTTTTTTTTTTAAACTTTTTGTGAATTGAGTGAAGGTTAGCAGACAAGGTCATCAGCTTTACATTCAACAAATTATATGCTTTGTTTCACCTCTGTGATTACAATCCTCTCCCTGCAACAACAGTTATCCTACTTCCTCCCTATACCTTCCCTTTTACATCTTATATTTAACAACTGAACTAAGTAAAAATATTTGATGTACACATACTAAACAAAAAATATATATTCATTTATATAGTGTCCTAAGGGCAAATACTTCAAGCCAGCCTCTGCCGATATCTTTGCTTTTGCTGCTTTTCTAGGTAGGATGTCTCATTCCACTCATCCTCTTACTTCTTGATGGCTCTGGGATCGTCTGTTCCTGAAATGAAAGAGCAACTGCTCCCCTCTTTTAGTTGTACATCTTCTACAATTACAGTTGTGACAATCACAATTAATCATGCAAACAGTTATTCACAATTGAATCATAAAATCCTATCAGCATCACCCCCCAGCCCCTTTTACCAGATCCATCTGGAGAAAAGGGAAGTTATTCAGTGGGGATTCAACCTTACCCTCCTCAACTTGAAACTAAGCACACTTATGAAAACTTGTAAGCCAGCCACTTCATGCCTTTATAAGCCCCCATTTTTGAGAGCCAATGTATAGATTGTTCATTCCTGTTAACCCAGTGCACTGAGGAAACAAACTTGTTCTTTGATGTGAAGAATCCTTCCATTCTGGTTGAAATTCTTAGCAACTGCATTCATAAGCAAAGGTCCATTCATCAAATTGTAGCAATTTACACTTGCTCACAGAATCAAGCATCTTTATCTTCATCTGGTTGAGTTCTGGTCAGCTAGCCATCCAAGCTAGATCAAATGGGTACTAACTGCAAGTTTGGTGGTTCATGCACCCCTCCCCACATTTCAGACCATTTGGTCACTTTACTTTCAGCTCTGGCCCCCAGTGACTAGGTCAGTTCCCATGGCTTGGGAGTTCACACATCTCTTTAAGCTTCAGACCAGTCAGACCTTCCTCTCCTCTCTCATCTCGAGGTCCACAGGTGTCAATGGAACATGACCAAACTCAGCCCATGTCTTCATTGTTGCCTTTCCCCCATTTCCACTCACAAATAGACCCAGGTGGTCACCAGCGAGCATTCTAGATTGCTCGTGGGTTCCCTTTGATTTTCAGTCCTAGAAGGGGGGTTTCCCCTGATGGGCTGACTTTTCTCACTTTGATGCCTCCAAGGCAAACAGCATGCTTGACATTCAGACAGCTAAACTGTCAGCTTTTTTCCTGCAGGTCTTTCTTTCAATAAGAATCTTCTGTTCTCTCAGCAGTTTTGGGTTGGTCTGTGTGCCTTTTCAAGTGAGAATGTCCTAACAACTCAGAAGGTTCTAGGTGGGACTCAGAATTGTACCTAAAGCCCCATACGCTACAAAGGCTTAACCAGAATTTGCCCTATTTCTCTAGATAAATTCAAATTCCCCTGCTAGCAAATCCAATTAATTAGTTATAGGCTGAAGACGGGCTTACAAGCGCTCTGTAATTATAATTCCCAATGTTCATTTCCACGACACATAAATATCTATTTTACAATAGTAGACAGGGGAAACCAAAATCACGAAAGACAGTCAAACCTCATAAACATTTTTCTTCCTGCCACTTCCTTCTCCTCTGTCCCCAGTAGTACCTATCTTACAGGATTGTTGTGTGGATCAGTTAGTGTGTAAATTACTTCACACAATGTTTGGTCCATACTGAGCACTTAACAACTTGTCTAGCTGTTATTTTTGTTACCATCAAATGAATGCATCAGAGAAGAGATGGGGTGCAGTATGTGCTATAAGTAGAGTAAAATCACTTAGTTACAATAATGCTGCATGTTTCTGGCTCTAAGTAGTGAAGCTCAGGAAGTATCAATGTTGTTTTGGCTGTAGGACTGGCCCCTTGCTACCCAGAGGCAAGTTGGATGCTTGAGTGGGTGCCCACGGGGCTTTGCCAAATGAGCGTTTGTATTCCTGTGATCCCATTTGGCACAGTGTGAATCTCAGCCTCAGAACTGTGACTGATGAACTTGTGAAGTTTTGTTGTTGTTGGCGGATTGCTAACGACAAGATGGATTGACACAGGAGCTGCAAAAATGGGCTCAAAACATAGGAATGAATGTGAGGGTGGCACAGAACTGGGGAGTATTTTGTTCTGCTGTATGAGTCAGAAACTACTGGCTGACACCTAACAATAACAACAAATAGGGTGCACAAATAGTCAAGCACTTGTCTGTTAGCTAAAATGGTAGAGGTTTGAGTCCACCCAGATGAGTCTTGAAAGAAAGGCCTGACAATCTATTTTTTTTTAATCACAGGAAACTCCACCGAGCACAGTTCTCCTCTGACACACATGAGGCTGTGTGACTCCAAATCAACTTGACTGCAAGTGCTTTGTTTTGGTTTTAGTGTTGCTGAAAGGCCACAGGCCTATAGAGCCATCCATCCCCTAGTGGTGATGGTGGTTATGTGCCATGGAGTCGGAACCGACTCATAGTGACCCTGTACAGGGTTTCTTAGGTTGTAAATCTTTATGGGAGCAGAATGCCTCATCTTTCTCCTGCGGAACAGCTGGTTTTTTTGAACTGCTGACCTTGTGTTTCGCAGCCCAATTCGTAACCACTACACTACCAGAGCTCCTTTATCTATCCCCTAGTATACTACAGGAAATAGTGCTGCCCTCCACACTGCTGGCATGGATTGTGAACCCTTTTCTGTCACTTCAATTTCCTACAGACACAGACCTGACTGTACAGCATACCCATTGGGGAACTGAAGAAATTTCATTTCAAGGGATATTCTGGCACTTGTTGTTGTTAAGTGCCGTCGAGTCAGTTACGACCCATAGCGACCCTGCATAGGGTTTCCAAGGAGCGACTGGTGAGCTTGAACTGCCGAGCTTGTAGTTCAAACGGCTTTGCAGTGTGACACATTAACTCACAGCGCCACACCAGGACTCCTCCTATGGATGAAATTCCAGCATTGGTTTTTCGTTCTTTTGGGTAACATCTTACTGACTTTTGGTTTTTGTTTTAAATGATGAGTGTACAGAAAAGAGTTAGCACAGCAGCCTGACTGACCGCTATCATTTGAATGCCTGCTTGTGAGGTTGGCCTTTGGTTAGCATTTGGGAACATGGGTTTCCCACTATCTTGACTTATGATAAGAGTAGTTTGCTGGGCCTGAATTATTTATACAAACAATATGGTGTATGCTGAGCACTTCCTTTTTTTCTGGGATTCTGGAATTTGGGTTTGTTCCAGGCAGGGGCTACCTGTGCAGTCAGGCCCCACTAAAAGCTCTGGGTCTATATTGAGCTCCTTTGGTTGACATTTCATGTATTACAACTTGTCTCTGGGGGCATTAAGAGCATCCTGTGTGATTCACTGGGTGAGGACCCTCGGAAACTTGCATCTGGTTTCCTCTGGACTTCAGCTCCTGTGCCTTTTCCCTTTGCCAATTTTGCTTTGCTGTAATAAACGATAGCCACAAGTGTGAGTCTGTGCTGTACCCACGAATCTTCCTAACAAATTAACCAAACTGGGACTGGGCTTAGGAACTCCTGATATCACAAGAAAAGAAAACTACAGAACAATGTCACTTAAATATAGATGGAAAATCATAGACAAAATATCAGCAAAACAATCCAGTTGTTGCTAAGTGCCATTGAGTTGCTTCCAAGAAGTGACTGGTGAATTTGAACCACTGACCTTGCAATTCAGACTGAATTTATGGTCCAGTGTTTATTCTGCAGCATCACACCAGGACTGTGAACCAAACCTAGTATCATATGAAAAAGATTATACACCATGACCAAGTAGGATCTATCCCATAAATGCAAAGTTGATTTAACACCTGAAAATCAATTAATGTAAAGAACAAAAGCCACACAGTTGTCTTCATGCACACACAAAGAGCCATTTCCAAAATTCATAATAAAAACTCTCAACAAACTTGGAATAGAAGAAAACATTCTTAACTCGATAAAGCATATTTACAAAAAGAAGCACATGACATAATACTCAATGGTGAAAGCCTGAATACTTTTCACTCAAGACCAAAGATAATACAAGCGTCTGCTTGCACCTCTTTGATTAAACACAGTACTAGAGGTTTTAGCTAGTGCAATCAGTCAAGAAAAGGGAACACAAGGCATCCAGATTGGAAAACAAGAAACGGTCTTTATCATTGATGACATTATCCGGTATCTAGAAAACTCTAAGAAATCCTTAATACAAGTGTTCCTGAGAGAAGAACACATTTTCAAGTTTACATGAGGAAGAGTTTATAGGGCTTGCCTTTAGGAATCCTAAAATAGCCTGGCAACTTGGGACTTGGAGGCAGAGAAGATGTTCAATAGGGAAATGAAAACTTTACTGGAGTGGTATAGGTAAGGAGGCAGACAGTCTGCTCTTATGTGCACTCCTAAGTCAAGAGCAGGGGATGGAGAGGTGGCCAGCTTTAAACACCAATGCCTGTGGCGTCTCATGAATTGCTGAGAGGGAACTGTCCACAAGGCTCTTACCAATGGATAGTAGGACATACTTCCTTTGGAGCCAGCAAAACCAAGTGTGAAACCTGCTGCTTCCCTTATTTATCTGTGGAATTTGGGCAACCTGTCATAATAATTACTGTTTATCAGTTAAGACATACATTTGACTGCCAGCAACTGAGATCAAGGATAATATTAATTTAAACATGTTAGACACATTATATATGGAATAAACCTGTGTATGTAGGAACTGAAATCCAAGTAGCAATACTTTCTGACACCCTTGGAAATGTTTATTTCTCATGTTTAGAAGTAGGAGATCAGATTTTATGTGGTGGTTCTTCAATGTCATATGGGACCCAGGTTTCTCCTTTTTTACTCCACTCTTCTGAGCACGAGTTCCATCTTCAGAGTTGCTTTTTTGGGTCCAAGATGACTGTGCAATCCCAGGTGTCATAACTAGTTCCAGGCAGGGACCCAAGCAGTCTCTTCTTTTTAAGGCTCTTTTCCAGAAGTCTCACACAATGACTTCGTACGTTTCATTAGCGACAACCGAAGCACATGTCTATTCCTAATTGCAGTGTTTTTGCTATTGTTGAGAGTGGTCGAGTCGGTTTTGATCCATAGCTATCCTTTATAGGGTTTTCGAGGAGTGGCTGGTGGGTTTGAACTGCCGACCGTGTGGTTCAAACTGACCTTTCAGTCCAGTGCATTATCCTGTAGTGCCACACCAGGATCCCTAATTGCAATAGAGACTTTGAAACAGACTTTCATTAGGCACATTGTCACTCTGTGTTATTTCTTTTTTTAAAAAAAAAGTTTTCTTGCTGTGGAGACAGGGAAGGATGACAGTAAGTGGTTAAGTGGTCTGAGTGACGTCACGCTTGACAAAGGCCAAGCACAGAGCAGAAACTCGGGAATGACCTCTTCTCCTTACATAGCTGTGCATATGGGGGGCTGGTGACAGAGACTAACCAAGGGCTCGTTCTGAGGGCAGTAATGAGGTTAATATCTTTCCCAGGTTTGAATACTTAGCTCTGTTGCTGTTGCTATGAAGTGCTGTCGAGTTGGTTAGAAACCATAGAGATCCTGTATAGGGTTTCTAAGGAGCAGCTGGTGAGCTGGAACCACCGACATTGCTGTTCAAACTGACTTTGCAGTCCAGCGCATTAACCCACAGCGCCATACCAGCACTCAATACTTAGCTCAGTGCCTGGCATTTCATAGGTGCCTACACAGGCTTTTTGGATGAAAGAAAGGTCAGGGGTTTTAGTCAGGCAAACATGCTTTTGCCACTTCCTAGTATGGCTACTTGCACTCCTGGTGCCATAAGATCAGCACTGGATTTCAAGTCAAAAGGTCCGTAGTTCAAACTCCCCCACTGCTCTTTGGAAATCCTGTACAGAGTAGCTGTGAGTGAGAATCGACTCAACTGCACTTCACAACAGTAAGGTTACTTAACCTTGAATGTCCACGTCCTCATCTGTGGAGTCCTTACTTCACAGAATTATTGGAAAGGATCAAATATGCACACATTTTGTAAACTTGTCAAGCATCAGATAGGTACCATCATTGAATGGGGAGAAAAAACAGTAAGGAAGACAACATTTGTTCCTGGAGTTTCCTTCCGCCTTGCTCAGCCTGCTTTTCTTCATGCCATTTTCATCCAGGTTCCTGTCTAGAGCACCCTACATAGCTATAAGTGTGGACACTGAAGCCAGTCTGCCTAGTTTGAATCCTGGCTCTTTGAATAGTTCTTTACTGCCTCAGTGTCCTCCCCATAATTGTACCTACCTCATAGGATTGTTGGGAAGATGAAGAATTTCATATCAAGTATTAAGAGCAGCACAGGGAGGAAGTGGAAGGTTACTATTCCATGTGGGAATTGCAGTCAATGTCACAAAACAAAATATGTATGAATTGTTAAATGGAAAACCAATTTGCTCTGTAAACTTTCACCCAAATCACAATTTTCAAAAAAGTTAAGAATAGTGTCTGGCTCATACACTCATCCCTAGCTCTCCACGGGGGATTGGACCCACGGATGCTCAAGTTCCTTACATAAATGTAGTATGTGCATGCACACCCTCCCATGTATTTGAATCATCTCCAGGTTCCTTAAAATCCCTAACACAACATAAATGCTATTAAAATAGCACCTTCTTAGCCTTTGAGGGATAGCTTTAACCACTTATTTACTGCCTTTTTTGTTTTCCTTTCTCAAATATTTTCGATCAATGGTTGGTTGAATCTGCAAATGCGGAACCTGAGGATACCAAGGGATGACTACTGTGTTAGCCACTACTGTAATTATTGGTCATCTTTCTTCCCTCACATGTAAACTTGCCATGAGTCGACCTGACACAACTAATGAAAACCAGTTTAAAAAACCATTTTGTCTACATGGTTTCCCTTTTGTATATGGAAAAGGGAAACAGAGTCCACCTTATTTTAAGGAAGACGCTTTCAAAAAGAGTTGCCCCACAGGGGCTAGGTGACTGGGAGGTAGTGAGGCCCCGGGCCTTGGAGACGACCAGGCCATCTCTACACAGGAGAGTTTCCTGGGCTTTATAATCCTTTCAAACCTGCAGGTTTAGGATACTCCAATCCTTATCTTCCCCATGAGGATACTAAGGCAATGAGGCATTAAAAGACTCACTCAAGGTAGAGATCTGGGAGAGGGGGCATTTAGATGAGAGAGGCATAAAACAGCCTCAAGCAAGACCCTTCAGGTTCATCTGATTTGTACTGATGGGTGCTGGTTCAGGACAGAGATGCCAGTGTGCAAGGTTTTTTATATTCTCTGGTCCGACCAGGGTTGATCCCAGATGCTGGGTGCCAGTCTGCCATGGAGGAGATGGGACTGAAGAGCAAGGCTCCCTTCCCCATCTCTGACATCATCCCCAGGCCCTGAGCCTGCTTAGGTCTGGCCCCACTCCATCCTTCCCCAGCCTCTACATTTTGCTGCAGGCTATTAAGGGCCCCCATCTGCACCATGTCTCATTAATTAAAAATGCTACAAACCATCTGTTGGAGAGGAAGCCTCAGAGAGGGGCTGCCTGCCCAAGGCAGCATTCTCTCTCTACCTCTCAACTTTAATTGAAAACTTATTTTTAGATTAAAATGTAGGCCTTACTTTTGGCTGCAGTGATGGTGGAGAGGTGAACCTGGGGAGCCCAGAGCTCTGGAGTCAGGGGTCATGCTGTTGGGCAGAATTTAGGAGGCTTGTATTAGCCAGCCTGTCAAGAGTGGAGACGAGGGGCTGTGGAGGATAAGGGGGAGAGAGGAGCTGAGACCTGGAAGCTGCCATCTAGAAGCAGGGGGTAGATACAAGGCCAGTTCAGCTTGGAGAAATACACCTAGGGCCTGGTTGCCTCCTACTCTGGCCTGACTGGGTGTCGGACCAGGGGCACTTCCCCAAGTCAGTTACTTCCCACCCTGGGATGTTGGAATCAGGGGTGATCCCAACTTTTGGCAATGGGATGGTTCAGAGATGGTGGTCCCAGCCCACTGAGGAACGTCTGCAGGGAGTGGGTGGACCCTTTAATCTTTATCCTGGCTCTGGTTCTGCATCCCACTGCTCTGGGTCCAGGTTCCATTGTCCCCTCCCTGCCTGTTTCCCTGGGAACATTATGAAAGTTATTAGGTCACTCATTTAGTGAGATGGGGGCAGGGCCAGGCTTGGCCCCTGGGTAGTGTGTTCCCTAGGAGGATTCCCGGGAGAAAGACCAGAACCTGGAACTAAAGAACCAGCCCTTCTCCATGTAGACACAAAAGGCTCTCAGGTGCACTATGTAAGTCTATCCTTTTCCACTTCTGTTTAACAAGGAAGATTAGGAATGATCACCCCATTTTCTAGAAAAGGAAAGTGACTTATCCAAGGTCACACAGTACTTAGAGCCAGAGCTGCTTTGAGAAGCCAGGCCTCTTGGCACCAAGGCCAGTTCTCTTTCTGCCACATCTCACTGCCATTCCTGCTGCTCTGGGTCCTGGAGCAGAGGGGATGGTGGGGGCAGGGACAGTGCACTCTGCCTGTTGGGAGGTGGAACAGATGCAGCCCATGGTGACACTGGGTGCCTTTGATTTTCCTGAGGGTGACTGTATTGCCAGGCAGACGTAGCTTATTCATTTTGGTGTCCCCAGTGCCTACTGCAGAGCCACATGTAGATCCGCCACCATATGTGCTGAGGAATCCCGGAGTGAATGGGTGGATGAAGGCAGGAGAAAGGAAGAAAGCAGACTCGTTAAGTGGAATCATTCTGCCAGCCAGAGCTGTGAAAGCTAGGGGAGACCACCTAGAGAATCTGGACTAGTCAGACATGCTCATTTCAAAGAATTGACCCGGAGAGGAAGTGACAGACCTGAAGTTGTACTTCTTTTCCCTTGCCCTGGGCAGGGATCAAGGGCAGAGGGATGCGATCTGCTTAGAATGGACGTCACATCAAGTCAAGCCAGCCTCTCTCCATCTAATCTCCCCAAATCAATTTGCAAAACTTCCATTAATACTGTTAGGAAATCTGCAAGCTGTTTAAAGCCAGGACACCGCAGTTACTGCCATCATAACGGCTACCTGGGGGGAGACAGACATTAATGGGCTAATTAAAGATTAGTGTGGCCTTGGGCAGCTCCACAAAATTTACCTTTCTCAGCAGCCGGGTTGTGGAAGAGGCTCAGACTGTGGAAGCCGTGCCAGGTGCCCCTCTCTTGTGAGCACTGTGCTCTCCCTGGGGAGCCTGGGGTCTTGTGTGGAGTGGCACAATGGAGCACAACTCAGCAACGTGGATGCCAGGTGCAGGGAGACTGACACAGAAAGATACATAGAGCAGGGCTTCTCAGTCTGTGCTGAGGACCCTGCCGAAATGCAGATTCAAACCCAGTAAGTCTGGGGTGAGTAACTCTGCGTTTCTAACACGTTTCCATGTGACCTTCATTGTGTTAGTCTTGGGACTACACAGAGTAGCCAAAGTGAAGGAAGTCAAGATGACCTCTGGAGTTACGACTCAAACACCGGTTCGCTTACATGGTGTTTCCAAGCCTGCCTGATGGCGGGGAGGGGTACTTTCTGACATGGGAACTGTGGTAAAGGGATTGAGACAGATGGCTCAGAAATCCGAACCGCTTCACTTCAGTCCCCTTGTGTCGCTGCAGAACCGAATGGAAGGCACTTAACAACAACAATAACAGCTGCCAATGAGTCGGTCCTGACTCATGGTGACCCCAGTCATGGCAGAAGGAAATGCTGTCCAATTGTTTTGGAGCAGACCATATGATCTAGAGCTTTCTTTCTTTTTGGTTTTTGTTTTTTTCCCATTGATTTTTGCAAGTGGATTATCAGGCCTTTCTTCCTAGTTTTCTTAGTCTGGAAGCTCTGCAGAAACCTGTTCAGCATCATAGCAGCACAACAACCTCCACTGACAGTGGGTGCTGGCTGCTTTATAAAGCTGGTGTGAGGGCAAAGGGGTGGGGAACTGCCAGCCCACGGTTCACAAAAGGACCGTGAAATCATTTGGTCTGGCCCTGCTAAGGTAACCACAGTTCTAGCCATCACATTGTTGTTGTTCTGACTCATAGAGACCCTGTATAGGGTTTCCAAGGAGTGACTGGAGAGATTGAATCGCCAACCTTGCAATTCAAACCAACCTTGCAGTCCAGTGCATTAACCCACAGCACCTCACCAGGACTGTCATTCTGTTCAGTGCTGTTGAGTCAGTTCCCACCCATAGTGACCCTGTATAGGGTTTCCGAGGAGTGGCTGGTGAGCTTGACACGCCGACCTTGCAGTTTAAACTGACTTGCAGTCTAGCACATTAACACACAACACCACACTAGGATTGTTGTTGTTAAGTGCAGTTGATTCTGAACCACAGTGACCTTGTATAGGGTTTCCAAGGAGTAGCTGGTGAGCTTGAACCACCTACCTTTCAGCTGAAACAACTTTGCAGTCTGATACATTAGTCCACAGTGTGACACCAGGACTCCCCACACTAGGATTGTTGTTGTTGTTGTTGTTGTTGTTAGATGCCATAGAGTCGGTATCGACTCATAGTGACCCTATGTACAACAGAACGAAACATTGCCCAGTCCTGGGCCAACCTCTCAATAGTTGCCATGCTTGAGCCCATTTATGCTGCCACTTTGCCAGTCCATCTCACTGGGGGTCTTCCTCTTTTTCTCTGACCCTCCACCTTACCAAACATGATATCCTTCTCTAGCGA
>NW_006408525.1:3820759-3828561 GCF_000296735.1 Chrysochloris asiatica | reverse complement strand
GAGCACTCTGGGTGCACTTCTTCCAACACAGATCTGTTGGTTCTTTTGGCAGCCCATGGCACTTTCAATATTCTCCTCCAACACCATAACTCAAAAGCATTAATTCTTCTATGGTCTTCCTTATTCACTGTCCAGCTTTTGCATACATATGAGGTTATTGAAAATACCATGGCTTGGATCAGGTGCACCTAGGTCCTCACACTAGGATTAGGGTGAGTTAATGAAATGTTTGACCAAATATTACAGGCTAATTTTTTAAGTTGAAAATTTTGTATGACCCACAAATAATGTTATAAATTTTGGCAATAAAAAGGTTCCCCACCCCTGGTTTAAACTATTAGCTTTCAGTCTTGAGGAATCGGAGACAATGGCCTTGGACTACCCTTAAGGTCTGGAAAGGAACTCACCCTTTTGTTCCAATTTTCTGCCAAGCAGTAGATAGGTATATAGGGGGGACACCAACACTGGTAAGGTATGCTCACCATGGAATGGTCAACCATTCAAAATCCAAAGGGCAACATTGACCTAAGGACAGAGTTGAGATGAGATGGGAAGGTGGGAGGAATGGAAATAGGAGCCCCAGGGAAGAAGTGGGATTACTGTTGTTCCATGGAGGGGATTACTGTTGTTCCATGGAGGGGATTACTGTTGTTCCATGGAGGCAATCATTGAGATGAAACAAAGTGTAGTATTTGTTGAATGTAACACTGATGATCCTGTCTGAAAACCTTTACTCACGTCACATAAACCAAGTTTCTTAAAAAACGAAAGTATTAGCTCTGAGCATGTAGGAAAAAGGAGCTCTGGTAGTGTAGTGGTTACGAATCGGGCTGTGAATCCCAAGGTCAGCAGTTTGAAACTACCAGTGGTTCCACGGGAGAACGATGAGGTGTTCTGCTCCCATAAAGATTTACAGCCTTGGAAACCCTGTACAGGGTCTCTTTGAGTCGGAACTGACTCCATGGCACACAGCCATGTAGGAAATGCTCTGTCAATGTGAGGTTTTCTCAGTCCTCAAAGATAGTTTTTATATACAGAAAATAATATTAAGATGGTACCTTGGTTTTTGAAAGGAGTATTTAATTTAATGTTATACATTAAAAAATAAACCTAGTTCTTTTAAGTCTTTTAATGCAGCTTATAAATTTTTATTATTTTGTTTATAAACCTATTAAACCTTAGCAGTCATTTTGAAGGAACTTTTGAATGATGTTTGTCCTACTTGCAAACTAAGTGACGCACCTTCACAAATAGCTTCAAAATGTTATTTGATAAATTTAATGTATTTGAACCATTATATTATCTGACTGCTAAACCTTCCCAAATAATTAAATAATTCTTATTAATCTGAGAGAACTTTAAGTTATCTTAAATGTTCCAACAGTGTGTCTGAATTTAATAAGACTTTTTCAACTTAAAATCACAATGTAGATTAATTCTCAAATGACATTTTAAGTTGCAATTAAATGCTGACCAGTTACTTGTTACCTGTTAACCTCTTACAAATGCTTAAAGAACCAAATAGGCAGAATCTTTAACACCTAAAAATATTCATCCTGTGGTTTTGAGCATCACAGAGATTTCTATATTGTAGGATGAAAGATTCCTACCAACTAAGGAGATAATTATATTGTCCCAAATAGTTTTGGGGTCACCTTTTGAGGTGGTGAGAGACGCTGCATAAGAATCAGAGTTCTCTGCCACAAGGCTGACTGGAGTCTCGTCAGTGGCATTGATGGAACCTACTAGGCCCCGTTTTTAGATATTCGGTCAGGGACTCCATAAATTAAAGAAGGTGGTCGTGCAGCCACGCCCCAGGATCTAAGTCCTTTCATTGCTCAGCCCTTTCAGTCTCCTCACAGAATTCGGCAACCCACCCCTGGATGGCTGCCATAGAGATACGGCATTGAGTTAGCTCTTGAGATATTGAAATAACCTGTCTCCAGGAGCCATAAACCTTTGACCCTGAGGAACTACTGCAGTTCTTCTTATATTCCTTCTGTTTCTTAGGGTCACACTTCCCTAGATATTAAAATCTAGTCATCCTTTTGAATTCTGCTATGAGTGGTTTGTTTTAACTTTGTGGTCACAACTCCAGAGGTCATTCTACTGAAAAACAAATGTTAGCACTAAATTATTATTATTGATACTGATCATCTTAAAATGAAGATGAGCGGGCCATCTGCAGACATCTGGGGTGTCTAGAAGGATACCAACACAGCCATCCTCAGCTGCTCCTTTCTAGACATTTATGATGCACAGATAGCAGCGTGGGCTGGTGGGGATGGGGGTCAGAGACTTTGGGCGAATGGCAGCACCTCTCTGAGTCTCATATTTCTCCCAAAATGTGAAGCCATTATTTCTTGACATATCACCCAACTATACACTTCTGAAGACAGTGTTTCCATTTCTCTTACCCTTCCCTGAAGAATTCTGCACACTTTGATTTACACCATGTCAAAATGACACTTTTGGCATCCTTGAGGGACTCAAATTGTGCTCATCTTAAGTGTTCTTTAAATTTGAGGAACAAAAAAGAAGTCTGAAGGGCCAAGATCAGAGCTGCAGAGTGGGTGGGGTAAAGTTTCCCAGTGAAATGTTCATAGGACAGCTCTTGTTACCTTTAAAGGATGAGTATGTGTGTTCTTGCGATGGAAAAAAATAACTTGGTGTGACATTCTGGACTTTTTCTCACCAATGCAGTTTTCAATTATCATTTAAAAAAATTCTTCATAATAAGCCTGTGTGACCTGTGATATGCAGATGATACAACCTTGCTTGCTGAAAGTGGAGAGGACTTAAAACATTTACAGATGAAGATCAAAGAGCACAGCCTTCAGTATGGATTACATCTCAATGTCAAGAAAACAAAAATCCCTGGACCAATAAACAACATTCTTATCAATGGAGAAAAGATTGAAGTTGTCAAGGACATCATTCTTCTGGGATCGACGATTAACACTCACAGAAACAGCAGTCAAGGGATCAAACGACGTATTGCATTAGGCAAATCTGCTGCATAAGACCTTTTTAAAGTGTTGAAGAGCAAAGATGTCAGCTTGAGGACTAGGATGCACCTGACCCAAGCCATGGTATTTTCAATAACCTCATATGCATGCGAAAGCTGGACAGTGAATAAGAAAGACCGTAGAAGTATTGATGCCTTTTAGTTATGGTGTTGGAGGAGAATATTGAAAGTGCCATGGGCTGCCAAAAGAACCAATAGATCTGTTTTGGAAGAAGTGCAGCCAGAGTGCTCCTTAGAGGCCAAGATGGCCAAACTTCATCTCTCATACTTGGGACATATTGTCAGGAGGGACCAGTCGCTGGAGAAGGATATCATGTTTGGTAAGGTGGAGGGTCAGAGGAAAAGAGGAAGACCCCCAGCGAGATGGATTGGCCAAGTGGCAGCATTGATGAACTCAAGCGTGGCAACAGTAGTGAGGTTGGCCCAGGAATGGGCAGTGTTTCGTTCTGCTGTGCATAAGGTCGCTATGGGTCGGTACTGACTTGATGGCACCTAACAACAACAACAACAACAACATCAAGATTTTGGAACTCAGAAACCAGTTGCCATAGCCTTCTGAGCTGGCTTCTCTGCCCAGCTAATGTCCTTGGAAGCCCCTGTTTTGATTGGACCTCTTTTTGAAGGCACCTTAATGATATTAAGACAAATGTATTACTGAGAGAACTTGTCTGCAGCCATCTCCTGATCACAGAGATATGTTTAAACAAGCTTTGTTTGGAATAAACCATGCAATACTTTTTGACTTCCCTGTGTATGACACAATTGCAGGTCATGAACAAATCCACACCTTTAGAGCAGACATCGTTTTCTTTAAAACACCGTGTCTGCTGTGGCTGTCTAGCTATGTGATAATGCAGCCCTGAGCATGGAGGCCCTTTATGCTTGGATCTGGCAATATGTGCATCGGACTGGACCTCCTGGTGACAGGGACTCACTGGCTTCAGGATGGCATGTTCATTTGTTCACCAGCCCTTAACCCTGCCTTGGGCCCACTTCCATGGGCTGGATGAGTCCCATCACCTGACTCATGACCCATGTCCTCTACAGCACTCTCTCTGGGGGGACAAACTGGCATACGGTTTTATAGACAGACAAACCTGAGTGTGAATTCCAGCTCTGTCAATGATTGGCTGTGGGGACCCAGACAAACCATTTCGCCCCTCTGGTCTTCTGTTCCCTCCTCTACAGAATGGGTATGAGAGAGCCAGCTCTTTGAACCAGTTCTTCCCAGTTCAGTCGTGTCTGAGGAACAGACACCAATTTAAAAAAAATTTGGGTGAACTGGAGTGATAGCTGGAGTGGGAAAGATGAGACTCGAAGCCCTGAAATGGGAGACTTGATGAGGGGCAGTGAGTCCATTCAGGAGCTTGATGCATGAGACTGGAGAACAATAGATTCAAATCCGAGCACCACTGTTTCTCACTGTTCAAAATCCAATGGGCCAGAGATTTGTTTGCTATGCAATGGATACACCGCCTTTGTTTTCAAAGATGCGGATTCCGTTTCTAGCGGGGGCTTCCACCTGTAATTGTTTTCCGTTCTTGTTATCTTTCTGGATCACCCAGACGGTAGAAATTTGGTTTTGTCCCAGTTTTGCTTTGTTGGCTATGACTGAACTGGTTCCAAATCGAATCTCAGGAGCGAACAACCCATGTGTCACAGGGGACATGGGAGTAAATAAGAGAATGTATACAACAGCACTTTGAAAACTGTAAAGCCCTGTACAAATATATAAATTACTGCATTAGCATGCCATTATGAAAATGCGATTTTCCCTGCCACACTGTTTTGCCAGGCGTATTCCTGAGGGACAGCACACATGTCCCACCCCATGGTTAGACTGAAGCCTTCCCACTGCCCAGTTTTCTCAGAACCGGAAACAGGCCCTGTCAGAGTTCATGTGAGGCTGTAATCTGTTTAGTGGTTTACCAGTCGCTCCCCCTACCTGGTGAATCCTGGACTTTGCCTTTCTCATTTGTCTCCACAACATACCGCGGGGCCTGCTTCAGCAGACACTAGTTGGTGAAAGAATGATGAAATCATCGAAAACTTGGGGAGCAAGCTGTGCCCTATCCCCCAAGAATTTCATTCAAGCAGTCTTCCCGTCTGGAGTCCGTCTGCCCTCCCACCGCCCCTCCCAGCCTCCTCCCACCCCCCTCATTTCACGCTTGCGCCCCACAACAAGGGAACCAGATGCGCAGCTCGGGCTCCCCGCCTTAAGGATTAAATGCAGGGATGAGAAATGTGTTTTCTCATTGTTTTAGGAAACCACGCAGGGCGGGGGCGAGGGAGGAAGAAATTGAATCAGTGGCAACAATTTATCTTGTGCTAAGGGGACTGACTACAAGGATTCCGGGAAACTGCGCTCACTGCGCACCCTCCCCCAGTGTGGACCCTTCCTAGATTTGGAGAGAATTAGCCTGCACAGCGGGGCAGCCAACATGCCCTAGCCTTTGTACTGTGGAGATTGGGGCCCAATGGCCTTCCCTGGAATTCTGATTGTGTTTGGGGACTTCCTGTCATTGTAGGAACATGCAGGGGGACTACGCTTCACCCCTGGTCAGGAGCCTCGACCAGATTCCTCCCTACCATCACAGCCTTTGCTCAGGTTTCTTAGAGATGCCACAATTTTTGATGAGGTGGGAAGGAGATGCAGAGGGGCAGAGATGGAGAGACCTGGCTCTGCTTTTGCTAGAGGAGTCACCTTGAGCCTCTGTTTTCCTCTTTGAAAATAGGGATAAAGACAGAAATACATGCCTTGTGTGAGCTGAGTGGCTCCCATGATCTGGCCCATAAACTGTTAAGCTCAAAACCCCTATTTTGCCCTTGTACTTAGGGACGGTCTGCGTTAGGGACAGATGCTCATTGACAGAGGCAGGTGCATATAAACCAGAAGGCTACCCTGTGGTCAGTCATACAGACAAATGCAGCTGTCAGGTGGATAGGCAGGTGGCATGGGGACCCAGGTCCAAATGTGGGCTCTGCCGTTGACATGCTGTGTGAATTCCTTGGAGTTGGAGCCTTATTTGCTTCTGTAAAATGGAAGTAATGATAATATTCACCTGATAGAGTGGTTGTGAGGGATAAACGAAATGCTGTATGCCAAGTGCTTAGCACTCACTGCCTGGCGTTTAGTGAATGTTGTTGTTGTTAAGTGCCATCGAGTCAGTACCAACTCATAGCGACATTATGCACAGCAGAACGAAACACTGCCCGATCCTGGGCCAACCTCACTACTGTTGCCACGCTATCCCAAAATGTTAACTGTTGTTATTATTACTGTGATTTGTATTAATCAGGGCTGTCTCCTGTTTCTTGGGTAGATTTGCCAAGAAAGGGAGAACGGTCTAGTCCCCTTAAACAAAGTACTCTCGCCCAGGACAAGGTTTTGCTTCTGTGAGAGCCATTTTTTTTTCTGCTTCCATTGTTGACCAAGCTTCTGCGCACACTGGACCCAGTACAGTGACCGGGTTTCTGTCTCCTCCATTACAGTTGCAATCTCATCTTACTTCCCCAAGATTCCTCCTTCTTAATGACTCAGTCATGGGCGGCTTGGCTATTCTCAAATTTCTCACTCCCCACCATCTAAAAATAAGCCTTAATTTTATGTTCAGAGTCAGTCTCTGGGTTGGGTCGCACCACAACACGGACATTAATTGTAGTGACGATATGAATGGGATGCTGCTGAGCACAGTAGGCTTTACACATGGAGATGACAAAGCAGCCTCTGAGGTAGGTTCTGTTAGTATCCCCATTGTGCACATGAGACAATTGAGATCCAGAGAGGTTAAGTCACATTGTCCATTATTTGGTTAGTTATGTCCATGAGTGTGGGATTCATTATACAGCAATGATATCCTTAAATGCTTATTGAAAATGCTTATTTTGTAAAATATGCATAATCAAATTTGCCATTTTAACCATTTGTAAGTGTATAATCCAGGGTCATCACCACTATCTTATTTCCAGAACCTTTTCATGATCCCAAACAGAAACCTTGTACCCATTAAGCAATAACTCCCCATTCTCCCTTGCCTAAAGCCTCTGTATGCACTGTTCTACTTTCCATCTCTATGAATTTATATATAAGTGGGATCACCTATTATTCATCTTTTTGTATCTAGCTTATTTCACTTAGCATGGTTTCAAGGTTCAGCCATGTTATCACATGTAGCAAAACTTTATTCTTTATGGCTGAGTAACATTTCATTATGTGCATAAACCACACTATGTTTATGTCTTCACCTATTGATGAACTTTTGGGTTGTTTCCACTTTTTGGCTATTGTGAATAATGCTGAAATGAACAATGAATTGTGTGTAAGTGTCTGAGTCCTTGGATTCCTGGTGTGGTGCAGTTGGATCAGCTCAGGACTGGGAATTACAAGGTCAGCAGTTCAAACCTACCAGCTTCTCCTCAAAAACCCCATACAGGGTTGCTAGGAGTTGAAGCCGACTTGAATGCACTTAACAACAACAACAACAATCTGAGTACTTATTTTCAAGTTTTTGGGTAAGTACCTAGAGTGGAATTGCAGGACTCCTGGTGTGGCGCTGTAGGATCAACACTGGACTGCTAACCACAAGTTCAAACCCACCAGCTGCTCTCTGGAAACCCTATCCAGGGTCTTGCTGAAAGTGAAAAGGACTTGAAACATATACTTATGAAGCTCACAGAGCACAGCCTTCGATATGGATTACATCTCAATGTTAAGAAAACAAAAATCCTCACCACTGGACCAATAAACAGCATTCTTATCAATGGAGAAGAGATT
>NW_006408525.1:3801044-3820272 GCF_000296735.1 Chrysochloris asiatica | reverse complement strand
TGGCAGCGGTAGTGAGGTTGGCCCAGGATCGGACATTGTTTCATTCTGTTGTGCATGGGGTCGCTATGAGTCGGTTCCGACTCGATGGCACCTGACAACAACAACAACAATAAGTTGGAGTCAACTCGACAACACTTAACAACAACAGCAACATTATAATTCTGTGTTGAGCTTTTTGAATTTTTCATAGTGACTGCACCATTTTACATTCCAATGGACATATGCCATCTTGCATATGTGAAGCATAGGGTAAGTTCTTAGAATTGGACCTTCATCTGCATTTTATCAATTTACATTCCCACCAGCAAAGTATGAGACTTCCTGTTTCCTTAATGGAATACTATCAGACTTACTTTTTCTTTCTCGATAGATGAAAAGTCATAGATAACCTGCTCGAGATGGTGATCATGTTCTTTATCCATTGTTTAAAAATTGGGTCTTTGTATTTTCTCAATAATTTTAAGTTTGTCGAATGTTTAGGAAATTAATTCTTTTTCTGAGCTGTGTATTAAAGTATCATTTGTTTTTAATGTTTTATTCATGCAAATTAAAACATTTTTGTGTAGTTGAATTTATCTATCTTTTCTTTTATGGTTTATGGGTTTTTGTGGGTTTGTGTCCTGCTTAGAAAGGTATTTTGCCTGCTTTAAGGTTTACTTTACATTTTTAGCACATTTATGATTTCACAAAGAAAACAAAAACCTTCACAGCTGGGCCAATAAACAACGCCATGATAAATGGAGAAGATTGAAGTCATCAAGTATTTTATTGTACTTGGATCCACAATCAATGGTCACGGAAGCAGAAGTCAAGAAATCAAAGGATGTAAATCTGCTGCAAAAGACCTTTTAAAGTGCTAAAGAGCAAAGATGTCACTTTGAGGACTAAGCTTAATTCAAGCCATGGTATTTTCAGTCGCCTCGTATGCATGTGAAAGCTGGATAATGAATAAAGAATTGATGCATTTGGATGATGGTTTTGTCTGACTATTGAAATGACATGGACTGCCAGGAAAACAAACAAATCTATCTTGGAAGGTGTACAACCAGAATGTTCTGTAGAAGCAAGATGGCGAGACTTCTCATATCCTTTGGACATGTTATCAGAAGGGACCCGTTCCTGGAGAAGGAGCCCATGCTTGGTAAAGCAGAGGGTCAGCAAATAAGAGTAAGGTCTTCAACGAGATGAACTGACCCAATGGCTGCAACAGTGGGCTTAGACATAGCAGTGGTTGTGAGGATGGTGCAGGATTGGGCGTGTTTTGTTCTGTTGTACATGGAGTTGCTATGAGTCGGAACCAATTTTATGGGTAGCGTAGTGGTTACAAATCAGGCTGCTAATCTCACAGTCAGCAGTTCGAAACTACCAGTGGTTCCGCGGGAGAAAGATGAGGCTTTCTGCTCCCGTAAAGATTTACAGCCTCAGAAACCCTGTACAGGGTCGCTATGAGTCGGAACGGACTCCATGGCACATAACAACAACAACAACAACATGGGTTCACTGTTTGTATTTAAATCTGAAATCTGAGCTCCATCTGGAATTTATTTTGGTATAAGAAGTGGGATAAAGATGTCAGTTAATCTCCCCCCCCGCCAGGTAGCTAGTTCTTCAGCAATGAAAAAATTGAAGTCTGGAGTGAGGCTATGTGTGACTTGTTAGGGTTCCCATAGATCATAGGGCTCACAATAACTCTGGACATCTCTGAGCATTGAAAAGGTCTGCTGAAGGACATGCTTGTGCAATGATTTCACAGGACTGAGTGAAGGGACAGGCAGGTGCTACCGAACCTCCAGGGGATTGAATGTTCAGGGGACACAGTGAGAGTTGACATCTACTGAGCACTGACTATGGGTATGGAGGGTTCTAAGTGAGTGCCAGGTACTCCTACTAACTCATTTAGTCTTCATAACAGTGGTTGTCATTGTTAGCTGTCATTGAGTCAGACCCTGACTCATGGTGACCCCGTGCACCCCAGAAGAAAATGCTGCCCAGTTCTTATGCCATCCTTGTGAAATAGATTGTAGATCAGACCATTGTGACCCATAAAATTTCACTGGCTGATTTTTGGATATAGATTGCCTTCCTTCCTTGCCTGTCTTAATCTGAAGGTGGCACTGAAACCTTTTCAACATCATAGCAACATGTAAGACTGCACTGATAGATAGGTGGTTGACCAAGAACCTGATTGCCTGCCCCTCATCTCCTGCATGGAAGGCAAGAATTCTACCATGGAACTACCACTGTCCCATGACACTGGTAGTTGTTAGTTGTTGTTGTTAGGTGCCATCGAGTTGGTACCGACTCATATTGACCCTATGCATAACAAAAAGAAACACTGCCTGGTCCTGGGCCAACTTCACAATTGTTGCTACATTTCAGCCCATCGTTGCTGCCACTGTGCCAATCCATCTCGCTGGGGGTCTTCCTCTTTTTCTCTCACCCTCCACTTTACCAAACATGATATCTTTCTCCAGTGACTGGTCCATCCTGACAAAATGTCTGAAGTATGAGAGATGAAATCTGGCCATCCTGGCTTCCAAGGAGCATTCTGGCTGTATTTCTTTCAACATAGATTTGTTTATCCTTTTGGCAGTTCATGGTACTTTTAATATTCTCCTCCAACACCGTAACTCAAATGCACCAATTCTTCTACCATCTTCCTTATTCACTGTCCAACTTTTTCATGCATATGAGATTGTTGAAAATACCATGGCTTGGGTCAGGCGCACCTTAGTCCTCAAACTGACATCTTTGCTCTTCAACACTTTAAAATGGTTTTGTGCAGCAGATTTGCCTAATGCAATACGTCGTTTGATTTCTTGACTGTTGCTTCCATGAGTGTTGATGGTTGATCTGAGTAAAATGAAGTCTTTGACAACTTAAATTTTTCTCCATTTATCATGATGTTTATTGGTCCAGTGGTGAGGATTTTTGTTTTCTTTACATTGAGGTGCAATCCATACCAAAGGCTGTGGTCTTTTATCTTCATCAGTAAGTTTTAGTAGTCTTCACTTTCAGCAAGCAAGGTTGTATCATCTGCATATCGCAGGTTGTTAATGAGTCTTCCTCCAATCCTGATGCCATATTTTTCTTCATATAATCCAGCTTCTGGGTTATTTGCTTAACATATAGATTGAATAAATATGGTGAAAGAATACACACCACCTTTCCTAATTTTAAACTATTCGGTGTTCCCTTGTCCTGTTTGAATGACTGCCTCTTGGTTGTTCAGGTTCTTCATGAGCACAATGAAGTGTTTCGGAATACTCATGCTTCACAATGTTGTCTATAGCTTGATCCACATGATCATGATCCACACATTCTAAAGCCTTTGCGTAGTCAATAAGGCACTTTCTGATATTCTCTGCTTTCAGCCAAGATCCATCTGCAACAGCACTGATAGCCCTTGCTCCACGCCCTCTTCTAAATCGGAATTGAACATCTGGAAGTTCTCTGTCAAGGTATGGTTGCAGCCATTTCTGTATTACCTTTAGTAAAACTTTACTCACACGGGATATCAAAGATATTGTCCGATGATTTCCGCATTCCGTTGGGTCATCTCTCTTTGGATTGGGCACAAATATGGATCTCTTCCAATCAGTTGGCCAGATAGCTGTCTTGCAAATTTCTTGGCATAGATGAGTAAGTGCTTTCAGTGCTACGTCAGTTTATTGTAAGATTTCAATTTGTATTCCATCAATTCCCGGTGCCTTGTTCTTTGCTAAAGTCTTCAATGCATCTTGGACTTCGTCCTTCAGTATCATTGGCTCTTGATCATAAGCTTCCTCTTTTAAGTGGTTGAACATTGATCGTTTATTTTTGGTATAGTGACTCTATTTCTTCCGTCTTCTTTTGATGCTTTCTTCATCATTCAATAATTTTCCCATTGACGTCTTTAATATTACAGATCGAAGTTTAAATTTTTTCTTCTGTTCCCACAGCTTGAGAAATGCTGAGTATGCTGTTCCCTTCTGGTTTTTCTAGCTCCAGATCTTTGCACCTTTCATTATAATTGTTGTTTGTAGTTGCCATCAAGTCCAATTCTGACTCCTGGCCATAGTTTTCAAGGCTCTTACCGTTTGGAAGCAGACCACTAGGCCTGTCTCCTAAGGCATCATTGTTGTTTGTTGTTGTTAACTGCCATCAAGTCAGTTCTGACTCATAGCGACTCTGTATAGGATTTCTGAGAAGCAGCTGGTGGATTTGAACTGCTGATCTTGTGGTTCTCAGTGCAGTGCTGATCCTGCAGGACCACACCGGGAGTCCGTGGCTTTAAGTCACCAACCCTTTACTTAGTTAGTATTTGAACTAAGTTAGTATTTGTTCCCTGGGACTCCCCAGTATCCACTAAACCCGCTGCCACCAAGTAGACTCTGACTCACACTGACCCTATAGGACCCAGTAGCTCCATAGGGTTTCTGAGACCCTAAATCTTTGTGGGAGCAGATAGCCTCATAGTTCTCCTGTGGAGTGAATAGTAGGCTTGAACCATGCAACTTTCAGTTAGAAGTCCAATGCTTAGCCCACTATAACATAAGGACTCCTTTGTCATTCCCATGGCCCAGACTGAGGCTTGGAGAGGGAGATATGACTTGCCCAGGCACTCTCATTGCATCCAGGGGACTCTGAACACCTGAAGTCTCATACAATGTCAGCAGCAGCAGACCCTAGAGACTGAGCCCCATGGAGCAGGAATGGTGCCATGGAAGTCTCACTTCCCGCGGGTACACTTCTGTGTCTCTGGGGACCCTGGAGGGAGTAAGCAGATGAAAAAGGAAATTCAGTGCTATGATCTTTGAAAACAAATCCTCCCTTGGAAAACAAACAAGAAGCCTCTATGATGTTGATAGTACAGAAAGGGTGTGAGATTTTAATGTTTCTTAAACAGGGGCATAGATTTAAAAAGAAAAAGAAAAAAAAGACTGAGACATTGGTTCAGTGTTATTAATTGCAAATGAGAAAACTGCGGCCCAAAGAGTTGCCTAAAGTTACAACGTGAGTCACTGGGAAGACAACATGCTTCAGTCAGAAAGGACAGAGTTCAACTTCATGTTCTGTAACCACTTGAGTCCCTCTCAGGTGTGATTTCTCTTGTCCAGTGGGGAGATGACCAACTAACTCACAGGATGATGCTAGAAGTTGCTGAGACATGAAAGTGAAGGACTGGGCCGTGGGCTCTGCTCTCTTAAGTGTTGCTTAGAGGTAGAGCTGTCCAGGAACCCCATCTCAGGACTCTTCATAGGGTGCTCTGCCCTCTGACCTTTAAGTACCTGCCATCTGTTTTGTTCTTTCCCTCTTTCCTGTTTCTTGTCCTTTCTCTGGCTCTTCCCTCATGTAGCACCCCAGTATAAGCTCCGATGGAGGGTCAGGGCAGAGGTGGGGTGAGTTGGGGTCGCTTGTAGGTATGGCGGGTAGTGGAGGGTACATGCCCACCAAGGAGTTGGTCAGTGGGGGTGGGGAACTTGCCTGGAGTCGCTCACCAGCTGCAGCTCCTGTTTGGAAATACAAACTGCAGCAAATTATCTCTGGAAGGAAATTGCGTTTGGTAATTTTATTGCTTTTCACGCTTTGATTCTCCTGGCTGTTTAAGGGGAGGGGAGAGGGAGCAGAGAGAATCGAACTTGGCCTCAGCGAGTGGGAAATGGAGGCTGCAAAGTGAGCAGGAAAAGCTCCAGGTGTGCGGTGGCCTCTCCCGATCCTGGTGGGGAAGGCCCATGGGAACGTTGTCAAATGCAGACCCTGTCACTGCCCCTTGTTGCTGGCTTGGCCCACTAGGGGGGCTTTGGCTAGATGATGCAGTAAAATAACGTGTCAAGCTAGGAAGACTGTAAGTCCAGCGGCTGTCCGTTAGCATTGAGTTGATTCCTACTCACAACAATCTCTAGAGGATGAATAGGACTGCCCCATGGAATCATGGTATGGCGCTGTGGGTTAATGCGCTGGTCAGCAAAGTCTGTTTGAACCACTAGGTTGGTGGTTCAAGTTCACCATTGTTCCTCGGAAACCCTATACAAGGTCGCTATGGGTCGGGACCCACTCAGTGACACTTAACAACAGCAATAAAGTTTCTTAGGCTGTCACCTTTATAGAAGCTGCCTGCCATATCTTTCTCCTTAGCGCTGCTGGTGGGTTCAAAGCACAACCTTTAAGTTAACATACCAGTGCTTTGACTACCATGCCAGTAAGCTTCCTGTCCAGCGGTTAACTCTCTCTTAATTGGTAGATAAGTGTAGCTCTGGTAACGTAGTGGTTACGAATCCGGCTGTGAGCCGCAAGGTCAGCAGTTCTGCAGGAGAAAGATGAGGCTTTCTGCTTCCGTAAAGATTTACAGCCTCGGAAACCTTGTACAGGGTCGCTATGAGTCGGAACCGACTCCACGGCACTTAACAACAACAACAAGGGTAGCTAACACTTAAATTGTAATACTTTTCCCTGTGTTGGCACTGGTCTAAGGCCTTAGGTCTGTTAGCTCATTTAGTCCTTACGGTAACTCTGAGAAGGATACAGTTGTTTCTCCATGGTGGGAATGGGAAACCTGAGGCACAGAGAGTGACTGGCCCAGGTTCACACAGGAAATTGGTGGCAGGAACTCAGACCTCTAGACTCTTCATCTTGAATTTGTTTCCTGGTATTATCTCTGAGGAATCCTGGTTTGGCAATGTAGGATAAACACTGGACTGCAAGGTCAGTTTGAACATCAAGGTCAGCAGTTCAAACTCAACAGCTGCTCCTTGCAGGGACGCTATGAGTCAGAACTGACTCCACAGCACTTACCAACAGCAGCAGTCATCTCTGAGGTTGTCTAACGCTGACTTTCCAAGATCAAGCTTGGGGAACATGTGATAGAAAGTCACTAAGGGTGTTCTAACATCTGGATCGTCCTGGGAGCTTCCTGGAGCAGGGAAGATTTCTGGAGCCATTAGGACCATTTGAGAGGGTTTATCCATGTGAGGTGGGTAGGTGGGTACCTCAGACATGACCCAGCATAGGCAAAGGCTGAGTAGCTGGAGGGGTAACTAGCATAAGGGGTGCGGGGACAGTGTATCGACTTGGGTGGCTTGTCTGAGGAAGAAGGGGAAGAGACACAGGAGGACAGAAGAGGAGCACCTGGGTTTGAGGGTTCATTCATTAGTGCATTCACCTACCCAACAATTTCTAAACCTCTTCTCCCTGCCAGGCCCTGTGGGAACACAGAAATGAACATGAGCCTCTCCTAGCCCTGAAGCTGTGTTTTGTTGTTGGAAGACAAACTTGTAACAAAGTCGATTATAGTATTATGAGATAAGGGCCTTGTTGACCAGAGGTACCAGGGTCCTGGGAGCACAGAGAAGGGACTCCTAACCCAGACTGGGGGTGGAGGGATGGCCAGGGAAGGCTTCCAGGAAGAGGTGACCCCTGAGCCAAGTTATGAGAAAAAAGCCTTAGCTCAGCCGGGACTCTTCAACTCTGCGTGGTAGAATCCCCTGTAGACTTTAAAAAACACTGATGCCCAGGTTCCATCTACCTGTTGCATTAGGTCCTGTGAGCACTGGCAGTCTTGGAAAGGGCAGAAATTCAGCTGATTTTTCTGTTTCTGTTACTCCTCCTCCATGGAAGCCTCCAACAGAACCCACTGTTTGGAACGGTCCTAGATCAATAATAAAGAGCCCTCGGGACTGTCACGCTGGCTGGAGCTTCATGGGATGCATGGAGTGTGGCTATACCAGCCTGGCTTGTCAGTGACCCTGGGGTTTGGGAGAAAGCCCTAAGGAAGTCTGCTAGGAATTAAATTGTGTGCACAAGAAGATAGGTTGAAATCCCAGTACCCAGTACTGTGAAAGTGACCTTATTTGTAAATAGTGACTTTGAAAATACTGTCAGTTTAGAAGTCCTACTGGAGTAGGATGGGTCCTGGTCCAATATGAGTGGTGTCCCCATAAGAGAAGAGGAGACACGTCAAGAGACACACAGGGAGGATGGCCACCTGACGATGCATGTATAAGCCTTGTCACCTGGGAATAGAGACCAGAAGGAGAAAACTCAGAGAGAACCTGACCCTGAACTTGGACTTCTGGCCTCCAGAACTGTGAGACTGTCAGTTTCTTTTCTTATAAGCTACCCAGTTAGTGGTATTTGTGTAAGGGAGCCCAAGGAAACCACACAGGGCTGGCATGTGTGACTGTTCAGGCCAGACCAGAGCCCAGGGCTACTAAAAGGTGATGTGAACGACTTCTCATGATTCTCCCTAGGTCCCATCTATGGTTGGGGCTGTGCCCCTCTCCTCAGATTTCTTTATCTGTGCAGTGAGACCAAAGTCATCACCTCACCAAGTTTGAGCTAAACTGGGTGTGTAAAATGCTGGTCGGTCACTACAGGGCAGCAAATGTTCCCTCTTCACTTCTTTTCTCCTCCTCTCTAGCTTTCCTCAGATATTGGCATCTGTGTCTTCATGAAAGCGGTCTCAGGCTGCTCTGGATTCAGGCTGGATGATCAGAGTGCCCTCTGCCCCTTCTGCCTTCTCAGGGCAAGACTAGCCATCCCCTTCCTGCTCCCTGGTCCTGCCCAGCACAGGGCCGGCTGCCTCATCCCTCCATCTGGCACCTGGTCATTGAGGTTTCAAACAATGCCTCTTACAGCTCTCCTAGCCCTGGGAGCTGGGCTCTGGAGGGTCTTTGAGGTGTGGATTTCCACATGAAGGTGGCTTGCCTGAGGGGAAGCTATTGGGGGTGGGCCACTGCAGGAGAGAAGCTCTTGGCGATTTAGGAAGGATTTGGCAGAGATGCTTGTTGCTAGGTGACCAGCAGGGGCCAGTCGGGAGAGGTGAAGCAACATGAAGGAAAACCTTGGTCCCTTTTATTTTCAACTCTGGGTGAATTCCTACCCCCTCAAGGGTCCTGATCTTCTGTTTCTCCTCCCTCCCTCCCCCCACATCCAGTACCACCAAGGTCAGACGTATGCAGAGACAGGACAAAGTTCCAGGTTATTGGCTTAAGGTTTTTATTTTGTTCTTTTAAAATTAACATTTAATATTTGCTGTATACAGTGTATGTGTGTGTGTGGTGTTTTATATGTTGGTGTGTATGCATGTGTGTCTATGTGAATTTAAGATGAAGTTCTCAGCAGGGTGCCCATGATGACCCCCATATTGTGGCTCATTATATGCCAGCACCTAACACATCTTGGTCATCTCCCTCAGTCCTCACTGCTGCCTTGTTTAGTAAGCAGTTATGTCCCCGTTTTACAGACAAAAAAACAAAGAGGGCTTGCCTGAGGGACCCCAGCCAGTCTATAGGAGAGTCAGGACTTGAACTCAGATCTGCCTGGTGCAGATGCCTGTGTTCTCAGTGAGTGCAATAAAGTCATCCCTCTGCCTCCAGAGAAAGGCGGTGTTGTGGGCAGAGCTCTAGCCTAGTACTGAGCAGACCTGAGGTCTGCACTCGAGTGTGTCACTGATGCTGATGACTTACTGTTTTCTTTTATTTATTTAAATTGTAGTGAAATATCTATCTGTCATTTTAACCCTTTTTAAGAGTACAATCTGACATTAATTATAGTCTCCATCCACTACCCATTTCCCAAAGTTTTACGTCCATCCAAAACTCAGCACCCCTTCAACAATGACTCCCGTTCCCCCTCCCCTAGCCCCCAGTGACACTAATACCCTTTTGTCTCTATGCATTTGCCTAGTCTAGATAGAGAGGTTGATGGTATAATATTTGAATGACTCACTCTTTGACCCTAGGCCAGTCCCCTGCCTTCTCTGGGCCTTGCCGTCCTAATCTGTGAACAGTCTTGTCCAGTTGGTGCCCCATGGTTCTTCCCAAGGAAAAGGTGTGGTTCTATAAGGACCGTGCAGGGGCCATGTCTGACTTCCTCTGGCTTCATGAGGGGGAAAGAGAACCAAACTCAAAATCAGCCCAAGGCCAGCTAGTTCCTATGAAGCAGATGCCAGGCACGTCTCCAGCCTAAACCTTCACATCTGGATTCAACAATCCATTGCAATGGCCACACAAAACTCAGACTAACACTCACGACCATGGGGTTTAGTAGGGAAGTGAATAGGATACAATTCAGGATGCAGTTCTCCACTCAGGCTTCTCGGCCATGTGGCTCGTTGGCCTCTACCCTGCTCAGACAAGTGTTATAAAGCTTTCAGCCAGTCTGTGAGGGCCCAAGCCAGTGTCCTGCTGGAGGCACTCAGCTTTACTCAGTCCACAGGTTTAGGGCTCGCAGCTGCTCCGTCTCTGCTGTTGCTGCTTTTCTCTTCCCTATCTCATGCTCCAGTCCTACTCTTCTCTCTTGATGATCCTGGGATTGGCTGTTCTTGCTCTGACATGGCTTCTTGTAAACCTAACTGGATGGCAAAACCAACCAATCCCAGCCTTAGAGTTCTGTACACCATATTTGCATGGTCCCACCCAGTTACTTGGGAATTACGAGGATGTTAGATAGAAAAGCCATATCGAGTAAATGCAAGGTACCACAAGTTCGCTAGCCTCAACCTGGCTATTGTAGATATGAGGGTTCAGAAGGACCCCTTAGGAAAGGGCAGACCAGTTCTTAATCAGGCAGATATTCACCTCTCCCGTCCTCCTGGTGGTCCCGGTTTGAGTTGGGTCCAAGAAGACAGAATTAGAGTGTGGAAGGTACAAAGGGCAATCGAACTGGATTTTGGGGTGAGTCTAGCCCTCAGATGAGGCATCTGAGAAGTAGACAGGGAGCTGAGTGGTCTTTCCTCCTTAGGGTGGACCAGTGGTCACCACCACCAGTCCATGGGGACATCGTCTTGACTCTTGAATCCAGGCTCCTGAAGCAGGAGGCTGGAGCTCCTCAGAACTTGGGAGCATGATGGATTTGACTATGTGGATGGGAGAAGTCATGGGCCCCTCCTCAGCTGACCTCAGAATTCCCATGGAAGAATCTGGGTTCACTGTTCTGGCCCATAGTCTGTGAAGAGTGATCTGTGTGCCAGGAGCTTTATGCACACTGTCTTATTGAAATGTAACAAGACATTGCAGCCTTGTGGTAGGCATTATAACTCCTATTTTACTGATGAGGAGAACAAGGCACAAAGAGGTTAAATAATTTGTCCAAGAATCACCCATCTGGATAGTAACTGATGGGGTGTTTGAACCTAGTCAAGCGCATCCCTTTAGGACTTGCTTTTGAATATGCACTGACTACCGAGTGTGCGCCTTTCATTGTGCAAAGATATCACCTTTTGAAGTGATGTCTCATTTAGTCTCCACGGATACCAAATGAGGCAAGACTTCTTGTCCCACCTTGTTGTTAGGTGCCATCGACTTGGTACCGACTTATAGCGACCCTATTATACACAACAGAAGGGAACACTGCCCAGTCCTGGGCCAACCTCACAATCATTGCTACGTTTGAATTCATAGATGCTGCCACTGTGCCAATCCATCTTGTTGAGGGTCTTCCTCTTTTTCTCTGACCCTCCACTTTACCAAAGGAGCTCTGGTAGCATAGTGGTTACAAATCGGGCTGCGAACCTTAAGGTCAGCAGTTCAAAACTACCAGCTGTTCCACAGGAGAACGATGAGGTTTTCTGTTCCTGTAAAGATTTACAGCCTCAGAAACCCCGTACAGGGTCACTGTGAGTCGAAACTGACTCCATGGCACGTAACCACCACCACCACCACTTTACCAAACATGATATCCTTCTCCAGTGACTGGTCCCTCTTGACAGTATGTCTGAAGTAAAAGAAACGAAGTTTGGCCATCCTGGTATCTAAGGAGCACTCTGGCTGTATTTCTTCCAACACAGATCTGTTTGTTCTTTTGGCAGACCATGGTATCTTCAATAGTCTCTCCCAACACCATAATTCAAATATATTAATTCTTCTACGGTCTTCCTGATTCATTATCCAACTTTCGCATGCATATGAGGTTATTGAAAATACCATGCCTTGGGTCAGGTGCACCTCAGTCCACAAACTTATCTCTTTGCTCTTCAACACTTTAAAGAGGTCTGTGTAGCAGATTTGCCCAGTTTGAATCAATACATGGTTTGATTTCTTGACTGCTGCTTCCGTGAGTGTTGATCTGAGCAAAATGAAGTCATTGACAACTTCAATCTTTTCTTCATTTATATGATGTTATTTAGTGTCAGTGGTGAGGATTTGTGTTTTCTCTACAGTGATGTGGGTGTAACTCATACCGACGGCTGTTTTGATCTTCATCAATAAGTATTTTTGATCTTCATCAATTTGATCTTCATCAATAAGTATTTTAAGTCCTCTTGATTTCCAGCAAGTAAGGTTCTATCACCTTCATATCGCAGGTTGTTAATGAGCTTCCTCCAATCCTGATGCCATGTTTTCATCCCGCCTTACAGATGAGGAAACCGAGGCTCAGAAAAGAAGTTGTCGAACTAGAATTCAAAGCCAAGAAAAAACTGCTTTTAGAAACATGCAGAATCCTGGTGTGGCACTGCAGGATAATGCACTAGACTGCAATGTTGGTTTGAACCACCAAGTCGGCAGTTCAAACTCACCAGACACTCCTTGGAAACCCCATACAGGGTCACTATGAGTAGGAACTGACTTGACGGCACTTAACAACAACAACTACCTGCGACAGCTGTCTCCAGCCCTTACTCTTGCTAGCCTTTAAGTCCTGGTTAGCAATGTTCCTGGCTGGTGGCGAGGGCACACACGCCTTGCTACAGACACTTTCCAATTAAGCGAAATAGCAGTGCAGATAATGTGTTTATGGAAATGGGGCTTTGGGCTGGAGGCAGCTGAGATGTCTGTCTGAAGGAGATGCTCTGCTGTACTTGTTCTGCAGCTACTGCTGGAGCTCTCTCCTTCCCACTGGCCTGGTTCCAGCTCCTGATTTGTCCCCTTCTCACCTCCAGGCAACCCTGAGGGCACAATAATGTGTCCGCTTCCTCCCTGTTGGGTTGCCCAGGACTGGAGCCTTTAAACAGAAAGGAGGAGGCATTCTGGTGGGCTCTCAGAGAGCACTTCTAGACCATTGGAAGTTGTGTGAGGGTGGAGGTGAGAGGGGGATTCTTAAAACTTAGAGTCAGCTGTAGGGATTAGTGATGAGGGTGGAGTGGTGTGGAACAGGGTGAGGTAGGTGGGCACATCCCTTAGACTCTGACCAGGGGAGATCTCTGCGGCCAAAGCCACCTGCTGGACTTGGAACCCCTCCACCCTCCAGTCTCAGTCTGAGTCAGCTTCTGGTATCCTTTTAAACACATATCTACCAGCCTTGAGTTTGGGGAGTGTGGCTCCTGGTGCTGTCAACTAAAATTCCAGCGATAACCCAGGAAAGAGACTCTGACACCCCTTGTCTCCTTAGACACCCCCCCGCCCCCACGCTGCTAGGGAATGCCAGATTTTCTGAGCAAAGCAGCCTCCTCCCCTGATTTCCTGTGGGGGGCAGCCTTACCCCACGGACCCTCTGCCAGCGGAGGCCAGCTGCTCCAAGGGTTAAGTGGGGTGGGGGCACCAGAAGGAAGTGGACCCTTCCTCCCTCCTCATGGCAGAGGATCATGGTCTTAGATAGCCAGGGGTACGCTGAATATGGGCATCTGGAATTCTGAGACCCACACCACACCAGGAGTTCAGGGAAGAGGTCCTCACCACATTCCCAAGATCTCTTGTGCCAGGCTGTGTCCACACCAGGCCTCCCTCGCCTCAGCACAGCCCTGTGGGTGCCCCTGATTAGGCAGTTTGGATGTGATGGCCAGGAGGGGAGATGAGCAGTTGGCTCTCTGGGTGGGGTGAGACAGAGTCCCTGTGTCTGGTAGTGGGAGGTCATTCACTGACCATCCCCTTGGTGTGCCGTGTCACTGGTGTCAGGACGGGATGAGGGATGGCAGGGGATCTGAGCTCAGGAAGACAGGGCTGGCTGGAGTGGAAGCACCAGGGAAAGGGGAATGGGAAGGTGTGGGTTCAGGTCCCTCTGTCTCCAGGCTAGCCAAGCAAGATGAGAAAGTTGTCGCTCTGGGCTGCTGCATTAAATGAGGATGGCACATAGTAGGTGTACACCAAGGGGTAGTTCCCTCGGACCATCTTGTCCAGAGAGGTGGACTCACTGATCTCTCCGTCAAACTGCAGCTCTAGGGAGGGTGTCTACTGTGCTTCCTAAGGCTAGCTCAGCCACTCATGAGCTCTGTGTACTTGGGCAGTTCATTTAACTACCCGGTGCCTCACTGTTTCCAACTGTAAAATGGGGATAATACCAGTTCCCACTTCACAGAGTTGTTTTGAGCATTAAATGAGTTAACATATATAATGTGCTTTGAAGAACACCTGCCCCATTGTAAATACTCTGTGAGAATTGGTGCTGATACCACTTTAAACCATTGTGATCTTATACCTCTGTGCATTCTGGATTCCTTACCAAGCTCCCCTGCCCCCAAGTGAGCTACTTGAATTCCCTTCAGCAGCCTCTGAGACAGGTGCATGGGGCATCCTACCCGTTCTATAGATGAGCACACTGAGGCTCAGAAGATAAGTGACTTGCTCAAGATCACACTGTAACCTCTTTGAAAAGTGATTCTTTTCTCTATTCCCACCCCCAGCCTGGGAGCACCTGGGAGCCAGGGCCTGGGTCCTCACAGACCCTCTTTCTCCATGCTGCCCCAGTACTTGTAGGATGATGAATCAAGGGAGGCAAGACTCAAGGTTCTGGGTTCAGGAGCCGGAAGGGCCTGAGTGGCTGGAGCAGGGGAGGGCAGGGAGAAGTGAGGGTGCTGGGCTGAGCTGGGAGTTTCAGCTGCTCTCTTTCATTAGCATTTGCAGGTGCCTGGGGTACCTGGAGCCGGGAATTTCCTGGTGAGTAAGGTCTGTCTCCTAGGAGCTGCAGAATTGACTGTAATTGATCAGGGCTGCTTTGCCTTTGACGATGTCCCCTGGCAGCCTGAATCCGGGCAAGGGGGCAGGAGTGGAGTGGCACTGCGGGTCTTAGCTGAGTCTCTATGACCCTTTCAGCCTTGAACTCAAGGTACCTGAGACCCAAGAGACACCAGGTGAAGCGGAGGCAGGGTGTGGATTCCCAGGGATAGTTGATGGCACTCCAGAGTCATACAGACCATTAGTAGCTGTGCCACCTTGGGTAGCTTAATTAACCCCTCTGCTCTACCACTTTGCCATCTGAAAATAGGGCTAATGGCATCCATGTGACATAGCTATTGTGAGGAGTAAATACGATAATGGGTGTAAAGTGCTTAGCGCAGCGCCCAGCACCCTTGTAAGTGCCCAATTAAATGTTAGTTTTACTCATAATCTAGGAGTCTGATGTGCTCTGAGCACCCACGCAGTGTTCGGCTCCAGGTAGATCCCGCTCCCAGCCCCACTGCAGGGCTAGTTCTAGAGGGCTTGAGAGCCCTGTGGGCTCCCTCACCAGGGAAAGGGCAAACACTCCTCCACCCACCCTTTACAGGGCACCTACTATGTGCTGGCACTGCGCACACCAAGCGGAGTGAGATTCTGCCTCTGCTTGAGGGGCTCCATCTCCAGAGGGCACGATTTCATTACAGGGCAATAGGCCTGATAACAGGGCTCCGTGGTAGGGGGCACAGAGGGGGTGCATGATGAACTCTGGCGGGGGGTGGGTGTCACTCTGGATAGCTTCACCGAGGAGGTGGCATTTGCACTGTGCATTGAAGCATAAGAAATATTTGGGGCAGGGTGGCTGGGGTGGGTTTCCTGAAGAGGAAACAGTATTTACAAAGTGTGGAGGTTGAGAATCTAGGCAGCCCCCAGACTCTTCCAGAAACACTCAGATCAGCTCCAACTCAAGCAGAGGATACGCCCAGGCTGGGGATATCTGGAAGTGTGCCAAGTTGGGTGGGGGTGTTCAGAGCAAGCTTCTTGCCCAGGGAGTGGGGAGCTAGCTTTTGACAAGATGACCTAAGATGGCAGAATCTAGGAGCTGCTCTTTTGTCTGGCAAAAGGAGGTTTATCTAGACAAAAAATAAAGAGGGTGAGGAGAGAGGAGGCAAGACTGCTCTGTTTGCTTTCTCCTCCTATGCTGGTTCAGAGGATGAAGATTATGAGGCACTCCTTCCCCTCATCTCATTTCTGTTCGGGGCTGAGGCCTGGTGATTAGGGTAGACACTTACCCCAGGTGAGAGAGAGGCACCTGTCAACTGACACCGGATGCCTGGTGTCCAGGGGAGAAAAGGGCCTGCTCAGAAGCTTTGAGGGCCTTTTAATCAGTTTTGCAAGAGGCCTCTATCTCTGTGTGTCTCTCCTCACCAAGATTCCCCAGGGAGTGGAGGGGAGACGGCGTTCTAGGTGTCTAGAGTAGTTCCCCAAGCCTCATGCCTACACTATTTGGTTGGGCCTTGTTTTTACCTTTTGCCCCTCATGTTCCCCAGAAGAGACCCCTCCCTAGGACTCAAGCTGTGAGGTGGTGGAGTGATATGTCTGCTGGCCAACTTCAGATGCTGGTCAACATGGATGCTGTGGAGAGGGGATGGAAAGGAATGAAAGGACAGGTTGCCATGTCCTTCGTAGCTTAGCCACTTACTAGCTGTGTGAACCTGGGCACATTCTTTTAGCCACTGAGCCTCAGTGTTAGAATCTGCAAAATGTTCACTAACCAGAGTCATTTTAAGAATGAAATAAGATGTATTGGAGGCATCTAGTCCAGGGCCTGACTGAGCCCAGTCTTCAGCATTGACACATACTGGCATAGATGATGCCAGTCTGGCAGAGGTGCCAGGCCAGGGTGGTCCTGAGAGAGGTCTGTGAGTTGTGGATGGGGTATGTGCCTCCATGAAAAAAAAAAAAAGTTATGTTTTTTATTACAGCAATATATCAATTATTCTTTTTAAAAAAAACACACAAACAAGCTTCTTATTGTGAATTGAGTGAAAGTTTACAAGCAAGGTCATCAGTCTTACATTCAACAAACTATACACGTTGTTTCATCTCAGTAATTACATTCCCTTCCATGCAACAATTATCCTGCTTTCTCCCTGGGGTTCCTATTTCCATTCCACCCTCCTTCCCATCCTTTTCAGCTTTGTCCTTAGGAAAATGTTGCCATTTTGATTTTAAATGATTGACCATTCCATGGTGAGTTTACCCTCTATATACCTATCTACTGCTTGGCTGAAAATTGTGCCGTGAGGGTGAGTTCCTGTCCAGACCTGAAGGGTGGTCGAGGGCCATACTTTCAGGTTCCTCCAGTCTCTTTCTGACCAGTAAGCCAGTTTTTGTTTTGTTTTTTTTTAGGTAATTTTGGGTTTTGTTTCACATTTTCTCCCACTCTAGTTGGGTCCCCCTAATATGATCCCTTTCAGAGCAGATGGTAGTGGTAGCGGGCACCATCTAGTTCTTCTGGTCTCAGAGTCATGGAGACTGATGGTCACAGGTTCCATTAGTCCATTAGACTAACTGGTTCCGAGCCTCTTCATGTTTCATTACTCTTCTTTCTCCTGCACATGGAGAGACCAATAGCTGTGCTTTAGATGGCTGCTCATGAGCTTTTAAGATCCCAACTGTGTTTCCATTTTTAAATCTGCAAAATAGGTTAGAAAAAGGATTTATCTCACAAGGTTGCACAAAGAATAAAAGAATTATATATAAGTATATATAATTATGGAGTCCTGGTGTGGCACTGTGGGTTAATGCGCCAGACTGCAAAGCCATTTGAACTGCAAGGTTGGCAGTTCAAGTTCACCAGTTGCTCCTTGGAAACCCTATACAGGGTTGCTATGGGTCGGAACTGACTCGACGGCACTTCACAACAACAACAACAACAAGGAAGACCAGTCAACACCACTAGTTATTCAAATGTATGAACCAACCACTGAAGTCAAAGATGATGAAACTGAAGAATTCTACCAACTTCTTCAGTCTAAAATTGATCATACCTGCATTCAAGATGTATTGATAAATTACTGGTGATTGGAATGCAAAAACTAGAAACAAAGAGGAAGGATCAGTAGCTGGAAAATACAGATTTAGAGATAGAAATGATGCTGGAAATCGCATGATAGACGTTTGCAAGACCAATGATTTCTTCATTGCAAATATTTTTATTCAACAATACAAGTGGTGATTCTACATGTGGACTTATCCAGATGGAATACACAGAAATCAGGTAGAAACTATGGAGAAGCTCATATCATCAATCAAAACAAGGTCAGGGGTCAACGATGGGATAGACCATAAATTGCTCATTGCAAGTTCAGGCTGAAGCTGAGGAAAATTATAAGAAGCCCATTAAAGTAAAAATATGACCTTGAGTATATTCCACCTGAATCCAGAGACCATCTCAAGAATAGATTTGATGTATTAAGCATTAATATCTGAAGGCTAGAGGAGTTGTGGAATGACATCAAGAGCATCATACATGAAGAAAGCAAAAGGTCATTAAAAAGACAAGAAAGAAAGAAAAGACCAAAATGGATGTCAGAAGAGACTCTGAAACTTGCTCCTAAATGTAGAGAAGCTAAAATGACTGGAAAACATGATGAAGTAAAGAACTGAACAGAAAAATTTCAAAGGACAGTTTGAGAAGACAAAGTAAAGTAACAGAAAATTTCAAAGGGCCACTTGAGAAGACAAAGTAAAGTACTATGGTAAAATGTGCAAGGCCCTGGAGTTAAAAAACCAAAAGGGAAGAATATGCTTAGCATTTCTCAAGCTGAAAGAACTGAAGAGAAAATTCAAGCCTTCACCTGCAATATTGAAGGATTCTGTGGGCAAAATATTGACTGATTCAGGGAATAACAAAAGATGGTGATGGGAGGAATACACAGAGCCACTATACCAGAAAGAATTGGTTATTCATGTTCAACCGTTTCAAGAGGTAGCATATGATCAAGAACTTATGGTACTGAAGGAAGTCCAATCTGTACTTAAAACACTGGCAAAAAAAACCACACAAGCCTCCAGGAATTGATGGAATACAAACTGAAAAGTTCCAACGAATTGATGCAATGCTGGAGGCACTCGCTCATATGTGCCCAAAAAATTTGGAAGCTAGACAGTTACCAGGCCAACCAATGGAAAGAGATCCATGCTTGTGACTGTAGTCTTTGTACCTGCCACAAAATGACTCTTTTCTTGATGGGTCTGGGTGAGAGAAGGTGGGAGAAGATGCTGATAGGATGACATGATTCAGTTATGATCGTTAAGAGAGTTAATTTAATTGTAAAACTTAAAGCTCTCGCATGGGTATAAAATGAGCTATTTTGGTGATGTGAGTGGGCTGTGTGCTCCTTTGCTTGACTAATTAAGCTTGCCTCCATCTGACC
>NW_006408525.1:3746423-3800144 GCF_000296735.1 Chrysochloris asiatica | reverse complement strand
TGGATCAGCCAGGTGGCATCATTGATGGCGTCAAGTGTGGCAGCGGTAGTGAGGTTGGCCCAGGATCGGACATTGTTTCATTCTGCCGTGCATGGGTCGCTATGAGTCAGTTCCAACTCGATGGCACCTGACAACAACAACAACAACAACAACAACAACATAAGCATGTATCAGAGTTGTGTTCCTTCACCATACTTATTTAATCTGTATGCTGAGCAAATTATCTGAGAAGTTGGATTATATGAAGAAGAATGTGACATCAGGATTGGAGGAAGGCTCATTAACAACCTGTGATACACAGATAATACAACCCTGCTTGCTGAAAGTGAAGAGGACTTGAAATACTGATGAAAATCAAAGACCAAATTCTTCAGTATGGGTTGCACTTCAAAAATCCACACACTCGACCAATAAATAGCAGCATAATAAGTGAAGAAAAGATTGAAGTTGTCAAAGACTTCCTTTTGTTTGGATTCACTATTAACACTCATGGAAGCAGCAGTCAAGAAATTAAATGACGTATTGCCCAATGCAAATCTGCTTTACAAGATCTCTTTAAAATGTTCAAGAGCAAAGATGTCAGTTTGAGGACTAAGGTGCTCCTGACCCAAGCCATGACATTTTTAATAATCTTGTATGTATATGAAAGTTGGGCAGTGAATAAGGAAGACCATAGAAGAATTACATGCATTGAGGTGTTAGAAAATAGTATTACAGGTACCACAAAATGCCTGAAGAACAGACACTTTTGTTTTGGAAGAATTACAACCAGAATGTGCCTTATAATGCAGGATGACAAGACTTCGTCTCTCATACTTCAGACATATTTTCAGGAGGGACCAGTCCCTGGAGAAGGACATCATGCTTCGTAATGTGGAGGGTCAGCAAAAAAGAGGAAGACCTCCAACAAGATGGATTGACACAATGGTAGCAGCAATGTGCTCAGCTTAACAAAAATTGTGTGGATGACAACGGCAGCTTTTTGTTCTATTGTGCATAGGGTTGTTATGAGTTGGAACTGACTGGATGGCACCACCACCACCACCAACACAACCATGTAAGCCCCATATCCTTGGCAGCCTTTAAGTTCTGTGAGACGTTGCAGCTGTGAGCCCTGGGACATGGGCGGGTGCTGAGGGGAGGAGTCATAGTTGATATTGGGAGTTATTGAATGAGTCTTGGTGTGGCTCTGCAGGATAATGTACTGGACTGCAAGGTCAGTTTGAACCACAAGGTAGGAAGTTCAAATTCATCAGCCGCTCCTTGGAGACCCTATACAGGGTTGCTATGAGTTGAAACCGACTCAACGGCACTTAACAACAACAACAAATAACAGTTTAGGAAAGTTGGATATTTGGACTTACCTTGGAATTGACTGGACAACACTTAACCACAACCACAACCACCTCAGAGGGACCAACCCAGTGGTGATCTTTCTAAAAGAAACTATTGTTGCAATGCCCAGTCCTAAGAAAGGTGGCCCAATAGGATGTGGAAGTAGACAAACAATATATTTTAATATCACTTGCAAGTAAAATTTTGCTGAATGCAATTTAAAAATGGTTGAAGCACTATATCAACAAGGAGCTGCATGAAATTCAAGTTGAATTTAGAAGAGGATATGGAACGAGGGACACCATTGTTGACGTCAGATGGATTTAGCTGAAAGGATACAATACCACAAAGATATTTACATGTGCTTTATTGACTATGCAAAGGCATTCGACTCTGTGGATCCTGACAAACTATGGATAACTTTTTGAAGAATGGATATTCTGGAACAGTTAATTGTGCTTTTGAACAGAACAAGGGGATGCTGAATGGTTTAAAACTAGGAAAGGTTGTATCCTTTTACCATACTTAGTCAATCTGTACACTGAGCAAATAAACCACGAAACTGGATTATAGGAAGAAGAATGTGATATGAGGATTAACAACCTATGAATGCAGATGACACAATCGTGCTTGCTGGTGGTGAAATATGATAAAGATCAAAGACAATAGCCTTCATTCAGTATGGCTTGCACCTCAATGTAATGAAAACAAAAATTCTCACAACTGGACCAATAAATAACATCATGGTAAACAGAAAAGATTGAAGTTGTCAAAGACTTCATTTTGCTTGGATCCACAATCGGTGCTCATGGAAGTAGCAGTCTAGGAGTCAAATGATGAATTGCATTAGGCAAATCTTCTGCAAAAGACCTTTTAAAAGTGTTAAAGAGCAAAGATGTCACTTTGAGAACTAAGTGTGCCTGACTCAAAACAAACCATGGTGTGTTCAATGGCCTCATATGCATGTGAAAGTTGGACAGTGAGTAGAAAAGACTGGAGAAGAATCGATGAATTTGAATTATGGTGTTGGCAAGGAATATTGAAAGTACCATGGACTGCCAGAAGAACAAACAAATCTGTCTTGAAAGAAGTACAACCAGAATGCTCCTTAGAGATGAGAATGGTGAGACTTCATCTCTAGTATTTTGGTCATGTTGTCATGAGGGACCAGTCCCTGGAGAAGGACATGATTCTTAGTAAAGTGGAGGGTAACTAAGACTAAATCTAGAGTTCTGTTGTGGCACTGTAGGATAAGCAGTGGACTGCAAGTCACAAGCTTGGATGTTCAGACCCATCAGTGCTCCTCAGAAACTCTACATTAGGGTCACTCTGAGTTGGAACTAACTGAAAGCACTAAACATCAGCAGTATCAATATTTATATGATAGTAATTATTATATCAAATAGCAATGAATACTATTATTCATATAATAATAATGATTACCTGATTACTGTTGGAGGAGCCCTGTGGGTGCAGTGGTTAAGTGCCTGCAAACTGAAAGTCCCCCCAGGGGAGAATGATGTGGTGGGCAGCCTCTGTGATGATGATGACCTGGGCAGTTCTACTCTGTCAGTAGGACTCGGAATCTTTTTGGTTTTAGATACAATTTTCAGGTCGATAGGAGTCAGACTTTTGTTTTTAGGGTTTTATTTTGAGGCAGGGTCTCAGGCCCAAGGATTTGGTCTTGTTGTTTAGTGCTGTCGAGTTGGTTCCTGTATAGGGTTTCCAAGGAGCACCTGGTAGGTTTGAACCTCTGACTTTTCAGTTAGCAGTGCAGTGCTGATCTTACAGCACCAGATTTGGTCTTAGAGATCAGAATTGGGGCCTAGTGTGAGGCTTGACCTCAGGAAGTTGGCAGGAGGGCACAGAAGCTCAGATCCGGGTAAATCAGGAACCTCTACATCCTGTGAGTCCTGAATGGTTCTCAAGCTTTGGATGTTTCTCCTGCTGTGGTCTAGTCAGGATGGAAGAGGGAGCCAGGCAGGTGAGCCCAGGGAAGTAAGACAACTTCCTGTTCTGGCTGTGTATGGAGGGCTGGTCTGCAGCTCACTCCTTTGTGGCCTTCTCAAACATTCCATTGCTCACCTTGATTTCCAGCCTCTAGGGACAGACTGAGGTGCTCATTTCATAGGCATCTACATCCCAGGCACCTCTACAGGGATCTCTGCATGGTAGAGCCTGCTCTGAGAGAAGAGGTGAGGTCAGAGAAGTGGGTCTTTCCTCCCATTTGGGCTCAGTGGCCTTTTCCTGTCAGGACCTGCTCTCCTCACTGGGGCAGAGGCCCCTGGGGCTGCCAATCAGGACAGAGTGGATGGTGGGAGAGAGGGAGCAGCCTCTCTGGCAGAGGTTCCGCCGTGGCAGGCCACAGCTGAGATTTGATCTAGCTGGCATGTGGGATAATGACCCTCTTATCCCAAATATCAGTATCCTTTGATTCATGGAGGGGTAAGAAGACTCTTGGGGGAGAGCCCCATACTTGACCCTGTCCACAGTTGGGGTTTATATATTTCGAGTTGGGAAGGAACAGTGGAAGCCAACAGAGGGACAGGGGTGTCCCTGAGAGATAATTTGTCACGGGAGCTGTGGGGCCTGACATTGAGGTCCCACACAATGTCTGAGGGCTGGCTTTGATTCTGGACACAGGCTTGAGAATGGTCAGCAAACCTATCTTAATCTTATGACTTTGGTGGCCTGTATATTTGATGTACACATACAAAACACAAAGCATATGCTTATTTAAATGTGCACACAACTGTGTGCAGGCACATATTCTTACTCACTCCAGGGGCCTAGAGCCTTCAGTTGCTTGGTCTCTCCATGCCATCTTCTGTCCCTGTCATTGTCTCTGCCGTCGCCACTTCACTAGGTAGGATCTCACGCTCTATTCTACTCTTCTTTCTTGGTGGTCCTGGGATCCTGTCTTCCTGAAATGAAAGATTACCTACTCTTCCCTTTTAGTTACACATCTTCTACAACTACAGTTGTGACAATCAAAATTAATCCTGCTGACAGTTACTCACAATTGCATCATAAAATGCTACCAGCATCATCCCCCACCTCTTTCACCAGATCCATCTGGAGAAGAGGGAAGCCTCTCAATGGGGATTCTACCTTACTCCCCTTGTTCTGAAATTAAGCACACTCATGAAAGCTTTTAATCCAGCCACTTGGTGCCTTTATAGCCCCTAGTTGTTTTTTTTTTAAGTTTTTATTGTGAATTATATGATAGTCTACATGGGAGAACATTAGCTTTACATTCATCCTGTCTTATTTCATTTCATTGCAGTGATTACAATCCCCTGAATGCATCATCAAACAGCCAAAGGGTACACCCTGCAAGCCTGCAATCTTTGGCATCGTAGCTGCTTCTCTGGATATGGTTCCACACTCCGCTCTTCTCCCTTGATGTTCCCAGAGGCCTCTGCTTCTGGACTGCAAGATCAACCACTTTCCTCCTTTTGTTACAAAACATCTACCTTTACATTTGCAACACTCACAAGCAGTCCTGATAGCAATTATTCACTATTGTACCACAAAAGTCATAGCCCCTCATTTTTGAGAGCCAATGTATAGTTGTCTGTCCCTGTCAACCAGTGCAGAGGAAACAAGTTTGTTTCCTCCATTCTGATTGAAATTTTGAGCAATTGCATCCATAAGCAAAGGTCCAGTTTATCAAATTCGGTTCTTTTGGCTTCATATGGTTGATGGCTCTGAGGAGCATGCGTGTTACTGTTCACTTCATAGGCCTGTCTGGTGTTTGGCTGAAAGGTGATCTCTGGCAGTGGGTTCAGTTCAGAATTGAATGGTATCTAAGAGCCACCACCTAGGGGGTTCCACCGGTCTCTATCAGACAAGTACGTTTGGTTTTTAGTATGATTTCCTTCTACGTTATCTCCCATTCTGTCTAGGACCTTCTATTGTGATCCCAATCAGAACTGTTGGGAGTGCTAGTCAGGCATCATGTAGTTTTTCTGGTTTCAGGCTGTGGTTCACATGGTCCGGTCCATTAGTCCCTTGGTCTTAATTATTTCCTTTAGTCTTTGATTTTGTTCACTCTTCTGTGCTTTTTTTTTTTCTTAAATGTTTTATTGTGAAAGATGTGATAGTTTACATGGGAGAACGTTAGTTTTACATTCATTCTATCGTATATCCTCTCATTGTCATGGTTACAATCCCCTCCATGCAATCCTTCCCCCGTACCCCCAGGTCTTCAGCGCACAGTCGCTCTCCCTCTCTGGATCTAAAGTCTCCAGCTGCTCCATCTCTCCACGTCATCATCTCTGGCTCCATTTCAGGCATCACTGCTTCTCTGGGTAGGGTCTCTTTTGTGCTCTTGATGGGGAGAGACCAATAGTGGTGAATGATGTTTATTGCAGCAAATTTGCAGTGGTCTTGGAAGAACAAAGCCATACACAGAACAATTAAACAAGTGGAAACTCAGAGTTCATGAGTGAGATAATGAAGAGAGGGGATTTTTGTGAAGATTGAAATCTCCAATGTAGCAGAGAAGTCCTTGGACCTAGAAATATTTGGACAGTGATAATGGCATTCATACCCACACACTGGTGAAGAAAGGGTTGCACCAGTGTTTTCTGGGTAAATGAAAGAGTGATATGTTAACAGGAGAGATGGGAGGTAAGTGGAAGAAATTGAAGTAGTTTGTCAATGCTGATAAAAGCTTCACACGTTTACTACTCAAATGTTTGTAACATTCCCCTCTCTTTACTGCTTATCTTACTGATGTGCTCATGTAGCTTTTGTAATCTGGGGTACACAGTTCCCCAATGAAGCTAGCCTTCCAGCATTCAGAACTATGGGAATTATCTCTGGGAGAACCTTGGTAGTTCAGGCTGTACATGGCTAAGCTATTACCTCTTCCATTTTCTCCATCTTCTGAGACCCTCATGGTCTTCTGTGTCTCCTGCATCTGACCTATAAAAGATCAAAGATTATAAATTATTCATTTAAAGTCGAGTGAAGCATATTTCAAAGTCAGAGCTTCTGGGCATCTCTTCTCAGAATAGCCAAGGGCTAAGGCCCACATTTTGGGGTTACAAAGCTCCATTAAGTCACTGCCCTCCTTCTAGTCAGAGCAGATCTGAAAGCTGCCTTGCTTGAGCCTCAGATTTCCCTCCAGTCTGATTTCCTCTCTGACCTTTTCCTGCCTGGATTACACTGCCCAACCTGACCCCAGTAAAGCCATTATCAGTGTCATGTGTTCCATAGCCCTGGGTTCTGGGGCTATGGCTATGCAGAATCCCTGGGCTGTCTGCTCCGGGGTGGAGCAGGGAACCTACATGTTTGAGAGAAGCACATGAGAGATGCCAAGTTCTGTACAAAAGTAAACGTTTGTCACACATTCTGTGCTGTCAGGCATTATTCTAAGCGCTTTCTGTGTAATGCCCTACAGATTCTGACAACTCTGTGAGCTAGGCATGATTTCTAGCTCATTTTACACTTGAGATACTGAGACTCAGAGAAATTAAGTGCCTTGTCCAAGGCCACACAGCCTACAAGTGGTAGAGCTGGGACTCTTCTGAATGCTAGAGTCTGCACAATTTGCCACTCTGTTAAAATACATGCTATTGATGCTGTGTGTTTTGGAGTCAGTTCTGACTCGTAGTGACCCAGTATAGAGTTTCTGAGGCTGCAAATCTTTATGGGAGCAGAGAGCCTCATCCTTCTCCCTAGGAGTGGCTGATGGATTCCAGTTTCTGACCTTGCAGTAAGCTGCATAACGTACTATACCACCAGGACTCCTTGTTAAACTATGTAACACTTATTTATCCTCACAGCCACCCCAAGTACAGATAGAGATACTATCTATCTATCTCACCCCAGGTCATGTAGCTACTGAGGGACAGAGCCAGAATTTGAATCCAGTGTCTTCTAGCTCACAAGTTGTTGCTATTTCTACCACCCCTCTCTGAGGCTGATGGACAAGATGCCCTTGTGATCGGAGAATGGAAGGGACACCCTCACAAGGAGCCTCAGTTCTGGGTGCTGTATGGTGGGATGGGAATGTGGAGAGCAGGAAACTCTGATGGCTGGATCCAGGGTCTTTGGCATTTCCTGACAGTGAATTTCAGTATGTCTGTAATATGATTTAACCCTATTATCATCACCATTGAACAATTCATAATTGGCAAAGGAGAAAACTAGAAAAAGTTCCCATCTCACCTGTTGCTTACCATTGAGAGCTTATCTCCAAGAGCACAAGAACCACAGTGCACAGCATCCGTGTGTGGCCGATTAGCTTTGTTGTAAGTTTTGTTTGATTACAACATGAAAGGCTGTTCATGACTTAGGACGCAGCTGTAAGACTGCTTGCTCATAACCAAAAAAATAAATAAATAAAATAAATAAATAAATAAAGAAGTGAAAGGGCCATTAGGGTCCAGGAGCATCAAATTATGAAGTTGGTGCCTGAAGAGCATGTTAATAAACAAACCTGTGTGTGCAGCTCCTTCCAGTGTGCAAAGCCACTCCACACATCGTTTTAACGGATTATCATAGAAACCTAGTCTCTTTTCTGTGGGGCAATTGTAAATAGTGCTGGCCTTTCACAAGGGGAGGAAGGGTAGGGAGACTGTTTTTTATTATTGGTGTTAGATGCCATCGGGCTAGTTCTGGCTCATAATGACTCTATGGACAACAGACTGAAATATTCCCATCCTCACGATTGTTATGTTTGAGCCCACTGTTGCTGGCACTGAGTCAATCCATCTCATTGGGTCTTTCTCTTTTTCACTGACCTTTCAATTTACCGAATATAATGTCTTTCTCCAGGAACTGGTCACTCCTGACCACATGTCCAAAGTATGAGAGATGAAGTTTCGCCATCCTTTTATCTTGACTTTGAAAAACTTTTTATTATGAATTGAATGAAAATTTACAGAGCATATCACTAGTTTTACATTCAACAAATTACACACTTTGTTTCATCTCAGTGATTGCAATCTTCTCCATGTAACAACAGTCATCCTGCTTCCTCCCTGTGGTTCCGATTTCATTCCACCCTCCTTCCCAACCCAAAGAAATGTTGCCCTTTTGTTCTTGCACACCATTCCATGGTGAGCACACCTCACTAACGATGTCGTCCCTGATATGCACTTATCCACTGATTGGTTGAAAATTGGAGCATGAGATTGAGTTCTGTTCCAGACCTGCAGGATGGCCAAGGACCTCAGTCTTGTGTTCCTCCAGTCTCTTTCTGACCAGTAAGCCCAATCATTTTATGATTTTGAGTTTTGTTCCACACTGTCTCTTACTCTATCCAGGAGCTTCTGCTATGATTCCTTTCAGAGTAGTTGGTAGTGATAGCTGGGAACCATTTAGTTCTTCTGGTTTTAGAGGCATGGAGACTGATGTCCATGTGTTCCATAAGTCCATTGGATGAATTGATTCGAAGCATCTTCAATTTTCATCACTCTTCTATCTTCTACACATGAAGAGATCAATAGTTGCACCTTAAATGGATGCTCATGAACTTTTAAGATCCCAGTTGCTACTTACCAAAGTAGTATATAGAATACCATCTTTATGGACTACGTTAGCCAATTTGCCATGGTGTTCCCTGAGACTATGGTACTAAGACCCCAGGCCCAGCAACTTGTTGCCTCAAGGTGTTTGGTAATGTCCAAGAAATTTTCATCACTTTGTCCCCTGTATGTACGACTACATTTGTAGGTGGGTTTGCAGCAAAGGTAAATACCCATGTACAAATATTCTCTGTCAAGTCTTTATCTATCTATCTATCTACTATCTATCTATATTTAGTTTTTATTGTGGGTTGAGTGAAAGTTTACAGGACAGATCATCAGTTTTACACTCAACAAATCATATAACTTGTTTCATCCTGATGCTTCTAATCCCCTCCATGTACCATCAGTTAACAGTATTTCTCTATATTCATTTTATCTCTCTTTTTTTTTTTTTAAACACTCAGGCATATTTAATAATTTACATCACCAAAGGGCACATTCTGCAAGTCTGCCTCCTGACCACCAGTTCTCAATCCCTCTCTTCCCACGAATCTAGAGTCCTCTGCTCTTTCCATGTCCCCATCTCTGCCTCCATCTCTAGTGTCGCTGCTTCTCCGGATAAGGTCTTGTATTCTGCTTGTGCTCTTCTCCCTTGATGGTCCTAGGGTCCTCTGTTTCTGGACTGTAAGATTAACTACTCCCCTGTTTTTGTTACAAAACTTCTACCTTTACAGTTGTGACAGTCGCAATTAGTCATGCTAATAATTACTCACTATTGAATCATAAGAATCTTATTACCATCTCTTTTTACCAGACCTATCTATACAAGATGAGAATTGTTCAGTGGGGACTCTATCTTCCCCCACCCCCCAACACTCTTTTTTTTTTAAAGGTTTTCATTGCAGATTGAATGGGGCAGATCATCAGTTTTATATCCAACAAATTATATACCTTGTTTCATTACAATGATTATAATCCCCTCCATGTACCATAAAGTAACAGTATTTATCTCTATCCACTTTAGTTTTTTTAAACAATAACAAAACACTCAGGCATATATAATAATTTACATCTCCAAAGGGCACATTCTGCAAGTCTGCCTCCTGGCCACCAGCTCCTAGTCCCTCTCTTCCCATGCAAATCCTTATATATTTGTGGGGCTACTCCTACGCTCCCTCCCATAATTGTTCAGCCTGTGTATCTGTCCATATATCTACCTGTAGAACACTGTTGTTGCAGCTTCTGTATATGAGTATTTATCTTAATCCCCTTTAACCCTGCATTCCTCCCTGTATCTTCACTTGTCTTCATTCTTCTGCCAATTTACCAGTTCTTGTATATTGCCTTCCCGTCATGTCATTCAAATTAACATGTATCTACCTTCCCCCCACCCCAGGTAACCATAAAAGAACGTTTCTTGTATCATGAAAATAGTTTCTTGAGTGTTTACAATAGTGGCCTTATACAATATTTATCCATTTGTGATTGATTAATTTAACTCAGCATAATGGCCTCCAGGCTCATCCATGTTATGAGGTAGTTCGCAGATTCATAGTTATTCTTCAGTGTTCTTCAGCATAGCATTCCATTGTGTGTATGTGCTAAACTTTGTTTATCCATCTTTCATTGATAGGCCTTTAGTCTGTCTCCATTTTTTTGCTGTTATGAGTAGTGATACCCATGGGTGTGCATAGATCTACTCATGTCATGGCTCTTATTTCTTGGGGATATATATCAAGTAGAGAGATTGCTGGGCTATACAGTGTTGCTATTTCTAACTTTTTGAGGAAGTGCCATACTGTTTTCAACAGTGGCTGCACCGTTTTACAGTCTCATCAGCGATGTAGGGGGTCCCAGTCTTTCCACACCCTCACCACCATTTGTTGTTTTTTTGAACTTCGCTGATATCTCATTGTTATTTTGATTTGCATATCCCTAATGGAGTCGTTTTAGACTCCATTAGGGATATGCAAATCAAAATAACAATGACAGGAGCTCTGGTAGCTTAGTGGTTATGAGTCGGGCTGCTATCCTCAGGGTCAGCAGTTCGAAACTACCAGCTGTTCCGTGGGAGAAAGATGAGGCTTTCTGCTCCCCTAAAGATTTACAGCCTCGGAAACACTGTACAGGGTTGCTATGAGTCGGAACCGACTCCACGTCACATAACAACAACAACAATGGAGTCCTGGTGTGGCATTGTGGGTTAATGCGCCAGACTGCAAAGCCGCTTGAACTGCACGGTTGGCAGTTCAAGCTCACCAGCCTATCCTCGGAAACCCTATACAGGGTCGCTGTGGGTCGGGATCGACTCGATGGCACTTAACAACAACAACAACAATGGCTAGTGATCATGCACATTTCTTCATATGTTTGTTGGTCACCTGAAGGTTTTCTTTGGTGAAGAGTCTGTTGATATCCTCTGCCCATTTTTAAATTGGGTTGTCTTTTTCTTGTAGAGGTGTTACAGTTTTCTATAAATTTTAGAGGTTAGTCCCTTGTCTGATAGTCATTGCCCAAAATTTCCCTGTCTTTTGGTGAAATATTTTGATGCACATAAGTGTCCAATTTTTAGGAGGTTCAGTCATCTATTTTTGTTGTTTGTGTGCTTTTAGTTATGTTTGATAGTGTATTTATACCATGTATCAGAGTGCCTAAGTTTGTCCCTATTTTTTCATTGATGATCTTTGTAATTCTAGGTTTTACATTTAGGTCTTTAATCTATATTGAGTTTCTCTTTGTATATGGGGTGACATAAGGGTATTGTTTCAATTTTCCGTAAATGGATTTCCAGTTTTGCCATCACAATTTATTGAAGAGACTATCTTTTCCTCTTCCCCATTTAATTTGTTTTGACCTTTGTCAAAAGGTCAGTTTACTGTACGTGGATGGATTTACTTCTGAGTTCTTAATTCTATTCCATTTATCTGTGTATCTTTCATTGTAGCAGTACCAGGCTTTTTTTTTGACCACTGTGGCTGTGTGGTAGATTTTGAGATTAGAAAGTGAGAGGCATCCAATTTTGGTCTTCTTAAGTAATTAATGCTTTACTTATCCGAGGTTTCTTTCCTTTCCATTAAAAGTTAGTGATTAGATTTTCCATCTCTTTAAAGAATGATGTTGAGATCCGGATTGGGATTGCATTATGTCTATAGATTGCTTTAGGTGGTGTTGACACTTTCTCAATGTTAAGTCTTATCGATGAGCATGGTATATTCTTCCATTTCTGCGGGTCTCTTTTTTTTTTTTTGTAGTAGTTTTCTTTGTATTGGTCTTTTGTTTCTCTGGTTAGATTTATTCCCAAGTGTTTAATTTTTGGGTGGCTATTGTAAGTGATATTGTTTTTTTTTTCAGATTTCCTTTTCAGAATTCTCTTTATTAATATAAAGGAAGGCAACTGATTTTTGAATGTTGATCTTGTACCCTGTCACTTTACTGAATCTTTTAATGAGTTCCAATAATTTTCTTGCTGCGTCTTTGGGATTTCCTATGTATATGAGCATATTATTTATGAAAGAATTTTACTTCTTTGCCAATCTTGATGCCTATAATTTCCCTTTCTTGACTGACACCTCTGGCTAATACTTTCAGCACAGTATTGAATAAGAGTGTTGATAAAGGGCATCCTTGTCTGGTTCCTGTTCATAAAAGGAGTGTTTTTAGTTTCTCTCCATTGAGAGCAATGTTGTTTGTTGGATTTGTACGTATGCCTTCAATTATGTTGAGGAATTTCCCTTCTATTCCTATTTTGTTGAGTATTTTCATCAGGAATGGATGTTGGATTTTGTCAAAAAATTTATCTGTACCAATTGATATGATCATGTGGTTCTTTTCTTTTGCTTTATTTATGTGGTGGATTACATTGATTGTTTTTATAATATTGAACCATCCTTGCATGCCTGGTATGAATCTCACTTGGTTATGATGTATTATTATTTTTTATGTTGTTGAATTTTATTGGCTAGCATAATTTGGTTTTTTTTTTTAAAAGAACTCTTCCATCTATGTTCATGAGAGATATTGGTCTATAATTTTATTTTTTAGTGATGTCTTTGCCTGGCTTGGGTATGAGGGTTATGCTTCATAAAACGTATTCTGGAGTTTTCCATCCTTTTGTATGCTCTGGGATAGTTTGAATAAAATTGATGTCAGCTTTTCTCTGAATGTTTGGTAGAATTCACCAGTAGAGCCATTGGTGCATGAACTTTTTTTTTGTTGGGAGTTCTTAAATCACCTGATCAGTATCTTCTTTTGTTATATGTTTATTCAAGTTTTCTACTTCTGTTGGTGTTAATTTAGTTAAGTTATGTTTTTCTAAGAATTAGTTAATTTCTTCTGGATTTTCAAATTTGTTGCAGTACAGTTTTTCATGGTATTCTGTTATTATCCACTTAATTTCTGTTGGTTCTGCTGTGATGTCATCTATGTAACTTCTTATTCATGTTATTTACACCTTCTTTTATTTTGTTAGATTTGTCAGTGGTTTGTCAAATTTATTGATTTTTTCAAAGAACCAACTTCTTGTTGATTGTTTCTATTGTTTTTCTGTTTTCTGTTTCATCGATTTCTGCTCTTACCTTTATTATTTCTTTTCTTCTAGTGGCAGTAGGCTTACTTTGCTCCTCTTTTTCTAACTGTTGGAGATGTTGGGTTAGTGTGTTGAGTTTGTTCTTTCTTCATTTTGGATGTGTACGTTTATTGCTATAAATTGTCCTTTAAGATTTTGGTATATTATGTTTTTGTTCTCGTTTAATTCAAGGAATATTTTAATTTCATTTTTTATTTCTTCTATTATCTAGTAGCTTTTACCGGGTGTTATTGAATTTTCATATATTTTATTTTTTTCTTTGATCTTCCTATTATTGATTTCTAATTTTATACCATTGTGATGCTTTGTAGTATTTCAGTGCTTTAAGTTGTATAGAGGTTTGCTTTCTGGCCTAACACATGGTCTATTCTGGAGAATGTTCCATGTGCACTGTAAACGAGTATGTATTGTGCTGTTGTTGGGTTGAGTGCTCTGGATAAAGTCTATGAGTTCAAGTTGGTTAATTGTTTTGTTTAGCTCTTCTGTGTCTTTTTTGAGTTTCTTTCTAGTTGTTCTTTTAATAAAGGTGGTATAATAAAATCTCCGCTATTGTAGGGAGTCCTGGTGTGGCACTGTAGTATAGTAATGGACCATAAGTTCAGTTTGAACCACAAAGTTGGCAGTTCAAACCCACGAGCAGCTCCTCAGAAACCCTATACAGTGTCACTATGAATTGGAATTGATTCAGTGGCACTTAACAACATTATATTAGAGTTGTCTATTTCTTTCTTCAATTCTATTAGAGTTAGATTTATACATTTTGAGGCTTTGTCATTGGGAGTATAGACATTTATTATGGCTATGTCCTTTTGTTCAATTGACCCTCTAATCATGAGATAATATCTGTCTTCATCTCTTACGCTGGTTTTTGCCTTAAAGTCTGCATGAATAATTTCTTTCAGAATGTCAACATGGGGCTGGAGGTTAAAGATCTCCCAACTGTCTGACTTTTCCAACATGTCCTACCACTCCCTAGGTCAATCACTACTTATCCCTTTCCACAAATCCCAGGGGTCTGCAACATGCTCCAGTGTCTCACAACATGCTCCAATGTCTCATAACTCACAACTGTCAAAGGAAATGGTTCATGCAATTGTGGTGCTGATAGGTCCCAAATCCATAGTCTGGAGGAATCTTCTCACTCACATAGTCTCAGGAACTAAGGAATCCAAATCGGCATCAGGCTATTGATGCAAGAAGCTATGGGAGCTGGTGAATCAGATCAGGTTATGGGGCAAAAGTCCCACAAACTGGAGTTAGATGTAATGAGCCAAATGCAAGATCCAGTGCAAGAATGGGAGCTTTTCCAAAGCAGTTCTATAAATTGAAGTTAGACCATTTCCCCTAGGGAAACTAAGGGTGATGACTTGAGTCACACTGTCTAGTAAGGTGGGAGAATGCTTAATCCTTAGTTTTATGGTAAGCCTTACTCCTTAGCCCCACCTTAACCCTTACTTCTTAGCAACTCACTTCAAAATGGGTCCATAATCAGAGGCAAATGGTGGTGGCACAAAGGCTAGAATTTATAATACATCACAGAATAGAGAAATTTGGCTAGTAGGGACATAATAAATAATCAGCTGCTCTGCAAAATGTATTTTATCAGAGATTAATATTGCCGGTCCTGCTCGTGTTTTATTGCCATTAGCTTGATGTATTTTTTCCATCCTTTGATTTTCAGACTATTTTTGTTTTTGTGTGTAAGGTGTGTTTCTCGTAGACAGCATATTGAAGGACCCTGTTTACGTATTCATTCTACTATTCTCTGTCTCTTGTCTTGTACATTTAATCCATGTTCAGTGTAATTATTGATAGGTATGAATTGATTGCTGTCATTTTGCTGTGTGTGTGTTTTGTGATGCTGCTGGTTTCTTTGGTCCACATAGTTTTATGTGCTGAGTTCATTTTGTTTGCACATTTTCTGCATTGCTGTTGTTTTAATGTTTATAAAATGGTTTTCCCTTTACTTATTTGAATGTGAAGGTGCATTCATTTTCTTTGAGGTTGCCCTGTAATTTATTAATTTTTTTCCTATTTAAAATTTTCTGTTTTATCTTGAAATCTACTTGACTCTCTTGCCATTTGGAAGTTTTGTAATTATATTTTCCCCTCTTTTTGCTTTGTAGTTGTTTTCATTATAAATTGGTATCTGGGGTCCTCTATTTTCAGTCTTGTAGGTGTTTTACTTTGCATACTTCTTTATATCTGGATTGAGTTCTGGGTGGTGTTGCCATGTATGTCAATCTCAGGTTGTTGTCTGCTGTTGTTGGTTCTCAAGCCAAAGAATTTACTTTAGCATTTTTTGGTAAAGTTGGTCTGGTTATTACAAATGTCTTTGATTTCTATTTATCTGGAAATGTTCTAATTTTGCAGTCATAATTGAGGAACAGCTTTGCTGTGTGTATGATTCTTGTTTGGCAATTTTTTTCTTTCAGAGTTTTCTCTATATCATCCTGTTTCCTTCTTGCCTGCATGGGAAAATCGAGGCTAGTCTTATGGATTCTCCTTTGGAAATAACTTTTCATATTCTTGAACTACTCTCAGGCTTCTTTCCTTGTCTTTGATTTTGGAAAGTCTGATTATGGTATGTCTTGGTGATTTTCTTTGCGGTCTATACTACTTTTAGCTCGCTCAGTATTTTGTATGCTTATCTTTTTGTCTTATGAGATGTTGGGAAATTTTCTTCCAACAACTTTTTGACTATTTTTTTCTGTGCTTTTTATTGTGTCTTCCTGTTCTGGAATTCTCAGCACCCATAAGTTATTCCTCTTCATATGAATCTTAGGCTTTTTTCAGATTTTTAAAAAAATCTGATCATTCTTCTAGTTTACTATTATTAAGAGGTTTATCTCCAAGCTCTCTAATTCAGGCTTCCATTGATTCATATCTACTTCTTTGGCCTTTTAATGTATTTGTCCATTTCTGAAATATTAGTATTAGTCTTCTGGATTTCTATTTGCAGGTTTTGTACTGTATCCAGTCCTCTTTTTATTTTGTTTGTTTGTTCCTGTAGTATTTTCCTAAATTCCTCCTTGTTTTCATGACCTTTATGTCAGTCATTTGAAGGTGCCCAAATATCATTCTCTTGTTTTCTTTTTCAGGAAGTTCCAATGTCTTTTCCCCCTGTCAAAAACATTTTCTATCTCTACCTCTTGGTAACTTGAATTGTTTCTTCATCTCACATTCTGTCTTGTTTCTTTGTGTGAACAGAAATTGTATGTTGTTTCTGAGACATTGTAGTGTCATATTTTTATGTAATTTATGATAGTAGGTGGGTGTGTTCTTAAGCACTCACCAATTGTCTCCTGGTGGGTTCGATTAGAGAATGGAAGCACGTGCCATTCTCTTTTCGCCGTTTGTGCAGCTCAGTTTGGGGTTGGTTTGATTGAAGTTGGTTGTGTATAGCAGCTGGTATTGGCTCTTGTGAAGTTGGTGGGGCTGCAGAGGTTACAGTTGTGATTGGGCTGTGTGGCATGGTTGCTGTCCCCCATCGGTTAAGCCATAAGAGAAAACACACACACACAAGAGGCAAAAAACAAACAAACAACCCCCCCCAACAAGCAAACAATAGCAAATAAAGAAAATATTAAAGGAGAAAAAAAGGAGCATGTAACAACTATTACAAGAATACAGTAATCAAAAAGTGAAAAGAGGGAGAGAAAATAAAAAATTAAATTAAAACTAAGAAAGAGAAAATGGAAATAAAAATCACTAACACAATTAGGGAGAAGAATGAATAAGAGAAAAAAGAAGAGACTAGAGAGTAGTAAAGAAAAATCAAAAGTAAAAATAAAAAACAAAAAAAAGAAGAAATGCAGGGTGTGGGGGAAAGTAATGAGAAACAGAAGCAAAAATGAAGATTGTTGTTGTTAATCGCTATCGAGTTGCTTCCAACCCATAGCAACCCTGTATAGGGTTTCTGAGGAGAGACTGGTCAGCTTGAACCGCTGACCTTGCAGTTCAAACGGCATTGCAGTCTGGTGCATTAACCCACAGCGCCATACCAGGACTTCTAAAAAATGAAGGTTGTCATTGTTATGTGCTGTGGAGTCAGTTCCTACTCATAACAACCCTGCACAGGGTTTCCGAGGCTGTAAATCTTTACAGGAGCAGAACGCCTCATCTTTCTCCTGCGGAACTGCTGGTAGTTTTGAACCACTGACCGTGAGGTTGGCAGCCCAATTCGTAAGCACTACACTACCAAAAAATGAAGGTAGGGGAAGGTAAAGAGAGAAAGAGGGGGAAGAAAGAATAGCAGCAGCAGCAACAACAACAACAACAACAACAACAACAACAACAAAACCAAAAGAGAGGCATACCAGGGCAGAAGCAGACCCAAGGAGGAAGAAACTCTGGAGGCTTCTGCCAGCCAAGGAGCTTACATTGTGCATGGGCAAGGGAAGAGACAATGGTGCTTGGTTCTTGATGTTCTATAGGCCTAGGTGTTTTCTGTTCTGAGCATCCAATCTGGAAGTAGTTCATGCAGACCCAAAAGAAGCTGGGATTAAGGTCTTCCCATCTAAGAGGACAGCTGAGAAGTGAGAGTTCCCGCTAATCCAGAGCTGGGCAGAACTGGCTCTGCAGGTCTGGAGCTGATCTCAACTGAATTCAGGCATCAGGGTTGGTGTAGATAGCTCTTCACTCACTTTGATGCAGTTTACAGTTGCATGGCTCACCACAGAGTGGCTGCCAGAAAGCAGAAGCCTCTCTGGGGTTGTATGTGGGTTGGGGCTGGCCATGCCTCTGGTCACCAGGCTAGTGTGGGAAACAAGAAAAAAATTGCACCATTATCTCCACAAATTACCCCTGTGTCATCAAGCCTCTGTCTTGTCTCTAAAACTCTCACGACAATTTACGATGGCCATACCATGTCTGATCTGCTGGCACAGGTCATCAGTTTGTCTCCTTTTCTTTATTCCCCACATCTGTTCAGCCTTTCCTCCTATTAGGCATTCAGTCCACTTCTCTATCCCTTATCTGAAGCTCAGGGTTCCAGGACTATCATCTGTGCCTACTTCATTTAGTTTTCTGTATCTTTGTTGTAGAGGGTCTATGTAGCATTTCTTCCTCATTCACCATCTTGCCGCCTGTCCTACCATCCTTTCTTCTAAGAAGAAATCTAGCTTTACATCATCCAAGACAGTTTTCTTTGTTCTTCTGGCAATCCACAGTACTTTCAATATTCTTTGCCAGCACCATAACTCAAACACATTCATTATTCTATAGTCTATCTTATTCATTGTCCAACTTTCACATACATATGAAATGATTGAAAATATCATGTCTTGGGCCAGGTGCACCTTGGTACTCAAAGTGACCTCTTTGCTCTTTAATACTTCAAAGACGTCTTTCCCTGCACTTTTGCTTAATGTAAAACATGGTTTGATTTTTTGACTGCTATTTCTATTAGCATTGATTGTAGATTGAAGCAAAATAAAGATTTTGACAGCTTCAATCTTTTCTTTACTTTTCACGGTTTTTAGTTATTTTTCAGTTACAAGAATTTTTGTTTTCTTTACATTGAGGTGCAAGCCATACTGAAAGCTATAGTCTTTGATCTCCATCAGTAAACATTTCAAGTCCTCTTTACTTCTAGCAAGCAAGGTTGTGTCACCTGCACATCACAGGTTGTTAGTGAGTTTTCCTCCAATCCTGATGTCATGTTCTTCTTCATAGGATCCAGTTTCTCATATTATTTGTTCAGCATAGAAATTAAATAAGGATGGTGAAAGGATACAATCCTGGCACACACCTTTCCTGATTTTAAACCATTCCGTATCCCCTTGTTCTGTTCAAACAATTGCCTCTTGGTCTCTGTACAGGTTCCTAATGAGCACAATGAAGTGTTCTGGAAATCCCATTCTTAACAATGTTATCCATAGTTTTCTGTGATCCACACAGTTGAATAAATGCCTTTGCATAGTCAATAAAGCACAAGTAAACATCTTTCTGGGATTCTCTGCTTTCAGCCAAGATTCATCTGACATCATCAGCAATGATATCCCTAGTTCCAAGTCCTGTTTTGAATCCAGCTTGAATTTCTGGCAGCTCCCTGTCAATGTATTGCTGCAATTATTTTTGAATTCTCTTCAGCGTAATTGTACTTACATGTGATATTAATGATATTGTTAGAAGACTTCCGTATACCATTAGGTCACCTCTCTTTGGAATAATCACAAATATGTATCTTTTCTGATAGATTGGCCAGGTAGCTAGCTGTCTTCCAAATTTCTTGGCCAAGACAAATGACTGCATCCACACTGCATCAGTTTCTTGAAACATTTGCTCAGCATACAGATTGAATAAGTACGCTGCAAGGATACAACCCTGGAACACACCTTTCCTGATTTTAAACCATTGAGTATCCCCTTGTTCTGTTTGAACAATTGCCTCTTGTTGTCTGTACAGGTTCCTAATGAGCACAATGAAGTGTTCTGGAAATCCCATTGTTAGCAATGTTATCCATATTAGTTATGATCCACACAGTTGAATGCCTTTGCATAGTCAATAAAACACAAGTAAACATCTTTCTGGTACGCTCTGCTTTCAGCCAAGGTCATCCAATGTCAGCAATGATCTCCCTCATTCTGTGTCCTCTTTTGAATATGGCTTGGATTTCTGGCAGCTCCCTGTTAATGTTCTGCTGCATCTTTATAAAAAAATTTCTTGCATGTAATATTAATGATACTGTTTGATGATTCTGTCATTTTGTTGGGCTGCCTTTCTTTGGAATAGGCACAAATCTCTGCCAGCTAGTTGTCTGATGTCTGTCTTCCAAACTTCTTGGCATAGATGAGAGAGTGCTTCCAGTGTTGCATCAGTTTGTTGAAACGTTTCACTTGTTATTCTGTCAATTGCTGGAGACTTGTTTTCCGCCAATGCCTTCAGTGCAGCTTGAACTTATTTTAATACCATCAGTTCTTGATGATCATGTGCTGCATCCTGAAATGATTGAACACTGACCAATTCTTTGTGGTACAGTGACTGTGTATTCATTCTGTCTGCTTTTCATACTACCTGTGTTGTCCAGGATTTTCCCTGTAGAATCTTTCTTTTTAAAAATCTTTTATTGTGAATTTAAGTGAAGGTATGCAGTGCAGATCATCAGTTTTAGAGTCAACACATCATATACTTTTCTTCATTACAGTGATTGCAATCCCCTCCCTGTACCATCAGTTTACAGTATTTACCTCTGTTTACCCTAATTTTTGCCCTCCTCTCTCTGCCTTCTACTACCTTCATCATTCCTGTGTCAACGTTGTGTATTGCCTTCCCCATCACCCAAGTTAATACGTGTCTACTATCTAAGGAGCTCTGGTAGCGTAGTGGTTACGAATTAGGCTGTGAGCCGCAAGGTCAGCAGTTCGAAACTACCAGCGGTTCCGCGGGAGAAAGATGAGGCGATCTGCTCCCGTAAAGATTTACAGCTTCGGAAACCTTGTGTAGGGTCGCTATGACTCGCTATGAGTCGGAACCAACTCCACAACAATAACAACAACAACTATCTATCCATGGAATAATTTCCCCTTGCCTCCCACCCCCCAGTAACAATCATAGAATATTTCTTTTAGCAAGAAAACCTTTTCTTAACTTTTTACACAGTGGTCTCATACAATATTTGTCCTTTTGTGATTGACTGATTTCACTCAGCACTCCAGGTTCATGAGGAGTTTTGCAGATTCATCCTTTTTCTTAAACATTGCATAATATTTCATTGTGTGTATGTTCCAAAGTTTGTTTAACCATTCTACTGTTAACGGGCATTTAGGCTGTCTCCATTCATTCTGCTACTCTCTGTCTCTCGACTGGTGCATTTAATCTACTTACATTCAGTGCAATTATCAATAGGTATGAATTGATTGTGGTAATTTTGCTGTGTGATGCTGCTGGTTTCTTTGTTCTGGATAATTTTCAGTGCAGAGTTCATTTTGTTTGTGGGTTTTCTTCATTTCTCTTGTGTTAATGTTTACTAAACTTTCTGATTATCCTCTGTTTTATTTTGATGTGAAGGTGAATTAATTTTCTTTGAGGTTATCCTGTAACTTGTTAATTTTTTTTCTGTTTAAAATAGTCTGTTTTATCTCAAAATCTACTTGACTTCTTTGCCATTTGGAAGTTCTGTACCTTCATTATTCCTTCTTTTTGCTTTGTAGTTGACTTCATTATAAATTGATATATCTGGTTCCATAGTTTTTGGTCTTATAGGTTCATTTCACTTTAAATGTTTCTATGTCTGGATTGAGTTCTGGGTGGTGTTGTCATGTATGGTAGTCTCAGGTTCTCAGGTTGTTGTTTGCTGTTGTTGGGTCTCAGTCCATAGAACACCCTTTAGCATTTTTTATAAAGTCAATTTAGTTATTCAAATTCCTTTAATTTCTGTTTATCTAGAAATGTTTTAACTTTGCAACTGTATTTGAGGACCGGTTTTGCTGGATGTATGATTCTTGGTTGGAGATTTTTTCCTTTCAGTGTTTCCTATATGTCATCCTATTCTTTTTTTTTAAAGTTTTTGTTGTGAATTGAGTGAAAGTTTACAGAGCAGATCATCAGTTTTACATTCAACAAATTGTATACTTTGTTTCATTACAATGCTTATAATCCCCTCCATGTACCATCAGTTAACAGTATTTCTCTCTATTCGCTTTAGCTCTTTTTTTTTTTTAAATACTCAGGCATATATAATAATTTACACCACCAAAGTGCATATTCTGCAAGACTGCCTCCTGGCTGCCATCTCTTAGTCCCTCTTGTCCCATGAATCTAGAGTCCTCAGCCACTCCCCCTCTCCATGTCCCAATCTCTGCCTCCATTTCTGGTGTTGCTGCTTCTCTAGATAAGGTCCTGCATTCTGCTTGTGCTCTTCTCTCTTGATGGTCCCAGGGTCCTCTGTTTCTGGACTGTAAGATTAACTACTCCCCTGTTTTTGTTGCAAAACTTCTACTTTTACAGTTGTGACAGTCGCAATTAGTCATGATGGCAATTACTTACTATTGAATCATAAGAATCTTGTTCCTATCTCTTTTCACCAGACCCATCTAGACAAGATGAGAACTATTCAGTGAGAGCTCTGTCTTCCCCTGCACACTTTTAAACTATACTTCCTCTTGAAAACTTGTAAGCCAGTCACTTCGTGCCTTTCTCTCCCCTTCATTTTAGGTAACCAATGTTTAAGTTGCCTGTCCCTAGCTACCCTGTATACAGAGGGGATAACATTGGTACTTGATGTGAAGACTCCTTCCCTCTCTGTTGGTATTTTGAGCTACTGCCTCCATGAGTATAGGCCAAGTTCATCAAATTGTAGCAATTTACCCTTGTTTCCGTTATCAATTTTTTTTTTTTTTTAAATCTTCCTCTAGTTGAGTTCTGATTATCAAGTCATTGAGGCTAGGTCAAATGGGTACTATTTGCAAGTTTGGGTGTTCTTGTGTGTCTCCCCTCACTTCGTATCAGCTGGATGCTTCACTCTCAGCTCTAGTCCTCTGTGGCTATGTCCTTATCGATGGGCTCAGGTGTCCCCAGGTCTCACCACACTTTGGACCAACCAGCCCTTCCTCTTCTCTCTGTCATCTCCAAGTCAACGAAACCATTACATTCTTGCCTGCATGGTTTCTGCTGAGAAATCAGAGCTTAGTCTTATTGGTTCTCCTTTTAGGTAACTTCTCATTTTCCCCAAGCTGCTCTCAGGATTCTTTCTTTATCTTTGGTTTTGTAGAATTTGATTATTATATTTCTTGGTTATTTTCTTTTGGGATCTATCCTGTTTGGGATTTCAGCTTCTTATATACTTATCTTCTTGTCTTTCATGATGTTAGGGAAGTTTAACAATTTTCTCTGTGCTTTTTATTGTGTCTTCCTGTCTTAGAATTCCTATCACCATAAATTATTCTTCTTCATGATGTCCCACATAATTTTTAGGTTTTCTTTGAAATTTTTTTTTCTTTCTTTCTGCTTGTTCTTCTAGCATAGTGATACTGAGAGATGTATCTTCAAGATCACTAATTCAGGCTTCCATTATTTGAAGTCTGTTTCTTTACTCTTTCAATGTATTGTCCATTTCTGAGATCTTAGTATTAATCTTCCAAATTTCTAATGGCAGTTTTTGTATTGTTTAAAAATTTGCATTTATTTTGACTGGTTCTTCTTGTAGTGTTTTCCTGAACTTGTCTAAAGTTTTTTTTGTGTTCTTGCTTTCCTCAGTCTTTCTGTCAATCCTTTGTTGGTACATAGGTATCATTCTTTTGAACCCTTTTTCAGTTAGTTCTATAATCATTTCTTCCTCAGGCACACTTTTTGGCTCTGCATCTTGGTCATTTGTTTGAGTCATTCTCTCTTCTTACTTCATAGGAGCTAAAATTATTGTCTCTGGGGGCATTGTGGTGTTGTCATCTTTGTATTTAATTGATGATTGTATATTGATGTGTTCTTAGGCTATCACCAGCTTTCTCTTGTGGGTGTAGTTAGAGAATGGAAGTGTGTGGATCATTTTCTGTTCCCCATTTCTGCACCTTTGGGTGGGTTTGGCTGATGTTGGCTGTTGTCTATCACTGATCAGGTGACTCAGGGACTGGTATTGGCTCTTGCCCAGTGGGTGGAGCTGCAATGGGTATGGTTGTGGCTGGACTTTGTAGGCATGATTATTGTCTACTGTTAGGTGGGAAAGAGGAGCTCCTCCCTCTCCCATCCCCCCACACAATAAACAAATAAGCAACTAACAATGAAAAGATAAAATAATAAAGGACAAAAAGGAAATAAAAACAGGCAGAAACTAGAAAAAGATTATAATAACTAAAAATAAAAATGAAAGACAAGAAAATGGAGCTATAGAAGAGAAAAATAAGAGAAAATAAAAGGAAGAAATTAAAACTTAGAAAACAAAATGCTTTGAAAAACCAAGGAGAGGGAAAATGAAAAATGAAAGAGAATAGAGAATAGCAAATAAAGATAAAAAGGAACAAAAAAGAAGAGGAGAAATGAGAAACAGAAGGAAAGAAGAAAAAATAAAAGCAGAGACAGAAAGGATAAAATTCAAGGGAATGGATGGAAAAGAAAGAATAAATAAAACAAAAACCACAGTTAAATGATGAAAGGAAAAAACAATAAGATAGTGCAGCTGTTGGACCTGGAGAGGTGAAACTCTGGGGGGCTCCTGCCAGGCAAGGAGCTCACAAGGTGGGTGTAGGAGGGATGTGACAGTGGAGTGCCTGATCTTAGATGGAGTGATCTTAGATAACCCAGGTGTTATCTATATTCAGGGCACTCAATCCAGAAGTAGTTCGTGGAGACCCTTGATGGAGCTGGTTTCAGTATCTATTAGGACCACAGGGCAGCTGGGGGCAGGGTGGCTGATCATGAGGGTTTCTGCTACACTAACGGTGGTCTGGTGGCTCTTTGGGTTCTGTAGGTCTGGAACTGAGTTCTCCTGAATCCAGGCACTAAAGTGTCACAGCATTAGTGTTTGGTATGTAAATTTGAATCATACCAAATCATAAATTTGAACTGGTCTTTCTTGTTGTGTTGCTGGTGTTAAGTGCTGTCAAGTTGGTTCTGACCCATAGCGACCCTCCCTGTATAGGGTTTCCAAGGAGCGGCTGGTGAGCTTGAATCAATGACCTTGAGGTTCAAACCTACTTTGCAGTCCAGCACATTAACCCACAGCACCACACTGGCAGTGGACTAGATCTTGATATATTCTCCTTGATAATGAACGTAGCACCATTCCTTTTAAATTTGTCACTCCCTGCACAGTAGACTGTATGATTGACTGATTTGTATTTGACTGGAGCTTACAGCTTTTCTGGATTCATATTTTGTACATTGTATGTTATGATTATTAATGCAGTAGCGGTTCTCATTTTGAGTCATGCCATGCCAGCAAATGAATGTCCCGAAAACTTTACTCCTTCCTGACGTTAAGATGGACTCTACAGGAACCAGCAGCTCTTCCCCAGTTATGCTCTTCCCCAGTCTTTCAACCTTAGGGGCTTCTCGCCCGTCACTATTTCAGACAGTGTTCTGTTGCTATTCATAAGGCGTCCCTGACCAATTTTATTTAAAAGCAGATCCTTGGGCCCTTCTTTTTTCTAGTCTGTCTTAGTTTGGAAACTCTGCTGAAGGCTGTTCACTAAGCGTGCCTGCTGGTGTTTGAAAAACCAGTTGTATAGCATCCAGCATCACAGCAACACATAAGCTACCACACATGACAAACTGCCAGCTCTTATTACATGGCCTTGCCAAGTAGGGCAAACACTTAACCTTCCTTTGTTGTTGTCGAGTCAATTCCAACCCACAGCAACCCTGTATAGGCTTTCCAATGAGCAGCTGGTGAGCTTGAACCACCGACCTTGCAGTTCAAATGACTTTGCAGTCTGATGCATTCACCCACAGTGACACACCTCTGGTAGCATAGTGGTTACAAATTGGGCTGCGAACCTCAAGGGCAGAAGTTTGAAACTACCAGTTGTTCTGTGGGAGAAAGATGAGGCTTTCTGCTTCCATAAAGATTTATAGCCTCGGAAACCCTGTACAGAGTCACTGTGAGTTGGAACCGCCTCCACGGCACATAACCACCACCATCCTATAGGAGAGTGACTCTCAGCGACCCTGACTTCTGCCCCCAAGCCAGGGGACCTTTGCTGGAATGTAGTGTCCCCTTATCACAAGTTGAGTGTTATGCTGGTCTGAGCATCTCTTAGGCTTTCACAAGGCAGCAAATAGTGCAGGATCTGGCGGGAAAAGGTCTGACTTGGCCTAGCTTCAGTTTTTCCAGACTATATGCCCTTGGACAAGTCACTCAGTGTTTCTAAGATAATGTCTTCCTGACTCACTTCATAGAATGCTTCTGGGGTAACTCTTTGTCAGCTGTGAAGTGCAGGTCAGTTACTAATGGACAGGAGGCAGTGGTGAGGTAAACTTAGATCAGGTTGGGGAGCAGCACCTACCCTGAGACCCGTGGCTCAGCTTTGGGGCCTTTGCACATGCTGTTCCCTCTCCTGGGAATGAGTCTCTGTACACTTTCAAATGCCATCTTCTCAGAGAGATGTTACCTCTCCTACTTACTCTTGGTAGACTGGCATGGGCCTTCCACCCCTACTAGTCCTGGGTGCTTTCCTGGCTCTGCTACTTCATCTCCACCTCCCTGCAAAATCCAGCCCTATCCATGTATGAATTATTCAGGTGGAGACCGGGAGGGCTTATTGTGGGTCCAGACATCCCAGCACAGGCTGTCTGGCTGGAGCAGAGAGGCATGGGGGACATTTATTGTCAGGAAGTGATTGCCCATAGTAATACCCACACTCACATGGACGGTGTGTGTGTGTTTGTAGTTTATCACCATTGCCTCCCAAGGTCTAATCTGGCCATAACCAAACCAGAGTCTAAACAGAGCCCTAGCCTTCCCTCACTTGGTGGGCGGGGTGGGGCAAGAGGTTTCCAGCTTGCTCTTTGTCAATTGATGTTTTCGATTAAAAAAAAAAAAACAACCAGCAGAGGCTCAGTGAGGTTTCATGAGAAATGGTGGGAGCAGCGGGGTCGAGGGGAGCTGATTATGTAGATGTGTTTCATCTCTCAGCTGGGGATGAATGGCTTCTATAAGCGAGCTGGGGGCCACGACCCCCACAGCATTTGCTGGCTCAGATACAGCCGGGGGCCATTATTCATGTTTCTGGTGGAAGGAAGAGGAAAAGCAGGTGTTGAAGAGGAGGAGGCTACCTGTGAGGTGGGGTAGAGGAGAACTGTGGGTGGCGTCCCTTCTCCCCAGGAGCACACACAGCCCTGCCACCCTCCCCAAAGTCTGTGCCTTTGGGCGCACTTGATTGGACAGATTCTACTCTGATGCACTCCTACAGAAGTTCTTCCCACCCTAGGCTGGTCTTTGCCATTCTGGGGGTGGGTTTTCAGTATGTAAAATCTGAAATTGCCTCCTAGCATTAATGCTCTGTGGTTTCATGATCCTGGATTCAAATAAAGGAAGGGGACTTACCACTGTTACAGGAATAGACTATGTGATCTTGGCTGAGTCCTTTCCCCTCCTATTTCCAACTCACTGACCAGTGCTTCCCCTCACTGTTTTCCTGTCACACCCCTGCAATTCCTCCCCTCTCCAGAGGTTGGAACACCACCACCATGTTTTTTGGAGCCCATGCCATCCCAGGTTTCAGCCCCTGGTGGCTTCTCCTGGGGCTGGAGAGCGGCCTCCGCTTGGCTGTTCTCTGAGCCATGGAAAATTTCATGGATAATTCAGGAACACAAATCAAATAGGAGACGGGAAGCTCTGGATTTATGAAGAAAAATGAGTCAAACTTGACAATTTATGAGCAGTTCAGAATTGTAGCACTGGGGGAGGGGGAAGGACAGGGGACTGGCCTGAAGGATTGTGGACACAATTGGGGGAGTAGACTGGGAGTTGAACTGGAGACAGTGGAAAGTGTCCTGGGTTTTAGCATCCAGACCAGTAGCTTTGCGGGAAGTTGTGTCCTAGACAAATGGGGCAAGTGGAGCCCAGTGAGGGACAAGGACTCTCCTCAGGCATCAGAGCATGAGACCAGTATAGAGATCCTAATTAGGTCTCTCTGTGGACTAGGGCCTTGACTGGGTACTGAGGAGAAGGGACCTATATGCAGAGGGGAGGGATACCTACTAGAGGTATGGCTGGTCTTTCAAAGCACTGCTTTAGAGAGGCAAACATAAACCCTTCTTCCGGTTGGAGTCTGTGGTGTGCTATGATGTGTGTGTGTGTGTATATGACAGACACCTGCAGTGTCCCCAGAGGACACTCAGTCTGAGGGTGGTGAGAAACTCCACATAGATCCAAGTTCAGGAGCCCAGAGGGTCTTCCAAAGGCCATACCCAAGGGCCAGGCTACAGAGATTTGTGGGTGGGATGGTAATCTGATTGCCTTTGTTCCTCTTGGCTGGCCAGGATGCTGGCCCTACCTCTTTCCCATCATAGACCCTCCCAGGTCTCTCTCTGGCAGTTTCCTGTTTTGGGTGGATCATCAGAAGATCATTTTCATGTATATGGTCTAATAGAAATGTCTATACCTGAAGATTAGGAATTGAAAGATCCAGGCTGAGTCCCAAATAGACATTGTTTGTCATGGTAACATTGAATAAGTTACAATCACCTCTTAGGGTCTCAATTTTTCTCATCTGAGAAATGGGAATAGCATTCTTTCTGCCAGACATCTTCATAAAGCTATGATATGGATGAAAGAAAATGATGAAGACTATGTGCTTGGCAGTGTTTAGCTCTGTTATACAGAACATTGCCATGATTTGGAGCTGACTCCATAGCAACTCACAACAACATCCTCTAAGGTGCTGTGCCAAGGTGAAGGATTCTGCTTTTATTAATTTTCCATTTGAAGCTACCTTATCACTGCTCCTTCCTAGACATTCTACTCTCCATGTCTGAAATGTTGAGGTTAGATCAAGTCAACTCTCAGTCCCCTTCCATCTTGAGCAGCATCGGATCCAGTGACTATCTTGGTATCTCAGTTCCTAATAAACAGTGATCCAATTGAGGGGAAGGTTTCTAGGGCCCAGGGCTTAGAAGAGGCAGGGCTCTGCTCAGAAGACAACCATTTAACAAAATGATTTCTAGTTAACGAGTCCTGTTGCTTTCTCTTCTTTTAATCTCTTCTAGGATCCCTGGTGTGGTGCTGTAGGAAAAGCACTGGACTGCTAACTACAAGGTTGGCAGTTCAAACCCACCAGCTGCTTCTTGGAAATCCTACCCAGGGTAGCTATGAGTCAGAACTAACTTGATGGCACTTAACAACAACAGGGCCCTTCTGATGGAGTCCTGGCTATAGGGTTAGTACTGGACTGGATTGCCACCCACCCACAAACCCAGTAGCCACTCCTCTGAAGCCCTATATAGGATCACCTAAAAGGAGTTCTGGTAGCATGGTGGTTACGAATTGAGCTGCAAACCTCAGGGTCAGAAGTTTGAAACTACCAGCTGTTCCTTGGGAGACTTTCTGCTCCCATAAAGGTTTACATCCTTGGAAACCCTGTACAGGGTCGCTATGAGTCGGAAGCGTCTCCATGGCACATAACAACAATAACAAACAGCAACAAACAACGACAAGGGCTCTTCTGAAGATAAGGCTAGTAGTGTATCCTTTCTGGTAGTGCAGAAAGGCGGGACGTGCAGATGGACGGGAACTCCAGTCATTCCAAACAAAACATTTCTAGTTTAAGAAGTGAAGATATGGAATGTCAGGAGCTTTAAGAATCCAGAGGTAGGAGTGGTAGTGTACCCTTGACTTAGGGAGAATTATTTAGAGTCAGCAAATAATTATCGAGCTCATACTATGTAAAGTCCAGGAACTTTCATCTTCATTATTTGATGTGATTCCATAGTAACTATGGGAGGAAAACAGTGTTATTCTCTTTTGGCTGATGAGGAAATGAAATCTCAGAGACTGCCCAAAATGACACAAGTGTGAGTAGTGGACCCAAACACAGATGTGTCTCACCTCAGTGTTGAAGCTTCCTTGCAAAACAATTCCTGATTTCAGGTCTACTTTTATATCCAATGAAGCTACAGTATATGAGGAAAACATCCTGTCTTATGATGGGTGGTGGTTGAAATCTCACTCCAGTTCTTGTAGTTTTAGTTGAGCTGTTTGGAGTCTTCCCTGTGCATGTATGTTCAGGGGTCAGCCAGAGATTTGGGCAGAACTGATATAAACTCTGTATTAATTTCCTATGGCTGCTGGAACAAAGTACCATAAGTTGGGAGGCTTATAAGAATTGAAAGTCATTGTCTTGCACTTCCAGAGGTTAGTAGTGAATCCAGGGTGTTGGCAGGGTTATGCTCTCTCTCAAGGCTCTATGGGAAGACCCTTTCTTGTCTCTCCCAGCTTCTTGTAGCCCCAGGTAGTCCTTGGCTCATAGTTGCTGCATAACTGCCATGGTGGTGGTAGTGTTTATATGCCGTGGAGTTGTTTCCGACTCATAGCGACCCTGTACAGGGTTTCCAAGGTTGTAAATCTTTCTCCCATGGCACAGCTGGTAGCTTTGAACTACTAACCTTGCGGTTCGCAGCCCGATTCATAACCACTATGCTACCAGAGCTCCTGCATAACTGTCATAGTCACACGGTTTTCTTCACACTCTCTATATCTCTTCTCTTTTCTAAGGACTCCATTCAGATGGAATTAGGGCCTACTCTACTCCCGGATCAGCAGTTTGAAACTACCAGCTGTTCCACGGGAGAAAGATGAGGCTTTCTGCTTCCGTAAAGAGGGTCGCTATGAGTCGGAACCGACTCCACAGCACATAACTGGATGGAGTCCTGGTGTGGCTCTGTGGGCTGATGAGCCAGACTGCAAAGCTGTTTGAACTGCAATGTTGGCAGTTCAAGCTCACCAGTGGCTCCTCGGAAACTATACAGGGTTGCTATGGGTTGGAACCGACTCAGCGGCACTTAACAACAACTACTCCTGGATGGAGTCCCCGTGTGGTGCTGTGGGCTAATGTGTCAGACTGCAAAGTCATTTGAACTGCAAGTTCAGTAGTTCAAGCTCACCAGGTGCTCCTTGGAAACCCTATACAGGGTCGCTATGGGTCAGAATCGACTTGATAACACTTCACAACAACAACTACTCCTGGATAAGCACAGGGTTGCAAGGTCAGCGGTTCAAACTTACCAGTCATTCCTCGGAAACCCTATACAAGGTCTCTATGAGTCAGAACCGACTCGACAGTACTCCTCTAGGAATCCTGGTGTGGCACTGTAGGATAAGCACTGGATTGCAAGGTTGGTTTGAACTGCAAGGTCGGTGGTTCAATCTCAGCAGCCGCTCTTTGGAAACCCTATATGGAGTCACTATGAGTGGGAACCTACTCGATGGTACTTAACAACAACAACAACAGTACTCCTATATCGAGTCCTGATGTGGTGATGTAGCATAAGCACTAGACTGCTAACCAGAAGGTCAGAGGTTCAAACCAACCAGCTGCTCTTGGAAACCCTATCCAGGGTCACTGTGAATTAGAACTGACTCGATAACACCTAACAACTACTACTCCTATATGGCCTCTTGTTAACTTAAGTGATAACTTCAAAAACCCTGGTTCCAAACAAGGTCATTCTCACAGGCTCCAGGAGTTAGTACTTCAATATATCTTTTTTGGGGGCACCATTCAAATCAAATACACAACATTCTTGTCAATGGAGAAAAGATGGACGTCGTCAAGGACTTCATTCTTCTTGGATCAACTATCAACACGCATGGAAGCAGCAGTCAAGAAATCAAATGACATATTGCATTAGGCAAATCTGCTGCATAGGAACTTTTTAAAGTGTTGAAGAGCAACACTTTAAAGCAACAGTTAGCTTGAGGACTAAGGTGCACCTGACCCAAGCCATGGTATTTTCAATAACCTCCTATGCACGCGAAAGCTGGACAATGAATAAGGAAGACCGTAGAAGAATTGATGCTTTTGAGTTGTGGTGTTGGAGGAGAATATTGAAAGTGCCATGAGCTTCCTAAAGAACCAATAGATCCGTTTTGGAAGAAGTGCAGCCAGAGTGCTCCTTGGAGGCCAAGATGGCCAAACTTCGTCTCTCATACTTTGGACATATTGTCAGGAGGGACCAGTCGCTGGAGAAGGGTATCATGTTTGGTAAGGTGGAGAGTCAGAAAAAAAGAGGAAGACCCCCAACGAGATGGATTGGCCAAGTGACAGCATCAGTAGGCTCAAGCGTGGTAACAATGGTGAGGTTGGCCCAGGACCAGGCAGTGTTTTGTTCTGTTTCCATAGGGTCGCTATGAGTCAGTACCAACTCGATGGCACCTAACAACAATGACAATTCAAATCCATGGCACTCTGTGTGGGTCTCTCTTCGCTGCAGTTTCTACCATCACTTTTCACATTCTCTCACACCCTCTCTTATTCTGCATGGCATGAAGATTGGAGGTTTTCTTTAGAAGTTTACGTTCCCTGTGTAATGCTGGCTATGATCTGTCCTCAGGACCTGAGCATGAAATACACCCATAGCGTTCTTGTATGTGTTATTTCCCCTCCATTCTCTGCCACTGTTTGCTTCACTGGTGGTTAGGATAGCTTTCTCATTCTGTCCAGAGTTTATTGTTGTTATATGGGAGGACTGGTCTAACAAGAGTTACTCGATTTCTTGGAAGCTTTCTTTGTTCCACTTTGAACAGGTGGTTTCTCCAATGGCTCTCACCAGGCAGAGTCTGTTCTGAAAACTGCATCAGGCCCAACTGAGTATTTCAGAATCTGGTCTTCAGCCCCTGAGAGTAGTAGCTATGCCAAGATAAGGATGTGTTGTAACTGGCTTTTGGCTGTGTAATGAAACCATGTCCATGACAACCTTCTGGGCAGCTTTGCTTCATGTGTGTTTCCTTCAATATCACCTTCCTGGGAAGAAGTGCTTCTAGATACAACGGGCCTCCAACCTCAGGTGCCATTATGCATACGGGTGGGGAGGTGCTGTCCAAGTGTATGTCTCTTTAAAGTGTGCTTTGAGGAGTTTGTCAGATGGCTACCACCTGTTCAGATCCCCCCAGACACATTTGGAGCTGCAGGTGTGTGCCAAGGGCTAGGGGAAAATCGGCTCTTCCCTAGTGTTCCTTTTCTCTTTCTTTGGAGATATCAGAGAGACCATTGCATGATGGCAAAATCCGTGTGCTTTTCAAAATGTTCCAGCTTTGTAGAGGGGTTGTTTTTCTCCCCCTCGTCTTTAAAAAAAAAAAAAAAAATCTCTTGTGTGTCAGAGAAATGCAGTCAGGAGAGAAATGTCCCTTTGATGGCAGAAAATTATTGTTTTAAAGGCTTTATTTAAGCCGTTCTTAACAAAACTCAAACATCTGGCTTGTGGCGCCTGTGTGCCAACTCTCAGCTTGAAGGGAATGCGTGGAGATGGCAGGCTCCCAGGCCTGAGTGGCGGGAGGCGAAGCCTGGGTGGCCAGCCTGGCTGCTGTGGCCGCTGCTGGCTGCACTTCTTTGCTGGGGCTCCTTGTGCAGAAGCAGGGGAAGAAAACTACTTTCTTGAATCTATTTTTATGACAGAGACATTTTGCCCAGGTCAATGTGTCTATGCTCATCTCTCAGGGCTTAAAATCCAAATGAGAATCAGGACTGGAGCCTAAAAGAAGCTGGGGGAAAATGAAAGGAGCTTGTGATTATCCAACACATAGCTTACACAACTTCTGTCCAACAGCCTTTTATTCTAGATAAGAAAACTGAGGATCATGGAAGTTATAACTTGCCCAAGTTGACTCCACTGGCCAGCAGTAGAGTCAGAATTCAATCTCAAGGCTGCTGCCTTCAGAGCTTGGGTTTTCCCCCATTATGTCTGGCTGCCTTTCATATGAGCCCTGAAACCTGGCTTCTCAGAGCAACACACTGTCTTCCTCTTCCAAAACGAATGGGTCTATATCAGGTTCCCATTGCGAGTGTATCTTGGGTTCCCTTACTCTTCTGATGATGCAAAGAAGACATGGCCAGGTCCCAGCTGGAGTTCTAGCCTGTGCTGTCAACCAAGAGCTGTGTGATGGTCAGCAACTTGATGAACTTTTCCAAGCCTTAGACTTCTTAAGTGGGTTCTGAGGAGAAATGCATGTAAAATCCCATGGTTCTGTGCCTGGTACAGAGAAATGCTCAGCAAATGTTGGTCTTTCTCTTCCTCCTTTCTAGGTGTGACAACTCAGGGCCCAGACCTAGAAGCAGAAGTTTAGATGCAGAGACCCCTAAAAAGCAAAGAAGGCTGAGATGGGGGGTTTACTGGTCCAGGAACCTTGAGGGGGCATCCAGCTTTGTTAATTGATTGGTTGGAGGCGGCCAGGGTTCACCTCATGAGGGCAACTGGGTAAGAGAGCTGGGAGCAGGGCTCAGTGTGGAAACCTTTTTCACCTGCAAGGCCCTTGAGTCTGAGATCTTGCTGCTGGAAAGGTTCTTCAGAAACCATCACGTTCAGTTATCATATTTTATAGGTAGGGGAACTGAGGTCAGAAAAGGAAAGGAACTTGAAAAGGAAAGGATTAGAACTAGAGTTTGACCTCTAAAGTCAATGCTATGTGGCAGAATGCAAAGTGGCCCAGTCAGAAGATCCCAGGGCTATGTTTCCCCTAGGAACTTTGAGTCTCCTGTGGCCCAGAGCCAACATAGGGCAGAGTGCCCTACATGGTTGCTGCTCCTGCTGATGTGGTTCTGATCTGTCTGTGATCATCTATCCATCACTCTTTCTATCATCATGTGGGCAGAATCTTCCCATTAGTGTTTCATACCCAGGGTGTTAGCGTTGCCAAGCAAGTAGGATGCTCAAGATCTGAATCTATTTCCATTGCCTCCAAATGTACTTGGAAAAGTTTTCTCCCCTTTTCCTGAGCCTCAGTTATTCTAGTTGGAGGTAATGGACCAGCCTAGGTGGATAAGAGATTTGGTAACATTCTTAAATAATTCTCTGGAGGCCCTAGAAGTTGAAACATGTAAATATGGAGTATTTCTATCAGGAGTCTGTCAGTTTGTCATACTGTGGTGGCTTGTGTGTTGCTGTGATGTTGGAAGCAATGCCACCGGTATTTGAAATACCAGCAGGGTCACCCATTGTGGACAGTTTCATTGGAGATTCCAGACGAAGACAGACTAGTAAGAAGGAGAGGCAGACCATTTCTGAATGATTGTTGTTGTTGTTAAGTGCCGTTGAGTTGGTTCTGACCTATAGTGACCCTGTATAGGGTTTCCGAGGAGCAGCTGGTGATCTTGAACCACTGACCTTGTGGTTCAAACCAATTTTGCAGTTCAGTGCATTAACTTGCAGCACCACACCAAACCTTTTGAATAGTTGCAGAATATTGTCTGATCTAATGATGGTAGATAAACCCCTCAGGTTGGAGGGTGCTCAAAATACAACTTGGAAAGAGCGGTCTCCTCAAAGTAGAGTTGATCTTACTGATGTGGGTGGAGCAAAGCTTTTGGGACCTTCATTTAATGACAGGGCATGACTCAAAATGAGAAGCAGTTATAAACATCCATTAGTAATAGGAATATGAAATGTATGAAGTATGTATCTAGGAAAATGGGAAGTCATATAAAATGAAATGGAACACATTAAGATTGATGTTCTATAGGCAACAGTGAGCTAAAATGGACTGGCATTGGCCATTTTGAATCAGACAATCACATGGTTTACTATACCAGAATGACAAATTACAGAATGGCATTACATTCATTGTCAAAAAGAGCATTTCAAAATCTACAGTGAAATAAAGTGCTGTCTGTGATGGGATAATATCCATACACTTACAAGGAAGTCCTGGCATGGCACTGTAGGATAAGCACTGGACTGCAAGTTTGTTTGAACTGCAAGATTGGTAGTTCGAACCTACCATCCACTCCTTGGAAACCTTATACAGGGCTGCTATGAGTAGGAATTGACTTGATGGCACTTAACAACAACAACAACAACAGTTGACTTCTTCAGTCTGAAATTGGTCAAACATACAATCAAAATGTGTTGATAAGCATTGGTGATTGGAATGCATAGGTTGTAAACAAAGGTTGGAAATGTAGTTTGAAAATATGGCCTTGGTGTTGGAAATGATGCTGGAGATCGCATGACAGAATTCTGCAAGACCCATGACTTATTAATTGCAAATGTCTTTATTTAACAATATAAGTGGTGACTATATGCTGTATAGGAATCCTGGTGTGGTGCTGTTGGTGAATGTGCTGGACTGCAAAGTCGGTTTGAATCACACGGTTGGTGATTCAAGTTCACCAGCTGCGCCTTGGAAACCCTATACAGGGTCATTATGGGTCAGAACTGACTCCACAGCACTTAGCAACAACAACAATATGCTATATGGGCCTCCCCAGATGGACTGCACAGAAATCAAATAGACTACATCTCTGGGAGGGACTATGGAGAAGTTCCTATCATCAGCTAAAGTAAGGCCCAGGACCAACTGTGGGACAGACCATCAATTGCTCATATGCAAGTTCAGACTGAAGTTGAAGAAAATTAAAACCAGTTCATAAGGGCCAATTTATGACCTGTGTATATCCCACCTGAATTTAGAGACCATCTCAAGAACAGATTTGATGCATTAGACACTAATATCTGGAGATCAGCAGAATTTTGGAATGACATCAAGAACATCATACATAAAGAAAGCAAAAGGTCATTAAAAAACTCCCACAAAAAACAGGAACCAAAGAAAAGACCAAAATAGATGTCTGAATAGACTTGAAAGTTGCTCTTGAATAGAGAGATGCTAAAGTGCCTGGAAGAAATGATGAAGTAAAATGACTGAACAGAAGATTTCAAAATACAGCTGGGGGAGACAGAGTAAAGTATTATAATGAAATGTGCAAAGACCTGGAGTTAGAAAACCAAAAGGGAAGATCTCACTCAGCATTTCTCAAGCTGAAAGAACTGAAGAAAAAATTCAAGCCTTAGCTTGCAATATTGAAGGATTCTATCGTCAAAGAAGATACAAGGAATATAGTACTGTACCAAAAAGAATTGGTTGATGCTCAACAATTTCAAGCAGTAGCAAATGATCAGGAACTGGTGGTATTGAAAGAAGAAGTCCAAGTTGCACTAAAGGGATAGATGAAAAACAAGGCTTCAGGAATTGATGAAATACAAATATTTCAACAAACTGATGCAGTCATTCACTTGTCTATGCCAAGAAATTTAGAAGACAGCTACCTGGCCAACCTATTAGAAAAAAATCCATATTTGTGTTTATTCCAAAGCACCTAATGGAATGTGGAAATCATCATCAATACCACATGCAAGTAAAATTTTGCTGAAGAGGATTCAACAACAATTCCAGCAATACATCAACAGGGAACTGCTAGAAATTCAAGCTGGATTCAGAAGAAGACTTGAATATCATTACTGATGTCTGATAGATCTAGGCTAAAAGCAGAGAATACCAGAAAGATGTTTACTTGTGATCTTTTGACTATGCACAGGCATTCGACTGTGTGGATCATAACAAACTATAGCTGACATTGCTATGAATGGGAATTCCAGAATACTTCATTGTACCCACGAGGAACCTGTTCATAGACCAAGAGGCAATTGTTCAAACAGAACTAGGGGGTTCTGAATGGTTAGAAACCAGGAAAGGTGTGTGCCAAGGTTGTATTCTTTTGTCATATTATTCAATCTGTATGCTGAGCAAATAATTCAAGAAATAATTGGATTATATGAAGAAGAACATTGCATCAGGATTGGAGGAAGACTGGATCAACTATCTTTGACCTGCAGAAGACACAACATGACTGCTGAAAGTGAAGACTTGAAATACTTAACTGTATTTAGAAGAAGACTCATTAGCAACCTGCAATATGTGGATGATACAGCCTTGCTTTCTGGAAGTGGACTTAAAACACTGATGAAGATCAAAGGCCACAGCCTTCAGTATGGGTTGCACCTCAGTGTAAAGAAAACAAAAATCCTCACAAGTGGACCAGTAAATAACATGATGATAAATGGAGAAAAGGTTGAAGTTGTTGATGACTTCATTTTGCTTGAATACACAATGGAAACAACAGTCAAGAACTCAAAAGACATATTGCATTAGACAAATCTGTGGCAAAACACCTCTAATGTGCTAAAGAGCAGAGATGTCAGTTTGAAGATTAAGGTGCACCTGATCCAAGCTATGATATTTTTTCAATCACCTCTGTGCATGTGAAAGTTGGACAGTGAATAAGAAAGACCCTGTAGAAGATTGAGGCATTTGAATTATGGTGTGGGTGAACAATATTGAAAGTACCATGGCCTGCCAGAAGAGCAAATCTGTCTTGGAAGAAGTACATCCAGAATTCTCCTTAGAAGCAAGGATGGCTAGACTTTGTCACTTGTTCTTTGGACATGTTGTCAGGAGGGAGCAGTTCTTGGAGAAGGACATCATTTTGGAGGGTCAGAGAAAAAGAGGAAGACTCCCCAAAGAGATGGATTGGCACCATGGTAGTAACAATGGGCTCAATCATACCAGTAATTATGAGGATGGCAGCAGAATGGCAGTGTTTTGTTCTGTTGCGCACAGGGTCATTATATGTGGAAATTGACACAAGGGCACCTAACAACAACAGCAACAACCAGCGGTTGGTCATTTGATCTTTTTTCTCCCTGCCCTCTTCAAAGAGTGCCCGCTCATCCCTTTTGTTTCCATTCTTTCTTCTTCCCCTCCTTTCCCTCTTCACAACATTTGCTGAGCATCTGAGGGCATCGTATAGTGGTAAACTCAGGCCTAGAAAGTGGGATTGGGCAATGGAATTGAAAGGGAAAGCAAGGTAAATATATTTGGAGATTTTCTTAGAACTTCCAGGAACTGGAAAGGAACAGGAGAAAACAGAGAGAAAATGCAAAAAAGATGAAGGTCAGGGGCAAACCTCAGTAGGGGATGTAGGGGAGTGCTGAAGGAATATTGGGTCTTCACTGTGCCCAGAGCCAAGCAGAACACGGGGAAACTCCAGCCAGATACTGGGAATTCTGTATCCTTTTCCATAAAAACAAAAGGACATCTGGGAGTATTTTATTCATGTTTACCCCCAAGAGACCCAGGTAGCAGACACTGTTCTTGGTCCTGCAGGTTGGAATCCTTTCTGGAGGTTGCAAAATCTGTGCTCAGAGCTTGGGGAGAGGACCGGTCCCGTGAGCTTTAAGCAGGAGGTATCATCACCATGGTCTTGATCTCCAGGCAGTCTCTCCCAGGTCAGGGTGCTCATGAGCTCTCCTAGCACCAGATTCACCCTGTCCTTGGCACTTTTTCCCTAGTGGTGCACATCAAGGCAGTGGCAGTGTAGAAGACCAGAAAGAATGTTCAAGTCAATCATATTTGAGTTAGAATCCCAGTTCTGCCACTTTCAAGCTGTCGAGTACCCATGGGAGCAGATTCCGTGATGGAGACTTGTGTGCAGGAGGTTTATTGGGGTGTTCTCTCAAGAAGAATACCTATAAGGGAGTGAGGGAAGCAGAAGTGAGGGAGAAGTTGAATCCTGATGCTGTTGCAACAGAGCTCTTAGCCAATCCCATGGTGCTAGAATCGGTTAGAATATTCTCAGATTGAGACAAGGAGACCTAGCTTTTGTTTTTCCTCATTGACTTGACATTGTCAGTGTGTTATCCAGGGAAGGAGTGTAATCTTGGGTAAGGCAGCTTTTGGCTGAGGGCAGTTCCTGAGCCCTTAATAGTCAACATTTATAGCATCTGGGGCCCTCAGGTCTTAAGGGGGACCCCTGGGTAGTTGATCACTAAGCCCACAACAGTGACCTAAAGTAAAATTCTTTGTTTAGCTGAGCCTCAGTTTCCATAATTGTAAAGTGGAGGTAATTGATTAATTTGTTCAGAACCTCTTTCAAGTGTTGAGAAATATGGACAAAGTCCCTGTCATCATGGAGCTTCCATTCTAGCTGGAAAGGAGAGACACATAGAATCAGAAGATATTACGTTCTTAAGAGAAAAATAAGACCCAGTAAGGAGATTGGCAGTACTGAGCTGAACAGTTTTCTATTTTACATAGGGAGATCAGAGAAGAAACCTAAAGGAAGTAAAGAATTGAACCATGAAGTCAGGGTTTCTCCAACTCAACATGATTGACATTTTGAGTCAGATAATTCTTTGTTGTTGAGGGCTTTCCTGCGCATTGTAGGATGTTTAGCATAATCCCTGGTCTCTAGTCATAATCTCAGGCATGATAATAACACATGTCTCCAGATATTTTCAGATGTCTTCTAGGGGGCAAAATTGTGCCCTGGTTGAGAATTCTAAGCAGAGGTAACAGCAAAGGCAAAGTCCTTAATGTGAGAGCATGCTCGGTACCTTCACAGAACAGCAAGGGGATCAATGTGTCTGCAGTGCAGTGAGCTGGGACAGAGGACCAGTCAGGGAATGAAGAGATGGCAGAGGTGGGGGCAGATCTAGTAGGGCCTTGTAAGTCATTGTTATTATTTTGGCTTTGACTCCAAATGAGAAGGAAACCCTTGGAGGATTTTGAGCGGAGAAATAATGTGATCTGACTTATATTTAAAAAGGATCCCTCTGGCTGCTTTTTCACAATGTTGATGGAGAATTAAAGATGATGCTTCTGACATACAACAGGTGCTCAGTAAACAGTGCCTGTCATCCTCAAGGACAGCTGGGGTGCACTATTGGCTCATACTTGAGGTCATTGTGCAACTTGGCAACTATTCCATCCCAGGAAAAGATGGTTGCATTTTTGTAATTTAGGACTAGAAATGAGGACCCTAGATTATTAGAGCTAGAATGGCCTTCCGGATAGTGAAGTCCAAACTGCTTATTTTATTTTTTCCACAATTTTATTATGATAATAAAAAATGTGAAAGAATTATACAGTAAGCACCCACATTTTAGAGTTATATTGAATATGGGTACACACTTCATATTGAGTTCACATTTTGGGATACTTGCTTTCTTACTTATTTATTCATCTGTCTATCCCCCCTTCCATCCATCAATATGTCTTTTTTTCCCCATTTTAAAAAAGTTTTTTTGTGAATTGAGCGAAGGTTTACAGAACAGGTAATCATTCCACATTCAACAAATCAGACACTTTGTATTATTATAATGATTGCAATCCCCTCCCTGTACCATCAGTTAGCAGTATGTACCTCTATTCACTTTAACTCTCGCACTCCTTCCTGGGTCTTCTATTACCTTCATCATTCCTGTGCCAACCTCTCTCTTGTTGTATATTACCTTCCCCATCACCCAAGTTAACTGTGTCTACCTTCTACCCAGTGAATAATTTTCTCTTCCTTCCCACCCCTGGTAACTATCACAGAATGTTTCTTTTATCAAGAAAACTTTTTAACTTTTTACATCAGTGATCTCAGACAATATTTGTCCTTCTGGGATTGACTATTTCACTCAGCATAATATCCTCCATGTTCATCCATGTCATGAGGTGTTCTTCATATTCTTCATTATTATTCAGTGTTGTGTAGTAGTCCCCTGTGTGTACGTACTAAAGTGTCTAACTGCTCTTCGGTTGATGGGCTGTCTCCATCTTTTTGCTATTGTGAATACTGCGGCAATGAACATTGTTGTTGTTAGTGTTGCCATGTTATTTGCATATTCTTCTTTTCTTTCATAAGATTTTCAAATGGTTTGTTGACTTTATTGATCCTCTCAAAGAACCAACTTCTCCTCTTGTTGATTCTATTGTTTTTCTGTTTTCGGTTTCATTTATTTCTGTTCCTTTTGGTGGCTGTAGGCTTCCTTTGAAGTTCTTTTTTCTAATTGTTGGAGATGTTGGGTTAAGGTGTTGGTTTTGGTTCTTCCTTCTTTTTGGATGTGTGTGTTTGTTGCTATAAATTGTCCTCTGAGCACTGCTTTGCTATGTCCCAAAGGATTTGGTATGTTGTGTTTTTCTTTTTATTCAATTCTAAAAAAATTCTAAAATTTCTTGTAAGCAATGTGCTACTCAATTTCCATATATTTGTTCCCACCCCCTTAGTCTTCCTATTGTTGATATTTAATTTTATAGTGCTGTGATCTGAGATGATGCTTTGTAGTATTCTGATGTTTTAAAATTTATTGAGGTTTACTGTGTGGCCTAACATATGATCTATTCTGGAGAATGTTTCATGTGCACTGGTAAAGAATGTATATTGTGATGCATGAACTGTGAACAAAAAATTGTACACACAACTTTACAAAAAATACTAACGGGTGTTCTTTGAACTGACAACCAACAACAGTAGACATCAACCTGGGAGTACCATACATGACAACACCACCCAGAACTCAATCCTGATATAAAGTATCCAAAGTAAAACAAATCTACAAGACTGAAAATATGGAACTGGAGATACCTATAATGAAGTCAACTACAAAGCAAAATAACAGCATTCAACAATATTCTTATCAATGGAGAGAAGATTGAAGTTGTCAAAGACTTCATTTTTCTTGGATCAACCCCATCAACACTCATGTAAGCAGCAGCCAAGAAATCAAACGGCATATTGCATTAGGTAAATCGGCTGCACAAGAACTTTTTAAAGTGAAGTGCAAAGATGTCAGCTTGAGGACTAAGGTACACCTGACCCAAGTCATGGTATTTTCAATAACCTCCTATACATGCAAAGGTTGGACAGTGAATAAGGAAGACTGTAGAAGAATTGACGCATTTGAGTTATGGTGTTGGAGGAGAATATTGAATGTGCCATGGGCTGCCAAAAGAACAAATATATCTGTGTTGGAAGAAGTGCAGCCAGAGTGCTCCTTGGAGGCCAGGATGGCCAAACTTAGTCTCTCATACTTTGGACATATTGTTAGGAGGGACCAATCACTGGAGAAGGATATCATGTTTGGTAAGGTGGAGGGTCAGAGAAAAAGAAGAAGACCCCCCAGTGAGATGGACTGACAAACTAGCAGCATCAATGGGCTCAAGCATGGCAACAACTGTCAGGTTGGCCCAGGACTGGGCTGTGTTTTGTTTTGTTGTGCATAGGGTCACTATGAGTCGATGCTGACTCGATGGCACCTGACAACAACAAAACAAAGCAAAAAGAGAGAATAGTGTAGATACAGAACTTCCAAATGTTGAAGAAGTCAAGTAGATTTTGAGCTAAAGCAGACTATTTTAAATGGGAAAAAACTAGTAAGTTACAGGGTAACCTCAAAGAAATTTAATATGCCTTCATATTGAAATAAAAAAGAGAAAAATCAGGATGGTTCTGTGGGTGGGTTTGGCCAGCGCTGGCTGACGCCTATTGTTGATCAAATTATACAGGACCTGGTATTGTCTCTTGTCCAGTGGGTGGAGCTGCAGAAGGTATGATGATGAGCTGTATGGGCATGGCTGTTGTCTCCCAGTGAGTGGGGCACAAGGAGAAGACACTCAGGAAAACAAAACAGAGCAAACAATCAAGCAAACAACAGGGCAAGCAGAATATAATAAAGGAGAATAATGAAACCAAATGGGCAGCACCAGAACATAAAGAATATAATAGTTAAAAAGAGAAAAGAGGGGCAAGGAACTAGAGCTGTATAAGAGACGAATAAGAGAGAAAATAAAAGGACGAGAAAAAAGCATGAAAAACAAAGAGGGGAAGATGAAAAGAGAAAGAAGCTAGAGAGTAGTAAAGAAAAATCAAGAGAAAAAAAGAAGAGGGTGGAAATGAGAAGCAGAAGAAAAGAAGTAAAAACAAAAGTTCAAGTAGAAAGGATAAAATTCAAAGCAAAGGAAAGAGAAGAAAACAAAGAGGAAAGAACAAACAAACAAAAACAATGAATGGAAAAAATAAACAAAAGCCCAGTGCAGTTTTCCCAAAGAGGAGAAAACTCATGGGACTCTTGTCAAGATGTGGATGGAGGAGGGATATGTGGGTGAGTTCTTAAAGGCCTAGGTGGTGTTTATGTTCAGGGCACCCAATACAGAAATAGTTTGTGGAGACCCTTCAGGTTGCTCGTTTCATTGTCAGTCAGACCAGAGGGCAGCTGGAGGCAGGGTGGCTAATTATGAAGGTTCCTGCTAGTCTAATTCTGGCTCTGGGGGTTCTGTAGATCTAGAGCAGAGCCCGCCTGAATCCAGGTGCCAAGGTGGCACAGTGGGCACCCTCCTTAAACTGGCTCGAACTGTGTAGTTCAGAACTCCCACACAGCAGGGTATGTGCTGGGGGTTGATGAGGGTGGGGGCTGGCCTCACTTCTGTAATCCAGGCACATGTGGGGAGCAAGAAGGAATCCCACCTTTTTCACAACCCGTGTGAATCTGTGCCACTAGGCTACTATCTGTCTACCTTTCTAGAGCTGCTTGCAAGAGTTGAAGAGGCCCCACTGAGTCTGGCTGGCAGTTCATTCACCAGGCAGTCTCCTCCTTCCGCTGCCCCTGCTTAGCTTCTCCTCCCAGTAGATACTCAATTCATTTCTCTTACCTTTCCTCTGAAGCTCAGGGTTCCAGGATTGTCCTTTGAGTCTATTGCATTTGGTCTCCCATGTCTTTTTGTTGGGTCTGTGCAATGTGTCTGCCTAGTCTGCCATCTTGGACATTTCCTCCATCAATATATCTTAATTTTTATTCATTTTGAAATGAATTGTGGACATTAATAAATTTTACTGCTAACTATTTTAGCATTATATAAACAACTAGAATTTCTTATATAGTTATATAAACAGATATAATTCTCATATATATTCCCTTTTTTAATGTAAAGTTTATATGCAGTGAAATGGAAACCAAAGTGTACCATTAAATGAGATTAAAAAAAAAAGTTTTTATTGTAGTTTGGGTAAAATTTATCAAGCAAATTCATTTTCCATTCCACAATGTACACCCATTTTCTTTCTTTTTTTTAAATGTTTTATTGTGAATTATGAGATAGTTTACATGGGAGAACATTAGTTTTACATTCATCCTATCGTATATTGTTTCGTTGCCATGGTTACAATCCCCTCAATGCATCATCAACCAACCAAAGGGTATACCCTGCAAGCCTGCCCCCTCTCCCTGGTCGTCACCCATTTTCTTTTGTGGCATTGGTTATAATCCTCTCAGTGTAACCGCACTCTTCCCACTTCCTCCCTGGGTTCCCCATTTCCATTCATCCTTATTTTCTGCCCCTTCCATCCTTCTGAGCTTTTTCTTTTCTTTTTTTTTTTTTTTTGGGAAAATGTTCCCCTTCGGGTCTCACATGGTTGGCTGTGTTGAGGAGCACCTTACAGGTGTTCATAGGCGTGTCTGTTGTTTGGCTCAAAGCTGATTCCCAGGGGTGGGTCCAGTTAAAACTGTCTATTCACAGAAGAAAATTGAGCCTAGAGAGGTGAAGTTAATTTGGCCAACTATACAGTCCAGCGCATTAACCCACAGTGCCACACCAGGATTTCATATGATTTACCATATGACCTAGCAATTTCACTCCTAAATATATGCCACAAAGAAATAAAAACCTACTCCACACAAAAACTTATATATGAATGTTTACAGTAACATTATTCATAATCAGTCCACAGGTGAAAAAACAAGCAAACCCCAAACTCAATGTCTATCAATTGATGAATAGATAAATAGAATGTATATTTCATGCAATGAAATATTATATGTCCATAAAAAGAAACAGAGTACTGGCACTTTCTACAATATGGATAAATCTTAGAAACATTATTCTAAGTGCAAGTCAGTTCAAAGAAGTCAGAGCACATATTGTTTGATTCCATTTGTATAAAATATCCAGAATAGGTAACTAGACTGGGGGAAAGGAGCTCTGGTAGCATAGTGGTTAGCAATCAGACTGTGAACTGCAAGGTCAGTAGTTTGAAACTACCAGCTGTTCTGTGGGAGAAAGATGAGGCTTTCTGCTCCTGTAAAGATTTACAGCCTCGGAAACCCTGTACAGGGTCGCTATGAGTTGGAGCTGACTCCACGGCACACAGCTACCACCACCAAGACTGGGGGAGGGCTGGGAAGCTGGGAGAGGGGAGGTGCTGGTGAGCTGGGGGTGCTAGTGAACTGGGGAAACTGAGAAGCTGGAAGGGTTCTGGGGAAGATGGTAAGGTGCTAGGGAGCTGGAGGGTGATAACCAAAGGGTTTCTTTTTAGGATGTGGAAAATATTTTAAAATAGATTGTGGTGATGTTGTGCAACTGTAGGCCTATATTAGAAACCATAGAGTTATACACTTTAGTGACTTAATTGTATGCTATATGAATTACATCTCAACAAAATTCTACTATAAAAAGGGGTATTCATTGCTTCTACTTCTTGGCTTTGTTGTGAGAATGAGATAAAGCTCGGCTCCTAGTATACAGTCATGAACCACATAATGTCATTCAGGCAATGTCTGACTGTATCTATGTCCGTGGTCCCATATATGTCGTGTTGATTCTGACTCATAGCCACCCTAGATAGAGTAGAACTGCTCCATAGGGTTTCCGAGTCTGTAAATCTTTATGGGAACAGATTGCCTCCTCTTTCTCCTGCCTAGCGGCTGGTGGGTTCTAACCATTGACATTCTGGTTAGTAGTCCACCGCCTAACCCAGGTTTATAACCGAGTTTAGAAATCCCCATCAGAGAATGGAAGGCAGCAAACAAAATAGCTTTCTGCTCTTGTCTGTTATCTACAAAACGATTGCACTGCCAGGACTATAACGTACATATAAAGCTTACAATATGTATGTCTTGATGGTCATCATAAATGCCTACGATATATGTGCTGCACAATAATTTCTATCCAAAAAGTATACCCTATACCTGTACTGGGTCGCTATGGGTCGGAACCGACTCGATGGCACTTAACAACAACAACAACAACAATAACAGTACATACTTTGACTCATGGGCAGCGACTCCAACCTCATGTATCATGTGTTTCTTGAGTGGTATAGCGTTATCTCTCTGTGTAATTTTTTTTTTTTTTGAAAAACACTGGGTCACTGTGAAGTGCATCAGAGCTCCCAAATACAGAAAAACCAGGTCTAGTGACAGCAGTGGCAAGAGGCAAACACAAAGGTGGAAAATCAGTGGATGCTTTGGCTTGTGATTTAGGCATATCACACTTGGCAATCATGAAGATCATCAAAAACAAAGCAAAAAAAAAACCCTTTTCCAAGTGGTTAAAGGATTAATTCCACTGAAAGCTACACAGCTAATGAAATATTTGTTGTTGTTATGTGCCGTGGAGTCGGTTCCGACTCATAGCGACCCTGTACAGGGTTTCCGAGGCTGTAAATCTTTACGGGAGCAGAAGGCCTCATCTTTCTCCCGCGGAACAGCTGGTAGTTTCGAACTGCTGACCTTGCGGTTAGCAGCCCGATTTGTAACCACTACGCTACCAGAGCTCCTTTTAAGAGGACTTATATCCAATATGGAGAAATTGTTAATGTTGTAGATTGAGACCCAAACACACCAAGAAATCCTTCTCAGCATGTTGATGAGCACTGCTAAGTCATGAAACTTGTTAGACATGTTTAAAGAAAGAGCATGCCCAGGCTACAATGTGGGTTTTACACAATGTCCAAATCACATGACATCCTATTTCACAAAACATACCATGGACATTATGTGATGCACAACTCTTTGTTAAACTCTTGTTGCTGTTGTTGTTAAGTGCTGCTGAGTCAGTTTTGACTCATAGCAATCCTGTTTAGGGTTTCCAAAGAGTGGTTGGTGGATTTGAACCACCAACCTTGAGGTTAGCAGTCCTGTATTTATCCTGCAGTGCCCCACAAGAACTCCAGGTTAAATTCTTAGTAAGTGCTAAGTATTTTATTGTTAACTTTATCATTGGGCTATTAGAAATCATATGAAATAAAGGACAAAGCTTCTGATACATAATTGGTAGTTTCAATGTTGATGTATTTCGTTTTCTTTATACAGGCAAACATGGGAAGGTTCCAGGAATCCTTGGGTGGCACAAATAGTTAAGCTTTTGACCACTACACAGAACACAACCCTATTGATTTGCTTCAGAAAGGTGACAGCCTTGAAAAACCTGTGGAACAGTTGTATCAACTTCCTGGAGGGCAATTAACAAGAGGGAGACTTCACTTGAATTCAGGACTATGGTCAGCTCACCCCTTGGAAGGAATCTTTACAACTCAAGTGGGAAACAGCCAAGGGGAAGTTTTGGGTTGGCTCGGAAACAGAATTTATTCCAACCACAATCTTGTTCATTTCTCTGGAGAAACTCAAAGGGACATTTGTGGTTCCAGCCCAGACAGCCTGTCCCTGCTTCACCTCTTCCTGTCCTCCTCCTGACTCAGGTAGGGACTCACCAAATTTTCCTCTTTTTTCTGGGAATGTTCAGTAAAGAGCTGAATTGTTGTCTTTATTAATGGGACCCCTGAGTATTTTCAATTTGAAGCCTTCTGTGCAGTGGCTAAGTCTCTCCCCTCAACTTCTCTTTATAATGCAGATTAGTTACTTGGAAGGATTTTTACATTATTTTGCTCCCAGGAGGGATGAGGAAGACACAGGGCTGATCTGGGCTTATGGTTGGGAGACCTTTGTGTGAAAGTGCTAGTGTTAGAAGTTTTCATTCTTGCCTCTACCTCTGGTCCAGGACAGAGTCCTTGGATCTGCCCTTCCTGTCATTCACTGTCTTTCTCCACCAGCCTTTCTTTCCTCCATCCCATCTTTCAGTTTTAAATGATAAGTATGGATGTGAAGGGGAGGGAGTTACGGGTGGGGTGGGGGAATAGCATTATGTTAGTTCCTTAATTTCCCCAGTGAGTGAGTGAGCGATTCAAAATCCTGGTTTAAGAGAGAGCGAGTGTGTGTTTGTGTGTGTAAGAGACAGACAGAGAGAAGGGAAAGGAAGAGTAGGGAAGGATGGGGAAGGGGGATCAAGCACAGTGGGCACTGTAGTGTGCCACCCAGATTCTCAGGACCAAGGCATGCAATCTCACCCAACTCCTGGAAGTGTTGGCAGCTGAGGGCTCTTCAGGTGCTCTTTGGAATTGTTTCAGACAGAGAGATGCCCCATCTCCTCAAAATGGGACAACCTTTACGGGCCATTTCAAATCCAGAACTCTGTTTGGGATCAGCTGAAGCCTTTATTGCAACAGCATCACAGTCCAACACCTCTCTTTTCCCACTTTTACTTCCTCTACACAGCGTAGTGGTTACGAGTCAGGCTGCTAACCTCAAGGTTGGCAGTTCGAAACTACCAGCTGTCCTGTGGAAAAAGATGAAGATTTCTGCTCCCGTAAAGATTTGCAGCCTTGGAAACTCTGCGCAGGGTCACTATGAGTCGGAACCGACTCCACGGTACTTAACAACAACAACCTTCTTCTCAGGGGTTGATCCTAAGGATTCTTCAACAAACTACCAATAGATAAATTTCTGGTTCCAAGTGTGCTTTCCCAGGGAATATGATCTTAGACAGAGAGAAAAAAATGAGATGGAAGAAGACGTGGAAAGGAGGAACAATGGAAGAAAAAAGAGGGAACCTCCATAGACATGGGTAGTCTCTGGAACTCCAACCAAGCCCAGATGCTGCTGCTCTCCACTTCAGTGTAGAAAGTTCTGCAGGGAATGAGGATGATCCCCCAGGTGACATAAAAGGGGAGTTAGCTATTTAATAAACAGAAGGAAGGAGAATTCAGAAAACAAGATAAAATAGTTGGAATTAAAAAATTTTTATTGTTGAAATGAAATTCAATATAGGAATTGGAAGGTAAAGTAGAGGAAATTGCTTAGAAAGTGAAAGAAAAAGGGACGAGACAAAGAAAATGAGAGAGAGACTGAAAGAGAGCGAGCCAGAGGAACAATCCAGGAGATGAATATCCAAATAATAAGAATTTCAAAACAAGAAAAGCTATGGTGTGAAGACTGCCAGGGAACAATGCCAGATCATTTCCTAAAGTGAAAAGCATACCTCTTTACACTGAGAAGGCTCGTTGACATACAGTCTACTCAATCTCCATCTGAAAAAGAAATGAACCGTAATTCTTACCTCATACCATATCCAGAAATTCATTCAGGATGGGCCACAGACCTAAGTGTGAGAAGTAAAATAATAAAGTGTCTAAGAAAACAAACAAACAAACACACAAGAATATCTCTATGCCTTTGAAGTAGACAAAGATTTCTTAAACAGGAGACCAAAAATAAATAAAAAGAAACTAGTGTAGTGGTTATGAGTTGGGCTGCTAACCTCAAGGTCAGCAGTTCAAAACTACCAGTTGTTCTGTGTGAGAAAAATGAGGTTTTCTGCTCCCATAAAGATTTACAGCCTCAGAAACCCTATGCAGGGTTGCTAGGAGTTGGAACCTACTCCAAGGCACATAACCACCACCACCATTGTTAAATTAGAACGTATTGAATTAAGAACGCTTCCTCATTAAGAGATAACATTAAGGGAGTGAAAAGGGAAGCCAAAGACTGGGAGAAATATTTGTTATACAGATATCTAATAAAGGACTTGTAGCCACAACATATAAAGAAATCCTACAAATCCATGAGTGAAAGACTTTTGCTTATAAAAATGAACACAATATTTGAATAGGCACTTAAAAAAGTAAGTCAATAAAAGAAGTACAAATGGCCAATAAAAATACTAAAATGAGCTCAACATTATTATTTGCTGTTTTTGTTAATTGCTGTTGAGTCCGTTTGGACTTGTAGCAACCCTACATTTCGTTTCCCATGGTTTCCGAGGCTTTAAATCTTCACGGGAGCAGAAAGCCTCATCTTTCTCCTACAGCGTGACTGGTGGGCTCGAACCATGGACCTTCCCAGTCAGTGTTGATGGATCTACCATATTAGTCATCAAAATAAAATACTAGAGTGAAATACCACCACAGCCCTAGAAGAATGGCAAAAGGAAAGGTCTGAAAGAAAGTACTGGTGGGAATGAGGAACAAGTGAGACTTTCAGATACTGCTGGTGGGAGTTTAAATTTGTACACCCACTTCAGACCTTGTTTGGAAGTATCCAGGAAAGCTAAATATATGCCTATCCAGTGAGCGAACAATTTTATCTTTAGGTATGAACCCAAGGAAAATAAGCTATAGACTGATTTTCACCAAAAGGCATGTACAATAATGTTGTAGAAGTGTGTTCATAATAGCTCAAAAAGGGAGACAATTTCAAATGCCCATTAACATTTATATGTTTGATATAAACTATATACGTGTAATTAGAGTTGAGGGGTGGTGCTGCGGGTTAATGCTCTGGACTGCGAGGTCGCCAGTTCAAGCTCATCATCCTCTCCTTGGAAATCCTATACAAGGTTGCTATGGGTCAGAACTGACTCAACAGCACTTAACAAAAACAACAATGACAATCTCTGGTGATTGAGGTCAGAATAGTGGCCACTCTTAAGTTATCAAGAAGGAGGAGGCATGTGGAAATCTGTTGGAATTGAAAACATTTATGCTATGTCTATGTAGTTTACCATATATCAGTTAAAACTCAATTTAAAGAAATTAAAGGGCCTATTGAGTGCCTTTTAATAGATGCATTTGAATTATGGTGTTGGAAAGGAATATTGAAAGTACCATGGACTGCCAGAAGAACAAACAAATCTGTGTTGGAAGAAGTACAACCAGAACGCTCTTTATAAGTGAAGATGGCGCGGTTTCGTCTCTTGTACTTTTGGCATATTGTCAGGAGGAACCAGTACCTAGAGAAGGACTTCATGCTTGGAAAAGTGCAGGGTCAGTGAAAAAGAGGAAGACCCCCAAGGCGATGGATTGACCCAGTGGAAGCAACAATCGGGAGGCTGGTGAAGGACCAGGCAGTGCTTCATTCCATTGTACATAGGGTCACTAGGAATTGGAACTGACTTGATGGTACCTAACAACAACAACAACATTGAGTGTCCAACACAGTAAATGAAAAGAGGTCCACATTCACCCAATTCACAATAAAAAGTTTTAAGGAAAGACGTTCACACCAATTTCACACTATTCTGAGTCAGACGAGCAATAGGGAGGAAACAAGTCAGGAACTGGAAGCAGCCCAGCCTCAGGCCCAGCCCCAACCCCAGGCTTAGGCCCCAACCCAGGCCCAGACCCAGGCACTCCCATCACTGACATCCAGTTATCTCCAAAATTCTGAAAGAAATGATTTTCCATCTAGGATTTCTATGTTCGGCCAACCCATCATTCAAGTTGCAAGGCCTTATAACTTTTATCTCCCATAAATCCTTTCTAAGGAAGCAATTTGAGGTTGTGCTGCAATAAGTTAGGATTTAAATCAATAAAGGGTGGTGATGGTTCAGCACTAGGATTCTCACCTTCCATGTGGAAGACTCAGATTCAATTCCAGGCCAATGGGCCCATACACAGCTAACACCCGTCTGTCAGAGGAGGCTTGTATGTTGCTATGATACTGAACAGATTTTAGTGAAGCTTCCAGACTAGGAAGAAGAAGGTGAGATCTACTTCTGAAAACAAGCCAAAAAACCCCACAAATGGGTCACATGACCTTGTCCACAATCAGGCAGCTTTTCATTCTGTTGTGTATGGGGTTGCCATGTGTTGGGGTCCAACATGATAGCAGCTAACAACAGCAACAACAAACCAAGAAGGGAGGCAGACTGGGAATGCAAGAGGCTGTAGCTAGAATTCAGTAAAGTAGAAATTAGTCTCAGAGAGCAACCAGGCCAGAGTGAAGCAAGAGGGAGGACCCCAATGGACAGGGTGATGAGGGTTCCTATAGAAAAGGGAAAATGAATGGAATATTCGCTATAAAGTCTTTAAAAATTAATTGTGAATGTGATCAAGACAACCGGAAAGGCAACTAGAAGCTTACACATACACATACTTGTACTTGAGAGAAAACTAAAATCACAGTACGCTACTTGGCTCTGCAATCAACAGCCTTTACTGAGGCACAATAATGTAATACTTTTCAATGATCTTTAATTCTTAGAACAAATCTGAAAGGCCTATTATGGTTAAAGAATAAGTGTAAATGTCCTCAACATAAACAACATCAAATTGTAGGTGATAGACGTTAGGAGTTGAAGAGTTGAGATGAAGGAAAAGATGTGAATATCTCTCCCCTCTGTTTATGAAGCATTTGTTCTTGTTGTTGTTAGGTGCCATCGAGTCGGTACTGACTCATAGTGACCCTATGTACAACAGAACGAAACACTGCCCAGTCCTGGGCCAACCTCACAATTGTTACCATGCTTGAGCTGCCACTTTGCCAGTCCATCTCGCTGGGCGTCTTCCTCTTTTTCTCTGACCCTCCACCTTACCAAACATGATATCCTTCTCCAGCGACTGGTCCCTCCTGACAATATGTCTGAAGTATGAGAGACGAGCTTGTCCATCCTGGCCTCCAAGGAGCACTCTGGCTGCACTTCTTCCAACACAGATATGTTTGTTCTTTTGGCAGCCCATGGCACTTTCAATATTCTCCTCCAACACCATAATTCAAAAGCATAAATTATTTTACAGTCTTCCTTATTAACTGCCCAGCTTTCGCATACATATGAGGTTATTGAAAATACCATGGTTTGGGTCAGGTGCACCTTAGTCCTTAAACTGGCATCTTTGCTCTTGAACACTTTAAAAAGGTCTTGTGTAGCAGATTTGCCTAATGCTTGACTGCTGCTTCCATGAGTGTTGCTCGTTGATCCAAGAATGAAGTCCTTGACAACTTCGATCTTTTTTTTGTTGATAAGAATGCTGTTTATTGGTCCAGAGGTGAGGATTTTTGTTTTTTGTATATTTGAGATGCAATCCATACTGAAGGCTGTGCTCTTTGATCTTCATCAGTAAATGTTTTAAGTCCTCTTCACATTCAGCACGCAAGGTTGTATCATCTGCATATTGCAGGTTGTTAATGAGTCTTCCTCCAATCCTGATGCCATGTTTTTCTTCATATAACCCAGCTTCTTGGATT
>NW_006408525.1:3702495-3745408 GCF_000296735.1 Chrysochloris asiatica | reverse complement strand
CTCTTCTGACATCCATTTTGGTCTTTTACTTCTTAATGACTTTTTGCTCTCTTCATGTATGATATTCTTGATGTCATCCCACAACTCTTCTGGTCTTCTGTCTTTAGTGTTTAATGTATCAAATCTGTTCTTCAGATGATCTCTAAATTCAGGTGGGAAATATTCAAGGTCATATTTTGGCTCTCATGGTCTTGTTTTCATTTTCATCAGCTTCAGTTTGAATTTGCATACGAGCAATTGATGGTCTGTTCCATAATCTGCCTCTGGCCTTGTTTTGACTAATGATATGGAGCTTTTCCATCGTCTCTTTCCACTGATGTAGTAAATTTCATTTCTGTATATTCCATCTGGTGAGGTCCATGTGTATAGTCATCTCTTATGCTGTCTAAAGAAGGTATTTGAAATGAATAAATCATTGATTTTGCAGAATTCTATCATGCAACCTCCAGCATCATTTCTATCACTAAGGCCACATTTTGCAACTACTGATCCTTACTCATTGTTCCCAACCTTTGTATTCCAATCACCACTAATGATCAATACATCTTGATTGCATGTTTGATCAATTTCATATTGAAGAAGTTGGTAAAATTCTTTTATTTCATTCTCACTGACTTTAGTTTTTGGTGCATAAATTTGAATAATAATGTTATTAACTGGACTTCTCTGTAGGCTCATGGATATTATCCTATCACAGATAGCATTGTACCTCATGACTGATCTGGATATGTTCTTTTTGACTATGAATGCAACACCATTCCTCTTCAATTTGTCAGATTCTACATGGCCAATACCAGTCCATTTCAGCTCACTAGTGCCTAAGATATCAATGTTTATGCGGTCCATTTCATTTTTGACAATTTCCAATTTTCCTAGATTCATCCTTCGTACATTCTATGTTCTGATTATTATTGGATGTGTACAGCTGTATCTCTTCATTTTGAGTTGTGCCCCATCAGCAAATGAAGGTCCCGTGGGCTTTACTCCCGTGGACTTTACTCCATTTGTGTCATCACTGTCAACTCTACTTTGAGGAGGCAGCTCTTCCGTAGTCGCATTTTGAGTGCCTTCCAACCTGAGGGGCTCCTTTTCCGGCACTATATCTGACAGTGTTTCTCTGCTATTCATAAGGTTTTCAGTGACTAAATGTTCAGAAGTAGTTCGTCACTCCTTCTTCCTAGTCTGTCTTTGTCTGGAAGCTCATCTGAAACCTGTCCTCCATGTGTGACCCTGCTGGTATTTAAAATACCGGCGGCATAGCTTCCAGAATCACAGCGACTCACAAGCCACCACAGTATGACAAACTGACAGACAAATGGTGGTACAAAGCATGGGTCCCCTTAATACAAAGTGCGCATCTAGAGAGGAGACTATCACAAAGGTAACCAAGAGGAGAACTAAAAATAGAGATATGTCAGGAGGGGGTGGAGGTGGTGTGAGTGAGATAAATCCTTGTCTTGGATAGCAGTGAGTCAATAGATTGTGTCTAAAATTGATGAATCAAGAAATATCAGCAGAAGCATATTATTTAGAAAAATGGAGGTAAATATCAGAGGAGACATCTTAAGAGTTAGAAGTGGCTGCCTAAGGAGACAGGATGGGGCTAGGACATTATTTAGCAAGACACTGTCTTTAACATTGTGCATATTACTTTGAATAAAACCCATCTTTTGCTTTTGTTTTTTAAAAAGAAGACAGACACAGGTCAACTCTAGGAGGAGATTATGCAACCCTTACCATTTCCTAAGGACAACTAGACATCAAGGAACGTGCACTTGGAGCAGGTCTTCTGGCTATGCCTGGACACCTGGGGACTGTGAACTCACTCAGTTTTTATCGGAGCAGGGATTTGGGGACTTGGAAATGTCACTAATTTTCTTGCCAAGTCTTCTCTGTGATAAACTTCATTCCTCCTTCCACCTTTCCCCCCTCAAAAATACAATTTCCAATAAATAGCAAGCTCATAAATAACACAGGGCACCATAGCTCCTAATGAAACAGTGACAAATGTTTTCTCTTCATGGGATCAGGAGCAATAACAAAGGGGAGTGTGGGGTGGGGGCTAGAGCCCCCAGAGCTCATGAGATTTTATTAAAAATCTCTTTAAGTTTCATGCAGCCCATTAAAATGATTTTCCTGCAAAATAATTAAACAGTGTTTGGAGATGTCCCTGTTTTATTAGGAGGACATGATTTGAAGTTTCTGCAGGTGAAGGGTAGCCCTGAAGTCTGTCCAAGAAAGCTGGAAAATGAGCCAGCCTGAGGACCCAGAGGCCTGAGTTCCCACCCTGACTCTCCTACTAAATAGCTGTGTGGCCTCAGAGGACCCTTGCAACTCCCATGGGCCTCAGTTGTTTTATCTGCAAAATGCCAGAATTGGATGCTTTCTGTGTTTCTAATTTGCTTGGGGTGGTGGGCAAATTTGATTCTCTCCGTCCATAAAATATCCAGCTCCTCACACAGTTAGGTACATTATTTCAAGGGCGCATGGATTTCTGACACCTACTGTAATGGCGCTGCAGGATAATGCGCTGGACCACAAGGTCAGTTTGGTGACTGATTGCTGGTGAATGAACCGCCAACCTTGTGATTCAAGCCAACCTTGTTGTCGAGTGCTTATCCTACAGTACTACACCAGGACTCCATAACTCATTGTTGTTGTTATGTGCTGTCGAGTCAGTTATGACTCATAGCAACCCTATATAGGGTTTCCGAGGAGCAGTTGGTGGGTTTGAACTGCTGATCTTGTGGTTCGCAGTCCAATGCTTCTACACCATAAGTCCATAGGCTACTGCAAACAGCTACAGTTTTAACAAAGGCAACACAGAGCTCTCCATAAAGTCCTTGTCTTCCACGAGTTGTCAAGTTGCCGTGGAGTTGCTTCTGATTCCTGGCAGCCCCCTGTGGGCCAGAGTAGAATGTGTTCCATAGGGTTTTCCATGGCTGACGTTTTGGAAGTAGGTCTCCAGACCTTTCTTTCAAGTCACCTCTGATGGACTTGAACCCTTTTCATTAGCAACCAAGTGTGCTGACCGTTTGCACCACTTTTGAAGGGTGCCATCTTTCTTCAAGAACTGTTGGTAGAATGTGTACGGCTCCCCCTAGTTTACAAACATCTGACTCAGGAACACTGTGCTGGGCCAGCACTGCTTCCCTTTAGATGGCCATGGTGGGAGACCTGTGCCTTGGGACCCTGAATTCCTGCCTCTGGGGAGGAGGTCACAGCCTTCTTTCTGAAGCTATGACATAAAGGTTCTCTGGTGTCCCCAATTTCTCCCTGTCTCTGGAGAATCCAACTAAGCAAATGATTTCCTCTGCTTTATGAGCAAATCTTGTCTCCCTCCAGATCAGCAAAGCTCATGCACCTTGTTCACAACCTCCAACCCATGTTCAGGCTTACCTGTCTCTCTGTGTATGCCTGACTCTTCACCAGCCTGCCATCCTCTTCCTCAGCCTCCCAGTCTGTTGATGACACTCAGAAGAAGAATAACCACCTTCTATGTAGCTGGTGTTGAACACAGTATCACGTTCCAGGGTTATAGAGGGAGAAACCGACACTCAGAGAAGTTAATAGTGTGACCAAGGGCACACAGCTGGCAGTAGCTATGGCAGGCTGACTTCTGCTCTCCCCTTTCCCAGTGGTCCCCATCTCCTGGTAGTCACACCCTGTGTCATCCTCTCCCTTTGAGTGTGAGCTGGACCTATGATTTGATTCTAATAGAATGGGGCAAAGGTGATAAGCTGTCATGTCTGTGATTAGGTTATAACAGCTTGTGACTTTCTTCTTGCTAGCAGACTCATTTGCTTTCTTGGCTTGCATGCTTTGATGAAGCAAGTTGCCATGTGGGAGAGGCCAGGTAGTCAGGAACTAAGGCCTTCAGTGCAAAGCTTGCAAGAAACTGAATTCTGCTAACAGCCACACGAGTTAGCATGTGAATGAATTCTTCCCCCTCAAGCTGTCAGATGGGACTGCAGATGCTGGGCTGGCAACTTGGGTTGGCACCTGGAGGAACATGAAGCAGAGGCTCTGGCTAAGGTGGACTCGAATTCCTGGCCTTGGAAACTGTAAAGTAACGTGTTGTTCTAGGCTGCTAACTTTGAGGTTGTTTGTGAAGCAGCTTTTTGTTGTTGTTGTTAGGTGCCATTGAGTTGGTACCGACTGATAGCGACCTTATGCACAGCCGAATGAAACACTGCCCGATCCTGGGCCAACCTCACTATTGTTGCCACACTTGAGTGCATCGATGCTGCCACTTGGCCAATCCATCTCGTTGGGGGTCTTCCTCTTTTTCTCTGACCTTCCACCTTACCAAACATGATATCCTTCTCCAGCGACTGCTCCCTTCTGACAATATGTCTGAAGTATGAGAGACGAAGTTTGTCCATTTTGGCTTCCAAGGAGCACTCTGGCTGCATTTCTTCCAACACGTTCTTTTGGCAGCCCAGGGCACTTTCAATATTCTCCTCCAACACCATAACTCAAAAGCATCTTCCTTATTCTACGGTCTTTCTTATTCACTGTCCAGTTTTCGCATGCATATGAGGTTATTGAAAATACCATGGCTTGGGTCAGGCGCACCTTAGTCATCAAGCTGACATCTTTGCTCTTCAACACTTTAAAAGGTCTGTGCAGCAGTAGGTAACAAATGCAATGACAGAGCTGGGACTTGAAGTCACATCTTCCTGACTATGAAGTTGATGCCCGGCTGCCTCTCTCAGTCTTTGCCCTCCAGCCCCAGAGGGCTGGACACCAGAAGGATGGTTAGTAGTCAGGAGATTTCCTTTTCAGCTTAGCTCCTAATGTGCTTGTGACCTTGGACATACTTTTCACTCTTGGGGCTTCAATTTCTAATTGAGATCTTGGATGAGAACATGGTATAGGTTCTTTTCCACATGGTTCTTCTGAGTTAGAGATGGATTTTTTGACTTCACAAGGCCCTTCCAGACCAACCCAGCTTCAGGGTGTGTGGCCTCAGTGGAAAGAGGTAAGGGTCAGAGCAGAGGCTGTGAGAAGCTGCCCTGTTTGACTTTGGTGATTCCTGAGCCTCTTGTAGAGGCCCTGCTGTTTAGATAGGTCACCCGGAAATACCTATCTAACCACTCTTCCCTGGGGGTCTTTCAGTGATGCCTGGGTATGAGGAAGAGGGAAGTCCTCTGGAGCAGAGGCCTAGCAGAGGGAGGGATGATGGGAGTATATGCAGAAGAAGGGGGCACTAAGTCGCCAGGGCATTTCTTGTGTGCAGGTGATGTGACAAATGGGGACCCCTTCTCCTCCTGGGGAATTTCAGTTCCCTGGCCCTGACCCTGATGATTTATGCAGCTGCACTTTTGGTCTTGTGCGGCTAACACAGAAACATCATCCTTCAACTTCTTCCTCTTCTTCCTCTGCCTTTTGCTGTGTCTTGTCAAGGGCAGGGCTGAGAGGAGGTTGTGTTTTTTTTTCAAACCATCTTGTATAGATGATGGCTGTGGGACTCCCTGCCATCTTTGAGCTCTGTGGTGTCCCTGAGTGTCAGAAACCTCAGCAATGCTCTGAGGAGTCTGTCTGTCTGAGGGCTGAGGGCACACAGTGCAGGCCTGGAGGTAGACCACACTGCTTAGCTCTGTGACGTCTCTGAGACTCAGTCTCTTCACTCTATGTAATGAGGAGAACAGTACCTCACCTCACAGGGCTGTTGTAAGGACTGAGAGGGTATAAGGGTCATAAGCATTGTTGTTAATGTCGTAAATTTGGTTCCAAATCAAAGCAATCCTGTATATAGTTTCCAAGGAGTGCCTGGTGGGTTTGAACAACTGACTTTGAGGTTAGCAGTCCAGTGCTTATCCTACAACACCATACCAGCATATTGTTGTTGTTGTTAAGTGCCGTCGAGTCAATTCTAACCCATAGCAACCCTGTATAGGGTTTCCAAGGAGCAGCTGATGAGCTTGAACCACCAATCTTACAGTTCAAACGACTTTGCAGTCTGATGCATTAGCCCACAGCGCCACACCAGGACTCCATACCAGCATATTGTTGTGGTTGTTATGTGCTGTGGAGTCGATTCCAACTCATAGCGACCCTGCACAGGGTTTCCAAGGCTGTAAATCTTTACGGGAGCAGAAAGCATCATCTTTCTCCCACAGAACAAGCTGGTAGTTTTGAACTGCTGACCCTGAGGTTAGCAGCCCAATTCGTAACCACTACACTACCAGCAAATTAGCATTCAGTAAATGCTAGTGGTGGTGGTTAGTCACGTTCAGAGATGTGAGTAGCTGCAACTCTGCTGACCTTTAACCCGGTGTTACTTCCATTAAGCTGTGCTATCACTGTTGAGTTCTGCTGGCGCTTTGATTCTTTATTGACCTTGTTTTCCTATTGCTTCTTGAATGTTTACTTGACTCCTTTCTTGGGGACAACAAAGGGGCTGAGGGAGTGGAGGGAGGAGGGAGAAGAGTTGACTAGGAGGGAGGGACAGAGAGACAGAGAGGCATGCTGGAACCCACCATACCTGACATGTAAAGCCTATCTTTTTATATCTATTTAAAATAGCTTTCACATTCATCACCTCTTTTAATTTTCCCCATCTGTAGAATGGGATTATCAACATGGGTAAAATATTAGTATTTCCTGTTTAATGGATGAGAAAAATTAAGGCAGAGAGAGTGAGAAGGAGTGCCTAGCCCAGGGTAATGCAGTTAGAACTAAGTAGAACTGACCCTAAATACTGGCAGTTGGGCCTCGCTATGAGTCGGTATTGACTCGATGGCACCTAACAACAACAACAACTATCTAGGGCCTTTACCAATTTCCCAGGATTTAAGGCTCTGGGTGACTCTTGGTGAGCTCCCCCTCTCTCAGCCTCAGTTCTTTTGCTTAAAAACAAGGTGCTGGTCCAAGATCATCTTTGAAGGGCCTTCTTGTTCCAGGTGGAGGCCCTGTTTTACTGGCCTTCAGGTGGACTGATGAAACTTCCTGAACTCTCTCTGGCTTCCTTGCTGATGCAAAACTTGCCTCAGCTTCACTGTGCCTTTTGGAGTCTTGGGCCCAGGAAGCTGAGTGTTGAACTTAATTATTCAGAAACCCATATATCCTCTGTAAGCAAGAAATCCTCACCGACAGGCGAGAAATGCCACAAATTGTTCATTGCTCTTTTCTTCCAAATCTGGAGTGGGAGGCAGGGGTTGGGAGGCATCTCCGGTTGCTGGAGGCAAATCCCATCCACATTTGGGTGCAGGTGTTCGCATCTCATCTGGCTGTGTTAGAGGCAGGGGCACCTAGGTCAGAGGACTGGGAAGAGAGAAACTTGTGGAGTGGTTTTTAGAGAGCTGGGAGAGCTGTATGTAGTCCCCTTGGAACTTCGCTTTTCCATCTGAGAAGTGGGCTCATTTACATCCTGCCATTGAACAAAAACAGTGAGGTTGCAAGCTCCCTCAGTAGGACTGAGAGAATTCCTGAATTCATGGAATTAAATAATGCTGGTCCGTAATCTGTCCTGTGGGTCTGGCAGCAGGCGGGGTGGCTGGGGATTGCTCTTAGAAGTTGTTAGGGAAGCAGGCTACTCAGCCACCCTTCTGAATGCCTTGGGGGAGATTCCAAGCCATGGACTCTCTCCTGGTTCCCTGAGAAGAGGAGAGAAACAAATGTTTACTGTGTGTCCATCACTAAGAGGAACTGAGTTTATCTACTCTCTTTCAGCAACCTTGTGTGGTGACAAGTTATTGTCTTCATTTCACAGATGGGAAAACCGAGACTGTCTCGGCTGAGATTGTCCATCACCCATGTCCTCTGGCTGTGAAGGGTTTCCACTTCTGGGGAACTCAGGGGTTGAGGGTTGGCCTAATACTCCTGCCCCTGCCAGACTGGGTCACAAATCAAGGGGTCCCTAGGGAAGCAGCCCTCTCCTCATCCCCCTTACTTGTAGACATTTAGTTCAAATTCTTTCAAATTCCATGAGCACCTACTGTGTACCAGGCACTGAGTGAGCATCAAAGATGTTTCTGACCTGGTGATCTCTGCCTCTGTGCAGACAAGGTCCAGGTATCTTTTTGGTGGGAGGAGCACTTTTCCAACCTATTTTTTGCTTTGTGAGCTAAGGTGCAATGTGCTTCTAGTCTGAAGCTAGAAGATATGTTGGTTAGGGCAAGAGCAAGGCAGGGAGACCAGTAAGGAGACTATTATATTAGTCCTGGCTAATTAGTCAAGTGCTGTCGATTTTGACTCACAGTGACCCTGTAAAGGGTTTCTAAGGAGTGGTTGCTGAGTTTGAACTGCTGACCTTATGGTTCATACTGACCTGGTGGTCCAGTGCTTATCCTGCAGCACCACACCAGGACTCCACACAAGTACTGATGGTCATGATGCTGGTGTGCTGTGGAGTCGTCTGACTCACAGGGACCCTGCCTAGGGCTCCCGGGGCTGTAAATCTTTACTGGAGCAGAAAGCCTCATCTTTCTCCTGTGGAACCACTGGTAGTTTTAAACGGCTAACCACGAGATTAGCAGCCTGACTTGTAACCACTATACTACCAGAGTTCCTTAGGCAAGTAATGCTGTTGTTGTTAAGTGTTGTCGAGTCGGTTCTGACCCATAGCGACCCTGTATTGGATTTCTGAGGTGGGCTTGAACCGCCAACCTTGAGGTTCAAAGTGACTTTGCAGTCCAATGCATTAACCCACAGCGCCACCCCAGGACTCTGTAGGAGCTGAGCAGGGAGCAGGTGTGGTTGCTGCTCTCTGCCCTCGTCCCCTTGGCACGCACCGTTTACATGCAGTCAGACTCAGTGGTTTCCAACTGCCAGCTCGCAACCTGAGACCGTCCCAAGGCTTTCTCTGGCTGGAATCTGCTGGCTCACTTAGCAGGGTCAATGACTGTCCTCCACGAATGACTAACAGGAAATGATGGATAAATTACCCTAGCTCCCTCTCTTCTAGATGAGATTACCCTGAAGTGTGCTCTACACTGCCCCCAGAGTTCCCCAGTGGTATTGAGCTTCTGTTGCCCTCAGGGGTGACCTGCTCCTAAATCAGTTTTATATTGGTTTCTTTCCCTTCCCTGCCTCGCATCCTCATTCTCCTTCTGATGCTTCCTGGGATCACCTGCTAAATAAATACCTTGCACTCAAATCCTTGTCTCAGAGTCTGCTGCTGGAGGGAGCCTGACCTAAGGCGCACAGAGCAGTGAAGACAGTGGAATTCGGAGTTGGCCAGATTTGTGTTGTGTTCTGACGCTACCGTCTACTTACAATGTGGTCTAGGGTAAGGCTCCTAACTCTTGGAGTGTCAGTATTCTTACTTGTAAGCTGGGGATAATAATAACATCGTACATGGTTTTGAGAATTAAATGAGCATGTTGACCCATGGTAGAGCGGACTAGATGGGACCCCAATAAGATGGATTGACACAGTGGCAGCAGCAATGGACTTGAACCTAACAGTTGTGAGGATGGACACAGGACCAGGCAGTTTCAGTCTGTTGTGCATACAGTCACTGTGATTCGGAACCGACTCGATGACACTTAAGAACAACTAATGATTTTTATCTAATTGTGAAAAATTGGAAAATAACCTAACGGTCCACTTATAAGCGCAGTATCAGTGATGGAAAGGAGGTGGCAATGGTGGGAGACAGCTCTGGGAGCTGAATCAGAGGCAGATGCAAGAGGGAGGAAGAGGACACCTGCCTTCACCTTTGGATATAGACTTCACTGGTCTTTGGGAGGTGAGGGGGATTGTGGGAGGGAGGGAATCAGCTTCCCAGAAACTGTGACAAAGCACACAGGAGCTGGAGGGGCAGCACTGATTGGTAATCTCCACTGGACTGAGAGCATCCCTAGCCCCAGGAGTCTAAGCCCCTTGAGACTCAGATGCTTACTCAGCTCCTGAGTCTGCCTGCGATGGACCTGAACCCCAACTAAGTGTGGAGACTCATCTGACGGTTGCTTACCCCACCCTCTTTTTGCCTAGGCTTCACTGGGAAGTATTTATTACATGTCAGTGTGATAAATGAAAAGTCATATTTTACTGTGAATTATCCCTAGCCTATGCGAAGCGCAGATCTATAGCCTGGAGAGTTATTAAGTGCTTACCACGGAATGCTATAAAAACCTCATCATTTTCCCCATGGGCCTCTCCCACCATGGGATGAGAAGGAAAGGGGCCTGAGGAGGAAGGGTGACTGCTTCAGGGAGAGGGACAGGGAACGGTGGCAGCGATACCTACTACCCTGTCTTAGGCAGGACCCCTTGGACTGTGATCCTGGGGTTCCTGGTATTATGGATTCTGCTATGACCTTGGGTAAGATTCTGGGACTCAGCTTGTCTCTCTTTGGAGCAAGTGGATATGAGGAACAATGGTTTTGAAAGTTGTGAGCCACAGTCATAACTTGTAACAGCTGATAATAACAACTTTAATACTGTAATGGGCTGAAGTTTACAACAAAGTTACTCTGACTCACATTTTATGAAACCACTGAACCACGAGGAATCCCCTTGTATCTGTTAAAAGTTCAACAGGAAAGAGGTGACACACTCAGATTAGGGTAATTTCAGGAGGGTTTAATAAAAGGACAATTTACCAAGGTATGGCAAGGTGTAGGGAAACCTCAAGGGTTAACATAGGACCTCAGAGTTAGTGTTGCATATTGAATTGTGGTGGTGGTGGGTAGACACCCCCAAATTATGTTGAAGTCCTAGTCCCCAGTACCTGTGAACCTGACCTCATTTGGAAATAGAATCTTTGCTATTAGTTAGTATGAGAGCATAGTGGGTCCTGATAGCAGTATGAATAGAAGAGACACAGATTCAAGAGAGGAGAGACTGCCTTATAAAGATGAATGAATCTACAAGCCAAGGAACATCAAGAAACACCTGGGGCTACCAGAAATTGAAAGAGATGGTAAAGATCTTCCCCCTAGAATGGATAGACAAAGAGATTATGACCTTGCTGACACCCTGAATTTAGACTTTTGGCCTCCAGAATTGAGACAGTCAATTTCTGTTTTTGTAAGTCACTCAGTTTGTGATATTTTGTTACAGCAGCCTTGTTGTTGTTGTTATGTGCCATGGAGTCAGTTCCGACTCATAGTGACCCTGTACAGGGTTTCCAAGGCTGTAAATCTTTACAGGAGCAGAAAGCCTCATCTTTCTCCCATGGAACACCTGGTAATTTCGAACTGCTGACCCTGAGGTTAGCAGCCCGATTCGTAACCACTATGCTACCAGAGTTCCCTAGGAAACAAGTATCTTCTTGTTGTTAGGTGCTGTTGAGTTGGTTCTGACTCAAGTGATCTTATACACAACATAATGAAACACTGCCCGATCCCGTGGCCTCCTCATAACCGCTGTCACACTTGAGTCCATTGCTGCTGCCCACTGTGCCAATCCATCTTATTGGTAACCTTCCATGTTACTAAGCATGATATTCTTCTCCAGGGACAGGTCCTTCTTGATAATGTCTGAAGTATGAGAGACAAAATCTCGCCATCCTGGCTTGTATGGAGCATTCTGGCTGTACTTCTTCCAACACAGATTTATTTGTTCTTCTGGTAGTCCATGATACTTTCAATATTCTCCAACACCATAACTCAAATGCACCGTTTCTTCTATGGTCTTTCTTATTCGGTGTCCAACTTTCACATGCGTATGAGGCTATTGAAAATTCCATGGCTTGAGTCAGGTGCACCTAGTCCTCAAATTGATATCTTTGCTCTTGAACACTTCAAAGAAGTCTTGTGCAGCAGATTTGCCTAGTGCAGTACTTCATTTACTTTGTTAACTGCTACTTCCATGAGTGTAGATAGTGGATCCAAGCAAAATGAAGTCATTGGCAACTTCAATCTCTTCTCCATTTATCATGCATGATGTGGCCTTTGATCTTCATCAGTGTTTTAAGTCCACTTTCAGCAAGCAAGGCTGTGTCATCTGCATATTGCCAGTTGTTAATGAGTCTTCTTCCAAATCTGATGCCACCTTCTTCTTCATATAATCATGTTTTTAATCATTGTGTATCCCCTTGATCTGTTTGAACGACTACCTCTTGGTATATGTACAGGTTCCTTATGAACACAACTAAGTGTTCTGGAATACCCATTCTTTGCAATATTATCCATAGCTTGTCATGATCCACACAGTCAAAAGTCTTTGCATAGTCAATAAAGCACAGGTAAACATTTTTCTGGTATTCTCTGCTTTCAGCTAAGATCTATCTGATGTCAGCAATGATATCTCTTCCAATCAAAAATTTCTTGGCATAAATGAGTACCTCCAGTGCTACATCAGTTTGTTAAAAGATTTCAATTTGGATTCCATCAATTCCAAGAGTCTTGTTCTTTGTTTATAGTGCATCATGGACTTTTCCTACAGTACCTTTAGCTCTTGATCACATGCCACCTCTTGAAATGGTTGAACATTGATTATTTCTTTTTGTTGCAGTGACTCTGTATTCCTTCCATTGTCTTTGGATTACTTCTGTATCATTCAATATTTTGCCCACAGAATCCTTCAATATTTCAAATCAAGGCTTGAATTTTTTTTTTTTTTCTTTCAGTTCTTTCAGCTTGAGAAATGCTTAGTGTGTTCTTCTCTCTTGGTTTTCTAGCTCCAGGTCTTTGGACATTCCATTATAAAACTTGACTTTGTCTTCTTGAGCTGCTCTTTGACATTTTCTCTTGAGGTTTTTTGCCTCCCCATTTCTACATTTGCTTTAGCATCTCAATGCTGGAGAGCAATTTTCATAGTCTCTTCTGACATCCATTTTGGTCTTTTCCTTCTTTCTTGTCTTCTTAATGACCTTTTGCTTTCCTCTCGTATGATGTTCTTGATTAGTTAGTTAAATGAGAGGATTTATAGGAGAGTCCTGGTGTGCTGTTGTAGGATAAGCCCTCGACCTCAAGCCTGCTTTGAACCTCAAGGCTAGCAGTTCAAAGTCACCAGCTGCTCTTTGAAACCCTATATGAGTTTGCTCCGAGTCAAAATCATCGACTGGACAGCATTTATCAATAACAACAATAGTCAGTAGCTGCTCGTGGTAAGCAGCCAGTGTGTCTACAATTAGTATTAGTTGTTGGCTTTGCCTGACCTGTTCTTTGTTAATTTCTGAGTGTCCTGTAACTACACACAGCAGCTGATGTTTCCACTGATTCAGTGCACTGCTAAGTGCACATTCAACATTGCATTTTCTCCCTGACACTTGCTAAAAGACTAGTGTAATGGGCTGGATATTTCAAGTTTTCCCAGTAACCTTGTGAATTCTGCCTGGAGCAAAATTGCTTTTGACTCCTTTTCTACTTGGATGTTTTTTCCTCCTGGGCTCTGACTCTGAGCTGCACACCTAACAAGGCAGACCAGAGACACCCACTTCTACTGAAGCAGGTGGGAGCATTGGTGACAGCTAGCCTCAAGGGCAACCAATGTTTTCAATGAGGTATTCTCAGCTTTTCCACGGCCCTGGGAAGGCTCCTCTCACCAGTAAGGTGTCAAGTGAGGAAAACACAGAGCAAATGATGTCTAAGCCAGTGCCCACCCACCCATGCCCTGTTTCCAGTCTGATACCTCTCTGATGAGCCCAACTCCAGGACACTGATGCCTAAGGGCCATGTTTGGGAAAGCCAGTCTGAGCCATGGGCCATGGTGCCTGTTATCCAGGGCCTTAAAATTCTTACTGATGAAGATCAAAGGCCACAACCTTCTGTATAAGTTGCACCTCAATGTAAAGAAAACAAAAATCCTCACCACTGGACCAATGAATAACATCATGATAAATGGAGAAAAGATCGAAGTTGTCAAATATTTCATTTTACTTGGATCCACTGTCAACATTCATGGAAGCAGCAATTAAGAAATCAAACAATGTATTGCATTAGGCAAATTTGCTGCACAAGACCTCTTTAAAGTGCTTAAGAGCACAGATTTCAGTTTGAAGACTAAGTTTCCCTGACCCAAGCCATGGTATTTTCAGTAGCTTCAAATGCTGTTGAATAAAGAAGACCAAAGAAGAATTGATGCATTTGAGTTATGATGTTAGAGAAGAATATGAAAAGTATCATGGTATAAAAACCATGTGAGAGCCATGTCTGACTTCCCCTGGCTTCACAATGGGGAAAGGGAATCAAACTCAATATCAGCCCAAGGCCGATTCCTATAAAGTGGAGGTCAGGCATGCCTCCACCCTACAACCTTCTTTATCCCGTCATCAACCATCCGTCCCCCAGCACTCTCTGCTTCACATCTGGGTTTGACAATCCATTGCAATGGCCACACAGAACTCATAACAAGACTCATACTTATGGGGTTTTTCAGGGAAGTGAACAGCATACAATTCAAGATCAAAACCAACTCAGGAGGCAGCAGTTTTCCAATCAGTTCTGCCGTACTGCAGACATGCCTCACTATTGTCTTTGGCTTCTCGGTGATGGCTCCCCTTGGACTCTGCCCTGCTCTGGCAAATGTTACAAAGTTCTTTTAGCCAGTCTGCTAATGCCCAAAGAGCACATTGTGCAGGCCAGTGTCTTGCCCTTAGGTGCTCAGCTTTACTCAGTCCATGGGCCTAGAGTCTGAAGCTGCTTTGTGTCTCCATGGCACCAACTCTGCCACTGTCTTTGCTGTTGTTGCTTTTCTAGGTAGGGATCTCATGCTCCACTCATGCTCTTCTTTCTTGATGGTCCTGGAATTGTCTGTACCTGATTCTGAGATGACTCCTCTTTAAGACTAGCTGGATGACAAAACTAACCAATCCCAGCCTTAGAGTCTTGTACACCTTATTTGCATGTTCCCACCAAATCACTTGGTGGGAATTAGAAGACACTGAATAGAAAAGTCGTATCAAGTAAATTCAAGGTACCACACATGAACTACCAGTAGAACAAACAAATCTGTGTTGAAAGAAGTACAGCCAGAGAGCTCCGTAGAAGCCAAGATGGCGAAACTTCTCTCATATTTCAGACACATTATCAGGAGGGATCAGTCCCTGGAGAAGGTAAAGTGGAGGGTCAACTAAAAAGAGGAAGACCTTCAATGAGATGGGTTGGCGCAGTGTCATCAGCAATGGGCTCAAGTGTACCAACAATTGTGAGGATGGCACAGGACTAGGCAGTGTTTCATTCTGTTCTGCATAAGGGCTCTATGAGTCAGAATTGACTCAATGGTACCTAACAACAACAACAACATGGTAATTCTATGTTTAACTTTTTACAAACCACCAAACTATTTTCCACAGTGGCTGAATCATCTTACATCATGTAAGAGGGTTCCAGTTTCTCCACATCCTTGCCAGTACTTGTTTTCAATAATTAAAAAAAACCTACTATTCTACTGGGTGTGAAGTGGTATCTCATTGAGGTTTTGATTATAGTTTCTCTAATGTCTTTTGTAAGGTGCTCTGGTGGTACAGGAGGGTCAACACTGGACTACTAGCTACAGATCGGGAGTTCAAACCTACCAGTAGCTCCGCAGGAGAAAGATGAGACTTTCTACTCCCATAAAGATTTACAGCCTTGGAAACCCTATACAGGGTTGCTATGAGTTGGAATCAACTTGATGGCAGTGATTTTGGTTGTGTTTTAATGACTTATGATGTTGAACATATTTTCATGTGCTTTTGTTAACAGGGTATGTGGGAGACCCCAGCCCTACAATGGAGAGTCCTTATCTTCTGCTGAGTAAGAATGTTTTACTGAGAGAAAAAATCTGGCCAGAGGAGATGAGGAGGGCCCTGTTGTTGTTGTTAATTGCTGTTGAGTCAAACCAACTCATAGAGACCCTGTGTAGGGTTTCCAAGGAGTAGTAGCTGGTGAGTTTGAACCATCGACCTTGGGGACATGGGAACTCCACATTGGGAACCCTCCCAGACCTTGTCCTGTGCATCTCTTGACTTGTTTCCTTTAGAACGTAGAGTGCTTTCCTGAGTTCTGTGAGTAGTTCTAGCAAATTATAGAACCTGAGTGAAAGCAACCAGGTCTGAAGTGAGGGTGACGCTAGGAACCCCTGAGCTTACAGATTGTATCCTTAGAGGGTGGTGGCACTCATGAATTTGTAGCCAGCAGATCAGAAGTGAGGATGTTGTGGGGACTTCTAACATCTGGGCAGATTTGGCCGACTGGAGGATTATGCCCTTTAACTTGTGAGATCCGACCTAGCTGTGGTCGTTAGGGTTAGTGGGGAGAGTGCTGCATTTGTAATTTGTTTCGAAACAGAATTGAACTGATTTCCTTAGGGTCCAGTGAACACGGATGTCTTTCCATTTATCTAGGTCTTCTTTAATTTGTTTCAGCAATGTTTTATAGTTTTCAGTGTACAAGTTTTCGCCTAGTTGGTTAAATTTATTCCTAGGTATTTTATTATTTTGAATGTTATTGTAAGTTGAATGGCTTTCTTAATTTCTTTTTTGGATTGTTCATTGCTGTTGTATAGAAACACAATTTTTTTTCTTACCTATAATTTTGATTTGAGTAAAGGTTTACAGAGCAAATTGGTTTTACCTTCAACAATTCATACACGTTTTGTTTCGTGACATTGATTGCAGCGCCCACTTCCTGTGTTTACCAATTTCACTCATCCTCTCCCTTACCCAACTTGCCTTGAGAGCTTTAATGGAGATGGATACTGCCCTTTTGATCTCTTATGTTACATTGTTCTTGGGAGTGCTTACCTCCCTGGTAGCATTTTACCCTGTAGTCCTGGATGGGGGTGAGTTCAGTTTCAGGCCTGAAGAGTGACCAAGGGCCAAGCTTTTTGAGGTTCCACCAGCATCTGCCATACCAGGACACCAGGTCTTTTTAAAAATTATTTTTAGTTTTGTTCCACATTTTTCTCACACTCTAAGCAGGACCCTCACTTTCAGAGTGGTCAGCAGTGGGAGCCAGGCACCATCTCGTTCTGGTCTCAGGGTCTGGAGGCTGGCCCATTTGCCTTTTGGACCAATTGTTTCCGTATATCTTTGATTCTCTTTACTCTTCTTTGCTCTGGACTGGCAGAGACCAATAGTCACACCTTAGATGGCTGCTTGTAAGCTTTTATGACCCCAGTTGCTATTCACCAAAGTAGGATATAGTACATGGTTTTTGTGGAGTATGTTAATTGACCTTCATGTCCCCCAACACAACTGATTTGTGTGTGCTAATCTTGTACACTACAACTTTGTCAAATTTGTTTATTAGTTCTAGCAGTGGTTTCTTTTGATTTATGTATTTGTGGATACTTAGACCTTGTTTTAGGTGTAGGACCATGTTATCTACAAGTGGAGATGGTGGTAAGTCTTCCCTCTCAATTTGGATGACTTTTATTTCTTTGTCTTGACTAATTGTCCTGGCTAGAACTTCCAGTGAAATGTTTACTGTGAGATCAGTGGTTCGAATTCACCAGCTGCAACTCAAAAACCCTATATAGGGTCATTATGAGTTGGAACCAACTTGTTGCCACTTAAAACAACAACATATACGTTTTAGAAACTTTCATTATTGTCTAGCTGAGAAGGATCCTGGCCATCTTAAGGGTTTACTACTAATGATTGAGGGGAAACAGATGGGGTCAAAGAGAAGGCAAGCATGCAAGTGATGCAGGCTGGCACCATCATGGTTTCTGCTCAGTGTTTCCTATCTTGTCCTCAGAGAAATCCAGGAAGCCCAGTTCACCTCCCACGCCTTCTGCAGCCTGGAACTCATCAAATGTCCCCTTATCATCAGGGCAACCCCTTTACAGAGCTCCCCATTCACTGAGCTTCAAAGTTGCCATTGAGACACAACACTAGGTGGTGACTTAGAATAACCTGGTCTTTTCCCTCTCAGGGAGTTCTCCCATCCTTGTGGCCCAGTTGGCCCACACTGAAGTAGTCTTTATGGGACATCCTTCCTCAGGAACTTCCTGGGCCTACTTCTTCTGTCTCTGAGTCCTGTCTTCTTCTCTTATTCCCCTCTCCCAATTTAGCCCACCAAAACAGCGTCTCTTCCCAGGATTCCACACAGTCTACCTGCTCTCGTCTGCCCTCTCCTGGGCAGTTGTGGGTTTCCTGATTGGACCCTTCACCTCCCAGAGGTCAGAAGACTCCCTGGTCCCCCCTCCCTCAAGCCTAACTGACTTCTCTCAGTCTCTATCAACCCCTGCCATCCGGGCTGAGTTCTCCCACCCATCATGCTCCCCTTCATTCTGTCTGAGTTGTCCTTCTCTCTGTCTTTCTCCTGAAGGAGCTCTGGCAATGTAGTCGTTAGGAGTAGAGCAGCTAACCTCAAGGTCTCCAGGCATTCTGTGGGAGAAAGATGAGGCTTTCTGCTTCCATAAAGATTTACAGCCTTGGAAACCCTATGCAGGGTCACTATGAGTCGGAACCAACTCCACGGCACACCACCACCACTACCACCATCTTTCTCCGGAGTCTCCAAATCCTGGCTGAATTCTCCCACCCTCTTTCCCTGCCCTGGGTCCTGGCTGAGTTCTCCTGCCCCTCTACCTTTCCTACCTTCTGTGTCTAGGTGGTTTTACCACCTCTTTTCTTACCTACAGCCCCCAGCCAAAATCCATGACATATTCACCTTATTTTTAAAAAAAATTCTTTTAAATCACACAGATAATGCATGTTCTTGTTGAAGAATTAGAAAATATAAGCAAGTATAAAGAAGACAGTAAAAGTCATCCATAATCCACCACCCATAGATAAGCACTGTTGAAATTTGGGGAGTATATCCTTCCATACTTACATCAATATTTCCCTTACTAGAATGGGATCAGACCATACATATTATTTTGCAATCTGTCTTTTCACTTGAAATATATGTGGACATTTCCCCACATCAATAAATATCCTCCCTACCAATGTTTTATGACTATACAGTGTTCTGTTGTATGTATGGGTCATGACTGGGGTTTTAATTCTTATGATGCTTGTGCTGCTGTGTGGAGGTTGCTTTCCCTGCCACACACACCCCCCACACCCCCTCTGTAGATAGGATGACCCCTTGCCCAAAATCTTCCCTGGTCTATTGACAATACCCTGCAGCCCTGGGTTTCCCCTCACCCCCCAGCCCCATTCCCAGAAGTCACTTGATTTGGAGCATGTGTTTTGATGTTCCCTGCCTCCTCTCTCACCCGCTCTCAATGCTGCTGTTCTCCTGGGCCATGTTTAGTGATGCAGGAAGGGTATGCAAGTCAAGTGCCCTCACTGGAATTTTCAGTTCATAGAATTTCTTATCCCCGTTTCTTTCCAATTCTTCTTGTCCTTCTAAGCTCAGATCAGAGATGCCACGTCCTCCAGGAAGTCTTCCTTCTTTGAATGTCCACAGTGTTTTATCTTCACTTAATGGGCCTTGTCACATTAGTTCTTTATGCACAAGGAGAGACTATAGTATCAGGATTGTTAAGAATGTGGGACAAGTCTTGGCTCTGCTACTTATTACCTTGGGTACATGACAATCTCTTCCAGTCTTAGTTTCTTCCTCTGTAAAATGGGAACAATACTGTCACCTACCTCATAGGATTTTGCCTGGTAAACAGTAACCCATCCCATTGACGCAGAGTTCATTCCAACTCACAACAATCCCAAGTGTGCAGAGTAGAAATCCATACTATAGGGTTTTCAAGGCTGCGAATTTTGAATAATTTAGTGCGCAACCCTTTGTGCCACTCAAGGACTCCCTGGTAAACAGTTGTTATTGTTAAGCGCTCATGAGTTGGTTCCAGCTCATAGCGACCCTGTATGGGGTGTCCGAGGAGCAGCTGGAGAGTTTGAATCACTGACCTTGTGATTCAAACCGATCTTTTGGTCCAGTGCTGATCCTACAGCGCCATGCCAGGACTCCTGGTGAACAGTAGGTGCTCCACAAATATTAGCCATTGGTATTGTTACAAATCCTCTCTTTTCTTCTAGCCTGCAGGTCTCTGGCAGTCTCCCCACGATCTGGACCCAGCACAGGACTCGGCACTTAGTTGGCACTCGGTCTCGAGCATTAATGAGTGAGTCTGAACCCAAACCCTGATTTTGCAGACAAGGAAACAGGCCCAGAGAGGGGACATGACTTTTCAGGGTCACACAGCAAAGTTGGCTGTGGAGCTGGCCCTTGAGTTCAGGGATTCTGCCTCTCAGACCACTGCCTTTTCTAGTGAATTCTCTCTGCTTGGCTGGCCTCCTCTGCACTGACTGTTCCTAATTACTTCTAACAGTGGTTGGAGGAGTGACTGTTCAGAGCTATTTAAGGCTAGTCTGACTGGAGGAGGTGAGAGCTGAGGAGCTCCTTCCCAGAGTCAGACTCTGTTCCAGACTGTAGGATAAGCACTGGACTGCTAACTGCAAGGTCGGCAGTTCAAGCCCAGTAGCTGCTGGACTAGGAAGGTACCCCTCCCCAGTCCAGCCTCCCTTGATTCTCCTGATCTCTAAATCTCCAGTCATCCTGGCTGCCCCATTCCTCTGCAGGTGCGGATGTCAGGATGGAACCCTTGCCTCTTCTCCTGACTCCAGTCACCTGGCCCTCCCCTCCGCCTCTGCACCTGTCTTCTGATGGCTCGGGCTATCAATAGGAGATGCAATTAGACTGCATGCTTCATTACACTGGGTGGTCATGAATCAGTCAGTGGGGGGACAAGGAGGCCAGCAGGGGTGTGAGCACAGCATGTCATGGCAGAGCTGGGTGGCAGGAACAGAGTGCTGTCTAATTCAGTGCTTCAGGGAGGAGGCTTGGGGGACTTGAGTCGTTTTTTCCCAGGTGTGTGGTTCAGAGACGAGGGGAAGAAGATTTGTGGGCTCTGAGAGTCTCCTGGGAGCAGGGCAGGAGGTGTGTCGGGAGAGGGGCAGAGACCAGCTCATCTAGTTCCATGAAGGGGAGCCCAAGCCAGGTAGGATCTTGGAGTCTCTGAGCCTGATCAATGGACTGATCCCTTGGAAAAACTGTGTCTTTTGGAGTTTGAGTCTTGGCCTTACCATTTCCTAACTGTGATCTTAGACATTTGACACCAGGTTCAGGAAACCGAACCTCAGTTTTCTCATCTGTAAAATGGAGCTAACACTGGTTCTTGCGTCACAAGGCTGTGAGGATTAAATGCAGTTATATATGTGCTTGTTGTGTTACTGTTGTTAGGTGCTGCTGAGTTGGCCCCCAACTCATGACTCCATGTGCAGCAGAACGAAGTGCTGTCTGGTCCCTCACCATCCCTATGACTGGTGCAGAGCACTGATGGGATCCATAGAGCTGTCATTGGCTGATTTTCAAAAGTAAATCACTGGTCTGGAAGCCCCAGTGTAACGTGTTCATCATCCTTCACTCACCCACAGAGTGGTGTGCTGAACATGAGTTGCACTGGCCAGAACCGAACCCAGGGCTCCTGCATGGAAGGCAAGGAGTCTACCATGAAGCCACCACTGCCCTCATATAGACATATGATTCTTTTTGTTAAGTGCGGTTGAGTCCACTCTGACTCAAAGTGACCTTAATAGGGTTTCCAAGAAGTGACTGGTGGGTTTAAATTGCTGACCTTGTGGTTGACAGTCCAGTGCTGATCCTACAGTGCCACAGCAGGTGGCTGGAAATGAGGGTGCTCAGTGGTCCCCAAGTCCTTCAGAGCCCAGCAAATAGTAGAGTTTCATCTTTTGTCTCATTCCGGCTTAAGAAAACAAATCAAAACAAAACACAAAACCACAGAAATGGCCCCACGCCCTTAGGCACTGTCCAGGCGGGAAAACAGACTTGGCCTAACATTTTCCCTGCCTGCCTGCTTCAGGGGCTAGGAAGGGTGTCTCCTGTTTCCTCATCTTCATCCTGGAGCTGCCCTCTTTGCTCCAAGCATCTCCTGGAAGCTGTATTTTGAACCTTTCCTGCATAGCAGGCCTAGTGAGGAGTCAACTGACTAAACATGTGCTAAGCACTCCAGCTGCTAGTCCTGGAGAGATGCTGTAGGATAAGCACTTGACCGTATGGTCAGTTTGAAACGCAAGGTCAGTGGTTCAACCTCAGCATCGCTCCTTGGAGTCCCTACTCACGGTTGCAATGAGTCAGAACGGACTTGATGGCACTTAACAACAACAACAAGAGCTTCAGCAGAGAATGAAACTCTTAGCTTTGATGAACTAATGAACTAATGAGATGCTATAAAGACACTGCATCATGGCAGGGTGGTGTTTAGAGCTCAGTGTGTAGTGCTCATTACTTATGGTAGATGTGGGTTCTGGTGTGGCGCTATAGGATCAACAATGGACTGCTAACCACAGGGTCAGCGGTTCAAACCCACCAGCCTCTCCTCAGAAGCCCTGTACAAGGTCACTATGAGTCGGAACCAACTCGACAGCACACAACACCAGTGGTCGATGCAGGTAGGGTAGCCCCACAATTTTTTCAGCTCTTGGAGCTTGCAAAGGTTTCACTTCGGTACTTAACAGAGCAATTTAAGAAACATTTGAAAACTATGGACTCTCTTTCCAGAACATTGCATGTATACATAAACATGTAACATACATGTCCAGATGCCACAAATGTCCCTGCTTGTTTACACGGTGTAGTGGTTTTGCTCTTTCTGCTTTGTAAAGCAGGTGAGTTGACCTATTGTGGGGATAGAGTCAGAGACACCTGTTCTCTGCCTGTTAGAGTTCTGGCCTGGTGGGGGAGAGCTGTTCAACACCCTCCGGGAGTCCCTGGGACAGTGTTCAGGGAATGAAGAGAAACCAACAATTACAAAATGACCTAAACTCATCCTTTAGAGAAAGGGTCAGAGTTTGAGCAAAACAGCGGCATCACTTGGGGTGTGGGGGGATGCGGCTGCATCAGGTGACGCTTTCAGAAGCTGTGACTATAAAATCATGGTCTATACAATTTTTGCACAGTTTTTATAATATTAAAAATAAAACTATACCTGGAGTTAGTTTTAACAGAAACATTTTTTTCTCCCTAAGGCCAGCTTACAAGTATTCACACAAGGCTGAAAATCTTATTTACTTTTTGAACCTTCTCATGTGCTCTGGTCCTGGTGTGTGGCACTGTGGGTTAATGTGCTGGACTGCAAGGTGGGTTTGAACCACAAGTTCAATGGTTCAAACTCACCAGCCACTCCTTGGAAACCCTGTACAGGGTTGCTACGAGTGGGAACCGACTCAGAGGCACTTAACAACAACAACAACAACAACAACAACAATGTGCTCAGGTCAGAGCTGTCATTATTATCCAATTAAAATGACACTTTGGATCACATGGTTTCATCTGAGATTCAAAACACTGTTGCTGTTGGGGCTGGGTTGGGGGCCTTGTAAACATCACTCATCTTATTACTGAGCTAGTTTCATTGTTAATGTTGTTGTTCAGTGCCATCAAGTCAATTTTGACCCATAATGACCCTGTATAGGGTTTCCAAGGAGCAGCTGGTGAGTTTGAACCACCAACCTTGCGTTTCAAATGACTTTGCAGTCTGTCATTGTTTATAGATACTGATTTTATCAAAATTTCTGGTGTTTTAGCTACAATATTATGGTAATTAGTATCTGCGAACCTATATCAAGGCAGTTTTTGAGAATGAAGTAACTAAAGGAAAAGAAGAATATTCAAAAACATCTTCTGCTTATTTACCAATAAAGTTGTAATTCAATAGAGAAAGATTTTATGAAACAATTTTGGTTTTGGTGTTCATATAATCTAAGAAACTTTACATTTGAGCAATTTACAAGGATATTGATTACAAATCGTTTTATGATTAAAATTGTTAATAGACATGACTAAGGATTCTGTGTGGTCTGGTACGGGAGGAGGGCTGTGGGGTGAACTATGAGTTACTGCATTGGGTGACACCAACTCGAGTGACGTCACTGGAGCCAAAGGGCTGGGAACTGGATGGATGGGTCTTATGCCTGGAGAAGGGGCTGAGGCTGTGCTTACAAGTGCTGAAGGGAAGTCAGAGGAAGGTTGTCGGTGGGTGTGCACTGGTGTTGGTGCAAAACCTGAATCCAGCCATTTCCAAAGTTCCATCACGCACCAACACAGCTGCACTGATTTACAAGGTTCACCTTTAGGAACATCTGCTAGTTTTCTCCCCTGACAAAGGAAAACAGTTTCAAACATAAATCCTGGAGTGGCTTGGATGGATTTCCCATCCCCACCCTGATTGCTGGGCTGGAGGGTGTAGGAAATGAGCTGTCTTCTGTGTTTATCACAGCCCGGCAGAGCTCAGGGTGGCAGGCTTGACAGCCTGGTCATATGGAGGTGATATACAGAGGGTTGGCAAAGGGCCCCAGAGAGGAAACTTGGCATTCGTCCTTCTAACACAAAGTCATGCTCTTTATTTATGTATCTGTTGCATGGGGCAGCTTGCTTGCTGCTCCACTGAAGGCACACGAGGCCTAGGCATGGTTGCTGCTCACCTGGGCATCGCTACAAAGAAGCTAGTCTTCTCCCAAGTGTGTTCAGTGCTTAACCCCCTTGATAGCCAGGCACACGGGTGACCCAGCTCTCCTATTTGTTTCCAGGACCATCCCCTAGCTCTCAGATTCCAGTGACCCTAGAATTCTGTGATGCTGCAGACTCAACATTGATTTTAGGGTTTTTGATCTGGGATTCTGAGATCCAGAATTTCCTAACTCAAGAAGTCTGTGTATGTGTTTTAATGGCTCAAGAACTCTGTAGGGTTCTCTCACCTTGTAGAGATGAGAGAAGGCTCCATCTCTTTCTTGGAGTCCCCTCCAGGAGTGGGGAGCGAGGACCCTCTGAGGGTGCAAATCTCTTGCTGGGAAACAGGAAAAACCCAATCCATTAACATCCTCTTGACAGAGTGAACCTCAGAGTGAAACTCACCCAGCAACGTTCTTTTTCTTCTTAGATACAAAGCTCCATGATTCTTCCGTCACCAGGACCCATTTTCTCCTTGGTAACTTACCAAATCAGAACACCCCTTGAGGTCCTAAGAGCGTCCAGCAGCTTACCCTGCTCTCTACCCACCCTTTGGTTCTGCCTATATATCTCTGGTTCTGCAAACTTGGTTTTTAGGTTTGGGAAGCATCTCACTGTCAAGCCAGTTTCATTGTTAAAAAGTCCTTTGTAGTTAAGGTCATGTCCTCTTGCCATAGCTCTTCTTTTATTGGCACTATGAAGCATTTGCCTCTTAATTCCTTCATTTAAAACAATTGAAACACCTTTGGAGAAATACCTATGTTAGGCAAGATCAGCCAGGTACCGCAGTAGTAACAATGGCTGGGGGACATTAATGGTGTAATAGAGGTAAGGTTGAAAATCTACGTCTCCAAAGTCTGCTGGGGGTATCCTGGAAGAAGGAGTTTGGCATTCCCAACTGCTTTCACCTCAGTTCAATCCCACCATCTCATCACGAGGTCTTCCTGGTTGCTGCAAGGGAGGAGACCATGGGGTGGTTGAGTACTGGCTCTTGTATGCTTCCACCCTGAAGTGAGACACTTCACTGACCTAGCTCATTAACATATCACACTGCCCATTGGCCAAGCTTCCTTTCCCAGATTCTTTGTCCTCCAGCAGACCTTAGGAGGTTGGGGAGCTTACCCTGCAGTAGTCAAAATGCAGTAGCTGTGAACATCTTCTTGGTTCTTATTTTATAGATCAGGAAGCTATAATCTGGAGCTATTCAGTGGTAAATTCATAGTCACACAGCAAGTCAGAGGCATCGTCTATTAGGGAAGACTTTCTAGCCAGGAGCTTCTTGTCCAAGGCTTCCAGTTTAACCCTCTTTTCTTTACTCCCTTTTTGTGACCTAGTCCTATGGAGCAGGATGGAGAGAAGGTTGGAGGGCAGCTTGCTGGGTTTGAGCAGCTCAGGGTCCTAGGGTCAAGTGCTGGCCAGCGTCCATTCATTCTGGGTATGATGGCCAGTTGGTCAATGCATCCAATTATACTGTGTTGACAACTACAGTTCTTTAGATGAGCCGGTATGGGAGTCCTGTGGCATCTGCAATGAATGGCAGCAGTTGTAATTAGCAGAGAAATCAGGGAAGGAGAAATGTGAAGCTTTTATAGTCAAGCAACCTCAGAATTGAAATAACTCCGTGCTCATTGTGCTTCGTGGGCTTATTAATGTGATGTTGACTTTGGTTCAGAAATAATGACCCACATTTGTGGGTCTGTCTCCCCATTGTCTTTGGGGGCTGAGCATAAATAGCTAACTCTTACTTACTGAACTGCTACTGTATGCCAGACACTGTTCTAACTGTGTAATGTGTGTTAAGTCATTTGAGCCTCATAATTACCAGTAAACTGAGGCACTAGGTGGCTGAGCATCTTGCCCAAGATCACACAGCAGGTAATGGAGGAAGTAGTCTGGACCTTGGTAAGTGAGGGGTTGCTCTCCTGGCATCCTGGAGAGATACCCAGGACAGTTGGAGGAAACTCAGAGTCGGTTCATGAACTTGGACAGGAAAAAGTGACATCGATGTTTTCACTCCCCTTTACCTTCTTGTTGTTAGTAACAGCTGAATGGATTCAGACTTATGGTGCCCCCATGTATGCAGAATACAACTGCTCCGTGGGCGCTCAAGGCTCTGACCTTCTGGGAGTAATGCCAGGCCTGTCTTCCAAGGCACCATCTGCTGTGTTCAAACTGACAATCTTTTGGCCAGTAGTTGAGTACTTAACTGTTTTCACCACCCAAGAACTCCTAACCTTTCACTGAAATTGAGTATTCCCTTAATAAGAAGGCAGGCACCAAACCACAATAGAAGTAGCCATACCTGGGACTTGGCTAGCAATTTCAATCACAGGCATTTTCATACCATATTACAGTTGTTTCAATTTCTTGAAAAGCAGTTTTTGCTCATCACCATTTCCTGCCGCTATATCTTGTCATTTAATACACCAACAGAGAGGCATATCTTACCATATCATACATTTACTTAGGAATATTTTGCTAATAATGTCAATATAATTTTTTTCTCAAACCTATATGTCGGCTTGAGGACTAAGGTGCGCCTCACCCAAGTTATAGTATTTTCAATAACCTCATATGTATGTGAAAGCTGGACAGTGAATAAGGAAGACCGTAGAAGAATTGAGGCATTTGAGTTATGGTGTTGGAGAAGAATATTGAAAGTGCCATGGGCTGCCAGAAGAACCAGCAGATCTGGGTTGGATGAAGTACAGTCAGAGTGCTTTGTTTGCAAAGACAAACTTTTTCTCTCATACTTCAGACATATTGTCAGGAGGAACCAGTCACTGGAGAAGGATATCATGTTTGGTAAAGTGGAGGGTCAGAGAAAAAGAGGAAGACCCCAGCAAGATGGATTGGCAAAGTGGCTCAAGTGTGGCAACAATTATGAGGTTAGCCTTATCTCTTGTGCATAGGGTTGCTATGAGTTGGTACCAACTAGATGGCACCTAACAACAATATATCTTATTTTATACGTTTAAAGGCAAGATTCTTAGAAAGATTCTGTTGATTTCATCAGACTGGCAAAGGAAGCCAGGAACCAAGGAAGGTCATGAACCCCTACAATGGGCCTTCTCTGGGCTTCACTCATATGTTTCAGAAACCATTTTACCTGGAATCAAGAAATTTAGACCTTGGTTGACAGTCTTCCTATTTTATAGGGAGCAACACGTTACCTGAATATGTTGTTTCCTTTCTCTTGCACACTTTTGTCCAAGTTGTTCCCCTGCCTCACCTGCTGTGCTATTCCCTCCCCAGTCAACTGGCTGGGTGGGTGAGTCTCCCTGGTTGCTCCTCAGGGTAAGCACCAGGGTAGTGTTGATCACCTTTGTTGCAGTTGTTAAGTGCTGTGGAGTTGGTTCCAACTCATAGTGGCTCTGTATAGAATTTTCTAGGAGTGATAGGTGGGTTTGAATTGCCGACCTTTCAGTTCGCAGTTATCCTACAGCACCACATCAGGACGTTATAGTTGTTGTTAGGTGACCCTGTCTGTGTAGGGTTTCTGAGGAGTGGCTGGTGAGTTTGAACCACCGACCTTGCGGTTCAAACCGACCTTATGGGCTTATCCTACGGCACTGTACATCAGGCTATTACATTGGCTTAAAATAAAGTTAATTAAGATTGAGCCTGTTGGAGAAGTTCCAGGCTTCTGGAACAGCAGGGTCCCAGGAGCAAGAGGCTTTTTCAGGGCCCTCTGGGCACCAGCTCTGCTTTCTCCTCTGAATGAGGATGTAGCCACATAAGTACCTGCTTAGTTTTAAGAGTCTGAAGTTTCTGTGAACATCCCCTGAAAGAAGGACAGAATCTGTCAAGGTTAGATGTCCAGATGGTGCCATGGCTCCCAAGCATGAACTGGCAGTGGTGTTGCCAGAGGATCCTGCTTTGTAAAGAGGGACCCCAGGAATCCCGGGGCCAGGGTTGGGCACACACAGCTATGCTGCATCTGCTTCTACTGTAGGTTTATGTGCATCAGAGTGCGTGTCTCTAACCCCTCCTGCCAGTCCACAGCTCAGCGAAATGCTTCTAGCACCTACTCCATACCACACACTGTGCTAACCAGGTTGATGGGAGATGAATGTAGATCTTAATAAGCATCCTGGGAAGTAGGTCCACCCATTCACTGCCAACAAGTCAATTCCAACTCATAGTGGAACTGACATAGAGGCTATACATCTTACAGTTCTTCGTGGGAGCACAACACCTCCTCTTTCTCTCACGGAGCAGTTGGTGGATTCAAACTGCTGAACTTGTGGTTAGTAGTGTAACGCACAACCCACTACACCATCATCAGAGCGGTAGGTGGGTAGGCAGGCACTATTATCTCAATTGTACCTATGGAGAAACTGAGGCACAGAGAGGCTCGGTACATTGCCCCTGATCACACAGAGTTGGTGCAGCCAAAGCTACATTCCAGGCTCTGTGATTCTGAAGCCAGAGGTCTGAATGCCGTACCTGTACGTGAGACACACATTCCAGAAGACCTTGTATATTTCAGAAACTAGTATAATTTAAGACATATCCTGAGAGAGGTAGGTAGTATTTGTTTATCAGCTAAAGTGGTATTGCCGTGTGGTGAGCATGCAAACATAGTTTACAATTCACCAAACCTGCCAGCTTCAACATTCTTCATGTTAAAAAAAAAAAAAAAAGTTTGGGATATGCATTCTTTTAAATTTTGCATATAAAGTGAGACTTTATTAATATCTTTATATCATGGTGTCAAATCCACGTAATACAAAATCTCATCCAACACAAGGACATTATAATGCAGAGTAACTTCTGCTTTTCATCTGTCCGGGGAGGCTAGTCTCTGAGCTCTTCATTTATATCTCCCGGCTTAGCACAGCTCCTGGCCCGGAGGCAGGTGTTCACTAAAGCGTTGTTGAGTGGACAGAATCTAATCTAGAGCAACACAATTCTGTTAGTTCTATATATACATACATATGGTGTGGCGCTGTGGGTTACTGCGCCAGACTGCAAAGCCGTTTGAACTGCAAGGTTGGTGGTTCAAGCTCACCAGTTGCTCCTTGGAAACCCTATACAGGGTCACTATGAATCGGAATCGACTCAACGGCACTTAACAACAAAACCAATATATATAAGTATATATATATAATTTTTTTTTGGAGGGGTGGGGTAGGTTATTAGTTTCCTAGGATCTCTGGTGATACAATGGCTAAGCGCTCAAGTGCAAACCTGAAGGGTGGTAGTTCAAACCTACCCAGCATCTCTGCAGAAGAAAAGGATTGACAGGAGGTTCTTATAAAGATCAAAGTCTGAAAAACTCTAGGGGGCAGTTCTACTTTGTCACATAGGGTTGAAACCACTTCAGTGATATGTAGCAGCAACAGAACACATCACGACACAGTTTGTTTCCTAGGGCTGCTGTAAGAAAATGCCACAAACTGGGTGGTGGTGGTGATGATGTGCTGTGGAGTCAGTTCTGACTTATAAAGAAATGTATTGTCTCATAGTTCTGGAGGCTAGAAGTTTGAATTCAGGGTGTCAGCAGGGTCATGCTCCCCCCTAAGTCTCATTTGTAATTGTAGCCTGTGTTTGCATGGTTTCTTGTCTCAACCAGTTTCTGATAACCCCAGGCATCCTTAGCTTGTAGCCGGAGCTCACAGGGCTGTCCTTCCTCTGGTGCTCTGTGAATCTTTTCTTTTATAAAGACACCACTCAAATGGGATTGGGATCCATCCAAGTCCAGTATGACCTCATTTTAATTCAGCTGATAAGATCTTCAAACAAGACAGGCACCTGGCATTAGAACTTTAATATAGCTTTTTTTGGGACACAATTTAATCCATGACCAGGGGGCTCCTTTTCAAGTTATATTTTTTAAAGTATTTTGCTTCTCCTGGATTGATCACCTCCTTCTTTTCTAACCTCATAATGGGGAAGACCTCATAGGGTACAGTGATACAGGGGGCAGAGGCAGGGACTGGGACAGTGAAGAAAACCAAGGATAGACAAAGGAGTGATAACCCATATTAAGGAATGGGCTTTATATGCCCAGCATACGAGATGACTTAGGTATTTGCCAGCAGTGGAGACCATTTCTAGGCAACTCGACCAAAAGGGGATTCCATTTAAGACTCATGGGTCCTCTTTGGATCGAAATGAAGCTGGATGGCCAGTTTGGGGGACATCAGGAACCAATAGGGCTCCCTAGAGGCAGGAAGCAGGTAAAAGACACAGAAGATGCTTGCAGGGCAGCCTGGCCAGGACTTCATGAAAGATGATCCTCTAATCCTGCCCCAAACCCTGCAGCCTCCAATACACACAGTTGGGCGTTTCCTAACAGGGATCTTGGGGTGCTAAAAGAAAGGGGATAAAAGATGCTAAAAGGTGCTAAAAGAAAGTAGAGTGTAGAGCTCCTGGGTGGTTCAATCGATTAACCCCCTGACTGTCAACTGAAAGACTGACATTTCAAAGCCACCCAGAGACGCCTTGAAAACCCTATGGAGCGCAGTTCTACTCTGCATGGGGTCGCCAAGAGCTGGAATTGACAGAGTGCCGCAACGGATTGTTTGTTTTTTGTGTGTGGAGTGTGCCAAAGTCTTACTAGCATCACTAAATGATCAGGCAGCAGTAGACTTGATGGTCATCTAATTCCCCGCTTCCGTGTGTTCCAGATCAGGGAACTGAGGCCTTGGTCTCACTATCGGTGCCAGAACAAGACCAGACTCCTCCTGTGTCCTTCCATATCACTCATCACTTGCTCTCCCCAGAGAGGGGGTAGAATAGTTTCAACATTGTAAATGACCTTCAAGGCACCATCAGTCTTGTTTTTTTTAAAAAAAACATTATTTTTATTTCTATCACTATTTTTATTGATGTAGTTCTCTTTAAAATGTTCCCAGGTTTTCTTGTGTTTGTGGTGAAAGTTTACACAGCAAGTTAGCTTCTCATTTTGACCATTTGTAAACACATTGCTCAGTGACATTTGTTAACATGTCCCACAATGCGTCAACGTTCTCTTGCTTGTGTCCTGGCTGTTCCAGTTCCATACTCTGGTTTCCCTGCCGCCTTGTCTTCCCTCATTTAGGGTAATGTTAACCTCGTGGTCTCATACAGATGTTTTTTAATAGAATGTCATTCACGGATAATATCTTTGATTTTGTGTGTTGTTTTGCTGTTTTACTAAAAGGTGATCTCAAGGGGTTGTTTTAGTTCAAGGTTTTCATTGTCTTTGTAGTTGGTTTAGTTTTTAGTTTTTTTAATTTGAGCTTTACTCGACATTTGTCTTCCAGTCTCTCTGGGGCCATCTATTGTGACCCTGGTCAGAATGGTCAGTAGTGGTCATTAGGTACCGTACAGTCAGTTCCAATGCGTAGCAACCCTGCATAAGGTTTCCGAGGAGTAGCTGGTGGGTTTGAACTGCCGACCTTTTGGCTCAAACAGACGTTATCATCCAGTGCTTATCCTATGGTGCCACACCAGGACTCCTGAGAATGGTCAGTGGTGGTCAAACAAATGAACCAACCATCCATCCTGCAATACTCTCTACTTAGCAGGGCTTGATAATTCATTACTGTAGCCACCCAGAGCTCAGACACCATACCCAGAGTTAGGGGGTTTATTAGGGAAGTTAACAGGTTACAATGCAGGGTCAGAAATGCTTAGGACACAGCTCTTCCAGTGAGGACAGCCTCTCCTCATCCGGGCCCACAGGCAACTCTCTCTGGTTGTCAGCCCCTTGGCCTGGCCTCTGCTATACTGCAGCAATGTCACAGTGCTCGGTTAGGGCTGCTGATAAATCCTCACAGGACCCTCCACTCTGTTATAAGCCTCAACTCTAGCTCCTATGGGTCAGCAAACCTAGCTCTCCAATTAAGTGCTGGGAGGCACCCTACTATGCAAGTGAGCCTTCTGCCCATAGGCACTTTACTTCCTCTGTGGGCCAGGACGCCCACTGTTACGCCTTGGTGCCGCTGCTGCCGCCTGTCCTCTGGTGTCACAGCGCTGTCTCTTGGATCAAGGATGTCCAGTGTGCAGGGAACTTGGGTCCAAAGACACGCTCCACTCCTGACTCTTCTTCCTTGACGGTAGGGAGATCCCTGCTCCTGCTTCAGAGAGGGCTCATTTTATACAAATGGTAGAGTCCCATGTTTTACAACGAACCCTGTTCAAAAGCACAGCTGAGTCATATAATCCATCAGCATCTTTCTCCACCTTTTCTCATCTAGACCCAACAGGAAAAAGTCCTTTGGTGAGAGTTTTCTACGACTGTGGCAAAAGAGACATTACATAATTCACTGAATGGAAGGTGGTAAGCAGGCACTATCTAGTTCTTCTGGTCTCTGAAATGATAAGGCCATGGATCAACTATTAGCCTTAAAGACTTAAATGACCTTCAGTCTTCTCGGAGATTTTGGTTACCTCTTTACTCCTTACCTTACTCTTTTGCTTCTGCCAAGTAGAGATCACCAAATTTATCTTTGATGGATGCTCACAAGCTTTTAAGGACCCATATGCCACTCACTTCACTAGAATGCAGAACATGAACTTTGGGAACTATATTATGCCAACTGCTTGAGTTGTCTCATAAGACTATGGTCCTAAGTTTTCACACCAAGAAAAGCATCTCAGAAGGTGTTTGGTTATATCTGAGGAGTATCTGTAGTTGTGTCTTCAATGAATATATGCACCTGCACACACATATCTGTATTTAGATAGAGAATTTTTATCTGTACACACACATATGTATACCTATACCTACTCATATATGTATGTACCTGTACCTACCTACAGCTGCTCCTTGGAAACCCTATACAGGGTCACTATGGGTTGGAATCGACTCGATGGCACTTAACAACAACAACAAACCCATTGATGAATTTGAGTTCTGGTGTTGGAAGAGAATATTGAAAGTACCATGGACTGCCAAAAGAACAAATAGATCTGCGTTGGAAGAAATGCAGCCAGAGTGCTCCTTGGAAGCCAGATAACCAGACTTTGTCTTTCATACTTCAGACACATTGTCAGGAGGGACCAGTCGCTGGAGAAGGATATTATGTTTGGTAAAGTGGAGGGTCAGAGAAAGAGAGGAAGACCCCCTGGGAGATGGATTGGCACAGTGGCAGCAGCAACAGGCTCAAACATAGCAATAATTGTGAGGTTGGCCCAGGACCAGGCAGTGTTTCGTTCTGTTGTGCATAGGGTTGCTATGAGTTGGTACCAACTCGATGGCACCAAACAACAACAACCCATATGCTAGACTTCTGGTGTGGTGCTGTAGGATCAGCACTGGACTATGAACCACAAGGTCAGCAATTCAAACCCACCAGTTGCTCTTCAGAAAAGTTATACAGGATCGCTATGAGTTGGTATCGACTCGATGGCACTTAATAACACAACAACAACCAATATGTTGGTATCCAGCCATATGTGATCAAACACTCGTTTTTTGGTCTTTGTTGGAGTTGTTGCCATCGTATATATGTCAGATTCTTAGTACAGGCCTCCTTTTCTCTTGAGTGCCTCTCAGTGACATTGTTCATACTGTTCTCACTACACAGATATCAGCGGTTCAAGCTCACCAGCTGCTCCTTGGAAAACCTACACAGGATTGCTATGGGTCAGAGCCGACTCGATGGCACTTAACAACAATCATCTAAAGGAGCCTCAATTGTGCATTGGTTAAGTACTCAGCTATTATTTGAAAAGTTATGTCTTGAACCCACTAGCCACTCCATGGGAAAAATACGTGGCAGTTTGCTTCTGTAAAGATTTAAAAGCTTGGAAACTCCCTGCGGCAATTTTATTCTATAGGTCAATAAGAGTTGCCCGCTTCCGCCCTCCTCTCCTTAGTACCCACCAATGAACATTGTTGTTGTTGCTAAGAGCTATCAAGTTGGTGATTACTTATAGCAACCCTGTATAGGGTTCCTGAGGAACAGTAGCTGGTGGGTTTGAACCACTGACCTTGTGGTTAGCAGTCCAGTTCTTATTCTACAGAGCCACACCAGAACTCCAATTAACATTGGCCTTTTTATATATATCTATTCTTATATTAGCATCCAACATTAGTTCTTTTTTTTTTTTGACGTATTTCACTTAGTGTTAAGGGATCCTTTGATCTTTATCATGATGGATCAAAGGCCCTCCCAGCCAAGGTGCCTTGTCACCCACTTCTCTCTGAACCAAGAGAATGGGATCTGGGAGAGGCCTGTGAAGTGTAGGGACAGAATCCTGGTCAACTCCAGGGGGTGAGATGGCATCATCACATCTGAAGGGTTCTGTGGGACTGAGGATATAACCCCAGGGGTCCCTAACCCAAGCCTACCCCTGACATGAGCAAGGAGTAAGGTGCCGGGAAGGCCTTTCAGGGCAAGTCAAGGCAAAAGCTCTGTGTAAAAACCCTGGGCTGCTGTAGGGGAGACACTTGTGGGACGAATTTCCATCCTTTCTGTGTTATCTGTTTGGGAAGATCTTTTATTGTTAGAAGGATAAGGACACTGCTTATTCTTGTTCATTGGGCTTTTTCTGGGAAGGGAAACCAGGACTAATTGGGTACCAACTATGCACCCAATCTTTTATTTAGGTGGCCGTGCTTAATTTTCACAGCAACCCTAATGTAAAATGATGATCCCATTTTACAGATGAGAAGGTCAGGGCTCAGACAGGTTCAATGACCTGTGCCAGCCCCCCACTAGCTGTGAAGGGCAGCTGACCTCAATTTTGCCTGCTCTTTAGATGGCTGAGACTCCTTCTCATGCCCTCTCTGCAGAGAAGGTGGGAGCTGGGAAGGGGAGGTGAGTGAGTGAGCAGGGAGGGGCTCAGCCTTCCTCTCTGCCCCACATTCCCAGTGGGGTGCACACAGAGGCAAGTCCCACAGGTGGCAGCCAGATAATCCTCTCTGGAAGATTAGTTGCTTTAGAGCCCCCTTCCTGAGCCTGAGTTCTTGCTGCAGAAATATCCAACAAATCCCCAGGCTCCTGGAGAGGAAGGAGTCAGCTGGAGACCCATCATTTCGGACCCAGGGCCTGCAACTAGACTACATCTTGGTCTCCCTCTCCTTGGCAGCAGCGCAGGCACAGAGCTTGGATTGGGAACTGTACCTGATTGGTTTTTGGGGTGGAGACTTGAGACCTCCTATGTTCACTCTCTCCTTCTTTCTCTGCCATTTAATCCTGCATTTTAGCAAGGCCCATGAATACAGTGTTTTCCAGCTTTCCTAGCAACTAGGTTGACCAGATGACCAGGTTCTAGACAATGCATTGTGAGCAGAAATGCTATGTGCAACTTGCAGGATGTGTCTGTAAAGGGAGGGGATATCTCTCCTTCCTGCTGGCTGCAGTGCAGATGCCTCTGGTGGCCTGGGGTAGTCAGAGCTGAGGAGATTCCAGATCCAAGGTGACAGAATGCTGGGAGGGTCCTTGTTCAAAGGGGAGTTCAGCAGTAGCTGTTTGGGAACCAAAGAATGTAATGAAAGGGAGCCTTTTAGGACAGGGTCAACTTCTGGTTTTGCTACTTGCAGGTCAAATAACCCTGGGCATGTGGCGCTGTAGGATAACCACTAGACTGCTAACCACAAGGTCGCCAGTTCAAATCCACCAGTTGCTCCTTGGAAACTCTATACAGGGTTGCTATGAGTTGGAACTGACTTGATGGCACTTGACAACAACAACATAGGGATAATGATAGCTACCTCTGAGGGTTGTTGGGGCATCAGGGACAATGGATACAGGGCAGGTACTCTACGAGCAGCAGCAATTATTGTTAGCATTGGTTTGGGAGGCCAGAAATCGAGATTTTTGGGTCGGGGGCAAGCCATTTAGCTTTCTGGACCTCGGTTTCATTATAAAATGAGGAGCGGGGTGGTAGATTGGCCTACCTCAACTCTGAGGTTCATTCCAACCCTGGTGTTTAACCGACTCCTTCCGGTCCCCGTTTTACAGATAACAAAAGCCTGGCTTAATGGTAGAGATAATTCTCAGAAGTCCCCTTCCATAGTGAAAAGTTATTGTTGGGCAGCCTCTGCCCTCATGGGACTGCCTTTCCCAGTCCAGATGGACTGAAGGGATGTGTAGTGCTTTCAGGGCAGGATGGTTGAGGCATGAATGTATCTTCAGTCTCTTGTGTGTGTCTGCTTGTTCATGCCCAGGGCAGTCAGGAACTCCATATGTTGAAGATGGTAGAGGCCCTCTCAGCTTAGGCAGCATAATACCTTCCTTCCACCCTGCTACATCTAAATCTGAATTCCAGTGATGTTTTAGATTTCATATGCACAAGAATACTCTTCACTGAGCCACTGGGATTTTAGGGCTTACATGTGTTAGCAGCTAGCATTATCTTAACTAATGTTGTTTCGTTGTTGTTAAGTGCCACTGAGTTGGTTCCCACTCATAGCGACCCGGAATAGGGTTTTTGAGGAACGGTTGGTGGGTTTGAACCACTGAATTTGTGGTTGGTAATACAGTGCTTAAGGAGCTCTGGTAACGTAGTGGTTACAAATCGGGCTGCGAACCTTAAGGTCAGCAGTTCGAAACTACCAGCTGTTCCACAGGAGAAAGATGAGGTTTTCTGTTCCCATAAAGATATACAGCTTTGGAAACCCTGTACAGGGTCACTATGAGTCGGTTCTGACTCCACGACATACAGCCACTACCAATACAGTGCTTATCTTATAGTGCCACATCAGAACTCCATCTTAACGAATAACTCAAAGAAATAGAGTGATTTGTCCAGCCTCTGTGCCTCCTCTATCTTTCTTAGTGACTTCCTACAAGATGGTGGCATCTTCTGGGTTTGTTTGCAGTTTCTTGGGATCCAGAACAGAGTCTCATCCTCGTGTAGGCTTGTGATACCCAGCACGAGTCACCTCTCATCCTCATCCACCCCACAGGGATGACCTGTTCAGGACCAGGCATCTTCCAGTAAAGACTTGTTGATTTGAACTGCAAATTGCATGGCACCTGCTTCTTCCCTATCAAGCTGAGAGTTAACCCTACAGAGCAGCCCCCCCACCCCAACTTTCCTAGAGGCCCTCAAAGCAATAGTCAAGGGAATGGTGCCATGGAGTTGGTTCTAACTCAGAGTGACCCTGTATAGGGTTTCCAAGGCTATAAATCTTTACAGGAGCAGAAAGCCTCATCTTTCTCTCACAGGGCAGCTGGTAGGTTCTAACTGTTGACCTTGTGGTTGGCCACTACTCCTTAGCCAATGGAGCTCAATGGTGCTAAACTTTCAGAACAGGTAGGGTTGAGGAAGGGCAGGAGCCAAGAAGTGGGTCTGGGGGAAACATCTGTGTAATAGGGGCAGTGATACTTTATGGAATTGAGGCTGGAGATGTGAACTGTGGCCAAAGCCCTGTTCTGCACCCCAGTTTGCATGTTACCCTACAGAAGTCCAAGGTCACCTCAAAGTTGGTTACAGAAGTGAAACCCAGACTCCTCCCATCCAGCTCTGAGTGGGCTGTTTCTCTGTCTTTTCCCTCACAGCCTGGGCATCTCTGATTAGGATGCTAATGGAGAGGGGGTGGGGTGAGAAAGTGAGGGAGCTGCAGAGCAGGAGAAATACCCGGGGACTGGGGAGCCACTGGCTAATTAAAGGCTCCATGTCAAAGAGGAATGCCAAGTAGGTAATTTCCATGCTATTTGAATAATGGGAAAAACGTTTACCATTTCTCAAGTTTGCTTGTTGAAAAGGGAGAGGGGAAGAAAGGCAGGAGACGGAGAAGATCTTGCTGGAGAGGCTTCTACATTCTATTCAGTGAGTTGGGGTGGGGTGCAGAGAGCAAGAAGAATTGCTCCAAGGAGAGGAGCAGTTTTCTGCTGAGTCCAGAAGACACATGTGCTCACAGCACTTTAAAGTTTACAAAGCCCACCCACATCCTTTAGTCCACTGGATTCCCTTGGCAGCAGTGTGAAGTAAGCAAGGAAGGAATGAGGAGGAGGAGGCTGTGGATGATGATGATGATGATTCTTACTCGAGAAGTAAATAACTGAGCCCAAGAAAGTGAGAATGAGTTGCTCAAGGCTACGTTTACTCATTGGTTCCTTCATGATTTTAACAAAACAGTTCATTGGGGACAGTCTGCATGCTAGGCCCAGTGCCATGTGATGAAGACATAAGAATGAATTTGACATGCGCTTGCTTTCAGGGGACTCAACGTCTAGAGAGAGAGATGGAGAGGTGAGACCAAACTTTACCAAATGATGTCGGCACCAGAGGGCAGAGCAGCTGAGCCCACTTGGGGCAGTGAGAATGCCTCCCAGAGAGAGGGGCAGCCTAGAAGCAGAGGTTTCTGGCAGAAGCTTGCCAGATGGCTAAAGGGAGGCAGTATATTCCAGGTCAGCAGTGTATGGAAAGGGATGGTGTCCCAAGAGGTCTTTTTTCATCATGTCCAGGGAACAGTGAGAGGTCCTTTGAAAGTGGTCCAGGGAGCAGGCATCTGGAGTTGGGCAAGGGTGGGTTTTGGGGGTGAAATGGTTGGTGGGAGATGGCTGAGGCCACAAATACAGGCCTCACTGGGTCCTGTGGGTTTAATCTTGAGGTCCTAGGGCCCTAGGTAGTGTTTGAGCAGGGACCGGTGGAACATGGGTCATTCCACAGCTATGGCTACTGCTGTCTCTTTGATGGAAGCTAACCCTAAAAATCCAGCTTGTGACCCCCACCTTCTCCAGCCCAAGGTCCTAAGCCCCTTCAAGCTATGGGGACCTATGAACGGAAACCCAAGCTGCGAAGAGGGCTGTGTGTGCAAGATCGCCACTGCTCTGTCCAGTCCTCCTTGCACTTGTCATCTGTTGATGTATGTCAAATGCCCCCCCAGCGCAGTAACTTATGATGCCAACAAACAGTTATTATTTCTCAATTTCTCTCGGTTGCAGCAGCCTACCTGTGATGCTAGGGCTACAAGTTTCTCATGAAGTGCTGTCAAGATGCTGGTCCAGGGCTGTGTCATCTGATGACTTGACTGGGGTAGGGGGACCTGCTTCTAAGACAGTCCACTCACTTGCCTGGCAAGTCCATTCTGGATGTGGTCAGGAAATAACTTGTAACCTGCATGTAAACCTTCCTATAGGGCTGGCTGAGGCTTCTTACAACATGGTGGCTGTCTTTCCCCAGAGCGAGAGCCCGAGAGTGATGTCATCATTGACCTAGCCTTGGCAGCCACCGTCGCGTCTGCAGCATCCTGTAGGTTACACAGGTCACTCTGTTTGGTTTGGGAGGGGTCTGCACAAGGGTGTGGACATCAGGAAGTGAGGGCCATTGGAGGCCATCCTGGAGGCTGGCTACCACTCCCCTCTTCTCAGTTTCTGTAACAGAACTAAGAAAAGCAGGCTGCTGAGATGAGCGCTTAGGTGGCTTATCTGGAGAATGAAGGCAGGTCTCAATGAATTCTGCCTTCAACTCACTGTGTGACCCTGTTCTCTGGACTTCCGCTTACACTTCTATCACATGGGAAGACCTTCTGCTTAGTAAGGCTCAGGGGAGGACACAGGATCCTCTTTCTGAGAGGTGTTCCTGAGAGTTACAGAATATGAACTCTTCTCTCTTCTCATCTTCAATCCTATGTCTTTGTACAGCCAGATAATCAGTTTTCCCACAAGTCTTTGCTGTGATCAATTTGCATAATCACCCAAATAAGGACCATTGCTTCCTTTAAGCTAATGCTTGACTGTAAATCTCCAATTGGCTTCTGCGCAATTAAACCAGTGTGGGACTTCCTTCTCGTGGCTTCATCACCACAGGCTCCCACGAAGGCAGGGAGCAGAGGTCTGTGTCAGCTGCCTCACCTCCCTCACATGATCCCAAGTCAGCTCATCTCTTCTTGCCTTCTCAGCTTCCCTTTGTGGTGCTGACCAGTGACGAGGAGGTGAGGGGGCTTGGTCACAAGGAGCTCAGGAAGTCAGAACTAGAAGAAACGTTGGGGTCATCCTATGCAACTCCTAAATTTTGTAGATAAGGTTCAGAGAGGGACAGTGATAGTCTAAGGTCACACAGCAAAATTGGGGCAAGAACCTGGTCTCTCGACCCCCACAAAGGGCTCTTCTGCCCTCACTACTGGGCAGTCCCTGGACAGTTCCAGATGGACCTGGAGTATCATGGCGTAGACACTCTTGTCTCTCTGAGAGAGGCAGTGTAGGGACCAGGGTGGCAGGAAATAGGAGCTAAAGGGAAGGTAGACGCCTCCAGTGTAGACCAGTGATGTCAGACTGTGTGTATGTTTGTGTGCTGGAGAGAAGCAGACAGAAGAAAAGAGTAAGTGGACCAGACTTGCTTGGGGATGTAGGAACAACAGTGCAGGAAATGTTCAGAGAGTTAGTCCAAAAAGACCTGATGCCAGGGGCCTGAGAAAGGGCTGACCTTTGGGGGCTAGGAGGGTGGAGTAGGAGGGCCTTGAAGTGTAAGGAACTTGATGTGAAGGGGAAGGGTAAATGCCCAGGTCCAGCTCTACTCTGTAGAACACAGAAATGAGCCAAGTCAAGAGGTGACAGAGGTGCAGAGCCACTTTGAGCCAGGGACTGCTGCTTTCCCATGGTTATTGATGCCCTGTGCACACACAGTAGAACAGGAATGACCTGAGTCTACTTTGGTTGTGGGATCAACTGTGTGAAGACCAGTGCTTCCAGGTTGGTGTTTGAGGCCCTTGCAACTGGCAGCCTGCAGGTCCTCTTTGAGCCCTTTTCTCTTGCCTGACATATTGCCCTATGGGGGTGGCTGGAGCCAGTCCACTACTGGCCAGTTTGACTCAATAACTATTAAGACTTCATTTTTGGTCATTCTTTTCTCCTAAATTGTCTTCCATTGTGATCTCAAAAAGGCAAGCTCATTTTGATTTGGGCTTGAGTAAATCTTAATCCAAATTTTTAAAGAAATCCACCAATACTAGGGAAATAGCATAACCCTCAAAAAACATTCTTATTAATGGAGAAAAGATTGAAGTTGTCAAAGACTTTATTCCTCTTGGATCAACTATCAACACTCACGGAAGCAGCAGTCAAGAAATCAAATGACATATTGCATTAGGCAAATCTGCTGCACAAGACCTTTTTAAAGTGTTGACGAGCAAAGATGTCAGCTTGAGGACTAAGGTGTACCTGACCCAAGCCATGGTATTTTCAATCACCTCATGTGCATGCAAAAGCAGAACAGTGAATAAGGAAGACCGTAGAAGAATTGATGCCTTTGAGTTATGGTGTTGAAGGAGAATATTGAAAGTTCCATGGGCTGCCAAAAGAACCAATAGATGGAGTTTGGAAGAAGTGCAGCCAGAGTGCTCCTTGGAGGCCAAGATGGCCAAACTTCATCTCTCATACTTCGGACATGTTGTCAGGAGGGACCAGTCACTGGAGAAGGATGTCATGCTGGATAAGGTGGAGGAGGGTCAGAGAAAAAGAGGAAGACTCCCAATGAGATGGATTGGCCAAGTGGCAGCATCGATGGACTCAAGCGTGGCAACAATAGTGAGGTTGGCCCAGGATCAGGCAGTGTTTCATTCTGCTGTGCATAAAGACGCTATGAGTCAGTACCGACTTGATGGCACCTAACAACAAACTCCCCATACCCAAGAGTCAGCAGCATCCCTAGGGGTGGGGAGGGGGTACAGTCCACATTGGTGACCCTGTCAGAGAAACTGACACCAAAACTTTTGTTGAGTCTTTTAGCAGAAATTTATTAATTTTTTTTTTTTAGAAAAAGGTCCCTGTAGTTAGTAATAACAACAAAAACATTTTTTGTAAGCCCAGTTTAACAACCTGCAATATACAGATGACACAACCTTGTTTGCCGGAGGGGAAGAGGACTTGAAATACTTACTAATGAAGATCAAAGACTAAAGCCTTCAGTATGAATTACACCTCAATGTAAAGAAAACAAAACAAAAAAATTCCCCAACTGAACCTGTAAATAACATCATGATAAATGGAGAAAAGACTAAAGTTGTCAAAGACTTCATTTTACTTGGATTCACAGTCAACACATGGAAGCAGAAGTTAAGAAATCAAACGACATATTGCATTAGGCAAATCTGCTGCACAAGACTTCTTTAAGTTGTTCAAGAGTAAAGATGTCAGTTTGAGGACTAAGATGCACCTGACCCAAGCTGTGGTATTGTCTATTGCTTCATATGTATGTGATATTTGGACAATGAATAAGAAAGGCTTTAGGAGAATTGATGCCTTTGAATTATGGTGTTGGATGAGAATATTGAAAAGTACCGTGGACTGCCAGAAGAATAGACAAATCTATCTTGGAAAAAGTATAACTAGAATTCCAAGAAACTCCGTAGAATCGAGAATGGTGAGACTTAGTCTCTTGTACTTTGGACATGCTGGCAAGGTGGGGGGTCAGTGAAGAAGAGGAAGACCCCTCCCCCCAAAGAGATGGATTGACACAATGTCAGCAACAATGGGCTCAAACATAACAATCGTGAGGATGGCATAAGAGCGGTCAGTATTTTGTTCCGTTGTACTATGAGTTGGAACTGACTTGATGGCACCTAACAACACCTGGGGCTGGGCTATATGCCCTCATATTCCCCATATGAGCAGAGATGTCAGCTTGAGGACTAAGGTGTGCTTGACCCAGGCCACGGTGTTTTCAATAGGCTCATGTGGATGCGAAAGCTGGACAGTGAATAAGGAAGAT
>NW_006408525.1:3687266-3701260 GCF_000296735.1 Chrysochloris asiatica | reverse complement strand
GGCAGTGTTTCATTCTGCTGTGCATAAGGTCGCTATGGGTCGGTACCGACTTGATGGCACCTAACAACAACAAATGTTTATCATGGAGTCCTGGTGTGATGTTATAGGATAAGCACTTGACTGCAATGTTGGTTTGGACTGCAAGGTCAGTGGTTCTAATCCACCAAAAGCTCCTTGGAAGCCCTATACAGGGTCATTATGATTTGGAAAGGACTCCACGGCACTTAACAACAACAACAACATATTTATTATGTATTATTCTGTGTTCAAAATGTATAGTAAACATGCCAAGGATTCTGCAGAGTCTGGTACAGGAAGAGGTTCCTGGGGGTGGGAGTGGTGACGTCATGAGTTACCATGCTGGGTGACACCAACTTGAATGATGTCACTGCCAAAAATGGTGGCTTCTGAGTTATTCAAAGACTAAAGGTCTCTCCCCACCAGACTAGTGATTCTCCCCCTATCCCCTCAAGGACAGGGTCTATGTCTGAGCTAGGAAGTAGATAAGAACTCACCTACGTTAAGCATCTGTTTGTGCCAGGTTCACAATACCTTTGTGTGTAGTTGAATGTTCATGGTTTGGTGGAATTTCTGTCTCCATTTTATAGCCAAGGAGACTGAAGACCAGTGAGGGAATCACTCCCCCACTGCCCTCCAGGGGTGGCACAACCAGGATGGGGCAGAGATGTATTTGGAAGGTGCAGTGTGGTGGCACGAAACCTAGGCTCTCTTCCTACATTACGCAGGCAGGCAGAGGTGGCAGGCCGGATCCTCCCCATACCCCTAAGCACTGTAATTGTCAGTCTTACTAAGACCCTCAAGGAACTGGTGAGGAGCTGTGTCCCTCAAGGCAGCCAGACTTGCCACCTGCAGGGGGCTGGGTTAAAGAGAAACACTGACACTAATTGGAGAGCAAGAGGCCCCCCCATCCTTGTTTCCTGTCTCAGCTGCTTGGCACGACAAAAGGGCTTTGTCTTTTTTGGCCCAGGAGCAGCATCTTGTCCTGCTCATCTTGCCTCCTTTAACCTGCCTCCTCCTCAGGGCTTTTGGCCTTGCTCCCACTCCCAGCCACCAATTGATAAGAGGCACAGCCAGGGGACCTGGGGCACTACCCAGCTGGCTACCAGCTAGCTGTGTGGTCTTGAGCAAGATGCTTAACCTCTCCCGGTGGGTCTCCATTTCGACATCCGGGGGAGAGAGTTGCTAAGTTTCTGTGATGATCTCCTTCTTATCCTGATGACTGATATTTGAAGGGAAGAGGGATGCTTTGGTGAGGGCTGCCTCGGAACCAGGCTGCAGAGATGGGTAGTGTCCCTGGGAAGAGGAGGCTTCTTCACTCAATCACATTATTGTTAGTCATTATGGAGAGAGATGCCATTTGCATATAATTTGCACTTTCTTTTAGTGTCAAAATGCTCTGACATGCCCATCCTGATTTCTCTCTCCCTAGTGTCCTACTTCCTCTCACCACCTGCGTTTTCTATGCCCTGCTCCCGCTCCTGCTCCCCAGCCAGTGCCAGTCCTGGCCCTGAAGTCTTGTCGGGTTGCCTTGCTCTAGAAGGATGGCTGAGTTGATGGGAGAGATGTGCTGGGATTCAGCTGCAGCCCTGCCTGGCTTTAGAATGCAGTACCTGGGGCTGGGGCTGTATGCCCTCATATTCCCCATTCTAAAGAGACTCAAGTTCAGAGAGGCTGAGCAATTCATCTAAAATGACATAATAGAGAGGCGGCAGAGTTGGCATGCAATCCTTAGGTCTGTCTGACTCTGAGGCTCTCCAAGTTGTCCGTCTATCTGTTTGGGAATGTGTAGCCTGCTACACGGCAAGGGTCACACCCTGGCTGGAGATGATGATGACAATAAATATGACATTATGATGGCAAAGACAGTTCTGTGGACCAGGAGCAATGGGACCTGGGAGTTTGCTAGAAATCAAGCTGCAGCTCCATTTACTGAATCCGGATCTGCATTTGACCAGGATCCCCTGGAGATTTCGTGGGAATGTTGATGTTTGAGAAGCTCTGCTATGGAACCCTAACCACATTTACTGTTTGACTCCAGAGCCACTCCATGCTTTCTGGAGTCAGAACCACATGGTATTAGAGTCAAAAACAAACAAAAACCCCTCAAAGGTCTTCAAGGCCAGTGGTTCAAGGCCAGCTCTTATGAGCACTGGGGTTTCCAGAGGTGCTTATCTCTGGTTTGGAGTAAGGCAAGGCCCAGCAGGCAGGACCCCAGAACCCCATGCTCACTTGAACATCCCCACCCCCTTGAATTAAATCTTAGGAACTTCTCATGGAACACAGTTTTGGTGGGGTGGGATACCGTTAGGGTCCAATGCTTTAAACATGATTTATTCCCTTCTATTTTATACTCCTATGTGAAGCAACTGAATTCCTATGTGAAGTCACACAGACTCTGGAACCAGAATCCAGGTATTTCATTTAAGATTGCTTTTGGCTGCAAGTAACAGCAAACTTGATTAACAATGACTCGAGCAAGAACTTAGTTCATGCAACATGAAGTTCAGGCACACACTGCTGAAGACTACCAGTATGACAGCTGCTCAGTGATGCTTCAGTGATCCAGGATTTCCTGTCTTTTTAGGCTTAGTCTGGGGCTTTTGTCCTCATGGTAGAAGATGACTGCTGTTGCTCCATACCTTACATCCATATTCCAGCAGAATAAAGGTGGAAAGATGAATGCACAGAGGACGTTCTAGTTCATTTTGGCTTTTTATTCAGAAAAATGCCCTCCCTAGAGGCCTCTGTTATTTGCTTAGGCCATACACCAAATGATACGAACTAGCCCTCAGACAGCGCTCCCTACTCAGCTGGGTTCAAAAATTCATTTCAGTGGCCACACAGAACGCAGCTCCATGTTCTGTCTTGTGCTCTGGCTCGTGGCTCTGCTGTTGCTGTTCCCTGCCACTCCTCTGATGTCACAGGCTTCTGCCCTTGGGTTGAGGAGCTTCAATGTACAGGGATCTCAGAGCCCAAGGGACATGCTCCACTCCAGGCTCTTCCTTTAATGTAGTGAACTCCCCTCCTCCTGTTTCTGAAATGGTTCATTTTATACCCAGCAGGATGGCAAAGAGGACCAATCACAGCTGAATCCTAGAATTCATCAGCATCTTCCCCCACCTCTTCTTACTGAGGCCCATCAGAAGGAAAGTCCTTTGGTGGGAGTTACAAAGACTGTGGCTAGAGGAGACAATGGCCACTGCACTACAAGCCGGAACTGGGTTATTGGATCACTCATTGCTGGAAGAGGGCCAGGAAAAGGCTGCTGGGAAATAGGCTGGGATCAAACAATGTAATGCCTGTCTGTCAAGAAATCCTACCTTAGTACGTTAGGATTCTTTGCTGTTGTTAAGTGCTGTCAAGTCAGTTCCGACTTGTCATAGTGACAAGTCAATAGTGATCCTGTATAGGGTTTCTGAGGAGTGGCTGGTGAGTTTGAACTGCCGACCTTGCAGTTGTTAGTATCCTAGGATTCTTTAGAGTTACGGAATTGCAACGTTTGGGATGGGCTAGGATGTATTCAAATCAAAGAGGCACCCACTCAACCTTTGGGATTTGAATCTCCTTTATGGGGACTATTTGGTGTGGGGCCAAGGAACTGGATTAAAGAAAAAACCACAGGGCTAATTCTAATTCTCTGACTATCTCCAGTGCTCACAGCCTCTAATGAAAACATGTGTAAGAAACCCGCAGGGTTGATTTTGCCAGAAAAAAAATTCCAATAAAGCTCCATTAGATTTTCATGTTAAATTAATGTAATGGATGCTTAAAAGCCATGCTAATTAGGCTTTGTTATTAACAGGAATGTCAGGTGGATGGGATCTGGCCCCGAGCTGACATTTTATTTGGGCAACCTATGAGAGATGGATTTTTCAGTCCTTGGGAGAGACCGTATCATCTGGTTCCCCAACTCCTGCTCATGCCTAGGAATGTCTTCTGTCATTTTAGTTCATTTGCTTGCAACTGGAATCTTCTCTTCACCACAATGACCGAGAGCAAACTCCGTTTTTGTTACAGGGATTTTTCTTTCGCGGGGAAGGCTGTTTCCAAAATTTACCCTCTGTGACCAGCTTGTGACAGCTCTTATGGGTCACTCCCTTGCTTAGAAACCTTCCATGGCTCCCCATTGCCTATCAGGCAAAGTTCAGAGTCTCTGACATGACATTCAAAACCCAGTTTACCTATCTGGGTTTTCCTATTCATACTGGACTGCTAACCATAAGGTTGGTAGAAAAAAACTCATCTGCTTCTTGGAAACCCTATACTGGGTTACTATGAGTCAGAACAGACTCAACAGCACTTAACAATAACAACATTGCTCTCTATGGATCCCAGGGGGTGGTCCTTTCTGGTTTCTTGAACACAGGTCTTCTGACTTAGCCCCTAACTTTAGTTATTGTTGTTAAGTGCTGTCAAGTCTGTTCCAAGGAGCATCTGGTGAATTTGAACCACCGACTTTGCAGTTCAAGCTGACTTTGCAGTCCAGCGCATTATCCCACAGCGCCACACCAGGACTCCTGGTTGACTTTGGTTATAACCCACTAAATCTCTTCATCTTGGCTTTCCAACACTTTCTTCAAGGTCCTCTCAGTGTTGTCTTCACCTAGAAGCCTTACCTCAACAGGAATGGTAGTGGGAACTTCTTTTTTCCTTTTCCTTTTTATTGGTCTCATCTTCATTTATTCTTGTTAAATCCTCATAAAGTGTATAATTTCTGGATGTCCCTAAGAGTAGAGTTAACTGTGCCTGTATTAGGTTGTATCATATTTGTGCCTGACATAATAAACTAAAACACGTATAACTGAAAACGCACTGGCCCCATCTCCCCCCTTATATATCACGAATGAACAAATCAGAAACATTTGATGCACCCATAAATGTCCAAAAGCCAGTCTCCAGCCCGTAGACATACAGCCTTTCAGTCCATGGGCCTAGAGTCCATAGCTGCTCCATGCCCCCACCTCTGCCACCATCTCTGCTATTGCTGCTTCTTCAGGCAGGAATCCCAAGCTCCACTCATGCTCTTCCTTCTTGATGGTTCTGGGATTGTCCGTTCCTGAAATGAAAGATAACTACTCCCTCCTTTTAGCTACATCTCTTCTACATTTACAGTTTTGACAATCACAATCAATACTACTAGCAATTACAGTTGAAATAATAAAATCTTATCAGCATCATTCCGTGCCCCCTTTCACCAGACCCATCTGGAAAAGAGAAAACCTAGTCAGTGGGAATTTTTCCATTTTCACACCCATGAAAAAGTCAGTCACTTCATTCATTTATAACAATAGCAATGTCTAAAGTTGCCCATCCCTACCAACCCAGTACACTGAAAATACATGCATGTTCCCTGATCTGAAGAGACTTCCATTCCGATTGGAATTTTGAGGAACTGCATCCATAAGCCAAAGTCTAGTCCATCAAACTGTAGCAACTGATGCTTGCTCAGAGTATCAAACATCTTCATATTCATCTAATCAGATTGTAGTCATCTCAACAACCCTAGCCATCCAAGCTAGGTCAAATGAGTACCAGCTGCAAGCTTGGGAGCTCACACACACCTCCCTGCACTTCAAAACAGTCAGCATTCCCTCAAGGTCAACAGTACCATTCACAAGTAGACCCAGGTGATCATCAGAAAGCATATTGCTGACTGGCTGCCTTCAACTGTCAGTCCCAGATAGTGGGAACTTCTTTCTTACGTCTTCCAGCAGAACTCCTCTTACGGCACTTACCACATTCTGATATGTATTGTGAATTTTCACTTTACTGGACTCAGCTCACTGAGCTCATAGGCTCTGCTTTCTCCTCTTTGTGTCTTGGACAGCTAGCCCAGGAGGCACTTAACAGATCTGTGGAGAGAATGGACTGTCCTTGTTTTTGAGTGACCGTGCAGGACCTCCCTGCGTCAGAGGGAAGCCTTGTTGCAACCATTCGGTTTCCCTTTTCTATCAGTGAGTTGGATCCACAGGCCTGTCCATATCTACCACATCCTGTGCTGAGACCTGTAGTGGGGTTAGTGGAGGCCCTGAGACTTCACAGGATGTCCGTGCTGCTTCCTAGTCAGTGAGGAAGCCAGGTGGGAGGGCAGGATGCAGGTGACTTGGGCATTGCCTGGAGAAAGAATGGAAGGCCGGAGCCTGGAGACTCTTGTATATGCCCCAGTGGAAGGCTCTTGAGAGGTTGGTGGTTGGCTGGTGGTGTGTGCTGGCTACACAGCTCACCCGGCAAGGAGTTGGGTTTGACTCTCAGTTTAATTTTAAGGCTATTTCTCAAGCCCAAGCTGTTTCCTGACATGGGGTGACCAACTGTTCCCATATGCCTGGGGCAGAGAAGTTTCCTGGAATAAATCAGGTTGGATTGGCCACATGATCTCTGCACTTGCTGGGGAAGAGACTTATAGGAAGCAACTTCTCCTCTCTGAGGCTGAGCTTCCTCATCTGAAAAATGTGGACAATGACCTCTACAACAGTGTTCCTGTGAGAAAGTCACAGGAATGGGGTAGATGAGTGGTGCACTGGGGTGACCAGGGATAGAGGAGTCATGTAGGTGGAGAAGAGGAGCACATAGGTCTTCAGTAAGTACTGCTGGCTGGTGAGCTAGGGTGGGATTCCACAAAGCAGAATGGAAATTTGGATTTCCCAGACGGCATTGGGAGGGCTCTTTCCCTTGCTGGGGCCCGATGCTTCACTGTACCCCCTTTTCCTCTCATGTTATGGCAGAACTGTTATGGCAGAGCTGAAGGATCCCTCAGCAGCCACAAATCCATCTGAGGAAACTGAGGTTCAGAGTAATGTGATGGTGGTGGTTGTGTGCTGTGGAGTTGCTTTTGACTCACAGGGAGTCTGCATAGGGTTTCTGAGGCTGCAAATCTTTATGGAAACAAAAAGCCTCATTTTTCTCTGATGGGATGGATGGTAGTTTCAAACTACTGACCTTGAGGTTAGCAGCCCAACTCATAACCACTATGCTACCAGAGTAATATGGTGAGGTGAAAAGTGGTCACATTCTAGTGTAACGTGGCTCTCACTTCCAAGCTTATCTTCCCTCTTTTAACCTCAGTTTTCTCTTCTTTAAAATGGGATTAATATTTGTATCTGAAAGGATTTTTCCAAGGATCAGATGAAATAGAAATACGCAATTCTTATTGAATGTTTCTGGCATACTGGGCCCTGTGAGTATCTCATTCCGTCCTCATGGGAAACCTCTAAGGACAGTTCTACTATTCTCCCCATTTTATAGATGAGGAAACTGATTCCCAGGATGTCAGAGCACTGAACCCCAACTGCAACACTTGGATACCATGCTTTCCTTATGTAACACCCTGGATGTGTTTTGGGCGCCCAAATGATTCTCCCTTCTCTCCCAACCTCTTTGCTGGACCAGGCAGGCCATCTTCAGGGTGTTTACCTGTTCTGCACCAGAGTTTGGGGTGGATTCTAAATATCTCCTGGCATTTAGGAAGAGGCTTGTTCGGGAAAGGGAAAATTGATAAAGCCAGGGATGAGAAGGAAGGTCTGGATCCCTTCACCTGTTACCTTCCCAGGCTGTCAGAGTCCAGGCTGTGTGCCAGACCCTGGGAAGGTCCCCACCTCTGGCCTCATTTCCTTATTATATGCTCGGCTCCAGGCAGTCTGGCCTTGGCTGTCCTGTGGGTAGTCTCAGAGGTCAAAGGTAGGGGCACCAGCCCTATAGGAAGCTGAGCCTGAGTGCCATCACCCAGGGGAGGAAAGGCGGACCCTCTCATCACAGGCTCGTTGTCCCGACAACTTGGAATACGTTCCCTGAATCACTTTCCAACAATCCTATTCCTGCATCGTAGGAACCTGGAGCCTAAAGGATATTAACTTTTCATCAAAGGAACTGGCCTCTCCAATTCTGGACAAGAAAGAGTGAGGTCATTTCAACCTCTCTTCTTCCTGTTCCTAGGAACCTGTCATGTCTATGTCTAATGTGTAGGGCTGCCCATTGCCCTTGGGATGAGTCAGATTTACTCTATAGTGTCACCTCCTGCTAAGCATCAAGGTTTGGGGGTGTTGAATTCTATGTCATCTTGCAGGAGGGCTGGGGAGTAGGCGTTGTTGAGAGGATGTTGACTTTGGTTATAATCCACTAAATCTCATCTTTTGGGTTTTTCAGGGCTAGGATTGATGGGAAGAGAGAGGGCATGGATTATAGAAACTTCATCAAACTCATCAATCGTCTGAAGGTCCTTTTTGAGCCTTAAGAAACCAAAGTGAGAAGGAAGGGACAAAAGAGCCCCGATTCCCCAAGAGGCAGCTGGTTGGTGATTATGTGCTGTGGAGTTGGTTCTGACTCATAGTGACCCTGTACAGGGTTTCTGAGGCTGTAAATCTTTACAGGAGCAGAAAGCCTCATCTTCCTCCCATGGAACAGCTGGTAGTTTCAAACTGCTGACCTTAAGGTTCGCAACCTGATTCATAACCACTATGCTACCAGAGCTCCTTAGGGGGCAGCTGGAGAAACTTAATACCTTAACAACCACCCAGAGGGGTTTTGAGAAAGACACAGCAGGGCTAAGGATGCGACAGCACAGAGAAAGGAAATGGAGTTTCTCTGGCCAATCCATCAGGACTAGAGAACTTGCTGGAAGCTTAAATGTTTGTTTATATTCAGGCAGCCAAGTGGAGTCAAAGGACGAGCAGGCAGTGTGTGTGTGTTGCTGTTTGTTAGGTGCTGTTGAGTCAGTACCAACTCATGGCGACTTGTGCACAACAGAACACAACAGGCTCCGGTCCTGCACCAACCTCACAATCGTTGTGGCAGCCCATTACTGTTGCCATTGTGCCATTGTGCCAATCCATCTCATTGAGGGGGTCTTCCTCTTTTTTGCTGTCCTTCCACTTTACCAGGCATGATGTCCTTCTCCAGGGACTGGTCCCTCCTGTTAATATATCCTAAGAATGAGAGATGAAGTTTGGTCATCCTGTTTTCTAAAGACGATTCTGGCTATACTTCTTTCAACACAGATTTGTGTGTGTGTATGAAGGCAGCACTGGTAGCGTAGTGGTTACGAATCGGGCTGTGAACCTTAAGGTCAGTGGTTCGAAACTACCAGCTGCTCCGCGGGAGAAAGATGAGGCTTTCTACTCCTGTAAAGATTTACACCCTCGGAAACCCTATACAGGGTCGCTAAGGGTCGGAACTGACTCGATGGCACATAACAACAACAACAACAATGAATAGTTAATTCAGCACTCCCTACTGCATAATTGAAAATTAAACTTCCTGACTGGCCCACGGTGGGGGAACATGCCTCCCCTGCTTGTACAATGGAGATTTCTCCAAGATTCAGTGCATCCGCAACGGTGTCTGAAACGCAAACCTATTCTGGTGGTCATCTGAGGCCCAGCCTCAGCATGCTGTCTGTGGGGATGATGTCAAGAAAGTGACCCCGGCCTTCTTTTGCTGACCCATGTATCATTCTTCCCCCAGAAACTCTAATTCTTTAATGCATGCCCTGTGACTTTGTGGTATCTGCCCCCAGCCTTCACATGATTGGTGGCACCCTGATGGGACCCACTGGGCATTCTCCTTCAGGGACTTTCTTCTTGTGTCTTCTTAAAAGTCTGGGCAAATTCTCTGCCTCACAAATCCTGCCCAGACAGCAGGAAGAAGGGGTGCAAACCTAAATGCCCAGGATCTAAAAGAAATGAAGTAAGAGCAAGTGAGTTATGTGTGTGCATGTGTGTGCATGAGAAAGGGTATGCCTAAGTTATGCCACAGAAATCTGCAAGCAGAGGGCATGGATTGCCAACTGGGGTCCTTAGAGCGTGGGCAGGGATGGAGAGGAGATAGGAGGCTTCTAGACAAGTCATGTCCTGGTCTAGGCCGAATGCCCTAGTGACCTGTGTCACTTTGGTGCTGGCATTTGACACATGTAGGCAGTGAGTCCAAGCAACTCTTAGAAAGGGCTGGATCACCTTGTTGGTCCAGCACCCACCCACCCGCCCACCCCAGGGTCACTCCGGCTACCATGCCATTAGCATAGCTTCTGGTGTGTGCGCTCATTTAACACTACGGGGGAGGTGGTGGTGGTGGTGGTGGTGGTGGTGGTGGTGGTGTGCTATTGAGTTAGTTCCAATTCATAGTGATCCTGTATGGTGGTGGTGGTGTGCTGTGGAATTGGTTCTGACTCATAGCTACTCTGTGTAGGGTTTCCCAGTCTGTAAATCTTTACCAGAGCAGAAAGCCTCATATTTTTCCTGTGGAGCAACTGGTAGAGTCAAACTGTTGACCTTGTGGTTAGCAGCTCAACTTGCCACCCACTATGCTACCAGGGTTCCTTTAACACTAGAATGAGAACCCAGAATTACGGAAACAAAACTTCAGGGGAAAACATCCAGGAAGCCTTGGCTTTTCTGGACTGAGATGTGGATCAGAAGAGAGGACTGAAGGTCAAAGGGCCCCGTGGAGAGGTTTGTGTCTGTTCTGAGTGCATTGCTCAGTCAGTGGTAAAGTTCTTGCCTTGCATGATGGAGACCTGTGTTCAATTCCTTGCCAAAGCACCTCATGTGCACTCACCACCTGCCTGTCAGTGGAGCTTGTGTGTTGCTGTGATGCTGAACAGGTTTCAGTAGAGCTTCCAGGTTAAGACAAACTAGGAAGAAAGGCCTGAAAAACAGCCAATTAAGAAACTTAGGGATCACAGTTCCATCATGGGAGGTTACGGGACCAAGCAGTTTTGCTCTACTGTTGATAGAATCAGGACCTTGGTCAGTTCCTACTCATAGCTACCCTGTACAGGGTTTCTGAGAGCGACTGAATGGTTTGAATAGATGACCTTATGTTTGCCAGTGCAGTGCTTATCCTACAGCATCACACCAGGGCCATCACAACAAAAAGTTGGGTTAATTAGAGACCAAGCCACAGTGGAGAGTAGTCCCTGCCCTGGGCATTGGAAAGAAACATGAGGAAACCCTATACAGTGTTACTATGAGTTACGACTGACTCCAGAGCAAATATTCTCCTCCTTCTCCTCCTCCTCGTCTACCTCCTCCTCTGCCATCACCACCAAGCTGTATTAGGAGCTCTGGTAGTGTAGTGGTTATGAGTTGGGCTGCTAACCTCAAGGTCAGCAGTTCAAAACTACCAGTGGTTCCATTGAAAAAAGATGAGGCTTTCTGCTCCCATAAAGATTTACAGCCTCGGAAACCCTGTTCAGGGTCACTATCTGCCACCAAGCTGTATTAACTTCTTAGAGACTCTCCATGTGACCAACAGGAATGGTGGTGGTGGTGTGCTGTGGAGTTGGTTACAACTCCTAGTGACCCTGTATAGGGTTTCTGAAGCTGTAAATCTTTACAGGAACAGAAAGCCACATCTGTCTCATGAGGAATGATTGGTAATTTCAAATTGCTGACCTTGAAGTTAGCAGCCGGACTCGTAACCACTATACAACCAGAGCTCCTTGACCAACAGGAATAGGAATCCTAAAACTTTCATGTGTTGTTTTCCCAATGACTATTTCTCACTTCTTTCTTGCTTTTAGAACTGATTTGGTTTGGACCATCTCTCAACCCAGAGGTGAATCCTGCCTAATCTAAACCAAATACTGTTGTTGTTGTTGTTGTTGTTAAGTGCCTGTATAGATAGCCAAGGAACATCTGGTTAACTTGAACCACCAACCTTGCAGTTGAAATTAACTTTGCAGTGCCACACCACAACTTGAACCACTCACCTTGTAGCTGAAATTAACTTACAGTGCCACACCACAACTCTATTTTCGTGGCTGGTGATTGATGCATGCATGGGTATGCGATGCAATTCTGGCCAACGACAACTGACGGGAGGATTGCTGGGGGCTTATAGGAAAGGCTTTCTGAGCTTGTAAACCCTGTGTGGTCAGGAAGAAACTGCTGTTCCTGTCCCCCACCTTTGGATATTGCTGGGTAAGGATGTGATGCCTGGAGCTTTGGCAGCTTCGTTAAGATCACCAGGGCAATAGTTAGGATTCTGAGGAAGGCAGAGTAAAAAGATGGGAAGAATGTGGGTCCTGGAGGGTGTTGTAGAGTTGCTGAAGTAACTAAACTTGAAGTAGCTCCGTCTCTGGACTTATTATAAAAAATAACGAGCTCTTTATTTTTAAAACCATTCATAATTGGTTTTTCTATTGTTTGCTGCTGAAAGCAGCCAACCAGATCGGATTTCTGAAAGAAATCATTTTTGAGTCATCTGTTACAGTTGTCTTCTTGGTGATGATAAAGCAGTCTTTAAGTTCACTGACAACCTAACTTAGCTGAGACTGCTGTTGTTGAGTGCCATGGAGCCAGTTCTGACTCCTAGTGACCCTGTACTGAAGCTGTAAATCTTTGTGGGAGCAGAAACTCTCAGCCTTCTCCCATGGAGCCGCTGGTGGACATGAACTGCCGACCTTGTGATTCTCAGTCCAGTGCTTATCCTGCACCCAAATCAGTCCAGGGTTGAAGAGTCTGATTTGTTTGCAGGTAACAGTGGGTTCCAGTCCTAGCACTCTGATGGCTGCACAGTTTAACTTCATGTTTGTTATTTAAACTACGAGTTGGCAAACGTTTTCTATAAAAGGCCAAGCAGTAAATATTTAAGACTTGGTGGGCCATATGGTCACTGCCGTAACGACTCAACTCTGTTGTTCTAGTTCGGAAATAAGCCATAGATAGCACATAAATAAACAGGCCTGGATGCGCTCCAACAAAATGCAATTTACTAAAACAGGTGGCAGGCCCGATTGGCCTGCGGGCCATGGTTTGCCAACTTCTGATTAAACTGTCGGAGTCTCAGGCCCCTCCTCAGGTAAACGGGGCTAATCATTTCTGTTTCTTGTGGGGGAAATTTGAGCAGAACATGAGTTGATTTTAAAGTTATCATTCCATAAAATATACTGCACATATAGGTTCTCCTTCCCCAAGAGAGTCAAAGGTCCTAGTGCTTAGCAATGGAGAGGTAACCAGATTCTGCCACTTGTTTTAGCTGTTTGATGTTGGAAAAGTCACTTAATTTCTCTGAATGCCATTTTTCTGCTCAACGGGGGAGGATAAGACTTACTTCTTAGGGTGATGCAAGGGTTAAGTGAATAGTGCCTGTAACATGCTGGCTGTGCTATGAACTCACTGAAGGGTTGTTGTTGTTGTTGTTAATTCCGACCCATAGTGACCCTGTATAGGGTTTCCGAGGAGCTACTGGTGAGTTTAAACTACCGACCTTGCAGTTCAAATGACTTTGCAGTCTGACAGATTAGCCCACAGTGCCACCCCAGGACTCCCACTGAAGGGAACTGCATGTTTATTATGGAGGAAAGCTCCCTTCTCCTGACACCCTAGATTCCATCTCCTCTCATCCACCTGGGTCTTAACATTTGGTACAGCTTAGTTTCCTTCCCCAGCTCCCATGGGCCCAAGCGTCCTTGGGGTTCCACAACCCATCCTTCTGTCTGCTCCATCTCCATCCACCACCCACCCAGTGCCCCCCCACCACACCCGCTTCCCCATTAACAGAACAAGTAATTAACGATGTTAATTCTAATCTCATTTGCTAATGAAGGCAGCCTAATTGCATCATAATTGGCAGTAGCAGCAGCAGCAGCAGCAGCAGAAAAACACAAAATAAACCCTGCGTGTGTAATTCAGTTTAACTTCTTTATAATTACCTTGCAGGCTGGGACCTGGTGTTTGGGGTGTGGTAGGGTGGAGAGATTAGGGAACTAAGAGAAGATCCCAGACTTGAGGATGGGATGGAGTTCACAGGCCACTTTCCCTGCCTAGCTCTTCTGAAACAAACTTCCACTCACTTCCCCTTTTGTCTTAATGGCTTGTGGCAAACACATTCTGCAGGCAGACTTGCAAATTCATGCTCAGGTACTTAAGAACCCTCAGATATCATTATTAGCCCACCCTACCCCAGCCCCCAAGTCATGGTATTTTCAATAACCTCATATGCATGTGAAAGCTGCACAGTGAATAAGGAAGACCGTAGAA
>NW_006408525.1:3631755-3684461 GCF_000296735.1 Chrysochloris asiatica | reverse complement strand
CTATCAAAACTCATGGAAGCAGCAGTCAAGAAATCAAACTATGTATTTCATTAGGCAAATCTGCTGCACAGGAACTTTTTAAAGTATTGAAGAGCAAAGATGTCAGCTTGAGGACTAAGGTGCACCTGACCCAGGCCATGGTGTTTTCAATAACCTCATATGGATGCAAAAGCTAGACAGTGAATAAGGAAGCGCGTAGAAGAATTCATGCATTTGAGTTGTGGTGTTGGAGGAGAATATTGAAAGCGTCCTGGGCTGCCAAAAGAACCAACAGATCTGTGTTGGAAGAAGTGCGGCCAGAGTGCTCCTTGGAGGCCAAGATGGCCAAATTTCGTCTCTTACACTTCAGACATAATTGTCAGAAGGGATATCATGTTTGGCAAGGTTATGGGTCAGAGAAAAAGAAGAAGTCCCCCAGTGAGATGGATTGGCAAAGTGGCAGCATCAATGGGCTCAAGTGTGGCAACAAATGTGAGGTTGGCCCAGGACTGGGCAGTGTTTTGTTCTGTTGTGCATAAGGTAGCATAAGGTAGTCGGTACCGACTTGATGGCACCTAACAACAACAACAACAACCCCAACCCCTGCAGCGTGGGAATGCAAGCATGACCTGGCCCTTGCCCGCCTTTTCATCCTCAACTCTTATATCCCAGCCATAGAGAACCTTTGGTCCTGTCTTTGGTATGCCTTGTCTTTGGACAGGTTTTGTTCTCTGTTTGGAAAGCCCTCCTCACCAGCTGGAAACTGGATCCCCTTTAACCCTATGAGGGAATCCTTTTTGGACCTCCACAGGCTGACTTGATACTCCCTCCCTAGTTCTAACTTGGTTGACACCTGCATCACACAACACATTGTTGTTGTTTTTTTCATCACTAGATTGTGTTTTTTTTTATGAGACTACCATTTGTGCCTAGCACAGAATAGATTCTTGGCTATATTTTTGTAGACCACTTGAATGAGCGATAGGTGAAGGAGAAGGCTCTGGAAGCATTCAGTAAAAGCACACTAACAAATGTGGTAGACAGAAAGCCCATTAGCCTGGAAGTGAAGAGACCTGGGTTCTAGTCCTGGCTCTCACTTATCTGAGAAGTTCACTTGATGCCACCCTATTTATCTCTCAGTTTGCACTTACTCTCAGAGTCTATGTCTTTAAAGATTTAATTGTGGTGAAATACATGTAACAGAACATTTGCTGCAATTCAACAATCTTTACAGTTCAGTGGCATTATGTTCATCATGTTGTGCTAAAATTGATCACTTTTTAAAAATTTAAAGTAGTTAATTTTAATATTTCATTGCTGTTGAATAGTCAGCAGAACACACAAGTCTTTGACTTTTTGAGTTTTCATGGTTGGAATTCTTTCTCCTTTCCAAAGAAAACAGCAACCGATATCAAAAATTTTAGGCCTTCCTCACATGTTGATGTTAACGAATCTGAATAAATAAACATCTTCTCTGTACCCTAATATAATTGTACCCAAGTAAGTGTGGTGCTGTAGGAAAAGTGCTGGACTGCTAAATAAGCTGTGCTTGCTGGGCTCAAGTCATGGTATTTTTAATTACCTCATGTGCATGTGAAAATTGGTCAATGAAAAATCGATGCATTTGAATCATGGCAAAGAATATGAAAAGTACTTAACACCAAACAACAACCAATGCCTTAATTGATTTCGCTGCCTAGTGTTGGAGAGAAATGAGTGCCCAAGGTATTTGTTTTGCTTTATACCAACCCTGGTGTGGTATTGTACTGTGAAAAAAACAACAACAAAAAAACCCCCACAAAGTCAGCAGTTCAAACCCACCAGCTGCTCCTGGGAAACAGGGTTGCTCTGAGTTACAGCCTACTCAACAGCACTTAACAGCAATACATACAATAATTTCCAATGCAATCAGCTGTGACTTAGGGTGCTTGTGTGGCACTGTGGGTTAATGTGCCAGACTGCAAAGCCATTTGAATTGCAAGGTTGGCAGTTCAAGCTTACCAGTTGCTCCTCGGAAACCCTATACAGGGTCTCTATGGGTTGGAACTGACTCGACGGCACTTAACAACAACACAACAAACAAACTCCTTAACACTTTAAAGAGGTCTCTTGCAGCAGATTTGTTCAATGCAATACTTTGTTTGATTTCTTGACTGCAGCTTCCATGGGCATTGCTTGTGGATCCAAGGAAACGAAACCCTTGACAATGTCAGTATTTTCTCCACTTGCCATGTTGTTACTTATTGGTGTAGTTGTGAGAATTTTTATTTACTTTGTGCTGAAGTGTAATCCATATTGAAGGCTGTAGTCTTTGATTTTCATCAGTAAGGAAGACTGAAGAATTGATGCATTTGAATTGTGGTGCTGGCGAGAAGTATTGAATATACCACGGACTGCCAGAAGAATAAGCAGAGCTTTCTTGAATGAAACGAGCATGGGAAGACTTTGTCTCACGTACTTTGGATATGTTACCAGGAGGGACCAGTCCCTAGGAAAGGATATCATGCTTGGGAAAGTAGCAGGTCAGCCGAAAAGAAGAAGTCCCTTAGAAGATGGATTGACGCAGCGGTTGCACAGTGGACTCAAGCCGAGCAAGGATTGTGAGGGTGGTAAGCATCCGGTAGTATTTCAGTCTGCTCTACAGAAAATTAAGGAGCTCTGGTAGCATAGTGGTTATGAATCAGGCTGCTAACCTCAAGGTCAGCAGTTTGAAGCTACCAGCGGTTCCACAGGAGAAAAAGGAGGTTTTCTGCTCCCATAAAAATTTACAGCCTCAGAAATCCTATGCAGGGTTGCTATGAGTCAGAACCGACTCCATGGCACATCACCACCTACATAAAATTACTAACTTGATGGCATCTAACAAAAACAACACAAATGGTTTTTGGTTAAAGGGGTTGTAGATGAGGAATCTTAGGATCAGACTCACTTTAGAGTCCTTCTTTGGAACCTGGAGTCCCCAAACTCGTCATCAGAGGTGGGCATCTGCTTTCAGTGTGTTTACAGCAGGGTGTTGTGGTGATGAACTGGAATTGCAATGAACCTGCATTTGTAAACTGTGGGTGAACTAGAATGGTAAATGGAATGGGAAAAACTATGGGTCAATGCTGCTAGAATCTTAATCTCCTCCTAGAAAACAAGAGCAGTGTGCACACTGCATGACAACCAAATCTCTTGATTAGCAGAGTTGGAGCAAAGATGGTGTCACTCTCCACAGTTCTGGCAACAATTCAGTCTCCTACATCAGGTTTCTTCTGAGTTTCCTGTTTCAGCGTTTTGACCTGTCATTTTTCCCATTCTGGTTATTGCTCTGCTTCACCAAAATTTAAAAAATTAACAATATTTGAGCCTGTTCTGATTTTGCTTGACTGAACATGACTGAATTGGTTCTAAGCCCTGGTTCAAAGTATCATGTGTTCTCTTGGTTCCAGTTCTCCTAGGATGTCTCCAGACATCTCTCCGGGAGCTGCCAGCCTTTCCCGACCTACACTGATCATTCTATAGGTTGGTGATTTCGCTGCAACTCCGGTTTTTCTTCACGACCACCCTGGAAAACCTTATGCTTCTTTCCTGTGTTAAATATTATGTTTCCTGGATACCTTTGTTTTATTCTTGGTTTATGCTTTATTTTGGTGGTGCATACGAAGTAAAATATCTGAGACTGCTTTTGAGAAGTTTAGTGTCATTTAGCTTCCTGATCCTTTGTATGTGACTAGATTTTTTTCTTTCCTCTCTTGTGGTTGTTGTAGCTTTTCTTCATCCTGAGTGCTATGAAATTTCCCAATGAGATGCCTTGGTATCAGGGACCCATTTAATTTGGAAACCCATGACCTTCAGTGCAAAGACATCTTAAATTCTTTCTATGAAAAATTTCTTGCCTCCTGTTATTCCGTCTTTTTCGATCTCCTATTAGTTAGATGTTGGATCTTTTGGACTGATTCCCCAAATTTCCTATAATTTTTCTTCTGTTTTTCATTCTTGTTATTTTTCTTCAATGTGTGTGGCACTGTAGGATAAACATTGTACCCCAAGGCTTGTTTGTACCGCAAGGTCAGCAGTTAACACTCACCAGTCGCTTCTTGGAAAGCCTATACAAGATCTCGCAGAGTCAGAACCCACTCCACCACGACACTTAACAACAAGACAATCTACCAACCCCTCCCAATGAATTCTTTTCTTTTCTCTCTCTTTTAAATTCCAAAAGTGCTTTTTGTTTGTTTCCTGAAATTTTTTAAATAAAAATGTTTTTAATTTAATAGATACAATATCTTCTCTTAATTCTCTGAAGATCATTTTAGGGTTTTGAAATATTCTTCTGCTTTCTGTATTGCTTCTGTTTTATCTGAACCCCATTCCCCAGTTTTTTCCCCTCATTAATAAACATTTATTCCTTTAGATGAACAACTTCAATACATACAATCAGAACATAACTTTAAAAAATAGAATTTAGAAATGAAGAGGTGTTGTCTATGGAGTCTGCTACAAATGTTTTCTGGAAATCATAATTGAGATCCTAAAATATGGGGACATTGGTTCCAGGAAACTTGCCATCAGATTATAAAATCAAACTTTCATCAGCCAACTCAGAATTTGAGAACTGAGGCAATTTTGTATTTCCTACACACTCGTGGTGGGAAAGTCTAGGTGTGATATAAACAAACCCAACAAAATGGTAGTATGCTTAAAAGGAGGGCACACAATTGCTAAGTTGGTTGTGGAATGAGGCCCAGGGCCAAGCAAGCTACAGTAAAATGCATACCTTCAGGTGGGATACTAGAACTTGTACTGATACAAAGTGTGACTTTCCTCAGTAGCTCTAAGCACCATTAAGTCCAGTTCTGACTCAGTCACCCTGTAGTTTCCTAGGAGCTGCTGGTGGGTTTGAACCTAACAGCCCAGTGCTTCATATACATTGCTACACCAAGACTCAGTAGCTCTATGGGAGTGGATAAGGCTGATTGGGCTGACCAATTTACTTTTATAGGCAATCTTTTTTTTCCCCCACACTAAAAAGGATAGAGGGTCCACAAGAGTCACAAATAAGATAAAAAACAAACAAACAAAAAACTAAGACTGCAAATTTGTTCTCAAACAACTGCAAGGTATTTATTAATGGACTCAAGGAAGTTAACTTCATATCCTAGTTTGCACATCTCAAGGTTAAATAATTGCCTTGTTTCCTTCAATGTTCAATTTGTGTTTTGATGTAGTTAAGTGCCATTGAGTCGGTTCTGACCCATAATGAGCCTATATAGGGTTTCTGAAGAGCAGCTGTTGAACTTGAATTATCTATCTTATGGTTCAAAGCAACTTTACAGTCCAGCATATTAACCCACAGCACCTCACCAGGACCCCCAGTGTAAATATCACTGTGGACGTTTGATCAAATCTAGGATTCTCCATATCCCGGAAATGGAAATGGAACAAGCTTTCACCTTTGATGATACCATGGAGACCAAGGCAACTATGTATAGGTTGGTAACACAGACTTGTTTCATTTGAAAGTTCTCTTGCAGTGTTTCTTCTAAAAATGGTGGCATTTAAAACTTTTCCTTTTCAAAATCTGCAGTTACATGAATAGATGTAATATAAAAATGTGGACTCTAATTGACCCCATTATTTTTCTGCAAAATGATCATGACAAAAGGTTAGGGCAGTCTCCTCCCATCTAACAAATGTCCAAGCAAAATCCATCTTATTTAAGAAAGTTGGTCTGAATTTACATTTGTTAAACTCTAAAAACAAGGAAAACAAAAACTCCAACCCTTTCAGGCTATCGGAGCACTGCATCACTCCAAAAAAACTGTAGGTTTTAGCATATGCACTAAAGTGTACAGAAAGAGATAATTTCAAAGCTCCTTTTAAAGAACTTATTTTACACCTATTATACCACACAGTATGCCATTTTAAAACATTGACATGTAATTCCTTAGTAAGATTCTTAAAGCAAAAACAAAAGCATTTACCTCATTAGAAACAAGAAACACTATTCACTTACTGTCTTCAAACATTTTTCCACTTTTACTTTCATAATTTGACAATGCATTCATGACACAATCTACAGACAACTACTGTTTTAACAGACAAAGAACACTTTTAAGTAGACGTGACTGTCCTAAACTGTTGACTAGGTATGAATTTTACAAACATGACTTGTATTAACGGTAATGGTGGAGCTGGAGAGTGTTGCATCTTCTCCAAGCAGCCTGGTGGGAACCACCAATAGTGTGGTGGAACATGCGGCCCTTCCCCAGGCCATGGCCCTTGCAGCCTGCAGATGTCAAACCACTCATCTCCCTGTGCCTGTGAACTGGCTTGGTGATCCATTGGGTGTCAGGATGTCTTCTGATAGCTTTATGGAATGGATCAATGAGGATAACTTCAAAAATTCTGTATGTGGAATCTTCACCAACCCAGTAAGAATTCAGGACTCTTAGGGCCCCACAGTGGCATCCAGCTCGCTCCTCAGCCACAGACTGAAGGCTTCTAACAAACTTCAGCTGGTTAACACCACGATGGACAGGCTTGCCATAGGTTGCACCTTTAGGCACTGGGCATTTGCAGCCACCTCTGCACGCAAATCTGATAGATGACATAATGTTGCTTGGCCTTGTATCCCAGTCTGCGCACCTTATCTGGCCGTGTGTGAAAGGGGATCCTGTGCAGTGCAGAGAGCTGGCGGTACTGCTAACAGTGGACCCGCAGAACAAATCGCATCACATCGGACTGCTTCTTCCTCCATAGTTCCTGGATATACTTGTAAGCACCCATCTCGGCTTACCCTGCCACCAGACGGAAAGGAAGAAGCTTCCCCATTCCCCAGTTTTTGTTGGTTTCTTGCTTAGTTTTCTAGGATTTCATAACAAATAGCTATAAGTCAGTAACTTCAAAGAACACTATTTTATTTTTTGCTTTTGAGGGAACTAGAAGTCTGAAAATAAGGCATCAGCTGTAGGGGAAGATGCTTCTTGGTCTCTTTCAGCTTCTATCCTTGGCCTTCCTGCAATTGTCATCTGCCTCAGTCATCACATAGCATGTCTTCCCTGTGCCGTGTTTCTGCTTTCCCTTTTGTTGGAGACCATCCAGAAAGGACTAGGTATAGGAGCCGCATAACTCTGCTACTACCTTAGTAATGAAACATGAGAAAAACTCTATTCCCAAAGAGGGTCACATTTACAGGTATAGGGGCTAGGACTTCAGCATCTTTTGGGAGGACACAATTTAACCAATAACAATCTCCATTTCCTACATTGGATACTCTAGCTGGCTGGAAGCTCGGATACATGGCTCTGGTGTATGGATAGAGGGGTGGCAAGTGATCAGAGTGGAGGACATTGTTGGAGGACAATCTCTCTCTCTGGATTTTCTTTCATCAGAGAGGAATTGTAGGTTGCAGCTTGAGTGGCAGATGCTGGACAGCCAGTGTTGAGGAAACTGAAGGAATTGGGGGATATGTAGACTTTTACTTAATACCCTTTTATCCATTCAGCACTATTCCCACAGCCAAGCCGTGTGCTCTGGATTTTAAAGTCCTCTAGATCCATTTCTCTGGTCTCTTGTGCTGAAGATGGGCAGGGTTTCAAGGACTCTGTCTACTTCCTTTGTAACCTTTCAACCAATACTTCTATTTTTAGCCTCACCTGAAACTCCATTGTGGAAGCAACTGGTATCATCAGTACTTAAGACTTTTTTGGGCTTCTGCACAAGGATCCAACCTGGTCCTGGTCCTTCTTAGTGTCCCACTTAGACTTCACTCTCCTCTGGCCTCCTGAGTCAGCTTTTAACTCATTCATCTGCTTCTTAGCATCGATTGTTCTCTTGTTACTACTTTCTCTCCTGTCTCTGTCTCTGGTGGGCCTATGTTTTTAACCAAATCCCTCATGACCATCTCAGTGAGGCATTGACAGGAAACTGAGGCAATGAATGGCTTTCTTATGTGCACACAGCACGTTGGAACTTACCTAGCCCACCCATGTCCTTCCTCTCATTGCGTCTCCATCAAAGCCCAGTGGACCAGGCAGGAAGGGTTTTGTTGTTGTTGTCACAGGATGTATGTTTTATCGTCTAGAAACATTTACACGCACTACTGAAAGTGTCTCTGTTGGGTAGATAAAGGTACATCTGTACAAATAGTTATATTGTTTTGGAATTAGTGGCACTGTATAATCACAGTGTTTTAAATAGTGAAGGAAGTTAGGAAGCAGCTAATCCTTGATAGCCAGCATCCTGATCCTTTTTTTCCTATGGATATTTGTTAGGAGATTTTTTTGTTCTAATAGACAGAAATTTATTATCTGACAGTTTAGGAGGCTAGTCCAAATTCAGAGTGCTGGCTCTTGAGGAAGGCTTTCTCTCCCTGCCGACTCTGGGAAAGGCCCTTTCAGCCTCTGTAGGCTCAGCATTCCTTGGCAATCTTCACATGTCTTGGCATCAGTCCTCCCCTGGATCTAGGAGCTTCGCAGTACCTGGACCAGAGGTCCAAAGGATGCATTCCACTCCTGACTCTTCTTCTTGGTGGTAGTAAGTCCTGGAATCTCTGCTCACTTCTCTGTCCTTTTATCTCATGTAAGTAAAAGGTATTGCTGACCACACTCCGGGGAAACTCCACTTACATCAGATTGGAGCTGTGATGAGATTAAGGATGCTGTACCCCACTCCTGCTTGGAAAACTTTTTATTGTGAGTTGAGTGAAGGTTTACAGAGCAGATCATCAATTTTACGTCTTACAAATCTTACACACTTCATTTCATCTCATTGGAAGGGGGTTTTGTCTATCATGTTCAACTGGGAATCTGAACAGAACTCCTTAAACAGCACTCAGAAAGAAGTGAACAAGAGTTGGAAACAGAGGTGAGAGGTGGTTTCACTCCCATCTCCCCTGCTTCTCCATGCTCCCCACGTGGAATTTAATGAGAAGTGAAATGCCATTGGCAGTGCCGGCCCAGTGGGAAGGGGAATTTGGAAATCAGGGCTGCTAGAAACAGCCTGGGTCCAGGGCACCTGCAGTAAAATTGCTTTGATGTAGTAACTGATGATGTGAAAATTAAAAGTTGAAATTAAAGGCAAAGTCTTATGGTGGTAGATGGAAGACATTCAGGGAGGCCGTTGGGATTTCCTCCTCTCTTCTCCTGCTTTTCCTCTTCTTGCCCATTGTTTCTGCTCTTGTGCATACATTTGTGTGTGTGTGTGTGTGTGTGCATTCAAGGCATGTGTGCATATATGTGCATCCATGTGTCTGCCTGCATCCATGTATTTAAGCTTCTGTGTGTGTGTACAGATATGTCTGTGCATGCATTTGTGTCTGTGTGTGTTGGGCACGAGTGACAGTTTGTGAATTTCAACTTGGTACATTGTGAAAAAGCAAAGGCATTAGAACTGCTATGGGATTCATGGACACCCATCGTCATTTTATCTTAGGCAAGTCTTATCTTTAAATTGAGGTTTATGATGTCAAAGCTGGCTACTACCCAGGGACTGCCGGAGTTCTTGGAGTGATATATGTGAAAATGTTTTGTAAAGGCGTGTGTCAAGGGTTATGCAAATATTATTCAGTCACTTGTCTTGACCATTTCCTAAGATGGCCCCTGTCCTGAGGACTCTACTTTCTAGTGGGAAGACATACAGACTCAGGCCATGACCATGTACTGTTCAGAGAGCCTGGAGGGGCACAGAAGGAGCACTGACCCCAGCAAGGGGAGGAGGAAGCTTCCTTGAGGGGTCAAGGGTAGAGATGTGAGGCGTGAGGAGTTGATGACAAATAGGTAAATGGAGGCAAGTCACCTGGGTTAAAACCACTTTAGGCAGAAGAACTGAGTGCAAAGGCACAGATGGTCTAGAGAGTGTGTGACCTGTTGGGAAGTGGGTCTCAAGAGGCAGTGGTCCAGGGTTGGGTGCCATGAAACTCCAGGCCTCTGCTAGTCCTCCCACTGGGAAAGTAAAGCAAGATCTAAGGGAGACATTCACTACTCTGCTCATTCTTTCTCCCACTCTTGCTTTGAGCCAATAGTTCTTAAGCTCCCACTACATGCTAATGTTGATGTGGCAGCAGACACTGGGTGGAGCTGCACAGGGGGCTACACCAGCAGCCCCACATCTGCTTAGCCCTCTGGACTCCCAGGCTGCTACTCAAAGTCTCCCAGAACAATGTCGCTGCAAAATTTTTATGCTGTTTTTACCCCTTCCAGGGGAACGTCTGCCAATGGTTTTTATGATGCTGAATAAAAAGCCTTTTTTTCCCCCCCTGTAGATATTTTTATTTCACCTTTAAAGGATGTATAGTAAGGGAGAGAACATCTCGATGAAATCTCCACAATAAATAACTCCTAGATCCTTTTTTATGCAGGCAGAGGGCACAAGGACAAGCCAGGCTGGAATAATCTTCTCATCTTCATCATGGCATCATGGCCTGGGTGGGGAGTTCAGCAACAAGGACAGTGGACCTGTCTACTTTGGCTCCTGAGGAGGAGGCTGCAGGTCCCTCTCTGTGGCCTGTGAAGTGGGTGTGGCCTAGCCCCTCTCCCCTGTCCCCAGAAAGGGAACTAATGGTCCCTGGCTACCCACTATGTATGTCCTGAGCTGTACTGGGCACTTCCCATTGACCTAATAGTATTAAGTGGTCAGTACTTTGGATGGCCAGGATTCTGGATCTAGACCCTCCCCTTGCTAGCTGTAAGATCTTGACCAAGTTATTAGACCTGTCTGTGCTTCGGTTCCCTTATCTATAAAATGGGGCTAAGAACCAAATGGAAACCCAAACCCACCGCTGTTGAGACTATTCCGACTCAGAGTGAGATGTGGGATGAATAAATAACTCCTGCAGCTAAAGCATGTGTCTGGGATCTAGAAAAATACCAACAAATGTTCACTGTTTCATGATTACTGCTGTGATTTCGTCACTGCATTAGCTGAGCCAGCCCTGGCCAGTGCCCATCTTATCGCTGGTTTAGAAAGGCGGGCAGCCTGAGGAAGGTGAGGCTCTGTGAAGTTGAGTGGCCTGCCTGAGGTCACCAGTGAGAGGGCAGGGGACTCAGAGTGAGGCGAGCAGTGCTGGGGGGAGGCCTTCCTACCCTTGGAAGTCCCACTCCTGTGATTGACTTCTTAGAGCTGGAAGGCAGAGCTGATTCACAGGGTCAGGGGACTTTCTCCCTCGCTGAACTCTGCTGTCTTGACTGACCCAGCGAGGATGGGTCATTTGGGGGCCTCAGACTCAAGCAATTGTGCCAGGCTCTGCCCACTCCAGCCCCCTAGACTCAGAGGGAAGGACCTGTGGTCACGTCTGGTGGCGTGTCTAACACTTGGCTCTAAACTGGCTTGTCCTGTGCTGGTGGTGGTGGGAGGTGGGGTCAGCGATGACGCATGTCCGTGGGCCCTTCGGGACTGAGAGACGCCGACCACAGCTGTTTTTAATGAAGATGTCAGTTGGGCCACTGGGGCACAGGGAGTCGACTGGGCAGAAAATCATCAATTTAAACAGATAATGAGTCAGAGGCTTGGGGTAGGATGAGGGCCTCAGGGTCAGCAGGGCGCAGCAGTAGGGGGAGCTGTGTAGGCTCAGAGGAGGAGAGAGGAGTTGGCAGCAGCTAGGTGGGCCTGACCCCACCCCCACCCAAGCCCTTTCAGCAAACTTGTCTCTGCTGCCAGTCTCTGTGCCAGATGGGTGCTGCCAAGGGGGAGTGAGCTGTAGCTCCTGCCCTCAAGGAGCTCAGTCTGATGGAGGAGAGAGACACAGAAGTAGACAGTTACATTGGGATGTCATATTCACCATGAGGAGAGATGATAGATGCACAGACCCTGGAACTGGATTGCCTGAGGTTGAATCTTGGCTCAGCTCCTTCCTAGCTATATGACCTCTTGCAAGTTACTTAACCTCTCGTAATCTCAGTTTTCTGTCAGATGGATGAACTGTAATGTAGTTCTGCTATTATTGTCCAGAAAGCAAGCATTCTAAGAGACCCTGGAGGACGCTGCATAGCCTTTTTCAGAGCACCATCTCTGCAACACAAGCCCTCCATGTTTAATGGGAGGAGGTATAGGCCCCACCTCCTGATGGGAGGAGTGCCAAAGAATTGTTTGAGAATTCACTCTACCTCATTAAGTGAGTTATACTTGTAATGGGTCTAGGGTAATGCCTGGCATATAGTACCAGTAACAGTTGTTGTCAAGTTGATTCTGATTAATAGCGATCCCATGTGTCGGAGTAGAACTGAACTCCATGATTTCAGAGATTTTTCAGAAGTAGGTTGGTCACATAGTAAGCACTCAATGAATGTTAAATGTTATGGTAAGTAGTGCTGTTGGGGAAAGGAAGTGCTAAGGGAAGGCTTCAGAGACAAAGCGATATTTGAGTAGAGGTTTGAAGGATGTGTAGGAGTTTGTTATGTACCTACAGCAGGGAAGACAATCTGAATTGAGGCAACCTCTTGGACAAAGACACAGAAGGCTAGGGACAACGACGTGTTGGGGAAGCTCTGAGGAGTTTGATGTGTTGCAGCACTGAGGGCAAGGAAAAGCATAACTTAAGTTGGAAGGGTGCCAGGGAAGCAGAGCCTATGCGGTGTTTTGTGGGACTGATTGAGAAGTCTGGCTTTTATTTTGAGGGTGTCAAGGAGCCATGGAGGGCTTTAAGCAGAGGAGTGACATGGCCAGCTTTATCAGAAAGATCATTCTAACATTAAAGACCTCACTGCCATCAAGTTGAGTCCTACTTGTAGCAACCTATATAGGGCTTCTGAGGCTTTACTGGAGCAGAAAGTCTCATCTTTATCTTGCGAAGCAGTTGGTGGGTTTGAACTGACTTTGTTGTTAATAGTCTAGTACTTATTCTACAGTGCCACCAGAACTCCCTTCTGGCAGCATTGTTGTTGTTTGTTAATGAGTAGGTTCCAACTCTTATCAACCCTGTACAGGATTTCTGAGAGTGGCTGGTGGGTTTGAACTGCTGACCCATACCAGGACTCATTGGAGGAGACCAGTGAGGAGGACGTGACCAAAGGAATGTAAGGAGGGAGATGGATACAGAGTTCTCGGAAACATAAAGTCCACTGGATTGGGGCGGGGCAGGAGAGGGACTGGTGTGCGGAGGCCTATTGTGGGAATGTAAGGCTGGATATGGGGTAAGTAGTATCAACTCAATTCTTGTTTGTTAGCAGGGATGGGAGTTTTTGACACATCCTTAGGCCTTCAACGACATCTCTGTCTCCTTCCAAATCAACTTGGGCCACATTGATTGGGGTCCAGTTGGCAGAGACTATGAAGGAGAAAGAGGAGTCGAAGAGGACCCCCATTTGAGGCCAACATCAACATCTTTTCCCTACAGGTGCCCAAAGTATGTAAGGCCTTTCCTGAGAACAGAGAGGGCCCACTCTTCTCCAAGTCTTTCTTTGCACTGAGGTGATCCTAATTTGACAGTACAGAATAGCAAAATTCTAGAACATGGGTTGGGGAGGCTCGAGTCCACTTCTAGACAGGACTGGGTTTGAACCCTGACTCTGTCTCTTTCTGTCTGTGTGAACAGGGTACCATACAAAATGGGGACCACCTTCCCACCTTCCCCACAGAACTGATCAAGGGGTTAAATGGGACCATAACCATGACTATTTTAGGAGTGGATTTTATGTCCCAGATACCTTTGCAGAAGAGAAATCTGAGGCTTAGAGAGGGAAAGGCCTGCTAAAGACCACTCAACAAATTAGTGGTGGGCCCAGCACTTCAAGTTGGGTCACCTGATTATCAGCCCTTTCCTGTGATTCTGTATTGACAGAAGGCATCAGGAACCCAAGAAGAGGCTGGACCATCCATTTGTATTTCACATGCCTCCCCTGTCTGGCCATCCGGGAGAATTAGCTTCCTGCCGTCCAGAGCTGTCTCGGAGCTTATGTCTGGGGCCATTATCAGGCAGGGCCAGCAGATCAAAGAACAGAGATCCTGCCAGTATCTCCAAACTGTGGTGAGAAGACAGAACAGAGCTCTCATTTCTCCTCGGCGTCCTAGCTTCCTCCTCTTGTGCTCTTGTTAGTCTTTGACTTGTTGGCTGACCAAGTTGCATGTGACAGCACCAATGAGGTTACTACTCAGTAAGCAGTATACCCACCGGGCTATAAATCCTGGTTCTACACCAACTCTCTGATCTCGCACATTGTTTAACCTCCCTGAGCCTTAGTTTCCTCATCTAAAAATGAGGATGCCATGAACTCACCCACTCAGAGCGCACAGTACAGTGTGGAGCTTATGACAACCCATCGATAAATACTGAAAAACACCAGTTGTCATCAAGTTGTTTCAAGTTAGAATAGAACTGTGCTCCCTAGGCTGAGTTTTGGGAAGTACATTGCTGGGCTTTACTTTTGAGGAACTGCTGGATGGACTCAAACGGCCACCTAAACCCACTGCTGTTGAATTGATCCCAACTCATAGTGACCCAATAGTATAGAGTAGACGTGCTCCACAGGATTTCTGAGCAGATTGCCTCATCTTTCTCCTACAGAGCAGCTGGTGGGTTTGAACTGCTGACCTTTCTGTTAGCAGCCAGATGTTTAACCCACTGTGCCACTAGGGCTCCTTTGTACTATCTATTGTTGTTGGTTCTGACTCAGGCACAACAGAATGTCACACTGCCTGGTCCTGCGCACCAGTCTCACAATTGTTAATTTTTGAGCCATTGCTTCAGTTACTGTGTCAATCCATCTCATTGAGGGTCTTCCTCTTTTTCAGCGACCCTCCACTTCACAAAGCATGATGCCTTTCAGCAGGGACTGGTTCCTCTTGATAATGTGTTGAAAGTATGAGCGGTGAAGTCTTGTCATTGTCCCTTCCAAAGAGCAACCCAGAAGTACTTCTTCCAAAACAGATGTTTGTTAGTACTTTTTATTGTCATTGTTAAGTGCTAATGAGTCGATTTAGGCTCATAGTGACCTTGTATAGGGATTTCAAGTAGTAGCTGGTGGGTTTGCAGTCCAGTGCTGATCTTACAGCACTACACCGGGAGTCAAGTATCATATAACATATATTTAATTTATATGAAATCCTCTGCCCATCAAATCTTTACAACAACCCTGAGAGGTGGTGTGTCAGAGCCTTGGCTATGTGCTCCTCAGACCTGTGTCCTTTTCCTCCTGGACACACAGTGGACTACACTTCCCAGCCTCCCCTGCAGTGGGGCCATGTGACTAAGACCTGGCCAATGGAATGTAATGCAGGCTTTCAGGCCTGGTCTCTCAAGCTCTCTGTTGGACACAATGCCTTCATTCCTCTGTAGAGGGTCCAGAGCAATAGTTCTGGATGGTGGATATTTTCTTTCCTGGGAGGCATTTTGCAATGTCTAGAGTCCTGGTGTGGTGCTGTAGGTTAATGCACTGGACTGCAAAGTCAGCTTGAACAACAAAGGTTGCTGGTTCAAGTTCACCAGTCGCTCGTTGGAACCCCTATACAGGGCCGCTGTGGGTCAGAACTGACTTGAGAGCACTTAACAAGTCATGTTGTCATGACTTTGGGGTGTGTGTGTGTGTAGAGATTAGGGATGCTGCTAACCATCAGACAATGTTCAGATCAGCTCTCCACAACAAAGAATTATCCAACTTTGAAGGAGTCTTGGAGTCCTGGTGTGGTGCAGTAAGATAAGCACTGGATTGCTAACCACAAGGTTGTTGGTTCAAACCCAGCAGCTGCTCCTTGAATACCCTATACAGGGTTGCTATGAGTCTGAACCAACTCTATGACGCTTCATACCACAACACCAATGTCAGCAGTGCTGAGGTTGGGAAATTCTGGTCTAGAGGAGGCTCCAAGGTCCAGTTCAGCCACTATATAGAAGAGCCTAGGCCCTTGGATGGCTGGGTGGAGCTGAGATATATTATCACACTCCCCTGCCCCTTGCATTATTACTTTGACAGCCAAAATATGTCTTTATTGTGTTAAGACACCCATATAAAGGAGTTGATTTGTTAGAACAATTGGTCTATCTTGGCTGATGCAAGTTGTTATGTTTATGCCCATTTCATTGATGAGGTCACAAAATTGATACATGACAAAGTGTGGGTTTGAACTCAGTTTGTCCTCAGTACAGCTCCTGGTTTTAAAGAGGATTTCTCGTTATCCTTTGGCACCTCTCTGCATTCCTCTCTGAAGCTGGAGAGCTAATCACCACGATGATATCAAAGCTGTCTCTACTCTGAGGTGACCTGCTGTTGGTGGTGCATGCTCCCCAGATCAAGCTGGGTGAGTCCTTGGAGTCCACGTTGTTGGCTATCTGCAACTCCCCTGACTTTGAAAGTACATACTCACTGTCTTCTAGTGCCTTTCAGTACACTCGCTGCTTCCGCTGAGCCAGCCCCCACCTGCTCCAGGTTTGAATTTCCGGGCAGGTATCTACTGAGGCGTCTTGGCGCCAGTTAATATCCTGACTCAGCTTCCTGAAAGGCAGAAATGATGAGGAAAGAGTGATGTCTGGCCTGGCTTCCTGCTTGTCTGTGGAGGTACAATTGCCCAGAGCCCTCCTTGAAATTCCCCACCATACCGAAGGAATAGAAGGTGGGGACTAGTGAACCTAGCTGCAGGTGGCCTATAGAATGGCATCAGGGAGAAACATATGTGTTCACGTCTCTAAGAAATGTGAATACACATGTGTGTGTGTTTATCTAAACCAGGGGTGGAGTATGTCTGACCCCTGGACCATATTTGTTGTTGATAAAGTGCCGTCGAGTTGGTTCTGACCCATAGTAACCCTGTATAGGGTTCCTGAGGAGTGGCTGGTGAGCCTGAACTGCCGACCATTTAGTTCAAACCTACCCTGCAGTCTGACACATTAACCTACAGCGCCACACCAGGACTCCCCTGGACCATGTAAGACCCTTGAAATCATTTGGTCTGATCCTGCCAAGGCAACTGCAGTTCCAGCCATCACATTGTTGTTGTGTTGTGAAGTGCTGTCAAGTCAGTTCTGACCCATATCGACCCTGTATAGAGTTTTCGAGGAGCAGCTGGTGAGCCATCACATTAGGGTAAGTTAATTAAATGTTTGACCAAATATAGCAGGCTAATTTTTCAGTTGATAATTTTGTATGGCCCGTGAATAATGTTATAAATTTTGGGAGGTAAAAGGTTCCCCATCCCTGCTCTAAACTCACTGATCCCAAGAATGACAGTAGGCCTCTAACAGACAGTTTGGCTCAGTCCCCCATGTCCACACATGCTGGCATCCTTTCAAAGCCTGTCAGGCAAGGAGCCGTTCCTTTCCTTTGGTTAACTTACAAGGATGAACTTGAGCCTGCACCGGTTCTTTGGTGGTCAGCTCCGGATCTCTCTTGTTGAGATCCATTGTCTCAATTTTTGGGAAATGTTAAGTGTCATCGAGTTGGTTCTGACTCATAGCAACCCTGTATAGGGTTTTTGAGGAGTGGCTGGTGAGTTTGAACCGCTGACCTTCCAGTTCAAACCGACCTTGCAGTCCAGTGCATTAACCTGCATTAATCACACCTATTTTGGGGGAAATAGATGGCATCTTTTTGCTTCCCTGATGTGAACCCTTCAACTGAGCTCTTCCTCCAAAGTACTCCCCAAATTCCCTTTTTGTAGACCAAGTAAAGTCACTCCCCCCCCCCACCTTTGTTTCCAGCTAGACAGGCCTTCTGGGGACACATACGATAGCAGAAACATGTCTGTAGGTCCCTCGTCTCTCTATTTTATAGGGTTGCTCTCCCTTTTAAAGAGTCCCCTTGACTGCAGAACGGCGTGGGCTCCAACTCCTGTGTAGCCCGTTCACAAGCTAGGCAGCCTCAGCCAGGTTGTTTAACCTCACTGAGCAAGGCACAGTTCTGACACTTTGACACTGAATAAATGCTCAGTAAATGTGTGTGTCTTTCCCCCCCGCCCCCCGCCCCCTTCCTCCTTTCCTACTCTCCCCATCAGTGCCAGCCATGAGTGAATGGAGAAGGCTTTCCTTGCTGTTCACTGAACCCACTTTTCATCCTCTGATCACTCAGCATTCTTTTTGTGAGATTTCATGGACCCTGACACCTCCTTTGCTGAAGCTCTGGCCAGAGTCCTCCCTGTCATCAGGGTGAGGTGTGATACAAGGCCGCCCTATTGCCCTCCAACAGGATGCCCCAGGTTTTTAGAATCTTAAAGTGTTGGAGCCAGAGAAATCATTCCCATTTTTCAGATAGGGAAACAGAGTTCCAGAGGTAGGTGATCTGCCCAAGGCCCCACCACAGTTGGGGTGAGGACCAAGATATCCTGACCTTGAGTCCAGTGCAATCTCTCCCGTTAATAAGAAGTGGAGCCCAGTTTCGGAGCCTCTGACCTTCTGGTCTCCCCTCAAGGTGTTATGAGAAGCCCCCTGAACCACACAGGAGTATGAGGGGCTAGCTAAAGAGTTGCTTGTCTCTTTTTCAGAAGTGGAAGGAGGAGCAGGAGGAGGCCTGGACTGCCCTGAGCTCCTCCCTCACCTGTGAGTGAAGGAGCCCTCGGAAAGATTGCAGCTCATTTTCCTGAAGGCTGGTGTAGCATTAAGTTCTTATATCTGCAAGCAGCCTTTCAAATTGGCCACTGCTACTGCTGTCAGGGTGTTACATAAATCCTCGCACTGATCCGCAGAGACAAGCAGCAATTAGGACTGGGAGAAAGAGAGAGAGAGGAAGGGAGAGAGGGAGAGAAAGAAAAGGAGAGAGACAGAGAGAGATGGGAGGACACTCAGGTACAAAGAAAGACACATAGATGGGCAGCAAGACAGATAAAGAGATCAAGGGAAAAACTGAGACTGGAAAGAGGAGGAGAAGACAACAGAAGGTAGAGAAAGACAGACAACAGAGAAAGACAGCAAGCAAGTCTGAGACAGAGAGGGAGCTGGGAGAGACAGAGATGTAGAAAAACAGAACAGAGAGATACTTGAAGAGAGAGAGAGAGAGAGAGCAACAGAGGAGCCAGGAGAGTGGGGGAGAGGCACGTGCATGCAGGCACAAAGGAAGACTGAGATAGAAACAGAGCTGATAAGAAAAGAGACAAAAGAGACATCAGGTGAGGAGGTCTAGAGAAGATGCATTTCCTTTTTGCAAAATTTAGTTTTAAACCTGGTGTGGGTGAAGGGGAAGACAGGGCTCTTATTCGCCGAATCCTGAAATAATCATTTCAGGGACCAGAAAAACAACTGCATAGAACTCTACCTTTTCACACACACTTAAGTTTTGCAAAAACAAACCAAAACAAAACCCTGTGAAGTTGAGCGCACAGTTACCCACGTTTTTCTTAAATGGGAAAATAGAGGGTGGTTAGCAAGGTTAGCTGTGTTCTCATGAAGGCTCCAGCTCAGGGCTGACCTCTGTGTTCTGGTCTGCCTTGGCTCCTCCCCTTCTCTTCCTGCCTTCTGCCTCCAAACACTGTGCTCTCTGGAAGTCTCCCTCCCCTTCCCCGCTCCCGCCTGCCTTTCCTGCCCTTCTTCTCCCTTCCTTCTATTAATTTATTCATTCACTTTTCAAGTTTTCAGTATGTGCCAGGCAACTGTGCTAGGTACTGAGGAATATAGCAATGAACAAAACTAATTATATTTCTGCTCTCAAGGACCTCATATTTTAAAAGGGAGAGACAAAAAAATGAACAAAGTAAATAAAGAAAATGTTCACATATAGCATTATTAATGATGCTGAGTGTTACGGAGAAAATAGTAAAACAAGAATGGGAGATGGGGCTGTTGGCAGTGCAATTTGAAATGCCATCATGAGGGAAGGCCTAACCTAGCAGATGACATCTGAGTGAAGATCTGAAGGCGGGGAGGGCCATGTGAATATGTGCATGTGCAAAGGGCCTGGGGCACTAGCAGACCTGGCAGGTGTGAGGAGTAGGGAGGAGGCTGGTGTGGCTGGAGCAGAAAGGACATGGGAAAGCAGCAGGTGACCAGGTCAGAGGGCTAATGAGGAGCACAGCAGGTAGGGCCTTGTGGGCCATTGTTACAAGTTTGGCTTTTATTCTGAGACTGAGCCTTTGGAGGGTTTTGAGCAGAGCAGCGACAAGACCTGACTTACATTTTAACAGGATTGCTCGGATGGTTGGTGGAGCCTAGTGTGGAGAGGATAGGACCCGAAGCAGGAAGACAAATGTTTCAACATTAGCAAGGTTCCGAGAGGGCACAGGATGAAAAAGCATAGTTCCTGCTCTCTGAGAGAGTTGTACTTAGTAGAAGGTATGGGCAGCGTAGGGCAGGTGACCTTCACCTCCATGCTGCATGCCCCAGAGGGACAAAAGGGCTAAACGTAATGCAAGCTTCTGAGTTAGACATAGGAGGGAGGACAAGAAAAGCAATTTTGTTAAGTTCATATTAGGTGCTGAGTACTGTTCGTACCAATACAATTTAATTTAAATCATCACACCAGTTTATGAGGCATTTTTTCCTTTTTATAGACAAGGCCCCTGAGGCTTTCAGTGGTTAAGGAGCTGAACCAAGCTTCCATTGAAATGGGAGATTCAGTGTCCAAATAGAATCTGTCTGCCTGCAAAGCCCCCGCTGATACCCACCCTCAGTACCCCTTCCCTCAGTCCACATCTAAGAGACCCTGGGTCCTGCAGGTTCCTTATATCTTCATCCCTTCTGTTCATCTCCCTTGCCATGTGACAGATACAGATCAGTCTACTCCTGCCCCTCACTTATTAAAAACCCTTCAGTAGCTTTCAGTTGCTCTTGGGGTTAAAACTCAAAATCCATGCCATGGTGTTCAAGGTCCGACACCATCAGACCTTGCTGGCTCTCCAGCCATCCACAGAACCCCACTGTGGGGACTCCAGTAACTTTAGTCTTGGAGTGGACAAGTCAAACTTTCTCCTACCTCAGAGTCTGATGCAAGCTGTTTCCTCTGCCCAGAACATGCCTTGCCAACCCTCTTTCCTAGCCAAACCCTATTCGCCTATCAGGTCTCAGATACCACGTTACTCTGCCAGTGTATATATTTCCTAGGGCTGCTCTGATTAGAGCACTGCACTTGATTAAGTGCTACAAATTGGTGGCTCATAAGATCAGGCATCTACTGCCTTCCAGTATTAAATGGTTTAAGATCAGGAAAGGTGTATCAGGATTATAGACTTTCACCATATTTATTCAATTTGTGTGTTGCTGTATGCTTTCAAGGCAGTTCTGACTCAAAGCAACCCCGTAAAGAGTTTCCAAGACTATACATCTTTATGGGAGCAGAATTTGAATTGCTGACCTTGTGGTTAGCAGCCCAATGTGTAACCCACTATGCCACTAGGGATTCTTGTTCATATGTTATGCAAATAATCCAGGAAGCTGGATTATATGAAGAAGAATGTACCATTAATATTGGAGGAAAACTTATTAACAGCCTGTGATATGCAGATGACGTAACGTTGTTTGCTGGAAGCAAAGAGGACTTGAAATACTTACTGATGAAGGTCAAAGACTATAGACTTCAGCATGGGTTGCACCTCAATGTGAAGAAAACAGACATTTTCACAACTGAACCAATAAATAACATTATCATAAATGGAGAGATGATTGAAGTTGTCAAAGGTTTCATTTTGCTTGGATTCACCATCAATGCTCTTAGAAGCAGCAGCCAGGGAATCAGACAACGTGACTTGTGCAAAATGGCGGACCAGGCAGACACACTATCCAGACCTTCTACAGCCAAGATACAGGGGACCAAATGAAACAGACACAGAGAACAACCCTGGAACTCTGAGCTTCAGAGGAAAGGTTACTGAAGTGGAAAGAGAAGCTGAGCAAGGTGGTGAAAGGAGGAGACTGACTGGTGAACAGACTGCCGGCCGTCTTGAACTTTTACAAGCAGCTTTGGAGAGAGAGATGGTGGCCTGAAGGCTCGGATTCACACAGGCAATAGAAAAGGTGGGATTCCATCGTGCTCCCCACACTCTTCTGGATAACAGAGGCAAAATGGAGCCTCACCCTCTTCTATCTCCAGCATAGATCCTGCTCTCCAGGCGTTCTGTGCCAAGCAGTTTGAGCCAATGTAAGGCAGATGCCAACAGTGCTACCTTAGCACCTGGATTTAGGTGGGCTCTGCTCCAGATCTACAAAGCCCACAGAGCCGCCAGGCCAGAATTAGACTAGCAGGAACCTTCATCATCAGCCACTATGCTCCCAGCTTCCCTCATATTCTGAAATTAGTAATCTGAAGGGCCTCCACAACCTACTTCTGGGTTGGGTGCCCTGAACATAGATAACACTTAGGTTTATAGGAACTCCGTCTAGGACTGGGAACAATGCGTCATATCCCTCCTCTACCCACTTGGTGAGTTTCTTGGCTGGCAGAAACCCCTGAGAGTTTTCTCCTCTCTGGCTCCAACAACTGTACTGGTTTTTTGTTTGTTTATTTTCCCTTTCATTGTTTTTGTTTGTTTATTCTTTCTTCCCCTTCCTTCTCTCTTTTCGTTCCCTTGATTTTTATCCTTTCTATCTCTGCTTTTGTTTGTTCTCCTTTTCTTTTGTTTCTCATTTCCACCTTCCTCTTATTTATTTTTCTTTATTACTCTCTTTTCATCTTCCCTCTTTGTAGATTTGTAGTGTTTTTTCTCTTCCTTTGTTTTCACTCTTATTTTTCCTCTTGTACACTTCTATTTCCCTGTCCCTCTTTTTCTCTTTTTAGTTATTATATTATTTTTTACTTGTTGCTATCAAGTTTTATTTCTTTTTCTCCTTTGTTATACATATTCTGTTTCCTCTGTTGATTGCTGTTTGTTCTGTTTTGTTTTCCTGTGTGTGTTTTTTCTTCTTGTCTTACCTGAGGGGAGATAACAACCATGCCCATACAGCTGAGCTACAACCATACTGTTTGCAATTTCACCTACTGGGCAAGAGTCAATATCAGCTCCTATGCTAGCTGATCAACTTTAGACATCAGCCAACACCAATCAAACCCATCCTAAACTGAGCTGCATGAACAGCAGATGAAGAAGGGTGCATGTGTTTCCATTCTCTAATCACACCCACCAGGAGACAATTGCTAAGAGTCTAAGAACTCACCAATGTACAATAATCAATTAAATACAATTACAATGAAACTACAACATCTCAGAGACAACAGAAGATTTTAGCTCACACGAATAAACGAGAGAGTGGCTCAAACAAATGACCAAGATGTAGAACCAGAAAGATGTTTCTGAGGGGGGAAAAAAAATGTAATGGAACTACCTGAGAAAGAATTCAAAAGAGTGATATTTAGGAACCTTTGGTAGATTGACAGAAAGATAAAGGAAATCAAGGAAAGCATGGAAAAAAAACTTAAGAAGAATTTAGGAAAACACTACAAGAAGAAACAGACAAAAATAAATGCAAATTATGAATAATTCAAAAATTGAATATAGAAATCTAGATTAAGACTAAGATTTCAGAAATAGACAATACATTGAAAGGGCAAGTAGTAGATTTAAATCAATGGAAGTCAGAATTAGTGAGTGACCCTTGAAGATAATTTCTCAATACCAGTAAGTAAGAAGAACAATATAAAAGAATGAAAAAAGATGGAAGAAAGCCTGGGATTTGATATTGATGTGATATTGTGTGGGAATTGCAATCACTGAGACGAAACAAAATGTGTATGAATTATTGAGTAGAAACCCGAACTGTTCTGTTACCCTTTACCCAATCTGTAATTAAAAGTATGAAAAAAATGGAAATGATTGTATTGTATTAGGCAAATCTGCTGCAAAAGTCCTTTTTAAAGTATTCAAGAGCAAAGATGTCAGTTTGAGGAGTAAGATGCACCTGACCCAAGCCATGGTATTTTCAATCGCCTCGTATGCATTTGAAAGTTGGACAACGAATAAGGAAGACCAGAGAAGAATCGATGCATTTGAATTACGGTGTTAGAGAAGAATATTGAAAGTACCATGAACTTCCAGAAGAAAAAACAACCCTTAGAAGATGCCCAGCCAGAATGCTTTGTAAAGGAGAGAATGGTGAGACTTTGTCTTTTGTTCTTTGGACATGTTGTCAGTAAGGACCAGTCCCTGGAGTAGGATATTCTGCTTGGTAAAGTGGAAGATCAGTGAAAAAGAAGACAACCCTCAATGGACTGACACAGTGGCAACAACAAACATACCGATTGTGAGGATGGTACAGGACCAGACAGAGTTTTGTTCTGTCGGGCGTAGATAGGGTTGCTATGATTGCAATTGACTGGATGGCATCTTAACAACAACAACAACAAAGCTCTGGAGAAGAGGAGTCTGAATTCAGGGTCTTGGTGAGGCCACCTTTTCTCTGATGGCTTTAGGTCTATAAGAACTTGTTTCTCTGTCTCTGGTCGCCCTAGGCGACCAGCTTGGCTCACAGCCACAGCATAATTCCATAGTCACATGGCTACCTTCCCTTTGTCTCTCAGTGTCTCTGCTCCTGTTTTATATTCACAGGTATCAGGAGTTGGGACAACGACAGAGATTTTGGGGAGACACATTTCAATCCCTAATACTTAGGGAGGCCTGATCACATGCCTAACTGGCACTCAGTATTTTCCTTCAGATCTTGGTCTGGGCAAAGATGGAAGTGGGAGGAAGAAAAGATGCCCAGAGGGAGACATCAAAGCCATGGAAGGGTTGGGAATGGGTGGTCACTGCAACTTTTCATTTTGCTAAGGAGAAGATAGATCCAAGGAGACACAGACCTACACAAGGTCATCTATACTATTCCTTGACTCTACCCCCATTTGTCCTCTCTCTCCTCTGCTTTCATTAGGGGCTCTGGGAAAAGGTCAGGGAAGTGAGGCCCTGAAAAGATGTTTGTCCCTGCTCCTGCCTAGTCTCTAGTCTTGCCTCCTCTCACTTCACTACTTTGCATCTGTAAGTGCTTGGTGAGCAGAGGATGAGGCTGGGGTTTGGCAGGGCTGAGGCTGGGGAGGAAACAGTGTTCCTGATGAGCAACTGTGACATCAAGTGACTCCAAGAAGCCGTCCAGGATGCCCCAGCTCCACCCTGGGGAATCTCCCACCAAAATAACCTTGGAGATGGAATCTGACCCTGCCTCTGAGACTTGAGAGAAATAAGACCTCAGGCCAAATGAAACTGGGAGCAAGCTCAAAAGAAACACAAATCCCTTTTCTTTTTTATTCTTGTGTTCAGAGCCCACAGGGCTCTGAGTTTTGAAGGCATCTGCCTGCTCTCACTTAATCCTGGAAATGGAGGCATGGTAGGAAGGAGGATTCCCGGTGTGCAGCTGTAGGATTGGCACTGGACTGGGAACCACAAGGTCAGCAGTTCAAACCTACCAGCTGCTCCTCGAAAGCCCTATGCAGGGTTGCTATGAGTCGGAGTTGACTCAACAACACTTAACAACAGCAACAATAAAGGGAAGGAGGAAGGTCAGTGTTGGTGAAAACAGCTTCTGTGGCACTTGGAGGAGAGGTGGTGCAGTGTTTTGCCTTTGCTTCATTGTCCAGCTACATGAGGTCCTTCCATTCAGTGCCGGCTTTTTGTAGCAAGGCTTGGGGTGGGCTTTGTGGAAAGGGCGTAGGCCTGGGAGCTGGGACCCTGGACTTGGACCTGAACACCTCTCTGATCTTTGATCCTCATTTCTCTCTGGTCTCCATATATGTGGCACTCGGTTTGACCAGAGGACCTTAAGACCCTTGGGTGGACAGCAGCAGGTCAGAGAGGCAGATACATGCAGGCCAGGCCCTCTGGTAGCTGACTCTGGAACCAGTGGGCTGAAGACCTCAGATGCCAGCAGGCTCAGTATATCGTCTCACACTGGGAGGTCTAGGCCAGTTTTCCATTGCCGGGCTCATTTCCCTTGCCTGGGTATTCCCAAGGAGGTCTGGATTTCAACCCATCTGTTGGGAATTCCCCTCCAATGTAACACTGACCTCGATGAAGCCCAACTACTCCAGGGCTGGGATACTTCCTTTAACAAATGTGAGGTTTTTGATCCCTGCCTCTTTCTTGTTGACCTCCTGGCCAGGGAAGTGTGCAAACAGATGGAAGGATGCTGCCTGGTCTTCTCTCCTAGATCTGAGTGTGCCTGCTTAGTGGGGGTGGGTCAGAGTTGGGGAATCGGCTCCCACAGTGGGAAATGGGCTTAGTGGAAAACTTTCTCGGTTTCTCATCCTGGAGTTGGCAGTAGAGATGAGCACTTAGGGCTCAGAGACAGGCTGGGAGTTCGAACTCACTCTGAGCATCTCTCCAGCTCTCTGGGCCTTGGTCTCTCTGCCAGTATGTATAAATTATGGTTCCTGGGTCCCTGCGTCACAGCCACATGGCTACTTGGTAAGCGTGTACAGGACAAGTGCCCTCCACAGACCTTCAGAGTCAGAAACTCCTGGGCAAGGACCTGGGAATTTGTATTTTAATAAATCCCATGGATGATCCTGATGCCAGTGAAGTCTGCCCATGGCAGGAGCAGTGACTCCTAAGGCCCCTTTGCTTTTGAGTCTGTCTCCCAGGACTTACCCCTCATGTGTTGGTATATAATCAATTGTTAGGTACCACGTGCAAATGTTATAAGTCACGTGGAGCTCTGGAGGAGGACCTAGGTAGGGTGACCCAGAGAAGGCAACTGTCGCTATCTTGATGAGATGTCAGGGGGGAGAAGACTGGCACTTGTGGGAGCTTGGAGGCAGATTCAGCATTGTGGTGAATGCGGACAGAGTAATAGTCGATTCAGCATTGTGGTGATTGCAGACAGAGTAACAGTAGCAGCCAGAGCTGTACAGGCTGTCCGCCGTGGTGGTGAGCAGTCCATTAGTGGCGGGGATATAGGCAGATGGTGTCTGTTTTCCTAGAGAAAATGCTGTAGCAGAGATTCAAGTAGCAGGTGGGAAGGCACTGGACTTGTGGTCAGACCTGCTAGGATGCCATAGCTCTCAGGAAGCTTAGCATTTACAGCAACAAGAGCATACCCACCCATGGTCACACACACTCACACTGTGGAAGCACGTAAGCAGACGCTCATGTGTGCAGACAATGCAACATACAAGCGCATATTTGCCCAATTGATACACGAGGCTGTTCCATCTAGAAGTGCACACAGACACACAAACACCAAGATTTGCACCAACATACATAGGCATTGTGCTGCTTCACACACGACACACATCTGAATTAGTCTCTTTCCTTTGGCTGCTCTGTCCTCCCCGCCAGAGCCCAGGAGAGCCCGGGGCCTCCCGACTCAGCTTCCGCCTGGTCCCCAGAGTCAGAGCCTTGTTTAATCTCCATTAGCTTTCTTATTTCCGGCACCAAATTAAAAGTGTGACCAAAAGTTAATTATTCTAATTCAATTTGTCCTAATGCAGTGCACGTGGGAATGGGGAGGCCCCAGCGGAGGTTAGGCTGGGGTGAGGGTGGGGGAGGAGTTGCCAGGATTTAATGTCTTAATGACCAGCTGCTCCTTGGAAACCATATTCTGGGGTGCTGTGAGTCGGAACTGACTCAACAGCACTTAACAACAGCAACAATGACTCCTATAGGAAAATGCCAGGCAGTCTTTTCTCTCTGTTGCCCCAGCCATCCTCCTGGTCAGCTCCCCAGATTGCCTAGAAATCTCATGGTGTGTTTGGGAGCTGTGTGTGCTGTATATACAGTGTATATATACAGTGTGCTGTATGTACAGTGTATTTGTGCATGCATATGTGTGAGGTGTATGTTGAAGAGCACAGTCCATGTGTGTGAGGTATGTGTTGATGAAGAGCACAGTCCAGGCATGTGTGTGAGCTGTATGTTGATGAAGAGCACAGTCCATGTGTGTGAGGTGTATGTTGGTGAAGAGCACAGTCCATGTGTGTGAGGTGTATGTTGATGAAGGGCACAGTCCAGGCATGTGTGTGAGGTGTATGTTGATGAAGGGCACAGTCCATGTGTGTGAGGTGTATGTTGAGGAAGGGCACAGTCCAGACTCTCAAATCCAAAAGCTTCTGGAGAGCGTCTCTTATGAGAACATTATATTGAAAGCGTCTCTTATGAGAACATTATATTGAAAGCGTCTCTTATGAGAACATTATATTGAAATCCCTGCTTAGCCTTCATCTTTGGACAAAGTTGAGGAAATGAAGATTTTCCTGCTTGCGTAATCAGAAGCTGCCAGCAGCACTCTCCTCCATCCCAAATGTCTTTTTGGATCAGCCCTCCCCTACACAGACTTCTGCCTTCATCTTCCACACTCTTCTGCTCAGGACTGTAGAATTAGAGGCTTCAGTCCAGCTTTCCCTAGAAACCAGGGTACCTCCTTAAATACTCACTCAGTCTAGTCCCGATATTGGAGCACAAGGCCTTTGATGGGTTCTGGACCTGGGTGGAGCTGGTCTGGATTCTGACGCAGAATTAGGATTCTTGTCTTTAGGACATTTAATCTCATGGGACAGTCAACCTCAGGCTTTGGGGAGATTCTAGTTTGATGGAGGAGGCAGCACCCTAGTTGGGAATGAGCAGTCACAGAATCAAAGGTTTTGAAGTGATCTTACATAGCTGAGGTCAGGCCACAAGCTGATGACTGAGTAGCTTCTACATTATTCCCACTTCTGTTCACACCCCCTCCAATGATAAAATTCCCAAACCAGTTGCTATTGAGTTGACTCTGACTCATGGGGATTCCATATGCACCACAGAATTGTGTTCACAGGACTTTTAGTGACTGATTTTTCAGAAGTAGACCAGCAGGCCTTTCTCCTGAGGTGCTTCTGTCTAGAGTTGGACCTCCATCTGAGCACATTACTGTTTGCACTTCTCAGGGACTTCCTTTCTAAGGTAGCCCATTCTATTCCTCATCAGCTCTGTTCACATCTTCTCGAGTGTCGAGCTGGAGTCTGCACCCTTGTAACTCTTCTTCCATGGCTCTAGAACTGCTCTCTGAGGCCACATAGGGTATCTGAAGACAACGTATAATGTTCTTTGCTAATTCTCCTCTTCTCCAGGACAGCAATTCCTTATGCTGTTCCTCACATGATGGGCTTTTGAGTTCATCAGTGTTGTCAGGCTAACCTAATAGCTATATCAAACTATCCCCAAGGTTCATTGGCTTAACACAACAGAAGCATAGGTCACACTCATGTAACCACTTGGTGCAGGTGTTCAGCAGACAACCTTCCATAGGGTGGTCCCATAGCCCTAAGAAACCTTAGAGTCCTCTCCATTTAGCCAGTGAATGGGAAAGAGGGGATGTGGAGTGTTGTATAGAAGGCTTTTATAGAAGTGGTGGTCATCATTCTTGCCTACACTCCACTGGCTGGAACGCAGTCACATGACTGCCCCTAACTGCAAAGGAGGCTGGGAAATAGAGGCTAGTGGTGTACCCACGGGGAAATAGGAAATGGTTTGGTGAACTAGCCAGTCTCTGCCATATCATCTGTAGGTCTCACGTCTCAAAACATGTTCCCACTTGTCCATGTCCCCCGTATGTGCACTGCTCAGTCATAATAAGCATGGACCAGGTATGGTTTAACCAGGTATTGAGACCTCTCCATTTCCTGAGTATCTAGTAGGTGCCAGGCAGTGATGTGCTACAGCCCGCTGGTACCAAATCACAAAAGCCAGTTCAGTACGGCTTTCTCCAACTCTGTTCAGTAACACCGCATGGGTCATGATGGGAGTATTTAAGTCAAGCAGATCGGCAAATATTACAATCATGGCTCCTCCTCCCCCACTATCGGGTTTACCTGCACACTGCTTTTACCTGTGATATCACATGATCCTCGTAAACCCTGTGGGCTGGACTCGTCATTTCCAAGGGACTGGCCTGAGCCACACAGGGCACATGCAGCAGAGTTGTAATTCAAGCCTGCACCAGGGCCAGTGCAGAGAGGGCCCTGAACACTGGCTGCTCTCTTCTGGCCACATCAGTCTCTCAGTAATTTCCTTTAGATGGTGTGAGGAGCAGAAAGGAACCCAGATCTCAGCAGCTGGTCTCAGGGAGAGATGTCTTCCTCTGGATTAGCAACAACTCATGGCCTAGGCCAGTCTTAGTCTCCAGGTGTCCTCAGTGCTCCAGAAATACCTGACACACAGTAGGGGATAAGTTAGTGCCTGTTTGACCAAAGCTAGTGGACCCCATCCTGGGGAAGTCTCCAGAGAATGGATCTTTCTCTGACAGAGCCTCCAGTGTGAGGAGGTGGTAGGGCCTTTGTCATGGGGAGTAAGAGGCCTCCACCTCACAGAAGCCCCAGCCTGCTTCTGTTTTCTGGGAGCTCACAGTTACTTGGAGAGCCACAGTTCTTCCCTATAAGTAGTTCCTAAGCAGATGGGGAAAGATTTAGATCCATCCCCTCATCATGGTGTATTGGTGGCTATGGGAATCAGGAGAGAAGTTATTCTTGGAAAGTTCTGATGACATCCTCCACCCCAGTTCGACTTGAGTTTGAATAACCTACAACAATGGCTTCTTCTCCAAGAACCCTGGGACATGGGGACAGGTTAGTGTGAGTGTTACAGAAGGGAAGCTGGATGTCTTTTCAGCTCCCTGGAAGCTGAAACTTTGTTCTGCTCCTGAGAACATGAGGAGAGTGGCAGAAGCCAGGGCCAGGGATGCCTGGACATAGAGGGCACTGTGCCTCCAGATGCTGCCTGCTGTCATCCCTGTGCTCCCCACTTCTGAGGTGTACTGGGGTGCCAATTCTTAGGAGCACTGATTTGTAGCATGTGTGAGGAATGAAAGAAGGGAAAACGGCTTTTGGTTTTAATCCTATTTAGGAAAGAAGACCAGGGATGGCACATTGGTCTATTTGTTGCTCGTGGGCCCACCCAGCCTTCCCCCTCAGCATTCTGGTTCAGCTGCATGACTCGAGCACAGCAGTAAGGCCCACAGAGTGAGCCGGTAGTCTGTGCAGCTGACAGATCAAGCAGAGGTACCTGGCAGGGGAGCACTTTGGGGGTAAATGAGAGCTGACCCGAACTTCCCCTTTCATTAAGGCACTTCAACAGCTCCTGTTCACTGGACAGTAAGTTTCTAAATTCCAACCAAGGGATAGATTTTGGAATTTCTAAATTCCAACCAAGCCCTTGAAGGCTGTGCTGGATTTATGTTTTCTGGTAATCCCTTCTCTTCTTTGGCCTTTTTCTCTGTCTTCTTCATTCTGCTGGATTTGTAAGGATGGTGAGGAGTGGAGAAGAGTTCCCAGCAGGGGATTCAATAAGAGTCAAACCCCGGGGAGGGAGAAGGTGAGGGAACGGAGCATCTTACCTGGAGGGGGGCTGGCTGTGAGAGTAACTGGACCATTTTGAGGGACCTTACCCGGTAGACTGAAAGGGTCTTGACATTAGGGTCTGTACCTAGTTCATTGTTGCATCCCTAAGAGCCAGCACATTGTTATTGGGTGCCATCAAATCCATCCAGACTCATAATGACTCTCTATAGGGTTTCTGAGACTGTAAATCTTTATAGGAGCAGAAAGACTGACCCATCGCCTGTGGAGTGGTTGGTGAGTTTGAACTACTGACCTTGTGGTTCACAGTCCAGTGCCTATCCTACAGTGCCACCAGAACTCCTTTAATCCTTATTGTTGTTGCTAAGTGCTGTTGAGTCGGTTCTGACTCATAGCGACTCTGTATAGGGTTTCCGAGGCTTTACATCTTCACAGGAGCACAAAGTCTCATCTTTCTCCCAAGGAGCAGCTGGAGGGCTCAAACTACGGACCTGTGGTTCACAGTCCAGTGTTTATCCTATGGAGCCACCTTACCCCTTTAATCCTTATTATTGTTGTTGTTAAGGGCTGTCGAGTCATTTTCAACCCGTAGCAACCCTGTATAGGGTTTCTAAGGAATGGCTGGTGAGCTTGAACCACTGACTTTGTGGTTCAAACCGACTTTGCAGTCCAGCGCATTAGCCAACAGCGCCACACAGGACTCTTTAATCCTTATTAGCTGTTGTGAATTTATAGTCTGCATCTTTTAAAGAGGTCAATTTAGTCTCTTGTCTTTCAGAAGCTTCTGAGTACTAATTAAAACATGCATCCCATTGAACTTGTTTGATTTGAGATCCCTGAGATTCTAATTTACTGCACAGAAAAGCAAGCTTATCCAAGGAGAAATCCCCTACTAATGGCCATTGAGTCTCTTAACTGTTTTTGGTTAGCTGGTACATAGTAGGTGTTCAATACATATTTGCTGAGTGAATGAATGACATTATTCAGTAGGCAATATGGAGCCCCTAAAGACGATTGAGGGGTGGAATGGCATGCTCCCAACGTCTTTTACGTACCCCCAGTGCACAGGTTCTACTGGGAAAAGGACATGGGGTATTCAGTGACTTTGTGGAGTTTGCTGTCTAGTTGAAGAGGTAAGTCATCCATGCCTGAAATGTTAGAGAAAGATTCTATTCTCACTTATGTGAGCAATAGCATGGTATAAACTTGTTGAGGGGCTCAGAATTAAAGAGCAGATGTTGTTGCTATTGTGAAGTGCTGTCCAGTCAATTCCAACCCATAGCGACCCTGTATAGGGTTTCCAAGGAGCAGCTGGTGAGCTTGAACCACCCACCTTGTAGTTCAAATGACTTTGCAGTCTGATGCATTAGCCCACAGCGCCACCATCTAGTTGTGGGATAAATGAGGGATTCTTGGAGAGACTTGGTTTTGATTCGGACTGGTGGTGGTGGGGAGCTCGGAGAACAGCACAATTCCTGATAAGGAGAGAAGCAAGAGCAAAGCCAGGGAGCAATAGATGCTTCTTGGGAGAGAACAGTGAACAGACTGACCCATCATATTTAATAAAATTCTAGAACTAGTCAGATCCCCCTTTTCTTTCTTTTTCCACAGTGATAAACTGAAACAGGAGTCTTAGAGTGGTGCTGTAGGATAAGCACTGGATTGTTAACCATGTGGTTGGTGATTCAAACTCACCATGTACAGGGTGGCTATGAGTTAGAGTGGACTCAATGGTGCTAAACAACAACAACAGGAAGGGTGGATAAGTAGCTCAAAGTCACACAGCCCATTAATGGCAAATGCTCAGAGGACCAAAACTTTCTGACGGTCAATTCAGGGCTCCTTCCTCTGCTCAATAACACCAGAGCACAGAGTTGAAATTTAGCAAACTTAGTTGCAATGTGTTAAGGTAAAGGAAGAAGAATCCCCCAATTTTTATGTCTTTTTTGGGGTGTTTGTATCATTTTGCGTGTCTTGCATCTCAAAAAATGTCTTCCTTTGGAGATACTGGAAAGATCTTTGGCAACCTGAGGGGCGATAGGGAAGATGGTGTGTGTGTGTATGTGAAAGAGAGAGAGAGATAGAGATGGAATGATGACTTGGTTGGAGGCAGAGTTCCAACTCAGTTTGTCCTGTCATGACCTTGTGCACCTGTCTGCTGGCTGACTCTGACCCTGACCATAGAGGTGAACAATTTTTGTACAGGTTTTCACTGATCCAGCTCTGGGGTTTGAGAACTTGGGCTGGGAGTTCTTTATTTGACCTGTAATTTTTTTTTTTTTTTCTTTTGTGGTCAAATTCCTCCTCACAATCATGGCTTTGGAGCAGTGTTTCTTTTCCTTCAGCTGATTCCCTGCTGGCTCAGGCTTCACAATGTGCACACCAAGTTTCTGGGGCCGATTCCGACTTTGTTTCCTGCTATTTGAAAAGAAAAAGAACAAAGCTGTTCTTGTACTTCCAGATAGTGAGTACAATTTGCCAGTACCTCCAGAAAGAGAGCGTGATGTAGAGTGGAAAGCAATAGACTTGAATTTCCTGATAGTGTATGAAAAATATCAGAGTCAGACCCTGCCACCGACTATCCACACAACCCCTTCTCTGAGCCTCGGTGTCCTTTCTGGGAATAGAAGAGAGCTGGACCAGATCTTGTACTTCTAGACAGTGAGCACAATTTGCCAGTACCTCCAGAAAGAGAGCATGATATAGAGTGGAAAGCAATAGTCTTGAATTTCCTGATAGCATATGAAAAATATCAGAGTCAGATCCTGCCACCAACTATCCATGCAACCCCCTCTCTGAGCCTCAGTGTCCTTTCTGGGAGTAGAAGACAGTTGGACCAGATTACCTCTAAAGACCATTTTTATTTCTGCCATCTTGAACTTCATGTTTCTGTATGTCCTAATTTCTCCCATGGTGAGCCATATTTATTGAAAATTTTACTTGTACAAAAACCCTGCCTATCCCTCCTCCTCACCCCAATACATGGACTACTTAAATACAGTTGCAAAGCGATGTACCTCATTACACATCTCATTACATAAGCAATGAAAGATGACTTTTGCCTCTTGGTTAAGAACATCAGTGTGGAGATGGACATCTGGGCTTAGAATTCTGGCTCTACCACTTACTGGCTACCAGTCCTTGGGCTAGTTTCATAATCTCCCTGGATGTCAGTTTCCTTATCTGTAAAACTGGGCATGCTAATCACACTCATCTCATTGGGCGGAGAGTACATGAAGTCATCTAGGTAAAGCACTTTGTACTATTCTTGGCTCATAAGAAGCACCCATTAAGCACTACCGAATGTTGTAATTACTATTACTGTATTGTAATATATCATGTTCCTGCCTAATATGTTTTTATCCACATCCCTTCCATTGCCCATACCACAATCCACATTTTTTTCAGTGTGACACACAATATTCTCTCATATATAGTTCCTACCTACATCTTGAGTTTTCATTCCCTTCTCCAAACCAACCAAAAAACCTAAACTGCCATTAAGTCTATTCTGATCCATAGCGATCGGGGCTGCGAATCTTTATGGGAGCAGCCAGCCTCATCTTCCTCTTATGGAGCAGCTAGTGGATTTGAACTGTCAGCCTTGTGGTTAGCAATCCTGTGATTATCTACAGTGCCTCTAACAATACCTAAGAGTACTGATGTGGCACTGTTAGATAAGCCTTGGACTGCTAACCAAAAGGTTGGTGGTTCAAATCCACTAACGGCTCCTTGGAAACCCTATGCAGGGTCACTATGAATCAGAACTGATACAACAGCACTTCACAGCAACAATACCTAACTTCTAACAATGGTCTGAGCTAACGGCATTGAGTCCACCACACATCTGTCAGTTTGTCATACTCTGGTGGTTCGTGTGTTACTGAAAGCTATTATTGTTAAGTGATGTTGAGTCAGTTCCAGCTCAGAGTGACCCTGTATAGGATTCAGAGTTTGAACCACTGGTGTTGCATTTAGCAGTACAGTGCTTATCCTATAGGGCCACATCTGAAAGCTATGCCACTGGTATTTTAAATACCAGCAAGATCACCCATGATGGACAGGTTTCAGCAGAGTTTCCAGATGAAGACAGACTAGGAAGAAGGAGAGGTAGACCACTTCTGAATGGTTAGCCACTGAAAGTCTTATAAATAGCAGTGGAACATTGTCAGATACAATGCCAGAAGATGAGCCCTTCAGGTTGGAAGGCACTCAAAACATGACTTGGGAAGAGCTGCCTCCTCAAAGTAGAGTTGACCTTAATGACTTGGATGGAGTTAAGCTTCCTGGATCTTCATTTGCTGATGTGTGACACAACTCAAAATGAGAAGAAATAGTTGAAAATATCCATTAATAATCAGAATGTAGCATGTATTAAGTTTTAATCTAGGAAAATTGGAAGTTGTCAAAAATGAAATAAAGTACTTAAAGATTGATAAATTAGACATTAGTGAGTTGAAATGGATTGGTGGTGACCACTTTGAATCAGATAATTGTATGGTTTACTATGATGGGAACAACAAATTGAAGAGGAATGATGTCTCATTCATCGTCAAAAATAACTTTTCAAGATTTATCTTGAAGTACAATACTGTCTGTGATAGAATAATAGCTATACACCTTCAAGGAAGACCAGTTAATACCACTATTATTCAAATTTATGCACCAACCGCTAGAACCAGTGATGATGAAATTAAAGAATTATGAAATTGACCAAACATGCAATCAAGATGCATTAATAATTACAGGAAAAAACCGGGGCAGGTGTCAGAGCCAGAAAGGAGAAAACTCTGGAAGTTCTTGCTAGCCAAGATGCTCATGTGGTGGGTGGACAAGGGATGAGATGGTGGCTCTCAGCCCTAGATGGAATTCTTACAGGCCTAGGTATTTTTTGTTCTGGGTACTCCATCCAGAAGAGTTCATACAGACCCTAAAGAAGCTGGGACCAAGGTCTTTCTGTCTCTGAGGGCAGCCGAGGGCAAGAGTTACCACTAGTCCAGAGCTGGTCAGAACTGGCAGATCTTATCTGAATCCAGGAACTGGGTCAGTGCAGACAGCGCCCAACTCACTTTGATGGGGCTCACAACTGTGTGGCTCACCACTGTGTGACTTGGACTGCCAGGAGAGCAGGAGCTTCGCTGGGGAGGGGGGGAGGGGCGTAGAAGGGTAGGGGCTGACCATGCCTTTGGTCACCAGGGGAGTGTAGCGAATAAGAAAAAATTCACTCCTTTATCCCCATGAGTCACCAGTATATCCCTGGACCACTGAGCTGCTGTTTCGTCTCTAAAGCCAACCACAAAAATTTTAGATGGCTGTGCGTCTGGTAGACCAACACATATCACCAGTCTGTCTGTCTGTCTGTCTCTCTGTCTCTGTTTTTTTTTTTTTCTCAGTCTATTCAGCTTCTCTTCTAGTAAGCATTCAACCCACTTCTCTATTCCTTCATCTGAAATTCAGGGTTCCAGGATTGTTATCAATATCTGTTGCATTTGGTTTCCATATCTTTGTTGTACAGTGGTCTGTGTAGTGTTTCTGCCTAGTCCACCATCTTGTCACCTCTTCCATCACTTGATTTGTTAACTGCTGCTTCCATAAGTGTGGACTGGATCCAAACAAAATGAAGTATCTGTAACAACTTCAGTCTTTTCTCTGTTTATCATGAGGATATTTATTAGGTCCAGTTGTGAGGATTTTTGTTTTCAGTACATTGAGTTGTAATCAATACTGAAGGCTGTGGTCGTTGATCTTTATCAGTAAGTATTCTAAGTCTTTTTCACTTCCAGAAAACAAGGTGGAGAAGCTCAATGTTATTGTTGTGGTTAGGTGCTAGCAAGTAGGTTTCAACTCATAACGACCCTATGCTCAACAGAACGAAACACTGCCTGGTCCTGTGCCATCCTCACAGTTGTTGCTACATTTGATCCCATTACTGCTGCCCCTGTGCCAATCCATCTCAATGGAGGGTCTTCCTCTTTTTTGATGCCCCTCCTGTTTACCAAGTATGATATCCTTCTCCAGAGACTGGTCCATCCTGAGAACTTGACAAAAGTATGAGAAATGAAGCCTCACCATCCTTGCCTCTAAGGAGCATTCTGGCTGTGTTTCTTAGAAGCTCATTGTCATCAGCCAAATCAACTACAGAACAGACCATCAACTGGTCATATGTAAGTTCAGGGTAAAACTGAAGAAAATTAAAACAACTCCATGAGAGACAAAATATGACCTTCAATATATTCCACCTGAATTTAGAGACCATCTCATGAACAGGTATGATATATTAGATACTAATGGGCAAAGACCAGAGGAGTTGTGAAATGATATCAAGAACTTCATACATGAAGAAAGCAAAAGGCCATTAAAAAAGACAGGAAATAAGAGAAGACCAAAGTGGATGTCAGAAGAAACTCAAACTTGCTCTTGAAAGTAGAGAAGCAACTGGAAGAAATGAAGAAGTAAAAGAGCTGAACAGGCAGGCTTCCAGCAAGATGGCAGAGTAATCGCAAAGAAAATAATCCACCTGCACATAAAAATAGAAAAATCAAAAAGATTTAGTAAACATTAACACAACAGAAATGAAATGAAAATCCACAACCAAAATGAACTCATCATAGAAAATTGTGTGGAACAAAGAATGAAGCAGAAAATTTGCTGCAATCAATTCATACCTATTGATAATCACATAAAATTTAAATGGATTAAATCTATCAGTCGAGAGACATAAAGAGCAGAATGGGTAAGAAAACAGTATCTTTCAATAGGCTGTCTACAAGAGATGTATCAAAAAGATGGAGACAGCCTAAATGCCCATCAACAGAAGAATGGTTAAACATACTTGGGTACACACACACAATGGAATACTACAAAACGTGGAGGAATAATGATGAATCTGTGAAACACTTCACAACATGGTTGAACCTAAAGGATATTATGCTGAGTGATATTAGTCAATCACCAAAGGGCAAATATTGTATGAGACTAAGTGTGGCACTGTGGATTAATGTGCTGGACTGTAAAGTCGGTTTGAATTGCAAGGTCAGCGGTTCAAGCTCACCAACTGCTCCTTGGAAACCTTATACAGGGTCACTATAGGTCGAAACCAACTCAATGGCACTTATCAACAACAACAATGATGTAAAAGTTTTAAAAAAAGTTTTTCTTGATAAAAGAAAATCTATGATGGTTGGGGTGTGGGTAGGAAAATTTATTCCTGGGCTAGAGGGTAGACACATGCTAACATGGGTGACAAGGCAGGCATTATACAACAAGAGGGAGGTTAGCAGAGGAAAGATGAATAGAGGTAAATACTGCTAACTGTTGGTAGAGGGGGGAGATTGCAACCATGCAATGAAGCAAAGTATATGATTTGTTGAATGGAAAATTGATGATCTGCTCGTAAACCTTCACTCAATTCACAATAGAAAGTTGGGGGGAAAATTGCCAAACAAAAAATGTCAAAGTGCAGTTTGAGAGGACAGTCAAATATAATGAAATATGTGAAGCCCTGGAGCTAGAAAACCAAAAAGAAAGAACATATTTAACATTTCTCAAGCTGAAAGGACTGAAGAAAAAATTTAAGCCTAGACTTACAATACTGAAGAATTCTATGGGAGCACAGTATCTCAGTTGGATAAGCACTGAACTATGAACCACTGATTGATGATGTGAGTCCACCAGCAGCTCTGTGGGAAAAAGAGGTTTTCTGTTCCCACAAAGGCTTACAGTCTCGGGAACCCTGTACAGGGTCACTGTGAGTCAGAACTGACTCCACAGTACTTAACAACAACAACAACAACATGGACAAAATACCGAATGATGCTGGAAACATCAAAAGAAGATGGAAGGAATATACAGAGCCACTGTACCAAAAAGAATTGGTTGATGTTCACTTATTTCAAGAGGTAGCATGTGATCAAGAACTGATGGTACTGAAGGAAGAAGTACAAGGTGCACTGAAGGCATTGACAAAGAACAAGATTGCATGAATTGATGGAATACAAATAGAAATCTCTCAGCAAACTGATGCAGCACTGGAGGTACTCACCCATCTATATCAAGAAATTTGGAAGACCGCTCCCTGGCCAACTGATTGGAAGAGATTCATATTTGTGCATGCCCATTACAAAGAAAGGTGACCCAACAGAATGAGGATATCATCAAACAATATCATTAATACCACATGCAAGTTAAATTTTGCTGAAGATTATTCAGAAACAGGTGTAGCAGTACACCAACAGGGAGCTGCAAGAAATTCAAGCTGGACTTAGAAGAGAACTTGGAATGAGAGATATCATTGCTGACATCAGGTGAATCTTGGCTGAAAGCAGAGAGTACCAGAAAGATGCTTACCTGTGCTTTATTGACTATGCAAAGGCTTTCTATTGTGTGGGTCATGACAAGCTTTGGATAACATTGTAAAGAAAAGATATTCCAAAACACTTAATTGTGCTCATGAGGAACTTGTACATAGGCCAAGAGGCAGTTGTTAGAACAGAACAAGGGGGTACTGAAAGATTTAAATCTAGCAAAGGTGTGCTCCAAGGTTGCATCTTTTCACCATACTTACTTTATACAGGGTCGCTATGAGTCGGAACCGACTTGATGACACTTAACAGCAACAACATTCGATCTACATGGTGAGCAAATAATCTGAGAAGTTGGATTACATGAAGAAGAATATGGAATCAGGATTGGAGGAAGACTTACTAACAACTTGATACAACCCTCCTTGCTAAAAGCTAAGAGAACTAAAAATACTTACTGATGAAAATCAAAGACTGTAGCCTTCAGTATCGATTACAAAGAAAACTATGTATATAGTCAGTTCCGACTCATAGTGACCCTGGGTAGGGTTTCCAAGGCTGTAAATCTTTACAAGAGCAGAAAGTCTCATCTTTCTCCCATGAAATGGCTGGTAGTTTTGAACTGTTGACCTTGAGGTTAGCAGCCCGACTCATAACCACTACACTACCAGAGCTCCTATATATATATATTAGAAAAATCTTCACAACTGGACCAATAAATGACATCATGATAAATGGAGAAGAGCTTAAAATTGTCAAAAACTTCAATTTGCTTGGATACCCAACAATCATTGCTCATGGAAGCAGCAGTCAGGAAATCAAATGATGTACTAAATTAGGCAAATCTGCTTCAAAAGACCTCTTTAAAGTGTTTAAGAGCAAAGTTGTCATGTTGAGGACCAAAGTGCCCCTGACCCAAGCCATGGTAGTTTCAGTCATCTCATGTATATGTGAAAGTTGGATAACAAATAAGGAAGACCACAGAAGAATTGATGCATTTGGATTATGATGTTGGTGAAGAATATTGAAAGTACCATGGACTGCCAAAGAACAATCTGTGTTGGAAGAAATATAGCCAGAATGCTTCTAAGAAGGGAGAATAGTGAGACTCCTCTCTTGTACTTGGACATGTTGTCAGGAGGGACCAGTGCTTGCAGAAGGACATCATGCTTGGAAAGGTAGAGGGTCAGCGAAAAAGAGGAAGATCCTCCCTCCCACTTCCCAATAAGATGGACTGACACATGGCAGCAATGATGGGCTCAAACATAACAATTGTGAGGATGATGCAGGACCGGGCAGAGTTTCGTTTTGTTGTGCATGAGGTTGCTATGAATCACAGTCAACTCAATGGACACCAAACAGCAACAGCAACAAAAACATGACATTGAGTCACCCTTAATTGTCTTTAAGTGAATGCCTTTGCCAGGAATGTCTGTCATCATCTTGTCTTCAAAACCTGATGAAGGGTTCAGAACGTTCAGAGATGTGGATGTAATAGAATGGATTTATTACCTGTAACCACCTAAATCTATGTACCCTACAAGAGTTAAGAGGACACATCAATCATTAAAATGATAAGGAAGACCCTAGTGAGAGAAGACAAGTATCATCGAGCAGCTCAGTTGTAGCTGTTGTAGTTTAGGGTTGACAGTAGGAGACACAGCCATGGAACTGAGTTTCCTTGGTTCAGTGGAGAGGAGCTTGGTGGTGGTATTTAACCAGCAGAGGTAAGATGGACATAATCACTATAATGGGAGGCAAGGCTGGGATGACAACAAGAGTGCCTTGACCCACAGGGAGTTGTGGTGATGAATCACACACCACGATGATCCTAGGAGCTAGATAATTAGGCAGCCAACTAGGTAGGGTATTACATAACTCAGGATGCCAGAAAAAAATTCAAGAACTGGCTAGCTAATGTCAGCCACTGCAGTGGAAAATCACATCCTCTCACCCGATTTCCAGATATGAGCCAGTTCTCAGACCCACAGTCCATTTACTGAAGGAAAGACTGAGTCCTCTTGAGAAAGAATCTTTAGTATCATCACAAGTATACACAATAAACAATCTCTCAGTCTTTCTTCCAGGACATTGATGATCATTCACCAAAGAATGAGGTCTATTTGATATGAATATCAAATAGGGTATGAACTATCACTGGTATTAGGGGATCTGTAAACCTTCCCAGTTAGATTGGGGTTATGTGAAAGTCAGGTAATAATAAATGGAGTCCTGATGTATGTCTGCAGACTCTTCATGTAGTTATTTCTTTGGGCTCTGTGTGCATTATGGGGATGGAAATACTTAAAAGTTTTCAGGACCCTCATATTGGTACCTTGATCTGTAGGGTAAAAGTTTTTGTGATCAGAAGAGCCAAACAGACTCTCCTGAAATTGACCCTCTTTTTAGTCAAGATATAAAGTCAAAAGTTATCTATGTATAATTGAAAAGATTAGTGCCACTTTCAAAGATCTAGAAGATGCAGGGTTGTGATCTCCATCATATCCCTATTTAATTCACCTGTTTGGCCTTTATCCTCATTGACTTTGATTTGTCTTTCGTGCTTTCAGTGCCTCTGCTAGTATCGCTATCTGAGGATTACAGTGTACCTTATTTACTGGCTCAAATCCCTTGTAATATTATCCCACATCAATAGACTCATTCCTGGTGAGAGAGGTCAACAATGGTCCTGGTTCTATTATATAAACACCACCTGAAAGCAGATGGCTGGATAGAATACTGGAATATTCTATTCAAGGCTTATAGAAGGTGCCAGTTTATGTAAAACACATTGTGAGATTGTGGTTCTGCCTTCCGGGATGTGGTACATGCCTTGAAGCAACAGCTAATGTATGATGCTATGTGGCCAATAGCTAGAATAGACAAGGTGTACGCATTATCAATGTTCCTTTTGGAGAATGTGTGTTTTACATTGCCACGACTCTAGTCTCTAGCAGAGGACAGGTCCTCACTATCCTCCACTGTCTTGTAAGGATGCTATAAGGGTCTATGATGAGTGATACTGTGAGTGCTACTGGGTCACTTTGTGTTCCTCATGTCAGTGGAGTAGCAGGCATGTTACAAATCAGTAACTGACCAGGATTCTCATAAAGAGTTGGAGTTACTACTACCTAAAGGGAGTAGGGAGGATTCTGGAACTCAGGGGATTCACAGGGACATCCATGGATGCTCCTATGCCTGATGATAATGGTGAATGGACAATTGTAGCAACCATAGTCTGATAGGGAAGGCAGTCAAGAGCTTACACCTTTGAGGGATGAAGTCACCCCTTCTCAGTCACCCTACCAACCAAACAACCTGGTCCAGCTGAAGTGCTGAAGGAACTCCAAAGTAAGTGGTACAGGATTTACTTTATGAATATTCATCATAACTGCTGCAGCAGAAAATACTGTACCTTGACTCACTCTCCTTCCTGCCTGAAGAAGTTTTTAGAGATTGAGACCAGCCACACCTTGAAAAGTCAGTGACAGGTAACTTACTGTGGATCACAAACAGCTATGAGCACTCCAAGGGGTGGACTGTAGCAGACAATTTTGTGTCACTTTCCCTTAGCTGACCTGATTTCAATGCAACTGTGGTGGACAGTTCTGGGCATTCTGCCAGCCTCTTAGATCAAGCATGCAAAAATGGTGTCTCTCTACAATTCTGACTCAGAGCTTTCTCTGAAGTCACAAAAGGCTGCTAAACTTGTACCAGTGCATCGTGGAAGTGCACAGAAATTTATATCTCTAGGAGCAACCCTCAAACCATGGGGAAAGTGTCAGAGGTTAATGCCCCAGACTTCTTTCAGAGGGATAACATGGAGGTACACTCTTTAGAAACTCCTGGATTTTCTACAGAAGTAGCTTGTTCAATAATCTGTGCTTTATTGGCTTTCCTTCATTTGCTGTCTTACTTTGTAGTCCCTTGCTCTGGTTTCCTGGGATCATCTCCCAAGTAAATTACTTGAACCCAAGACCTTGTTTTGGACTCTATTTTCAGGGGAAGCAGACTGAGATATTTGTTTTCTCTTTTGATCTCATATAATTTCTATTCAGATTTTCATCTGAATAGATGCTGCTTTCTCCCCAAGTTTTCTTTCCCTCCACTGGTCCAGGGGAGGGACTCGTCTTACTATGTATGTCTACACTCCCAGCACCTACTATAGTGCCTGGTGTGAAAAAGGCTGTCAGTAAATATTTGTTGAACACATGGCTCCCCAATGGAGCTGTTCCCAGCAAGAAAGAAGCCACTGAGGACAAGATTTTGAGTCTTGCCACCCTCTGATATGATGCTACAATTTCTAAATGCACTAGCGCTGGCTCCCCGTGTGGGGACAGAAGTCCATTATCTGGTCGTATCAGACTCTAATATACCTCAGCAAGGGGTCTTGGTAACTAGGCTGGATAAGTGCTGCGGAGAACACTGTCCCCATCGTTGTCATTGTCTTCCTCTTCTCCCTCTCCCCCCACCTCCCCAACCAGCCACATTAAGTGAGTAAGTAATGAGAATGGCTAGAAATTGAATTTTATGAAAAAGTAATCTGCAGCTTAGAGAACAAGCAGGGAGGAAGGGGGAGGGATTTGATGAGATGGGGGAGACGATTTCAAGGGCCGTCAGAGGGAATGGGGGAACATGGGAGCCGACAAGGAGAGCCAGGTAGGAGAGTCATTCAATTAGGGAGGCTGAGGCTGTGATGGGGTTTTTGCTCTCCTTCTTCTGTTCTTCCCTTTTTTCTCCATCCTTTTCATCTCATCTATGGGTATTTTGTCTTCGTGTTCACCGGGTGGAAGGGAGGGAGACTAAGACAGAGGTGACAGCAGGGGGGAACAGAAGATGCTCAGACCGCAGAATAAATTAGTCTGCTTGCAATTCAGAGAATGCTGGCATCTGAAATGAACAAGGAAGGAAGGCTGAGCAGAGGGATGAAGACCTGGAGGGTTGGTATGGCCACAACCCTCCTCAATAGCCTCTCTGGTAGTCCTAGGCCAGCTCCAATGGGTGAACTCCAATGTTGGACCAATGATGGTCCAAGTAGGGAACCAGCAAGGCTAACTACTTGTCAGGAGATCATATTTGTTATGCATCCTGCAAACTCCTCACTGTGTGTGTGTATGAGCGATCTCACATCCTTTGTGACAACAACTCTGCTAGGATATCTGTTTTCAGAATGAGGAAAGTAAGGTCCATAGAGTTTAGGGGACTCACAACTAGTGAGAAAATCACCCATGGAGAACTGGGGGCTGTCTGGATATACCATCAGATTTGTGCCAAAGCCTGTGCTGACCAGTGCCCATGCTTGTGATGAGAAGATGGTCAATTTAGGGATGTAGGGTGGGCAGGGCCCACCAGGGCTCTGGGTGCATTGTTGACAGCCAACTTTCCGTACATGCCTCTTCTGCAAGCCCACTACCTTTGTGTCTTCTTGCAATCCCCCTTTAAGCCTCTCATGCACTCACCCACATTACCTGCCCCCCTTCCACCACCATTTGCAAACAGCTAAGTGGAGCTCAGCTTGAGCTTGATGCTTGGTGATGATGAGTTTCCCAGCAGGGGAAGGGTTTGCTTTCCAGAGACAAAGACCAAAGCAGCAACATTAAATCTTCCTGCTCATCCACACTCAGCCACAATGAGGCCTAGACAGACATCTCTGAAAGCTGTGATGGGGTAGAGCCAGAGCAAACAGAAACCCTAGGGGGTTAAATGCCAGCAGTAGAGATGCCCAAACAGGGCTGATGGGATAATGGAAGAGGGTATGTGCATGGCCATTAACAGCAGATGAAATGACAGAACCACAGGGAGGAGAGGCTGGGGCTGGTAAGCAGGGGACCAGGCTCTCCCACCCAGACATGGGACGCTTTTATGCTTCAGAGTCTTCATTCAACACTTGTTTTTTTATGAGGAGGTTTGGATTAAGCCCAGTTAAACTGGAATTTAACTAGCCTGATAGCCATTGGCTATTCTAGGAAAGGGATTATATTTTAGCACAGTTCCTGCATACAGAAGGGGTGCAGTGTTTTATTCATTCAACTGTTCCTTAAACATCTCCTGTGTAACCAGGCCTGGTGCTGAGTCCTGGATAGACAATGTTGAACAAAATTGGTCTGAATCTCCCCTCCAGGAACTCATTTTCTAGTGGGGAAGGAGACATTTATTAGCACTCACACAAATATCTATACAATTACAACTACAATTTGTGCTAGGAAGGGAAGGAAGTGAGGTGCTTGAGATAGCATTATATGGAGATTTAATTTAGACAAAGGTTGGGGAAACCATCTCTGAGGAAGTGATGTTGAAGTTGAAATCTGAAGGGGCAGAAGGAAGGATAACTTTTTTCTAGGGGAGTGGGGTCAGAAACTCAGAGAGATGGGAAGGAGCTTGGCAAGTTTGAGGAAGGACAGTCTCATGTGGCTGGAGCACAGGGAAGAGGGGACACTGATGGGGAGGAGACTGAGAAGTAGGTGGGACCCAAAGTGAGCATGGTTGGCAGCAGTTAGGATTCTAGGTGGAGGATGGAACTGTCCCAGGTGCTGATTAGGAAATGACACTCTGCCATGAAACAGACCTTGGGTATGGTGAGAGGGAAACTATATATGGATTTGACTTTAGAGTAGAGGAGCAATGGGGTCCTCAGATTCCTCTTTCTACTAACCTGAAGTGCACTTGTTTCCTGACCTTGTGCAATATGCCACCTCAGTGACCAAGTCATTGTCATTATGTTCTGAGTATTCTATAAACTCACCTTCATTTACCATCATCCTGAGGGTGCTAAGGGGCAGGAGAAGGAAAGAGATTCCTTATTCCAGGAAGTCAGAATGATGACCTTAGTGGTTTTTCTCATAAAGACAGTGAGGGATTTGACTCCACTGGTCAATCTATGTCTCTACCTGTTGTTTTATTCATTTACAGAATCCAGAATCACAGGATATAGGGAGTGTTTGGTGGAGTGTTTGGTCAGGGTTTGAGTGACAAACTTGAGGGCCCATAGGAAGTGTGGTATGATGGATTGATTTTATATGGCCTTTCTAACCTTGATATTATAACTCCCATCAAATAATTGGTGGGGCTATGTAAATATGGTGCTTATAGCCTCTCAAGGGGATTGGACAGCTGGTTAACAATGCAAAGAAGGTGCATGGCACCTTTGTAGGGATGCAAATAAGATGTAGGGATGCAAATAAGAACCTCCAAAAGAGGATTGATCAGTTTTGCCATCCTATTGGACTTAAAATGAGCCACCCCAAAGGTGAGAAGTGGGGTGGGGGAAGGAGACTCATTATTACTAAGAAAAAGAGATGGGAGCAGAGCATGTCCTTTAGACCTGGAGTTCCTGCATTTGAGAATCTTCTAAACCTAGGAGACAGAGAGAAAGGGAACTGGAGCACCAGAGATGGCACAAGATGATGAGAAGCAGTAGCAGAGAAATCGGGGCAGCACAACCAGGAGGCCTGCGTGAGATGGCACGGTGGGGCTTCTCAGCCCATGGAGTGAGGCAGGTACAGTGGTGTGCTGATCCACAGAGCCAGGGAGCTGAGTGCCTTCAGGCTAAGTGGCCACATGGGGTCCCCTTAAGCATTTATTGATGGAGCTATAGAGTTTTGTAACACTTGCCAGAGCAGGGCAGGAGTCCAGGGGCTGAGAGGCTAAGGGGCCATGGATGAGAGAAAGACCTGTCTGCAGGCATGGCTTGGAAGAGGCTGATCGAAGTACTGCATCCTGAGTCATTCATGATCCTGAAAGTGTTGCTTCCCTAGTAACTTCCCTAACTTTGTACGGTCTGTGCGTGGCCATTGCATTGGGTTATGGAACCCAGTAGAGAAATAGAGTGTCGTAGGAGGGACATTTGGTGTCAGATTGCTGAAAAGGTTAGTGAGAAGAGATATGTCTGACTTCTGCTTCATAGGAATCTGCCTTGGACTGATGCAGATGGGGATCTTTCTTTCCCGCTCCTGAAATTAGGGGTCAGATGCCCCCACTGCCATTTTGCAGAGAGGTAACAAAAATGAGTGAAGTCGCCAGGTATTAGCAAGCTCCGGGGTACATAGGGCAGGAAGGTCTGGAGCATGCATGCTCTGTCTCAGGGGTAGCGGCTCGTCAGTACCACATGAAGGTACACAGACTCAGGGTTCTCATATTAAAGTTTTAAAGAGATACTGGAAGTCTGGATTTTTAGGTGAAATCTCTTGTTGTATAAATAATGCCAAATAATTGGGGGGAAAATCCTACTTCTGTGAGTCATACATGTATATGGTGGTGGTGTGCTGTGGAGTCAGTTCATACATGTATGGAGAGTGGCAGCAGGCTTCTGGTTTGCATCTTCTGTTGTGGCCCGCTCCCCTCGTTCCCCATTAGATGGGTAACTGAGGTTCTGTGAGAGGAAGCACCTTGCCCAAGGTCTCAGAGAATAGATGTTATCATAGACTAGAATGTACTTCTTTAACTTGCAGTGTCTACTGTGGGCACAAAGACACTGTGCTCAAAAGACATAGTTTAGCTCTTGGGGAGCTCCTGGTCTGGAGAAGAAGCAGGCCCATCCTCTCCAGGCCCCGCCTGAGGCCTGTGTCAGGCTGACTCTAAGGAAGCACAGAAGAAGGACCCTAGAACTCTTTGGCACCAAAGTACTAAAATGTAGTTTCTCGGGGGCCCTAGCAAGCAAGTGGCTTTCTGATGCTCAGTGGCCCAGCTCCAGGGTCGCCTCTGTGTGGGTAGTTGAGTCTGGGTTTGGAGGTTACCATCACTAGTGACTGGCTCCTGGGATGCAGGAGGCACAGGTGGATGCTGGCGGGGGGGATAGCTGCACAATTTACAGCCTGTTCTCAGTCACCTAATTGCACCATCAGCACTTGGTGTCTCAGGGCCAGGGTGAGGATGGATGGGCTGCAGTTATGGGCCTAATGGTCGCAGTAAAGTGTGGTGCTTACTGTGTTAAATAGCCTCACCCACCCATGCATGGAGTCCTATACCAAGTCCTCTACTGGAGCCCGAAGCTCAGCTGTCTCTGAGCTTGGTTTTGTGGGTGGCCTGAGGAAGCACCCCATGAACCCAGCTCTGTCCCCTCTCAATCTGGACAGCAGAAATCTGTGTTGGCAATCTGGTTCCACTCCCTGTTGCTTTGAGCCAACTAGCAGTGCCCTAGGACAGGGCTGACTCTCCCCTGTCTGTCTACCTCATCAGATTTGGGAGTTTCTGAAGGTATTTACTATTTAAATACTATACTTTGGAGTCCTGGTGTGGTGCTTTAGATAAGCACTAGACTGCTAGCCATGAGGTCGGCGATTCAAATTCACAAGCTGCACCTCGGAAACTCTATCCAAGGTTACTATGAGTCAGAACTGACTCAACAGCACTTAACGACAACTAGACTTTTAACTGTAGCCTCTTCACTCATTCTCATCCTGGTCCCAGCTACTCCAGTAGACTGATTTCTCTAAAAGTATGTCCACAGTGGGTGGGGAGTGGCTTTTATCCATTCTTCAGCTCAGTATTTCTTTAGGCCTCAACTTTTTCATCTATAAAATGGACTTTAACACCTTTTTTGCAGATTTTTTGGTAGGAATTCAACCCTGATCCTCAAAGGACGGTCAGCAGACAGGCAGCCTTGGTACACCTGGGAGCTTATTCAAACTGTGAATATCGCACTCCACCCTTGATCTACTGACTCAGGATCTGAATTTAGCAAGGTCCCAGGTGATTCTCCTGCACATAAAGTTTGAGCGGCACCTACGACAGTACCCGATGTGTGATGGGCCTTGGTACGTTCTGTCTGTCCTCCACCCCAGTCTCATTTTTGGTTTCCAACATCTTTGCATAGACATGCCAGCTGCTAAGATTGGGTGGAGACGAGGCCCCAATCCCAGGGACTGCTATACAGTTGTTGTTGTTGTTGTTGTTGTTGTTAAGTGCCGTCAATACAGTAGGTGCTCAATAAATATTTATAGAATGCATAGAGGGTTCATTGCACCCAAGCTTTCCTAGCCTCTATTCTCTGCTCTCTGCCATAACTTGTTTCTTTCCATGTTTTTTTTCTCTCTTTGTCTCTATCCTATAGGGAAGCTAGCTAAAGAAAGAAGGATGCTAAGATCCAAGAGTCAGCCAACTTCCCATGTCACATAGCCAACTTCCCATGCCCCATATCTGCTGAGGCCATGTCACTTGGGGATGTAGGGGAAGGAGGGTAGTAGGCAAGCATCAAGCTGCCCCCATGAAAGGGTCCCCATTACCTTGACACAGCTTCAAGCCACCCTCGGGAGAATCTTAGACCAGAGACCTATGCCAGACCCCATGCAGACTTGCTGTGCAATCCTCTCTAGGAAAGTTAGATGCCACCCCTCACACTGCCCCCACTTGTAAAACCTGTGGACTTAGTGGATGATGTAAAGAGCTGAGCATTGGAGTATATCCAGGAGTGCTCCCTGACCTCATACTCAGTTAGAGACTCCCCACTGCAGAGCCCCCCACAGAGAGCCCCAATCTCCAGTTGAGCACGCCCAGGGCCAGGGAGCTCACTACCTCGCAGTGCAGCCTCTCCAAGTATGCGTAGCTCTCCTGGTCAGGCAGCACCTGCATTTCTGCCTCCTTGTAGTTCAGTTCAGTTTGAGTCAGCAAAAGTTTATCCAGTGCCTCCTGTGAGCAGAGCCCTGGTCTAAGCTCTGGGCAGGTAAAACGTCATCCCTGCTGTCTGGGAGTTCTGGGGAGAGAAAGAGCCATGAACAGATATTTGATTGTGAGTTCGATGGAGGACTTAGGTTAGTTTGGGAGCACACAAGATAGCGACTGACTCATAGCAACGCTATAAAACAGAATAGAACTGCTCCTTTGGGTTCCTGAGATTGTACCTCGTTACGGGAGCAGACTGCCTCATCTTTCTCCTGCAAAGAGTGTGGCGGGTTTGTACCACTCATTTTGCAGTTAGCAGCCTGACACTTAACCCACTGTGCCACCAGCATTCCTTCACAAACTGGCTGGTGGTGGTGGTTATGTGCCGTGGAGTTGGTTCCAACTCATAGCGACCCTGTACAGGGTTTCCGAGGCTGTAAATCTTCACGGGAGTAGAAAGCCTCATCTTTCTCCCATGGAACAGCTGGTAGTTTTGAACTGCTGACCTTAAGGTTCACAGCCCGATTTGTAACCACTACGCTACCAGAGGTCCTTCACAAACTGGCTACTGCTTCCCAAATGTGTATTCTCTTTATGACTCTGAGCCATTGCATATGCCACCCCCTTTGCTTGAAATATCCTTCCCCCAACCTATTTATCTGCCTGCTAAGCTTCTAATTCTCCTCCAGCACCCATCTCTGTGTGTCTCCCTCTACAGTAGCACCTGCCACTCTCTATTTTAAATACTCTTGGTGAGCTTGTCTACCCCTGTTACATCAGGCCGTGGTTATTAATTTCATCTTACTCAGTGTTTTATTAGTAGTGCTAACACTAGATATTTAATACATGTCGAAGAAGCACAGGATTAAGTTAGGAAGTGACATTCTAGACAGAGAGTCCAGCCTGGGCAAAGGCCAGGAGAAGGGATGATGTGGGTGCATTGTGGCTGGGATGGGGTGAGGAATGAGGTGGGGTACAGGCAGAAGTTGCAGCCCTTCAGGGTCCTAATCTGCATTCTCTGGGCAAGGACCATCAAGCCCTGGTCTCCCACGGGAACAGGCAGGAGAGATTGGGAGTCTGGATCTGCTCAGGATTGCTCAGCCTCCTTGGGTCTGCCTTGCTCATTGGGATTCCTCCCCAGGGACAAGGGGGAAGGGAATGACTCAGGATGACAGCTTTCAGAGGCATCCTTATCCAGTGCAGGGCCTCCTCCAGCCGCCCGTATATCAGGGGACTCGTGGTCTTGTTGCTTTCTAGAAAGGGAAGTGGGGGAGATAATTGTGTCTCCTCAGGAAGAAATATGGATGGAGGCAGCAGCATCTTTCCTCTAGCTTTGGAAGGATCCTCCCTGCAGAGTCGGGTGGGGAAGGGGAGAGTGCTTAACCCTTTCCCCTTAAACACCTTCTGCAAAATTCATTTCCAAAAGACATGCTAAGAGATTTGGATGAACTCAGGAGTCCTCGTGTGGTACTGGGTCAGCACTGGACTGCTAACTGCAAGGTCAGCAGCTCAAACCCACCAGCTGCTCCTTGGAAAACCTATATAGGGTCTCTATGAGTCAGAATTGACTCAACAACATTTAACAACAACAGAGAGGTTGGTTGGGGAGAGTTCTTGTGGATGGGAGGACAGAGAGGAGATGGGGGAACTGTAGGCATCCAAGTGAGCAATAGGCACGTTGGGAACCAATATCACGTTGGAAATTAGCACTAGTGTTCATTGGAGACTCCAATGTTTTGCCAATGTGTGTCTCTCTAGAGTCTTCTCTTTCACTCAGCCTGGGGCCCTTCCTGTTGTACCGATGGGGAACCCAAGCCCTGGCCCAAGGCCACGCTTGGCTCAGTAGGTAGAGGAAAGGATTCTTGCTCTGGACAGGAAGTCATCCCTCTCCATCACTGGATTAACTTGATTTCTAAACGATCTTAATCATCCCATTCTCCTTCATGGCCCCAATCTGCAATTTCCACTAATTAATGATTGCAAATTGCTAAGTAACAAACCACTCAATGGTGCAGCTATTATTAATGGCTGGGAATGGGCCTCGATTGGAATGCTGGGAAGAAAGATCATTAGCCTGGTGTTGAGGGAAGTGGTGCTGAAGACAGGACCAGCATCCCATGGGCAGTGTAGAAGGCATGGGACCTTTGGGTCCCATCTGCCCTCACCAACTAGGGTCATAGGAAATGACACACCCCTGATGGGGGTCCCAAGTTCCTGGGGACTAAGGAAGGTAGTCACCAAAGCTACTTCTAGAAATGGCAAATTGAGAAATTCTATATGGTCTGGGCAGCTGATACAGTAAGAAAGTTGGTAGGGAGTGAAGGAAGAAGCCTGGGTTACCTGCAGATGTTGAGAGCAGACTCCAAGTGCTCACAGCTGGCCCAGCCATTCCAGACCAGTCACCAAGGATCTGGGCTCCAAGGCCAACTGCATTAAATGCATAATTGGGGCCATAATTCTAGGGGAATCCAGTGGTTGGGGAAATGCAGAAGTTTGTTTTGCCTGAAGGGAATATAGAGAGGGCACTATCTGAGCAGGGACTGTGAGGATGGGAAAGATCTAAATAGTGGTGTGTGAGGGAAGAGAAGGGTAGTTCAAGAAGACAAGCCAGCAAGAGCCCATGTCAAAACCCCAAACCAAACCCATTGCTGTTTGAGTTGATTCTGACGTATGGTGTCCCTATTAGCACAGAGTAGAACTGTCCCATAGGGTTTCCAAGGCTGTATAGACATAAAACCAAACAGCCACCACT
>NW_006408525.1:3569937-3628640 GCF_000296735.1 Chrysochloris asiatica | reverse complement strand
ACTCGATGGCACCTGACAACAACAACAAAGTCGAAATGAGCGTGGGCAGTCCATTGGTTTTCACAACGATGGGGGACCTGGTATTTAGTAGGTAAAGGCCAGGGATGCTAAATATCTTGGAATGTACAAGACTTGTTAATCAATGAAGAACCATCTCCCCCCAAATGTTGGTGTCCCCAGCTCCTGTGGGAAACTTGGCTTAGATGCCTAGTTCTGGCGTTATGTGTGGAGTTGGCTGACAAGGATGGAGGCCAACTGCAGGTCTTGCTCCACATAAGTCAGGTGCTAAATGGAGAACTGCTAGTCTAGCTGTCTATCAACACAAACCTGCCCATATTACTCCTTATTCAGTCATGCATTCATACTATTCAAGCTGGATACTCTTAACTGCTGGGGATAAAATGGTGAGTGGGTTGGCATCTCATGGAACGTAGAGTCTAGAGGGAGAGACAAACACCCAGATGTTACATTACAGGACTGTGATGGGGACAGTACAGGGTGCCACGGGAAAATTTAGAAGGGCACCTAACCCAATTCTAGGTTTTGTGTTCGGACCTTTATCCTGTAAAGAACAGAGATTCACTTGGGTTTCCTCAACAAATAGAATGCATTGTAAGGCTACAATAAAGGCAGACAGGAATCTCACGTGAAGCATAGAATTCAGGTGGCACAGTCATTGGATCCAGTGTTACTATCAGATCTAGTTTTATTCCCTCAGTAGCAGAAAGTGTTACTGGAGTGTCCCTCGGCTAAGGCATCAGCTGAGCCCATGTGGTGGCTTCTCTCCGGGTCTGGCTGTTTCTTCTGCTCAACATCTCAATGCCTTATAGTTTCTACCTACTCATAACTTACATTACTCCTATTCCCTTGTGGCCCCTGGCAGCTTCATGGCTTCTGTTTGTATTTGCTTACCTCCTTTGTGTATTTTCCAGTTCAAATTCTACAAAGAGAATCTGGCTAGCCATGCTCAATCCCTTTGGGGTAGGAATTTTCCAGCTCAGCCACTTCAAAGATGCCCACACTTGATCCAGTCAGCTGTGACCTGGTCAATGGCATTTGCCTACCTTAGCCCTGAAGGCAGAAAGCATAGTTTACCCTCATTGGTTAGTTCAAGGCATTCCTTGTGTTTTAGAGCCATACTTGTTTCATTCTAACCTTTAGTCCCAAAGCTCCCCCAGCCTAACAGGTTCCGACAATTGCATGAATAGCAGTGAGTGCATTCTTCTCTTTCCAAGGATGAAAACAACAAAGTTAGAGCCATAACCATGGGGTTCAGACAGCTACTTTAAGAGCTTTCCATCTCTAGCCCCCTGAATAAAGCTTTTCCCTCTCTATTTTTTTCTCACCCAAAAAGAAAATTAAACCCCCTTCCTTTGAGTTGATTCGGTTTATAGCAGCCCTGCAGGGCAATGTAGAATGCCCCATAGTTTCCAAAGCGTTCAATCTTTATAGTAGCAGGCTTTACAGTAGCAGACCACATCTTTCTCCCTGGAGTGGCTGGTGGATTCAAATCTCCAAGCTATTGGTAGGTAGTCAAGTGTCTAACCATTGCATCACCAGAGTCCTTTTCCCCACCCACTTGCCAAATCCCTGCTATTCCTAATGGTGAACTCTTGATTACTATTCTGATCATATTTGAACTCTATTAAACATTATTTGGTACAAAGCCCAGAAGAAGTGGTACATATGATTTTCCAGGGACTTACTTATCTCTAGTGGGGCTGTATTTCTTACTAGATTGTGGACTGGTGGAAAATATAGCCTTTGGAATCAAGTGACAGTGAGTTTGGATTTTGGATCTTCCATTTACCAGTGTGACCTTGTGCAAGGCAGGTCACCTCCTGGAATCTCAATTTCTTCATTGATGAAATGAGGACAATGACATTGACCTCATAGGTTACTCTGGAGGGAGTGGCCCATGGTGTGGAGTGACACGATCATTCCCTCCTCTGCCTTAAGGGCAGGGATTCTCATCAGTTTGACAATGATGACTTTGATGAGCTGAACCAAAGGCCTTACTTAGATTATATGACCCCACCAGGTTTACAGGCATGAATTTTGGTATGATTTATTTGGAGGAAATTCAGTAGACAAGGGGGCTAGAAAGGAATGGGTATATCTCTCTCCCAGAATCTCCCCCATCTTCTCCTCCTGCTCTTTTGTACTCCTCACTTAGCCCACCCAAGTGTCTGTCAGCAAGTCTTTCAGTCCCCCCTGCCAATTTGGCACTTCTGCTGCGCTCTGCGGCTACCTATCTCTGCTTGCACAGACTCTCTTCTGCAAGGAAGGGTTTTAATAATTCCTCTTGGACCTGGAACCAACTACACTTCTAATTTTCCCCAAATTCATGCCCATGAAGCTTGATAGTCACCTGCTTCTTCCCAGTTTCTCTGTTTTACCTTCTCTTCCTTTCTGTTTTTCTCAAATTCTCTTTTGCCTTTGGGCCTGTGTCTATTAGAATTCATAACCCAGATGCCAAGCCTGAGCCTGTTTGCACGTCCACTAGCCTCCCAAGGAGATGAGTAGACATCTGGAAGAACTTCCTCACATCACATGTGACCAAAGCAGCTTGTTGAACATCCTTTTGCAGAGATGATCTGAGGAACACAGATGCCGATCAGCACCATGTGGTTCCAGGGGTATCATGGGCCAGGAAGGGGAACTGAGTGAGATTTAGGACGTGCTTAGTATACTGGAATGCAATATTGCTCTCTGATTGTTCATTCTCCTCCATTACTGGCAAATTGAGTAAAAATCTTTAAAAACTTTGACAACAAACAACTGTTCTGGAAAAAACAACTGAACAACAAGTTGTTTTCATCTCTCTTTATCTCTTCCAGCTTTTGTTAGTAATACACTCTTGTTTTGCTTGGTTGTAACCAACATGCAAAGATGTCTTCGGCTTTTTACACTTAGCAGTATTTTACATGATCGTTCTATTGTACCCACTCCGTCTACAGAGCTGTCACTTTTAATAACGACAGCACATTAATATGACCACCATTTCCTTACTTCTATTGTTGGCCATTTGGGTGGTGGCCAAATTTTCAATCTTGCAAATAGTGCTGCCACGAACATCTTTGTCAAGTTATTTTGTTTTCCTTTCTCTCTGGATTATTTCCAAGGGATTTATTCCCAAAAGGAGAACTGACAGGTCAAAGGGTATGAGTGGTTTTGAAGCTCATAGGCCCCATTGCCAGTCTGATTGTCACAGGAATAAAGCAGAATTGTGACACTACCAGCCGTGTACATAGGAGTGGAATGGCATGGTGGAGATGGGGATTTCTGTTTCTTGGAACTAGGGTCTGTCACTAACTTGCTGTGTGACCTTGGGCAAGTCAGTACCCTGCTCTGACTTTGTCTGTAAAAGAGGGAGGTGGACAAGATGATTTGCAGTGGTGGACATCTGCTTTCCTATGTCCCTTTGCCTGTGGTGGTTTGAATGGTAGACACTGGGGTCTCAGACTGGTTGGAACTTGAGTTTCTTTCCTCATCAGTGAAGATGATGCTAGAATGACTTTCCTATTTTCATGTTGGATAAATTGTGTTGTAAATCTGTGTGGGTGGGTGTGGGGTCTGGGGAGGTACTACTTGGCCATCCCAGGGCTGAAGTCACCTGGTACTTCTCAGGTCAGCTGTACAAGTTGTCTACACCCAACTTGGACTCTCTGCTTGACTGGAGTTCATGCTGCGCTACTCATTAAGTGTTTTGAATTTCTGGGCCTATGGGAAATGCTTGGAAGTCAGACAGAACTGAGTTTGAATCTAACCTTGTCACTTATCTTCCTTGTGGGATTTCAATAGACTTAATATGTTAGAACCTCAGCTTTCTCATCTGAAAAATAAGACTTTTATGTTGTTGTTGTTTGCTGTTAGGTGCCGTCGAGTCAGTTCTGACCCATAGTAACCCTGTGTATAGCAGAACGGAACACCACCTGGTCCTGCACCATTTCACAATCGCTGCTACACTTGAGTCCGTTGTTGCTGCCACTGTACTAATCCATCTCATTGGGGGTCTTCCTCTTTTTGCTGTCCTTCTACTTTACCATGTATGATGTGCTTCTCCAGGGACTGGTGCATCCTGATAATATGCCCAAAGTATGAGAGACTAAGTCTCGCCATCCTGGCTTCTAAAGAACATTCTGGTTGTACTTCCTCCAACACAGCTTTGTTTGTTCTTCTGTTACAGGCTTGTTATTTCAGGGATGTGAACATACCTAATGAAGCTTTCTGCTCCCGTAAAGATTTACCGCCTCGGAAACCTTGTACAGGGTTGCTATGAGTCAGAACTGACCCATGGCACATAACAACAACAACAATGTATATAAAGTACTTTGATGATGGCTGGCAGCCTGGAGCACTCAGTATTTTCCAAGACCTCTTCCTTTCTCTGGCCTGCCTCATGTGATGCTTCTCTCTCAGGCAGGGTATTCAGAACGCAGGTTACTGCTGCTTCCTTTCCTTGAAAGAGAATAAACTGGGCATGACCATCCTAGCTGCTTAGAAAATGGCCTTGTCTCCTTCAGGGGTAGTCCAATTCTGGCCTTCTCTGGACTGTGTTCATCATGGGGCCCTGAATTGGGGCTGACCTCATCCTTTCTTGCACTCATAGTCCCTCAGCATAACCTCGAGGCAGTTTGCAGGAGTCAGAGGCCCAGCATGAAGGCAGCCTGTGCTGAGTCCTCTCCCGTCTCCAACTCAGATTCCTGTTACTGGATCCCTGCAGGAATACCAACCGTTGAGTTATACTCCATCCATCCTCCGTCTTGTCCTAAAGCCTCCCGTGTAACCCAGGCATGTCAGAATTGGGATCCCTCCTGCCTGCCTGCATGGCCCTAAGCCCTTGCTCTGAGCCAAGTCCCTGCCATGGTGACTTGCCCCATCTCCTGGCTGGATCACAGACCTTAGTCAGGCCCTCGTGGGCTCAGCTGTGTGGACTTTCTCGTCCATTCATCACTATCTGCACATTTCCCACCCTCCCGCCCTGCCATGAGATGGCCTGCACTGGAGAGACGGAGACTGGTGGGAGGGCCCTCTAGGCCCAGCCCACCTACTGGGAGAGATCAAGCCAAGCTAGAGGCCAAGAGGTTTCCAGGTCAGTAGGGTTGTACAAGTGGTAGCCTGGCTCTGGGAAGTGAATCATGCAGGTTGGAGGGAAGGCAGGTAACAGGTGTGGGTACGGGTCTTCTGGAACTGGGGCTCATTGAGAACCTTACTGACCTCTTTGGAAAGTTGCTAACAACATGGGCAGGCCACTCCTTCACTGTCCAGCTGCCCAACCAGGAAGAAGAGTTTATACCACATACTCAGAACTCTGCTAACTAAGTTCATTGGATGAACAGTAAGGGGCCATTAGAGACAACATGCCTGCCCTCTTGGTGGGTACAGCCTAAGAGACTCAAGTCCGCATCTTCTTTCCTGCGTGTCACTACCCTTTGATCTGTCTCCTCTTTCTCTGGCAGAATAAGCCTTCCATATGTGCTTACCTGTACTAGGAGTAGGAGGACTCAGAGGAGGCCAGGCCTGCTGGTGTCCTCAGGAAATTTTCACAGGGTCAGAGGTTGGCACACTATGGTCTAAGGGCAAACTTTGACTTGTTACCAGTTTTGTTGTTAATAAAATTTTACTGGGACTCAAATCCATTTGGTTACGTGTGTCTATCTCTACTCTTCTCCTACAAAGTCCAAAATATTTACTATCTTTAGAGTCTAGACTCAATGTCAGGGAAGCAATTTGAGCCCTGCTCCTAATTTGGGGACTGGTTATGAGGGGAGTGACTGGTCTTAGATCCCCAAGTCACTAGAAGAGCCAGGGCTGGGAGTAGCAGTTCAACCACAGACACCCAAACCTGGGCTTGCTGGGCTCCTGGTCAGGTGAGCACACACAGTGTATGGGGGTGGGGAGCCCCAGGCAAGGATGGAGGCTCCTCTGCAGGTTCCCCAGACTCTCCACTGGAGCCTGGGCCGAATGTCTCTGCCACTTCCTGGCACACACTTCCTCCTTCGAAAGTGGTCAGAACTTTGGGGAGAAATTTGACCTCAGCTCATCCCTGTCCACAGGATTACAGCTGATGTGAGTACCATGGAAAGGAACATTTGCTGGCGCCAAGACTCTACATTAGTTTGTCCTGGTTGGTCTCAGTTTTTCCTTCTGTAACATGGGGACAAGAAGGTACCTGGGCCCTTGACTCTCCAGATAACAGTGGAGACCTTCATTTGGCAGTCAGGGTGGCTGTTTTTATTCAGACATACCTCAGAAACGTTGCAGGTTTGGTTCCGGAACACTGCAGTCAAGCGAATATCGCAGTCAAGAGAGGTTCACGAAGGTTTTGGTTTCCCAGTGCATATCAAAGTTATGTGTGCACTATACTGTAATCTATGAAATGTGCAATAATAACATTAGGAAAAAGTTTACAGTATTGTGAGAATGACCAAAAGGTGACAGAGAGACGTGAAGTGAGCCCATGCTGTTGGGAAAATGTCACCGATAGACGTGCTTCACGCATACCTTCCATTTGTCAAAAAATCAACAACACAAAAACGCTGTCTCTGCAAAGTGCAGTAGAGTGAAATGCTAACCGAGGTCTGCCTGCGGTTCCTGTAAGTACGAAGAGGGGAACCCAGCCGCTTCATCCCCAGGCCCAGGGTTTTCCTGCGATGGTCCTTAGGCAGTAGGCTTCCATTCCTAGAAAGTGTCTTCTCAAGTAGGGGAAACAATACAATTAGCAGCCTCTTTGTTCAGGGTGTTAATTAACTTGTTTTTCCTGAGCACACCTTCTTCCAGGTAAAGCCTGTCATCTCTGGGGTGCTGGGGTGAGGGTGGGGATGGTAATTAGATCCTCTTTACTGTGCAATTAATTATGGCTTGAAAAAGGCTGGAGGAGGCTGGAAATATTCTTTGAAAGCGCCAGCCCCAGGAAGAGATTTGGTTTAGGAGCAAGAGTGAACTGAGCTCTGTTTGGGGGAAGGCAGAAAGGCACATCTCACTGCCCTGCTCAAGAACTTTCAGTGACTCCCTAGTTTCTACCAAGTCCAGATCAAAGTCCTTACTTGGACACTCAAGGCCATCTATTATGTGGTCTAAAGCCACCTGTCTAGAGTCCCCATGTCCCCATGTTCCGTGCCTTTTCTCATGCGATTTCCCACCCCCTGGAATGCCTTCCCCTTCCATCTCTGTCTGCTGGAAAGCACTTTGACCTTCTGCTTGATTGTCAGGATGATCAGAGCAAATGCCCTCTCCTTCCCGGACTGTTCCTGAGGGCAATCGAGGTCCTAGAAAAAGCAAGGGTTTTGGACTCAGATAAACTTGGACTCGTTACTTGATCTTCTAGAACCTCAGTTTCCCCTCCTGTAAAAATGGGAACCACACACCTGCCTTTCATAATGGCAATTGCTTGACTTGGATGAGTCTCCTTTGTGCCCACTCAATGCGTATGCCATATCTTCCAGTGTTTGCCTCAGTGGGAATGACCTCCCCTCACCCTGTCTCTTCTGTTTGCAAACCAATCTCCCACATTTGTGTCCTGTGTTACTTACCTCAACACAGTGAGGTATATAGGATCAGGACCTTGAGCCTCAGAGAGGGTGCCAAGAGGTTCACAGTCAAGAATTCCCTAGGAAATGCTTTGGATTTTTGCCATGAGTAGAGGTGTTGTTAGCATTGCGAAGGCAGGAGCAAAGATGTTGCATGCCTTACCTAGACGGACTTCCCCAAGGACTACCCTATCAGACATCATGTATGGAACACCTATGCGTAATATCTGAGGTCAGAACTAACTCTGTGTTCCTTATGTTTCTGCCATTTTTTGGCATGATTAAATTTATATAACATTTTCTAGGACTATAACCACCAAGTAAATGGAGGGAAGATTGAACTTTGATGAGCATTTTACTGAGAATTGTTTGAGAATTTAGAAAACCACATCGTGGATGACGATGCTCCTCCTGGCTTCTCAGCCCCTAAATAACCTCCAGACCCACCAGTATCTGTAGCCGTCACGTGCATGATGCCAGTGTTTCGTTTCTTCTTTGTCTCTTCGTGGGTGGCTGTGCTCAAGTATTCACATATTGAAATACATGTTGCTAACTTTTCCCATTTACTTCTCCTATATGTTACAATTAAACCCATTGTCTCTGAGTCAGTTCCCACTTATGGCAACCCCGTGTGTGTCAGAGGAGAACTGTGCTCCATACAGTTTCATATTTTTTAAAGCTTTTATTGTGAATTGAGTGATAGTTTACATGGGAGAACAATGGTTTTGCACTCATCCTATCATATTTTGTTTCATTGCAATGATTAGAATCCCCTCTATAAATCATCATTTAACAGTATTTGCTTCTATCCAGACAGTTTTGTTTGGATGATTTTATTGGACATAAAAAGCCAGGTCTATATTTTGAGGTTTATCTGTGTGGATTTGAACCTCCAACTTTGTGGTTAGCATTGAATGTGTTAACCATTTGTACCACCCAGGGATTTTGTATTATAATTGTTGTTATTCAGTGCTGTGGAGTTCTGACTCATAGCCACCCTGTATTGAGTTTCCAAGGAGTGGCTGGTGAGTTTGAACTACTGTCCTTGTAGTTAGCAGTTCAGTGCTTATCCTACAGTATCACACCAGAGCTCCATATTATAATTGTTGTTGTTAAGTGCTATTGAGTAGGTTACGACTCATAGCGACCCTGTCTAGGGTTTCTGAGGAGCAGCTGGTAGGTTTGAACCACCAACCTTGCAGTTCTGACTGACTTTGTGGTCCAATGCATTATCCCACAGCACCACACCAGGACTCCATATTATAATTAGAGCATTTAATAACCATTCATTGTTGTTAAAATGTTGTGGAGTCGGTTCTGACTCATAGTGCCCCTGTATAGGGTTGCCAAGGAGTGGCTGGTGGGGTTGAACCACTGATCTTGCAGTTAGTAGTCCAGTGCTTATCCTACAATGTACATCAGGACTCCTAAAAAAAAAAGCATAGAAGTCAGTTACATTCTCTACACATTTCATTTCACTTCCAGGGGCATTACAAAATGTTCCTTACACAAAGGATGATGACAAACCTGTTATCCAGACATGCTGTTGCCGCCAGCTCTCTAGTCCACCACTATAAGTGGATCTTTGGGATCCTGTGCCTGATGGTGAGCCAGGCTGATCAGGTTCCAGAGCACAGGAGTGTGTCAGGCCCCGTGTGTACATGTTCGAGCCTGTGGGCTCCATTGGTTACCTGTGAGTATACTTGCCGGCCCCCAGCCCACACGGTACTTCCTGTGTCTTTGGAACAGACGCCGGAGCTGAGCTGTCCGCCTCTCCTGCCTGTAGCCTTCGATTTTTCAAACAAGAGGGAAACATTTGTTCAGTTTCAAGGGGGAGCCCGCCTCACAGTCTTTCTGGTCTCTAGGCTGAGACGTGACAGCCATTCCAGCTAAGGTGAGGTCTCCAGTCAGCCCATCACCCCTGCCTGCCAGCCGGGGCCCTTCCCCAGGTCATCCGACTCAGATCCCTGGTCCTGTCATATCCCTCCCCTCTGCAGGGTAAGCCCTTCAGTCAGACCAGGGATCAGTGCTCCTGGCTTAATGGGAGGATCCCTGGATGATGCAAATGGCTATCAACTGAAAGGCTGACAGTCAACACCACCCAGAGGCACTTCTGCACAAAGGTCAGATGGTCTACTTCCGAAAGATCACCATCATTGAAAATCTTACTCTGACACACATGGAATTAGCATGAGTTAAAATGATTCAAGGGTAACTGGAAACAAAACAAAACAGAGGAAGATGACCCCACCTCACCACGCATGAACAGAAGGGATGGGGCACCCTCCCCTCCAGAGGCCTCAGTTTCCCCAGCGGGTAGTCTAGGTGTACCTCCTACACTCTACTCTAGATTTTCTCTCTGAAGCTCAAATTCGCCCCCCCCCCCCCAATGTCCTTCACCCTCTCCCAGGCTTCAAGGCTGGGCTCCCTGCAGTGCACGGAGTGAATTAATTAGAGAGTTAATAAAGGGCTTCCTGAAACATATTGCTTCTTCCCCCTCCCCAGGCCAGCCTCTACCCTGCCAATCCTTCTCTCTGGCTGTGTTGGTGTTTGCAGTGGGAAGTGGCTCCTAATAGGAAGCTAATGTCCCAGAACGGCAGTGCCTGCCTCCGGGGCGTGCCAGGCCCTCGTTACCCAACGGCTAATTAGCTGGTGGCTGTGGCTGCGGCAGCAGCACTGAGGTGATGGATTTGGGGGGCGTGGGAGGGGCTGGCAGCCTCATTGCTTATCAGTTTTCCATCTCCAAATAGTGAGATGTCTCGGGGAGTTGGGATAGCAGGGGGCCTAGGCCTTGTGGAGCATGTTTGTGTGTGTGTTTACGGAAGGGATTGACTCAGTCTTCCTGAAGAATGAGGAGCCATGCTCTGACGCTGGTGGGCTGTGGGGCCTGAGGCTGGTGTTTCAGTGTGGTAGATTTGAGAAGACTGGGATAAGCACTGGGCTGCTAACCCACCAGCTGTTTCCAGGGAGAAAGATGAGTATGTCTGCTCCCGTAAAGATTTAGTCTTAGTAACCCTACATAGGGTCACTATGAGTCATAATCCACCTGATGACCGTGGGTTTCGTTTGATATTTTGGGGCTCAGTGACCAGCTCACCAGAGGCTCCTGATATGGGACCTTTAAAGCTAATGCTCTGACCTGCCTTCAAAGAGGATCTCTGCTTACTTCATCTTGAAAACACCTGTTTCCATTCACCTCTTAGAGGCTTGTTGTTGTTGTTATGTGCCGTGGAGTTGGTTCCGACTCATTGTGACCCTGTACAGGGTTTCCAAGGCTGTAAATCTTTACGGTAGCAGAAAGTCTCATCATTCTCCTGAGGAACAACTGGTAGTTTCGAACTGCTGACCTTGCAGTTCGCAGCCCGATTTGTAACCACTACTCACCAGAGTAGTGACTTTGCTTCCTGACTTTGCTTCCTGAAGTAGTGACTTTGCTTCAGAGACTTTGCTTCCTGAAGCCCAGAGTAGTGACTTTGCTTCCAGAGTAGTGACTTTGCTTCAGAGACTTTGCTTCCTGAAGCCCAGAGATCGGAAGATCTTTTTATCCCGCTGTTGGACCTAGTAAAGGAGCTCTGGTAGCGTAGTGGTTACGAATTGGGCTGTGAACCGCAAGGTCAGCAGTTCGAAACTACCATCTGCTCCGTGGGAGAAAGATGAGGCTTTTTCTGCTCCTGTAAAGGTTTACAGCCTCGGAAGCCCTGTTCAGGATCGGTATGGGTCGGACCTAGTATATTTAGAACAGGACACACTTTATCCCAAGCTCACTGGTGTCAAGCTGACTCCAACCCATAGAACCCTAAAAGAGTAGAACTACTCCTTAGGGTTTCTTAGACCGTCAGTCTCCACAGGAGCCAACAGCTTCATCTTTCTTCCGTGGGGCAGCTGGTGGATTCAAACAGCCAATCTTGCAGTTAGCAGCCCCTTACTTAACCCACTAGGCCACCTGGACTTCTTATTTCTTTATTCATTAATTAAAAAATTAAATTATGGTTGATTTTATTAATACGATGTGTCAGTTTTATTTATATATTTTCTTAATTAAATTTGTTGATTTTTCATTTTATCTTTGTTTATTCAGATGATGAATAAAGCATTATTGAAATTTACATTTAAATGGGTGTTCTGAGTTTCGGTTTTCTAAATCTGGCAAACCAATATGAAGGTAACCTGGTTCAATGAAAAGCAGTGCTTTAGGGTATGCTTTCTCCTGGCCTTGGCCAAGTGAACTCCGAGTGTTCCGCAGTGTCAAGTGGGCACAGTAACACAAGGTGGAAAGGCGAGGAACACCATGGATTTTAAGATGGAATGAACAGCTCCCATTCTCTTCTTTCTATCTTGCTCCTCCCCACCTTGCCTTACCAGCCCCCTGGTCCTGGTTTACTGCATAAGCACTGAGCGGTACTGAATGAGTCCTTGGAGGTCACACACTTGTTCCCAAGCCTGGCTGATCCTCATTCCTGGAAGAAATGATTCCCCAGGTCAGGAACTCTGTCATCTGTGTGGTTCACGAGCTTGAAAGAGACACTGGCTCAGTGGGCATAGGGGAGGGCAGTTCTGGCTCCACCCTCACAGTGCACAGCATGGGGACTTGGTTCCTCTCAGCTCCTTGAGAGCCAGCTCTCAAGCTTACCTCTTCATGCTGGAATTATAGGACCTTATCCCCACTATCTGCATCCTAGGGCAGATGGGCCATGGGGGGATGTGTCATGCAGAGCAGAGCACAAGGATTGCCTGGTTACTGTTACAGGACATCTTGTGACCCAGGGGCCCTTCTGCTGGCATTGGATCAGATGGAGTCGTGTGTGGTGTAGAAAGACCTGGCGTGCAGGACTGTACAAAAAACCTCAAGCTCTTCATATCAATGTTGCTCATGTCTCCCCAGCCTGGATTCACTACTCTGGTGAGACCCCTCTGCACTGTTCTTACAGGCCTACCTCTCATCTAGGTCTTGGCTCACACCATTCCCACCTCCCTTTTGCCAGTCCTTTCCTCCTCTTTAAGGAGCTCTGGTAGTGTAGTGGGTTAACACTTTGGGCTGCTGCCAAGTCAGCAGTTTGAATCTACCAGCTGCTCCACAGAAGACAGATAAGACTTTCTGCTGCTGAAAAGATTTATAGTATTGAAAACCCTATACAGGGTCGCTCTGAGTTGGAACTGACTCCATAGCACACTACCACTACAATGAACTCGTCTTCTTTAAATCCTGGAAAGAGCAGTGTGACAGCTTTTTTTGTTTTCTTTTCCTTTTTTAACGTTTTACTATAGTTTGGGTGAAAGTTTACAGAGCAAATTCATTTTCCATTCCACAATTTACACACAGTTTGTTTTGTGGATCGCAATCTTCTCAACGTAACCACACTCTTCCCACTTCCTCCAGGGGCTCCCTGTTTCCATTCATCCTTCTTTTCTGTCCCTCCCTGCATTCTGGAGCTTTGATTTTGGGCAAATCCTGCCCTTTTGGTCTCATGTGTTGATTGCACTGAGGTATGTTCTTCCCTGGTGTTATTTGTTAAACTTTATACACCTTTCTACTGTTTGGCTGCAAGTTGATTCCTCAGGGTGGGTTCAGTTCCAGGCTTGAAGGATGTCTAAGGGATACAGTATTGGGGTTCCACCCATCTCTTCCAGACCAGTAAATGGGGTCATTTTGATACTTTTGAATTTTGGTCTACATTTTTTCCCCTTCCTTTCTGATCAGAATGTTCCACTGAGATCCTGATCAGAACATTTGGTAGTGGAAGGCGGCCACCATCTAGTTCTTCTAGTCTTGGGGTAGTGGAGGCTGAGGTTCATGTGGTCCTTTAGTCCTTTGGACTAATTATTTCTTGACTCTTTGATTTTTCTCACTCTTCTTTGTTCCGGTTGGGGAGAGACAAATAGCTGCATCTTAGATGGCTGCTTGCAAGCTTTTAAGACTCCAGTTGCTACTCACCATAGACGGAGTCCTGGTGTGGCACTGTAGGATAAAGCACTGGACCACAAGGTCAGTGGTTCAAAAGCACCAACCACTCTTTGGAAACCCTATGCAGAGTCCCTATGAGTTGGAACAAACTCAACCAGCACTTAACAACAACAGTAATAGGATGTAGAACATTGTCTTTGTGGACTGTTATGCCAATTGACCTAGATGTCTCCTGAGACTATGGTTTTAAGTCCCAATGCCCAGCAATTCATTCCCCCAAGGTGTTTGTTTACAGCTAAGAAATTTTCATAACTTTGCTCCCTGTATACTATACTAGGAGTCCTACTGTGGTGGTATGTAATAAACACTGGACTGCAAAGTCAGTTTGAACCACAAGATCAGTGGTTCAAATTCATCAGCCACTCCTCAGAAACCCTATACAGGGTCGCTATGAGTTGGAATGGACTCGACGGCATGTATGCGCTACTAGATCTTTGGATATGTTTGCAGCACAAATACATAATGACATAGCATATGAGTATTTATTATCACTTGACCATGCATCCCCAGGGCCTAGTGTGGTGCTTTGCATGTAGTAGGTGCTTAGCACATACATGTTGCTGGATGGGTGAAAGATCATTGGAATCAAAGTCAAGAGACCCAGATTCTTTTGACTTGCCCACCAACTGGCTTGTGCCTTAGGACAAATCACTTAACCTTTCTGGGCCTCGATTGTCTGCTCTAGAAGCTGTTAGATAGATAGATAGATAGGTGACAGATAGATAGATAGATAGATAGATAGATAGATAGATAGATAGATAGATAGATGATAGCTAGATATATGATAGCTAGCTAGCTAGACAGATGATAGATAAATGATAGGTAGACAGATGATAGCTATATGATAGATAGATAGATAGATAAATGATAGATAATAGATGATAGATATATGATATATGATAGATAGATAGATAGATAGATAGATAGATAGATAGATAGATAGATAGATGGTGTTGTGTCTACTCCAACTCATGGCGACCGTACGTACGTCAGAATGAAACGTTGCCAGGTCCTGTGTTATGCCCCTAATGCTCTGCATGTTTGAGTCTGTTACTGAGACTTTTGTGCCAATCCATCTCATTGAGGGTCTCCCTCACCCTCCTAGGTCCTCTACTTTCCCAAACATGATATCCTCTAGCAACTGATTTCTTCTTCTGATGTGTCCAAAGTAAGCAAGTTGGACAATGTTCTGTTGTGAAAAGATTAGCATTAGTTAATTTTCAGAAATAGATCACCAGGTTTTTCTTCCTGGTCTTAGTCTGGGAGCTCCTCTGAAACCTGGTCGCCATGGGTAACCCTGCTGGTGTTTGAAATACTGGTAGTATAGCTTCCAGCATCATAACAACATGCAAACTACCACAGTATGACAGACGGCCTAATGGACGGTGGCCCTTGAACTATAATCCTTTGATTCAGATCTCAGCTCCATTGTTCAGTAGCTATATAGTCTTGGGCATGTTGCTTAGCTGCTCTATACCTCAGTTTTCACATCTGTAACCAGGAGTGTTAGAATCTCTCTAGGGTTGCTATAAAATGTTAATGAGTTAACATGTGCTTTGCAGCTAGTAAGCCAAGCATAATTATTAGTCATCATTCTTATTAGTTATTCAATTAATATTGGTTGCATAAAGCCTTGCATTTCTGAATCCTTACCTCCTTACCTCCACCCCATCCCTATAGCTACAGCTTAGCTGTGATTCAACACTCAGCATACATATTTTTTTAATTGAGAAACTACACTGCTCCAGGCACTGTGATCAACACTGCAGATGAAGAGGAACATTTAATTGATCCATTAATTAATCCCGTGGGTCTTGGTTGGGCATGTCTTCTGTGCCAGGTCTTGACTGGGCTCTGGGATACTAATGCTTCTCTCCAAGACTCCTGGACACTGGAGGAGACAGACCTTAGCAAGGTCGCAGCACTTGGGGCTGAGTTCTGGGGGCAGCGGGTGCATTGGGTGCTGGAGGCAAGGAGAGGAAGTGGGCATCAGGAAGTTCTTCCTAGAGGGGGCGACTGATGCATGAGCCAGCGGAGCAAGTTCTGGCTAGGCAGAGGGAGGCATTTTCCCTCTCATCCATCAGATGCTGAGCAGAAAAAAGCAGGGTCACAAAACTTAACCTAAAACGCACAGTCACATCAATATCAGTAGAAGCGGCTGTTTGTTCCTAAGTGGACAAGCCAGCTGGTTGATTGAATTTTTCACTCATCATTAGGATGTTGAACAGGATCTAGAAAAGAGGGTCCTCCAGTCACAGAGCTTCGGCACCTTTAGGCTTGAGCTTGGGCCCCCAGTCGGCAGCACTCCCCTCTCCATTTCCCCCAACCCTAAAATGATCCTCCTTTGTTGTTGAGTATGTTTAGTGCACAGCTGGTAAGTTAAAAGCAGTTTAGCAATAATTCCACCTCCGCACTGAGGACTTCCAATGACTGCTAATGAATTTAAATGCTGGGGATTTTCTCTGATGCCTCATTGCATATGCTCCTCACATTAAGATGCTAATGAGGGATCTGTTGGACGGAGGCCCTGGAGCTGGACCAAGGATGGTGGCCTGGATGGGGTCGTTGGCTGGTCAGGGGATTTCTAATTCGTTATCAGTTCTTGATCAATGAACTCTCCAAATAGGTTAACTGGCCTCAACCTCCATTGGGAATGGAGATTCAGTCAGCCAGGGCTAGGCATTCAGCTGTTCAGCTCGCAGGCCCTTCTCTTCCTTCCATCCAGGAGGCTACTAGACACAGACCTTATTATGCAAACGGAGATCTCTGTAAGACTCCTAGGCCTGGGACCCCAGCCAAGAGGCTGTGCCTTACTGGAGGACCAAGGTGGCTGTGGGTAAGGCTCAGACTACAAATCTGTGTTCTTGCAAGGTGCCAGTCTTGAAGGGAAGCAGTGCTTTTCATCTGTTTCTTCACTTGGGATGGGACTTGGGGGAAGGTGCAGGGAAGGAATGGGGTTTACCCTGGCCCTGAAGGGCAGAGATGCTAGGAGGCTGATAAATGACCAGGATAGTCTGCTTGGGGGACAATGAGAGAGAGAGGGAGGGAGAGAGAAAGAGAGAAAGAAAGAAAGTTGGCTCAGAACCTGAACAGAGGTGGGAAGGGGGAGCCACAAGAACAGGAGAGCAAGCAGGGTGCTGACTGAAGATTCAGAAAAGCAGAGAGGTTAAGAACACCAACTCTGAGCCCAGACAGCTTGGGCTTGGATCCTGCCTCTGCCACTTACAAGCTGTGGACAAGTCAGTTACTTAACCTGTCAGTGCCTCTGTCTCCCCATCTGTACAGTGGGGTTAATAACACTACCGGCCTTACTTCTGAAGATGAAATGAGTCCATGTGTGTTTAGTGTCTGGTTCACAGAAGTCACCCAGTGTCACAACTGTGTCAGTCAGTGGCCGATATGACTGAGTGCTCCCTGACCATTGCCAGCTTCTGTTTCTAGAGCAAAAGAGGAGGGGAGGTCAGAAGCAAGGTCTCTGCTAGGAGGTACCAAGAAACAGGCTCTGAGGCAAGAAACTGTCTCCATTCCTGCCCTTCCCCCAAAGTGATGCAAATCTCCACAGGCAGGGGGGCAGCCACCAGCAGCCCTGAAAGCCACTTCCATCAGCTTCCTGCAAATCCACTGACGATTTTGTAAATTTACTTAAGGATTAAATTTATAAACGTCTCCTCCTTGGCTCCCACCACTGTACAGACCTGGGCGCCCGCACAAGCCTTCGGGGGCAGTGTCTGGAGGACACAAAGCCACCTCAACACTGACCTCTTCCTCAGGGCAATTCTTGACCTCTGGTCTGTCTCTCCCATCAGACTGGGAGCTTCTCCAAAGTAGGGGCTGTATCTCTCATGGGACTGGAAGTTCTTCCAAGAAACGGACTGTTTCCCCCATCAGACCAGGATCATTCCCAGGAACTGTCTCCCCTCATATGAGGGTTTCTTGTGGGAGTAGTAATAACAGATTTGGGCCTCTGACCCTATCCGTACTTCAGAACTGGGAAGGAATATCAGCAGCAATGGAGGGGGGCTGGCAGTGCTCTAAGCCTCCCTTCTATGGGGTAACTACCCCAATTCACTGTGGAAGGTAGGCAGGATCCTGGGCGTAAAGTGGGGGGTGTTCTATTCATACTACCCTTCTCCAATTCTTTGGAGATATTTGGTCCCAGAGAGAAAACAGTGAAGTGGCTGAATGGAATGAGGGCTGGGTAGGTTCCCCAAGAATGACAGGTGCTTCCCCATGTGTGTCACCCCTGGTCCTAGCACCCCCTGGAGTGGGAGGGCATGTGTGTGTGTGTGTAGCAGCTTCCTTTATGATCAACCCGGTCCACTGCCCATGCCACTAGGGCCTGGGCTGTCTCAAGGTCTCCAGTTCCCTCCTCACTAGCCCCAGCACCAAGGAGCCTGGTGGAAGCTTTGTGAGCCTGGGCTACAATGAAAGGGGTTGGAGATTGAGGGTGGAGAAGACCCTCCTCTATTCTACCCAAGCCCTGGGCTGAAGTCATAGCCATGGTTCCCCCAGGGTGGGTCCATTTCCGCGGTCTCCAGCAGTCTCCATCTCTGGCTTTTTCTGCCTCTTGCTACCAGATGAACTTCCTGCTGAGTAATTGGAGCTGGAAAAAGGGCTGCTTCCAGCCAGCCACTGTGCTTGGAGCCTGTGATTGAGGGTCGACAGGTTAACTCAGTCATTCAGTGTGTGAGTGGGAAGCGGGGAGGACAGGGGCCCAGGAGTCTCCAGACCTCCTGATTTCTTCCCTCCCTAGCCACTGGCTCTGCAGCAAATGAGATAGGATGCCTGGAAGCTCAGGGATGGGAGTGGGGGTTAAGGAAGAGGGAAATCAGACCCAGAGCTGCTCCCTCAGTTACCTAGTCTCCCCTGCCCCAACTTTGCCCCTGTATTCTAGGAGCACCCCGTCACTCCCAGAGAACCCTGATACCTCAAGCTCTGAGAGAGTGCATAGGTACCAGGTCCAACCTGTATATAGACCTTTCCATGGTGGGCATCTAGGCTGTACTTACATGCTTCCAACAATGAGGTACTCTCTATCTGTCCGTACAGCTCCCTCATTATAGAGTGGGATGCTCAGCTTATTGAAAAGTGCCATCCTAAGGAGCTCTGGTTGAGTAGTGGTTATTAATTGGGCTGTGAATCTGAAGGTCAACAGTTCGAAACTACTAGCTGTTCCGCAGGAGAAAGATGAGGCTTTCTACTCCCGTAAAGATTTACAGCCTCGGAAACCCTGTACAGGTCGCTATGGGTGGAACTGACTCCACGGCACATGACAACAACAACATAAACATCAGTCTCCACGACCCAGCTTCTCTGAAAAGGATCATATAGAAGATTCTAGAGAGAATGGGAGAAACATATGGAGCAAAACGCAAAATACAGTAATAATAATAATAATAATAATAATAATAATAATAAAACAGGCTCACTAGCCACATAGAGACTGGTGAGCCCTGAGAACTGAACTCAGCCCATGGCTCATTTTCAGCCAGGCAATGAGCAGATCTATCAGGGGGACAGTGACACTAGTGAGGGACACATATTAAAACAATCAACCATTTGAGATCCAAAAGGCAGTGTTTACCCACCAAGGAGGACTGAAAATGGGGAACCTAGGGAGGTTGTGGGATAAGTGATGTTACATTGAGGCGACTGCAGTCAATGAGATGAAACAAGATGCATAAGAATTGTGGAATGTAAAACTGATGATCTGTTTCTGCAAACATTCACCCAATTCACAACAATTAATTAAATTTTTTTTTGTTGAGAAAAATCTGTAATTAATCTTTATTTATATCTCCTCAGTTTGGACAGCAAGGATGGGATTCTCAACAATTAATTAATTTTTAAAAACAAAAGTGGTTTCCTAGATCAAGTGGAAATCTGTCTCCTGATAACATCCACTCCCTGGTTCAATTCTGGCCTCTGGAGTCACATACAATAAGACAAATCTCTCTTCTTTGTGACTGCCCTTCAAGTAGTTTTCTCCCTTCTGGAGACCATCTTTTTGTCTCTGCTGTCCTGACATTTTACCTTACATGAGTCCTACTCTAAACTCCAATGGGCTTTGGAGTCAAAAGACTGGGGTGCCTCTACCATTTAACAGCTTTGTGATCTTGGACATAGCATTTTAGTTCTCTGAAGCTCAACTTTCCAATCTGTAAAATGGGGACAGATTAAATGAGACTGGGTATGAAATGCCTAGCACAGTGCCTGATGTATAGTAGGCCTTGAAGACACATTGGTCTCTTACTCCATTTTACCCTGAACGTATCTCTTTCACTAGTTCCTAATCTCACGTAGACACAGAACACAGCTTGAGGGCCCGTCTAACCCATACCCTGCTTTGACTTCAGCCGGGGTTCAAAGGTCTGAAAATGGTTCCCGACATTCAAGAAGGTCTCTTGCAGCAGGAATTGGGGGAGGGCAGTATTCTCTCTGGCTCCTTCTCTTCTTGGTCTAGAGCATTCCCAGCCGCTACCTCACCCACCTCTCAGGTTCAGAGGCATAGGGGCGCACTGCTTCGATACCATTTTAAGACTTACTGATTTCAGGAGGAGGTTTTAATTGTCCCTGGAGACATGTCTGAATTATGGAACCCCCCATACTCCCATAGCACACACTGTTTATGCTCTGCCTGTAAGTAATTGTATCTTTGGTGGATTATGCTGTCGTGTGGAAAAATACAAGTTTGGCGGTGGACCCTGAGATCTCAACAGCCTCCCAGCTGAGTGTCCGCCTGCCGCAGCCAGCACCGCCTCCTGGCTTGGAGCTTCCTGAGAGCATTTCCCTCTGACATCTCCACACACACTTTCTAGCAGGCACTTCTCTACTCATTTCACTGTTTGGTTAACTGATGTCTTCACTGGCATTTACTCACCCTCCTCCACCCCCAAAGCAGACCCCGAGTACAAGATAGTCTTGTTACTATTACCTGCCATGTTGTTGATGGATGACTCATGGCCACCCCGTGGACAATAGAAGGAAACGCTGCCCAGACCTTCGCCATCACCATCCCCACGATCGATTGTGGATTGGGTCATTGTGATCCAGAGAGTTCTCACTGGCTGATTTTCGAAAGTAGATGGCCAGGCATTTTTTTCTTTTGTAATCAGTCTTACTCTGAAAGCTCTGCTGAAACTTCTTCAGCATCATAGCAACACGAAGCTTCCATTGACAGATGGCTGGTGGCTGGGCCAGGAGGTACACTGGCCAGTGCGACAGTGAAGGTGTTGTGTCGACTTGACCAGGCCAGGATTCTCAGTGGTGTAGCAGTTAAGATGCAGTAGTCCCCATAATGAGATCTACTGTGAGATGCCAATCAATTGAAAGGAGGTTTTCTTGGGGGTGTGGCCTACTTCCAATATATTGGACACTTGGGGAACGCTTCCTTGCTTTTTGCTGGGTCTGAATCCTACATCTGGCTCATCTTTGGTTCTTTGTATTGCGCCAATTGCCTGCTGGGTTGCCTGCAGATCCTCGAGTCAACAGTGGCCTGCCTTCTTACCTGTCACACACATATATATATGTATTTTGTGTGTGTGTGGTGGAGTAGGTTCCAACTCACAGTTGTCAGGGACCTGCCTCGACATAGGGGTTCGGTTCACGAGGAAGAGATACCTGATGGCGGTAGATATAGCAAAAGAATACTCAGATAGACAGAAGAAGGGGGACAATGAGGCACCCCAAAGCCAGGGTGGATACATTACTGGTGGGCAGGCTTGGGACTACAGGCATCGTGACCTCTGCAGGCAGCAACTCACTGCCCTGCAATCTTTACTGCATGCCCTCCATCTTGTAATGCACTGCAATCTTTACTGCATGCCTTCCAACCCGTAATGCACACCTGGGGAGGCCTGGACCTCTGTTTTATTTAGGGGAGTAGCTTCACACCAAGCTGGGAGGGACTTAGGCAAGGTACAGCTAACATCAGTACTTTTCCAGACATTCAGGTAACTTTACATCGTACTTCTCTGGTTCAAATCCCAGGCCAGCAACTTGGTTTCTCAGGCTCAATTAACATATCTATAGCCCCTGAGCTCAGTTGGGGGAAGGTGAGAGGTAAGGACAAAAGCTTGGGCGGAGTCCCGCTGTTTCGGCTTCCTGAGCCAGGTCTGTAGGAGGACTCAAGACGCCCAGGTGAATGGGCTGCACCTGGAAAAGGATTAGGGAGGATGGGTTTTTTGTCTATAGAACAAAGAACCGAGAAGTAGCTAAGATATTTTTAGTTAATCCTTTGGTGAAAGGCTTGACCTTGCAACTTTTACAGTCTGGGCTTTTAGGAAAATATCAGTTATCTGGATTATCAAAGGCTCCGTGTATTAAATTAATACATGTAACTGAATATTAAGATGAAAAACAATTTGCCATTAACTGTCAGTGGCCTCATTTGTTACACTCGGGCCTATAGGGCCTCGAACCTCTGACCAGTCTTACACTGTCTGCAACACACAGTAACCCCGTATAGGGTTTCTGAGGAGTGTCTGGAGGGTTTGAACTGTTGACCTTTCAGTTAGTAGTCCAGTGGTAATCCTACAGCGCCACGCCAGGACTCTCTCTCTCTCTCTCTCTCTCTCTATATATATATATGGTGGTTATATGTCACAGAGTTGGTTCGGACTCATAGTGACCCTGCATAGGGTTTCCGAGGCTGTAACTCTTTATGGGAATAGAAAGCCTCATCTTTGTCCCATGGAACTGCAGACCTTGAGGTTAGCAGCCCAATTTGTAGCCACTACACTACCAGAAAGCCCAGCCTAAGACAGGCTGCAGTCAGACCTAGGTTTCCTATATGGAAGGTGAGAACGCTACCACTGCAAGACAGTCCAATGGTCACAAATCCATTCCATCCTCGTATACAGGGTTCTTTGCTGAAATTCCCATCCAGAGGTGGAGCCAATTTCTCCACCCTCTTCTTTCGGGGCTGGCTTTGTGAGTTGCTCTGATACACAGAGTGGGACAGAAGTGCCACTGTGTGAGTTCTGGGACCTAGGCCTCCTGAGACCAGGCAGCCTCAGGAGCTGCGGCCTTGGAGCTGTGTCCAGAGGGTGCCATGTAAGAAAGATGAGGAACAGGGAGGCCAGCTTCGACCTTACAGTGTGGCTGATCCACTAGTCTTATGTAGCCACAAAGGATCCACTCAACAAATTCTGGGAAAATAAGACGTCATTTTTGCTTTAAGGCATTTTGGTATGGTACCCAAAGCAAAGAGAGACAAGAATGTGGGTGCAAGTTGTATATTAGGAAGATGATCACAGAAAGTACTTGGAGGGAGTGGGGAATTGAACTAGGGTTAGGGGCCGAGCCAGACAGGGTGTATAATGAACAGGTGATCGCGGGAACTCAGTCTCACGGGGAACGCTCTGGAAGTCTGTCTCATGGAAGGTAAGGAAATTGGGAAACTCATCCTACAGCTCCGTCCCTCCAGGGGGGTACCTCAGGACTGTTGCTTTCTGCTACTCCCAGCATGCTCATGGACTGGCACACTCCTGGGGCCAGAGAGACCCCCAGGCAGAGACACAAGAAGCCATTGGCATGTCTTCAGGTGACCTCTGGAGTTGGCATGATATGGGTGAGGTGTGACCTCATTTTTTTCAGCCAATCAATATTTATTGAGGCCCTCCAGGTTCTGGGAACTTCTCAGTGAATGGGTTCATAGTTGAGTGAGGAACACAAACAAACTAGAGCAGACACACTCCACAGGACCAGTCCCTTAGGGAGAGGTTTGGAAGCAAGTAGGGACAGTCTTGTTTGTCACAAGTAAAAGAGTGTATGCTGCTGACATTTAGGATACAAAAGCCTGGGATGTTAAAAGCCCTGCAACATGAGCAACAGAGAATCACCCCACTTCCCACAGCACTTCCACATACCCGGCCAACATTCTGAGAGGTTGAAAAATGTGTTCATAGTTAGCTGAACCTGGAACTTAACTCTTTTATATATAAACATAAAATATTTGTGTCACGGATTTAATACACGAAATATTCTAGGCATACAACTACCATGTAAATTGAAGGAAGATTGTACTTTATTCTGTTGGAAACGTTACCAAGAGTTATTCATCACTTTTGATAGGAAAATCATGTTTCCAATCACAACACTCTCCATTGTATCTGAGTACCGAATAGGACCCCCGAGTGTCAGGCTACATTTGTGGCTGCAGTCCTCATGGTGATTCAACACATAGGTACCAGTCTCTGACATCTTCATTATGTCTTCCAGTGCAGTCCAGCCGGGGCATTTACATATTGAAATACATATTTTATTATAGTTTTCATTTGACTTTTTTTTCTTAATATAGTTAAGGCATTATGTTGATTTATTTTGAAATGATGTGCCTAACGTAGGTTATACTATCTAAGAATTTTATTTTGGGAGTATAAAGGAGATACTACAAACTATAAGATGTAATACATGCCACAATATTTGGGAGCTGATTTTGGCAAAATTGTTTTAAAAAAAATATTAGCCTTGGGGAAACTTCACATAGTGTATGTGGCTCTGAGGGCCCTAGGCACAGGATCGTTCCTTACCTGGTTGGACCACTGGGCTAGGGAAGGACGCAGCCTCTATATTAATTTCTCAGGGTTCATTTTTTTCTTTGCAAAGAGCTGCCTTTCAGCTAAGCCTGGAGAGCCACAGGTTATCAAAGAAACTGCAAATCAAAGGGGAAGGAAATTGGCCAAGAAGACAATACGCCATTTGATTTCTTGACTGCTATTTCCATGAGTGTTGATAGTGGGTCCTAGCAAAATGAAGTCTTTGGTAACTTCAGTCTTTTCTCCATTTATTTTGATGTTATTTATTGGTCCAGTTGTGAAGATTTCTGTTTTCTTTACATTGAGGTGCAATTCATATTGAAAGCTATGGTCTTTGCTCTTCATCAGTAGGTATTTACAATTCCCTTCATCTTCACAGAGCAAGGTTGTATCAGCTGCATATTGCATGTTGTTAATGAGTCTTCCTCCAATCCTGATAATGCATTCTTTTTCATAGAATACAGTTTCTCGAATTATTTGCTCAACATACAAAATGAATAAGTATGGTTAAAGAATACAATCTGGGCACACACTTTTTCTGATTTTAAACCATTCAGTATCCCCTTGTTCGGTTTGAATGACTGCCTCTTAGTTTCTGTACAGGTTTCTCACGAACACAATTAAGTGTTCTGGAATACTCATTCTTCCATGGCATGTCCTAATCTACCAGCTGAGAGCCTTTGCATAGCTAAGAAAGCACAGCAAACATCTTTCTGGTATTCTCTATTTTCAGCTAAGATATATCTGACATCATCAATGATATTACTCAATCCACATCTTTGTCTTTGTCTGAGTCTGGCATGAACCTCTGGCAGTTCCCGGTACTGTTTCAGCCACTTTTAAATTATCTTCAGCAAAATTTTACTTGAATGTGATATTAATGATATTGTCCGATGATTTCTGCATTCCATTTGAATGGGCACAAATATGGATCGCTTCTAATCAGTTGGCCAGGTAGCTGTCTTCCAAATTCCTTGGCATAGATGAATGAGTGCCTCCAGTGCTGCATCAGTTTGTCGAAATATTTCAATTTGTATTCTATCAGTTTCCAGAGCTTTGTTCTTTGCCAGTGCCTTCAGTGTACCTTGGACTTCTTCCTTCAGTACCATTGGCTCTTGATCATATCCTATCTCTTGAAATGGTTGTTATATAGAGAGTTACTATTAGTCAGAACTGACTTGATGGCACCTAAGAACAAAAATACAAATGTCTTAATAGTCATAATAAGTGGCTGTTACTGGTTTATGTATGCAGTATACTTTCTATCTAAAAAGTTTCGACTCATAGGCAGCAGTTTCCAACCTTGTGTATCATGTGTCTCTTGAGTGTTGTAGCGTTATCTCTCTGTTTAATTTTCTTTTTGAAAATATATTACTGCGAAGCACATCATGGTTCACAAATAGCAAAACAAGTGCTGTGATGGCAGCAGCAAGAGGCAAGAGGAGTATCAATTTGGAAGTGAAAACAAAGGTTACTAAACAACACAAAAGTGGAAAGTCAGAGGATGGTATTGTTCGCAATTTAGGCATGTCATATTTGACAATCATGATAATCCTCGAAACAAAGAAAACACTCTCCAAACTATTAAAAGATCTGCGCCACTGAAAGCTACAAGGCTAATGAAAATGGGAGAGGGACTTCTATTAGAGATGGAGAAATTGCTAATGATGTGGATTGAGGATCAAACACAAAAGTGAATCCCTCTCAGCACAGTGATGGTCATTATTACCAAGGCACAAAGCTTGTTGGAGATGTCTGAAGAGAAATCAGGACTAGACTATGATACGATATTTGCACAGCATCTAAATCACATAGAGTCCTATTTCACAGAATGTGTTGTGGATGTTAAGCAACGCATGACTATATGTGCATGAGAGCTGTGTAAATGTGTGAGAAGTGTATGTGTGTGTGAGAGAGAGGTGTGTGAAGTGTTTGTGTGGGTGAATGGATGTGTGAGGGAGAAGTATGAATTTGAAAGAGAAGTGTGTGTGTTTGTGAGAGAGAAGTGTATGTTTGTATATGTGAGATGGAGAAGCATGTGTGTATGGGAGAAGTGTGTGTGTGTGTGTGTGTGTGTGTGTGTGTGTAAGAGAGAGAAGGAGAGCGGTGCACACAGACAGAAATGGACCAGAGGTAGAATAGAAGCACCTGTGTATGTTGATCAGCACCCAGAGCAATCACGGGGGCTTCCTGGAGAAAGTGGCATTCCTGCCCCAAATTGATCCAGAATCTAACATGAAGATGTAAAACCTTTCCTTGATCCTTCTCTCCAAGACCAGACCCGACCCCTCTTTCTCCTTGTACCCCATGAAGAATTGAGTTAGCATGCTTCTGTCCTCACTCCCAACTTCTGTCCCAGGGAAACACATCACCTCGTGGAAAAAGTTTCATTTGAAGGCCAGAACCCTAGGATGGCAGGGTTGGAAGAGACCTTAGCTATACCTCACCACAGTTCTTGCCCTGCCCCCATTTTATAGATGAGGAAACATAGGCTTGGAATAGCTGAATGAATCCCAGTCTGGAATCCCTCAGATGCTCCATCTTCTCAGCATCTTTGCCTTGTAGTGGTCTGGGTGGAATGGAAGTGGGAAAGCTGAGGACACTTGCATTTTCTCCTCTTAGATTCCTGGGTCTCCAACACAAAGCCACATCCCACCTACCTCAAAAGCTGTTTCCTGTGTCCCACTATCCTGCAGGTCAGCTCTCAGAATAATGGAAATCATGTGGAGGGGCTGGAAATCCTACCACCCCTCTCCCACCTTCCTGTCCCACTTTATCTTTAGCAGAGGAAATTGGAACCAGAGAGGGACAGTGACTTGTCCAAGAGAGGCCCATGGAGTCCTGGTCTCCACCAGGCCCTTTCCCTGCAGCAGTTCCATGGACTGAAATGAGTCCTCCCAGCACCCACCCATCCAGCCGCCTCCCCAGCAGACCCTGTCTCAACCTCCCTAGTCCATAGACTTGGCTTGGCCTTCTGTCCATCTGTGTCAGCCAACTCTCCTGCCTTGAAACACACAAAGGTTCCTTTGGTGCCACCCATGCTGCAGGGCAATGGTAGATCTAGTCTGCACACTGCTTTACTGTTTATGTCGTGGCCTAAGGACCATACTCTCATAACAATACTAAATGTTCAAGTTTGTGTCCGAGGTCACGCATGGAGGTCCAATTTTTGGCTCTCCTGAGGGAACATTTGCAATAAACGGTGACTGGTTTTGAGACCAGGCACTGCCACATCCTGGCTGTGTGACCCTGGGCCAGTTACTTCCCTTCCTGGAGAATTACTGCAAAGGGGAGCATGGAATAAACCATTTTAGGTGCATAGTCAGGGCTGGTCAAGAGAAAATCCTCAATAACATTAACTCTTATCATTATTGCTATTTCAGGGACCTCTGAAGGCCCTCCTCTTTCAGGCTGGCCCCACTACCTACTTGTGTGGGATGATTCATTGTTATGCTAATTTGCATTTCTTCTCCTTAGCCCAACAAGTCCCTGTTTGTGCAAATGTGACAGAGTGGGACCAGTTCTACCACCTACTTGTAACCCTGAGAAAGCCACTTTCTCTGGGCCTCAGTTGTTTATCTGTGAAATGGGAGCAATCTTGCAGGGCTGTTGTAGTGATCAAATGAGAATGTGTACACAATGTTGTTGTTGTTGTGAAGTGCCATTGAGTCAGTTCCAACTCATAGTGACCCTATATAGGGTTTCCAAGGAGGAGTTGGTGGGCTTGAGCCACCAACCTTGTAGTTAGCAGTCCAGTGCTTATCCTACAGTGCCACAGTAAGCAATTATCATGCATTTCTGGTATGATCATTTTCTGGCAAGTGACCAATTTGCCTGAAAGGAAAGGAGCGGTCCTCTTAGGAGGGTTCTCTGGAAGTAGCAGACCCTGAGCAGCCAGGTCTCACATGGGTTCAGACCCCATTTGCCCCCTAGGCCAGACCCCTGTGAGAAAGCGCGGGGGCTCCCAGGGATTCCTGGTCAGGCAGAGGCTGTAGCTCTGGGAGTGGCCCCCACCCTTGCCCAATCTCAGTGGAACGAACTCACAGGGAACTGAACACACTGGTGCCCTGAATCACAGCAGCGCTAGCAGGGTTTTAAGTAACATTTGCTTCTAAATCCTGTTTCTCAGGAGGAGGGATGCTGGTGTAGGGCTGCAGTTTATCAAGTTTACACCCTTGCCACCTCCCCCCTCCTCTCCCTCTTCCACCCAGAGCTCTGCAACTGTGGAACCTGGCTCAGCCAACCCAGGGCTGTGCTCAGGTTTGGGAATAGGCATGGAGAAGGTGGGATAAAGGCTCAGGAAGCCAAGTACCACCCTCCTTCCCTTCCCGGACCTGCTCAGCCTCTCTCCCTGCTTGTTTTACTCACTCTTCCTTCCTCCTTCACTGAACCATTAATTACTCACTCACTCATTCACTTGCCTATCTCTCGTTCATTGAGCAGCTTCTTAGTGTCAGACTGAACGCTAGCTCCAGGGGTTGCTTCGGTAAATCAACAAGCGCACTTGTCAGTCACAGGATCCTGGTGACATTCACATCAGCTCTTGGAGGCTGGCAGTACAAGTTCAAGTCCAGCAGAGCTCATATCTGAGCTCTTTCCAGCACACCACACTCTTATAATTCTGTCTTGCAGTGGGCACTGGATTCCTCTGGTCATGCCATTTCCCATGCCTCTGGACTCTTTCAGGCCTCACTGCCTTTTCCGATGACCATCTGCTAATTGGGTTTTCCCTTTTCTAGTCTGTATTAAGTGTGGCTGCCAGATTAACGGTCCAGTCTAACGATGTCACTACCCTGCCTGAAACCTTCAATGGCTCACTATTACTTGTCAAATAAAGCTCTAACTTTAATGCTGGTACTCAATGCCCTCAGTGTATTACCTGTAACCTACGTCTCTAGTCTTACCTTAGTCTTCTCCCATCCATGCATACCACACTTCAGGAAAATGGGTCTCGTTCCTCCTACCAAATGGTTTCACTGTGTTTCCCATTGCAGGGTCTGTGCATGGGTGATCCCCTCTGCTTACGATACTTACCATGCTAAGTGCAAAGGTCCAAATTTTATTCATTCATGCAAGACACATTGATGAGCATTGACTATGTGTGCCTGGCACTGTGGTGGGTACTAAGGAGATCAAGAAAACTGTAATGCTCTTTGCCCTGAGTGGCCCAGGTTGTTGTATAGACTAAAATCTGCTCTACAGATAAAGGTGGCATTACCATCACAGTACAGTGCTTATGAACACCCTGGGAAAGCAGGAAGTGGAAACTGGAATCAGAGATCATGTTGCTGTTGTTAAATGCCTAGTCGGTTATGACTCATAGTGACCCTGTAGAGCGTTTCTGAGGCTATAAATCTTAAAAAGAAGCAAACCTCATCTTTCTCCCACAGAGTGGCTGGTGGGCTTGAACCACCGGCCTTGTGATTTGCTTATCCTGCAGAGCCAAGAAAGAGAGCTATTGTATAAACACTCTACATATACTTGCTCTTGCCTTTGTCACTATAACCACTGAGAGTCGATATGATGCTTTGCCTTTAGAGATAAGGAAGATGAAGCCGGCCAGGTGCAGCAACCCCTTAGGTCACATGACCACAATGTGGCAATGCTGGGATTTGAACCCAGGTCTGTCTCTGTGGGATCCCATGTTTTTTGCTCAGTCCCATAGAGTGGCAGGAGATGGTTGGCCAATCCTTGATGAATCCATAGAAGCCAGCTTTCCATCCCTCTCTAGAACGAGCTAGAACTTGCTGAGGCAGACATTGGGGCCCTGCAGCTGGGAGCATCAAGCATGGAATGAATAAGTGGTCAACAGAATGATTCAGGAGGCAGGGTGGAAAGGAAAGGACCCTCTCAGGGATGTGTGCAAAGGATCCTACACCTGAGTCCATCTCTCTGTCCCCTCCCATTCCCCGTCTCCTCTACACCCCATCTCCAAGTGGCAGATTTATTAGTTTTAATTAACAGCCCAAAAGCTGGGAAAACATCCAAATTCCAGCTCTCGGCATCACTGGGCTTCCATGGGAAGGGAGCGAGGGCGACGATGCCAGGAATAGTGATGAGCGGGGGTGGGACAGCAAGGGAGACCACCTTCGCTTCCTGGCTGCCTGGCTATGAGGCCTGGCTTGGGGCCCCCTACCCGATCCCTGCACCTCCTGCCCCACTCTGACATGCTGGAACCAGGACTGGACCAGCCCTAGGGGAAGGGAAGGCCAGCCCAGTGCAGGGTCCTAGAAGTTGGGAGCACTTGACTCTTGCCTCAGCTCTGCTGCTGTGTGATTTTAGCCAGGTCCCTAACTTCTCTGGGATTTTTGTGAAATCCATCTGTAAAATGAAGGGGTTGATTTGAGGCCCTCTGAGGTGCCATGGTGGCACAATGATTAAGTGCTTGGCAGCTGATAGGTTGGCAGTTTGAACCCACCCTGTGGCTCTGTGGAAGGAAGATATGGAGATCTCTTTCCCTAAAGATGGTTGTTGTTGTTGTTAAGTAAGTTCTAGGAGGCAGTTATATTCTGTCTCCCAGGATCGCTGAGTTACAATCAACTGGACAGCACCCAACAACAACAAGGGTTCTGGCAGAATCCCTGGGTGGTGCAAACAAGTAATGCATTCAACTGCCAGTGGAAAGGTTGGAGGTTCAAGTCCACCCAGAAGCAACTCAGAAGAAAGACCTGACAATCTACTTCAAAACGATCAGCCATTGAAAACCCATGGAGCACAGTTCCACTCAGACGCACATGCGGTTGCCAAGGTTCACTATCAATGCCACACTATGGATGTTTTATTAAAAGGGTTCTGGGAAGGTTAACATGTGATGCTAAGTTTTTTCTAGCTCTGCTAACTAGGTCTGTTCTGATTCCTCCCACTTTCATCCTCTCATCCCAACTATTGTTTCTTTTTTCAATTCATTTCATCTTCCATCAGAACTAACTTCCTTTGAAATCCCTGGGTTTATGAACGTCCAATTTACATGCAACGTATATTGGTGTTGTTAAGTGCTGTTGAGTCACTTCTGGCTTATAGCGACCCTGTAAAGGGTTAGAACCTCCAACTTTTCTGTTAGCAGTCCAGCATTTATCCTACAGCGCCACACCAAGACTCCTGGACAACTCATACTTGCCCTTTAATGGTATGTAAATTTTATGCCCTCACTTGGAAATGATTGAACTAATCCCTACTCACAACAAATTCTTCATCACAATCACCTTCACTTGCTGCGCGTACAGCTTTTAAATCACTGAAAAGACTTTAAGCCTTTTCTTGCATTAAAATCAAAACAAACCCACTACTGGCAAGTCGATTCCAACTCATAGCAATTCTATAGGACAGAGCGCAGAACTGCACTATAAAGTTTCCAAGGCTGTAAATTTTTACGGAAGCAGACTGCCACATTTCTCTCCCGGAGTCTTGCACTAAAGCAAGGCTGAAAAAGAACCATATGCACCTGCTCTGACTTACAAATTCAGCTTACCCACACACTTAGGAACAGATCTTGTACATAACCTGGGGACTGCCTGGATCCACCCCCTTTCATTCATCAGCACCATGTTACTTCCACCAGGAGGGAGCGAGACCTTAGGAAAAAGTTGACTTCCTTTCTTGATTCTGGGCCAGGATTGGGCATGGAGTCAAAATAAAGAGCTCTTGGCCAGATGGACCTGTTTCTTCCACTTCCTAGCGGTATGACTTTGGGCAAGTTGCTTAAACGCTGAGCCTCACTGTTCTCGTTTGGACAATGGGGATGCTCTTATTTCTCCACATGTGTGTGGAAGTTGGTTAAACCAGATGATGAGTCCTGAGTGCTTGGCATACAGTAGGAGCTCAAGAAATTCTGGTTCTACCTTCCCACCTTCCCCTGTCTCTTTTCCCACAGACATGGACTTCCCAACCCCCAGCTGTACAGTCCAGAGAGACTGGCTGTGGCCATCCCAGGAGTAGTGTTGGCAGGTTTCTCAAGTCACACATGGGATGGAAATGTGTCAACAGAAAGGAAGAGACTTGGCTTAGTTTCTAGAGTATGATTAAGTTTTTAAAGGAAATACTCAGAAATGGTCAAAAGGCTTTGCGGCAGGGTGGGGGTAGGCCCAGGATAAGCTGGGTTCCACACAGTCCTCCTGGGACATGGCAGAAAGAAGTTCCTCCTAGATGTGGATACTTCCCAGGAGAATACCAACACAAAGGCAGAAGATAGGTAGGTTTGTCCAGGTCGCCTCTGGTCCCCAGCCCACACCCCTATCATACCCATATTCTCCTAGCTTATTTTTCTTCCTGCTGGTTTGTTATTCTAGAATGTTTGAACACTGAGTCCTGAAGAAGGCTTGGGACCAGAAGCCCAGCTATCTCAGCTTAGATACAGGATGAGAAAGGAGGCGTCTCATGAAAGTCAGTTTCCTTAGTAGGGAGGGAGGCGCTGGTATTGGGAAGGGACACTTTTATGTCTCCTGGCATATTGGCAATATCCTGTTTCCCAGAACGTAGTTTCCCGGCAGTATCCTGGATGTTCTATATAACTCATTAAGTGCTACATTTATGGGTCATTCACTGTTTGTTATTTGTGTTCTATTTCACAATAAAAAGGGTTTAAAAACCTAATAAATCTCACTGAAATCAATTACACACACACATACACACTAAGAAAGCTAAAGAGGCTTCAGGTGTGAAGACAATCTCATCCACTTTTCAATCCTGACTGGCTGGCTGGGCCTCAGTTACACTTCCTGTGAAATGGGTACAGCCATCCTCACCTCTCATCTACTCTGCACAAAGGGTAGGGACAGGGCATTTGCAAAGAACCCTGTGTTGTGCTGCAAAAGTGTGATGAACATGTTGGCTCCAGGATTAGGGACTGGGAGCGGCTGTCAGGGAGGTGTGGCCTTAAATGTGGTCTTTGGCCTCTGTTTCAAGGCCCCGTCTGCCCTACATGCAAGCTTTTGCAGCACTGATGTTTCAAAGTAGTGGTGTAAGCAGGGTCCCCTCCATTTCTATAAAATGGGACTATTGGGCATTGGAGGGAAGTCACATCTTTTGAGCGTGTTCTCAGAAAACCTAGATTCTGTTCTAGGAGAAGTGAGTTGGCCCAGTACCCATGTATAGCATCAGACCATTCCACGATCTTCCCACCATTCAGTGCACATCTGAGCTGAAGATCCATGTTCCCAGGATCTTCTTGGTCTGGACCTCAGCAGAACTTAAAGCCCGTCTCTCCTTGAGAAGCCGCTGTTCTCTCTGTTGTCCTCGAGATGCAGGGCGGGGCCTGAGCGTTTGTGATTTATAAATTTCCAGAGATTTAAGGCCCAGCGGCTGGTGGCCTCCACGTCCCCAGGCTGTGGGCGGGCGGAGGGGTATGATTCATCGCTCCTCTCCAGTGCTTAATAAGAACACCGCTATAAATGTAACTGGGCCGTTTACAAGCTCTGCTACCTGCCTAGCTGCCTGGGGATGTCGGCCTCACAGTTGACTCAGCCCTTCTCAAAGCCCCCCAGTCTGCTCTTCCCCTCTCCCCTCATGTTCCCCACACCCACCCGGAGGCTCCAGGATGCGAAGTCCTGTGGAGCAGGGGGTGGAAGCATGCTCCTTTACTGATTCAGCCAATGCTCACTAAGCACATGCGTGTCTGCGTTAGGTGCTGGAGCACGTTGATGGGTTATTTTCAGTCCCAGCCCACAGGGGTTTGCAGACCATCACGATTCCACGGGGTAGACATTCTGGCAACTCTAAACACAGAAGGCCATGCACTGGGACAGGGTACTGAGAGATTTTCCTGCCAAGACAGGGGTGTGAGGAGAGGGTGTCCAGTTTAGGTGCGGAGGCAACTATTCCAGACAGTGAGCAGGTCTAGAGGATAAAGAGAGAGGGGGCAACAAGGAAGGAGTCTGGGGACCAGTAAGCCTGGGGGTGTGGCTGCGGGGGCAGTGGGGTCCGGATTAGGGTTTTCTGGGATTAGGGCATGGGGCTCCGGAGCGGGACCTCTATCCTGAGGACAAGGAGGGGCCCCTGAAGGGTTTTAGAAAGGCTCCAGGTGGGGGAGGATGTTAAATCAGTGTCTTCCGAAGAGCTCCCTGGCAAGTAGAGTACCTCTTGTGCAAAGGTAGGTGATGCCACCCTCTTGCTCGAAATCTTCCAAGGTGCACCACCTTGCTTAAAATCAAACCCAAGTCCTCAGGAGGTGACAGACCCAGCTCACTCTCCCACCTTGTCTTCCACTCGCCCGCTGTCCTCTGTCATACTGTCCTCCTCTGGGCCTCTCTCACCCAGGGGACTTGTCCTTCCTCCTTTGATGGCAATGCTTGTCCCTGAGCTTCTTGTGTTGTACCTTCTCTATTCATTCTTTTCTGCTCAGATGGCATCTTCTCAAGGAGACTATCCTCGTCGAAGCCAGCATTCTGCTTTCTCTTCCCCCAAAACTCTTATCTCCTCATGAGATTGTATTATAGGTTATGCATTTATTAAATCATAGTCTGCTTCCCTAGCTAAAAGGTAAAGTCCACAGATGCAGGAATTCTATGTCTTGTCCTCTGATCCCAGTACCTAAAACCATGTCTGGCCCATGATTGGGCCTCAAATATTTGAAGACTGAATGAACGAGTGGATGGATGGTGGGTGGATTGAAGGCTGTCAGATCAAGGCCAGGTCCAGGAGACATTCCCCAGGGGGCCGTTGGTGTCAGCATCTCCTTTGGGGGAATGCCCAGGCCTCAGGCGGCCTGTGTGACATGGATGGGATGGGCAGCACACGTGCACACACACACAGGTGTGAACACACACATTTAGCATAAAAAACAGACAATATTTTACTCTGAATCGAGACGTTTACAGTCCCGATCAATTTTACACTTACCAGATCATACACATTTGAGTTCATCGCATTGGTTGTAACCACCTCAGTATAAGGCGATTACACTTTCTCCCTGTGTTTCTTGTTTCCATTCCTCCTTCTTTCCAACCCTTCTCAACTTGGTCCTTGGGTACGTTCTGTCCTTTTGATCTCAAATGGTTGATCATTTTATGGTATATGTACCTTAATAGACCTATCTATTGCTGTTGTTAAGTTCCATCGAGTTAGTTCTGAACCACAGCTATCCTGTATAGGGTTTCCAAGGAGTGGCTGGTGGGTTTGAACCACTGACTTTGCAGTTTTCAGTACAAATCCTACAGTGTCACACCAGGAGATCTGTCTATTACTTGGCTGAAAATGAAGCTCACCTAGAGAAATGAATTCAGTTCCAGACCCGAAGGGTGACCAAGGGTCATAGGCTAACAATTGACAGTAAAAATAATCCTGGTCTTTTTTTTTAAATAATTTTGAGTTTCTTCCACATTTTCTCCCATTTTATCTAGTCCCTTCCAATTTGATCCCTTTCAGAACAGTAGGTCATGGTAGCTAGACACCATCTAGTTCTTGTGGTCTCAGGGTCATGGAGACTGATGTTCTCACAATCAGTTTCTGTTCCTCTTTTTCGTCTAGCTAGGGAAAGATCAATAGTTGCATATATGACGGCGTTTAAGACCCAGTCACTACTCACCAAAGTAGGATGTAGATCATTGTCTGAGTGGACTACATTATGCCAATTGACCTTGGTATCCCCCAGACTATTGTCCTGAACCCCCAGGTCCAGTGGCTCATTCCCTCAAGCACACATTTACAGTTTGTTGTTGTGCACCATCCCGTTCATTACAACTCAGATCCACCCACGTGACAGAGTAGAACTACCCCTTAGGGCTTTCTTGGCTGTAATTTTCACAGGAACAGATTACCAGATTTTTCTCCAATGGAGCCACTGGGAATGTTCAAACCACCAGTTTGTCAAACACTTGGCCATTGTGCCACAGTGCTCATATTTATAGTTTACAAACGGCTTTGTCATCATTACCTTCTTTGATCTTCACAGCCATCCCCAATGTAGACAGATGTGAAATAAGGACAACAGTCCTCAGGGCTGTCTTGATGATTAAATGAGCTAATGTATGGAAGTCTTTAGATTAGTGCCTGGAAGATGGTAAACACTTCATTATTAGCTTGTGTGATTTTTAAGACTCTGAGTCGTGATGCTACTGACTCTTATCTGTGTGACTGGGAAGGGCTCAAATCTGTCTCTGAATCTTTCTACTTCACTTTGTTGCTGCTTCCCACAGCAACCACCTCCTTCTCCTCTGCCTCTCTCCTTCTCCCTCTCTTTGTTGGTAAGTCAGTCCCTGGGTGGTGCCAATGGTTAACACCTGCAAAGCAGTAGGCTGGAGATTGCTGTTTACCCAGAAGCACCTCAGAAGAAAGATGTGACAGTTGGCTTCTGATACCCAGCCATGGAAAACCCTGTGGAGCACAGTTCCACTCTGACACATGTGGGGTTGTGGAACCAGAGTTGTTTCCATGGCAGTTGGTGCTGATAAGGTTTCCTGAGCCTTGTGCTAAGTAATGTGCTAAGCCCTTCAAATGCATTGGCTTGTCTAGTGTTTGCAAAAGCCCTAGAAATAGGGATTAGTATGATACCCATGTTACAAATGAGAAAACTGATATCCCAGAGGGCTTTGCCAACCCACAGAGACATCCCTCCCTAAACACACACACACACATACACACACACATGCCAGGACTTGTTGTCATACTAAGTCAAACCTCATGTATCACAGAGCTCCTTCAGTCCCCAAGGTCCCCTCTAGACATGAGTTCTTGTGTCTGCCAAAAGGTGGGTTTCTGGTATGCACAGCAAGGAGGGGGAAGAAGAAAGGAAGTCAGACCACACGTTTGACTGGCCATGGGGGCCCTGACCACCCAGCAATCACACCTGCATATTAACCCACTCTCTTCTCCTCCCACTGGTCTCTCTCTACCTGTCAGCTCTGCCCCTCCCACTTCCCCTCATTGTAACTTTGTCCTTGGCATTTGAACTCTGTCTAATGAGCTCAAAAGGTCCCCATCTGGAGACTAAGTCACGCCATATTACTGGCCTCCTGTTGGCATTCTGTCTCTCTCCATTTCACAGAGTGGCAGGCTGAGGTTTAGAAAAAACTACCTGCTAAGGCCACATGATGAACAGAGGCTGGCCAGTAATGAAACACACAGGATTGGCAGAGGAAACAGTGGGTTCCCTACCTGGCACTGCCAATTTCTGGCTGTGCAACCTTGGGCAGGTTTCTGAACCTCGGATTTCTCATCTACAAAAGAGGAAGAATAATGCCTACCAGGTTGACTTGCTTTGTTTTGCTCTGTTTTGAGGTTAGAATGAGAAAATTGGCATACTTCCCTGCACAGTTCCTGGCACTAATAGATGCTCCATACATGTTAGCTCCCTTCCTTCTCACCTTTCCCCCCAAAAAACAGAGAAGGCAGGTAAGTTGGGGATGTGGTGGAAAGCTAAACAAAACAGAAAACCGAGCAAAATACCCAGGCTTCAAGAGCTGTCCAATCAATGCATCCGTAGAACCAGAACCATGCTATTATCGCTTAACCAATTTTACAGGAAAAAAATCAAAGGATAGCTACAGATGAAAAGCAAACAGAGCAAAACCAATACTCATTTATCTAGAACTAGTTTGCTGTCAGAGGAGGGGCCAGTCCTTCTATTCAAGACCTGTCGATTCCAAGGGAAGATGACAAACAAGAGGTGCACTCTCTTCCGTAGCCCCAGAGGATGAGGGAGAAGACCAGGAGGAGAGAATTCAGCCACAGAAACATGAGGAGGGTGGCAGTCAGCCAGGCAATAGAGATATCAGACAGTCGCTGGTAGATACTACGTGAGCTTCCCATATCTGGCCACAGGAGACTGACTCAGTTTGCAAAGACCTTTCTGGATCTGCCTGAAGGTCCAGGAGAATGAAGAGGAGCAGAGCCATTCACTAGATGATGGCAATACTGCCATCATCTGCTGGGTAAGTTGTGCCCTGGGAGAGACTTCCAATGGGTCACAAGAAGGCAAGTAGGAGCTGAAATCTAAGCTACACTGGAGTCTACAAAGCATGCATTCTGGCACAAGATTGTGTTTGCCCAGAGCAAGGGAGTACGTTTTCCTAGTTTGTAGAAAATGCCCTTGTCCCTGGGTGAGACTGTCTGCACCAGGAGTAGGTTTGGTTTCACTCAAGCTAGTGATGAGGCAAGGTGAAATGTCTTCCAATTGGCCCAGGGATTTGGAGGCTTAGGGACTTGCCACACTGCACTTCTGTTTACTTCTCTTACTAGAACTGTGAGCTCCTTGTGGGCAAGACAATGTCCTCATTTTGGATTCATGGTTAGCTTAGTGCTGGACACATGGCACTTGGTTACTGTTGAAGGAATGAATAAATTAATCTGTGAAGAGGAAAGGGGAGAAAAGTGTGTGGGGGGGGGCAGTGAATGAGGAGGAAGACTTAAGAAAGAGGAAGGAGGAAGAAGCTGGTTGGAACTTGTGGCTTGAACCCCACTGGGTTGATTGCATGTTAAAACACTCTTCTAATGATTTAAACAAGATACAGAGTCTTGATGTATACAAGGGAGCTTCAAAAAGTTCGTGGAAAATGGAATGAAAAGATAATGGAATTTTTTTCACGAACTTTTTTTTAAAACTTTTTTTGTCGTGAATTGAATTAAGGTTTATAGAGCAGATCATCAGTTTTACGTTCAACAAATCATACATTTTGCTTCATTACAATGACTGCAATGCACTCCAGGTACAATGGGTTGACAGTATTTACCTCCATTCACTTTAGCTCTTTCATTCTTCCCTGTATCTCCCGCTACATTCATCCTTCCGTTGCCAACCTCCCTCTTGTTGTATATGTCTACCCTCTGTTGTTGTCAAATGGGTCACGACCCATAGCGACCCTGTATAGGGTTTCCAAGGAATGGTTGATGAGCTTGAACCACCGATCTTGCAGTTCAAACTGATCAGTTTAGTGCATTAGCCCACAGTGCCACACCAAGACTCTGTCTACCCCCAGCCCATAAATCATTTTCCCTTCCCCCTGTAACCATCATAGATTGTTTCTTTTATGAAGAAAACTATTTCCTAACTTTTTACAACATACAGTATTTATTCTTTTGTGACAGACTAATTTCACTAGCGTAATGTCCTCCAGGTTCATCTATGTTGTGCGGTGTTTCGCAGATTCATTGTTATTCTCCAGTGTTGCAAAGTATTACACTGTGTGTGTGTGTTGCAAAACCAGTTTGTTTAACCATTCTTCTGTGGTTGGGCATTAGGTTGTCTCCATCTTTTTGTTGTGTCTCTTGTAGATAGCATTTTGAAGGATCCTGTTTTCTTCTGTATGCTGCTAATTCTGTCTCTTGACTAGTGCATTTAATCCAGTGACATTCAATGTAATTAACGATGCGTATGGGCTGATTGCTGTCATATTTCTGTGTTTTTTGTGGTGCTGAGTTCATTTTGTTTGTGGGGTTTCTTTTCATTTTAATTTCTATTGTGCTAATATTTACTACAGCTTTCTGATTTTCCTCTTTTTTATTTTGCTGTGAAGGTGTATTACTTTTCTTTGAAGTTACTCTGTAATTTATTATCCCCCCCCCCCACTGTTTAAAACAACCTGTTTTATCTTGAAATCTACTTGACTTCCTCACCATTTGGAAGTTGTGTACCTATACCATTCCCTTTTTTTTTGCTTTGTAGTTGATTTCATTATACATTGCTATCTCTGGTTCCTTGTATTCAGTCTTGTAGGTTTGATTTACTTTAAGTCCTTCTATATCTGGATTGAGATCCTAGGGTGGTGTTATAGGATAAGTACTGAATTGTTAACTGAAAGGCCAGCAGTTCAAATATACAGTCTTTCCTTGGATGCCCTAAATAGGGTTGCTATGGGCCAGAACTGACTTGAAGGACCTTAACAACAATATCTGAATTGAGTTCTGAGTGGTGATGTCATGAATGGTAATCTCAGCTTGTTGTCTGTTGTTGGTTCTCAGTCCAAATAATATCCTTTAGTATTTTTTGTAAAGTTGGTCTGGTTATTACAAATTCCTTTAATTTTTGTTCATCTGGAAATGTATTAATTTTGTCACCGTATTTGAGGAACAGCTTTGCTGGGCATATGATTCATGGTTGGCATTTTTTCCCCCCTTTCTTTCAGAGTTTTGTATATGTCATACCTTCTTGCCTGAATGGTTTCTATTGAGAAATCAGAGCTTAGTCTTATTGGTTCTCCTTTGTAGGTAACTTTGAATTTTTTTCTGAGCTGCTCTCAGGATTCTTTCCTTGTCTTTGGTTTTGGAAAATTTGATTATGATATGTCTTAGTGATTTTATTCTGGGATATAGTCTGCTTGGGGTGTTCAGGTTCTTGTATGCTTATTTTCTTGTCTTTCATGATGTTAGGGAAATGATTGTGGCTGGGCTGTATGGGCACTGTTGCTATCTCCTGTTGGGTGGGATAAAGGAGAAACCCCTGCTCCTGTCTTCTCAAACACAAGAAAACAAAAAAGAATAAACAAACAAGCAACCAACAATGAAACCAGAAAACAGCAAAGAAGAAAAAGGCAGCAATCAGAAAATAAGAATAAAATAATTAAAAAGAGAAAAGACAGAGAAGAAAATGGAGCTATAGAAGAGAAAAGTAAAAGCAAAAATAAATGGAAGAAATAAAAAAAAAAAACCTGGAAGAACCAGGGAGATGGAAGATGAAAAGAGAAAGAGAGTAGTAAAGAATGATCACAAGGAAAAAAGAAAGAATGAAAAACAAAAGGAGAAGTAGCAAGGATAAGATTCAAGGGAATGGAAAGAGAAGAAGAAAGAATAAACAAAAAGACACAATGAAACAATGAAAGGAAGAAAATCAAAATCAAACCCAAAAATCTCAGTGCAGCTATTGGATCCAGAGAGAAGAAAACTCTGGGAACCACATACAGGGTAGGTGTGGGAGGGATGTGACAGAGGAGTTTCTGGCCCTAGGTGGAGTTCCTTTAGGCCTAGGTGTTAGTTATGTTCAGGGCATTCAGTCCAGAAGTAGTTTGTGGAGGCCCTTGATGAGCTGGTTTCAGGTCTGTTAGGACCACAGGGCAGCTGGGGGCAGGGTGGCTGGTTCATGCTGGTCTGGTGGCTCTTTGGGTTTCGTAGTTCTGGAGCCACGCCCACCTGAATCCAGGCACCAGTGCAACACAGCTGGCCCACACCTCACACTGTCTTGGCTCACAACCATGCAGCTCCCAACTCCAGGAGAGCAGGGTCTGTGTTGGGGATAGATGAGGGTGGGAACTGGCCACACTTCTGGTCACCAGGGGAGCATGGTAATAAGAAGGAATTGAATCTTTATCTGCTTTGCCTGGTCAACTTCTATAGCCAAAGCTGCTCACAAAAGTCCAAGGAGTCTGCGCTGCATCTGACTGGTCATTCGCCAGTCAGTCTCCACACCCCTCCCCCGCCCCCACCCCATTCCCCGCTCACGAAATGTGAAATGTGCTCAGCTTATCCTTCCAGCAAACACTCAATCTACTTCTCTAATCTTTCCTCTGAAGTCAGGGCTCATCTGTGTTGGTTTCATTTGGTCTTTCATATCTTTGTTTGTCACAGAGGGGCTGTGTAGTGCTTTGGCCTAATCCATCATCTTGTTGGAAGTCCCTACCACAAACGTTTTGAAGCCCCCTCATATGTATCAAGTCCTGGTGTAGTATTGTAGGATAAGTACTGGACTGTTAACCTACAAACTAACCACAAGATTGGTGGTTTAAACCTAATAGCCACTCCTCGGAGATCCTATACAAGATTGCTATGAGTCGGAACTGACTCAATGGCACTTGACTACAACAACAACATATGTATCAAAGGATATAATATTCAAAATGTCTAGGATACAACCATAATTTGTTAGCAAATTGAAAAACTGGGAAAATCTCAAATTCTCATGGGAAGAGAGTGTTCCTAGATTCATTCACTACCAACTCCTCATATCTGGGGGCTGATTCCTAACCCTCTACTGGACTAGAGTGTTGGTATTCTTGTTGTTTGTTCACATCATCCCCCCAAATCACAAAAACCCCATGCACAACTAGATTGAACCATTATGATCCATAAGGTTTTCGTTGGTTCGTTTTTTGAAAGTAGATTGCCAGGTCTGTCTTCCAGTACCTAAGCCTCTGCTGACAGAGATACACTGGCCAGGAATCAAACCTGAGTCTCCTACAATCCAGGTGAGAATTCTACCTGAACTGCCACTGCCTCTCCTGGGCCACAGAAGCCATCTCTTACTGCTCTCCCCATCCTGGTCCTGCTGGCCTCAATTTTTCTCCACATAGCAGCTATGATGCTCTTTCTAATTGCTGTTGTTGTTATGTGCCATGGAGTCAGTTCCGACTCATAGTGACCCTGCGCAGGGTTTCCAAGGCTGTAGATCTTTACAGGAGCAGAAAGCCTCATCTTTCTCCCACGGAACATCTGGTAGTTTTGAACTGCTGTCTGTAAGATTAGCAGCCCGATTCGTAACCACTACGCTGCCAGAGCTCCTTTCTCTTTCTAATAGGCATGCATTAATTCCTTGCTCTAAGCCACCACGTTTCCCATTGCCCTTGGAGTAAAGTACAACTTCTTTAGCCTGGCCCTGAGTTCTTTGACTCCTCTGCCTTTAGTTTCATCTCTGGCTCTTTAGCCAATGCCACCACCTCTTCCTCTGGGAAGCTGAGCTCCAGCCACTCTTCCTCAATAGTCCTTTTGCCCACTGTTCCCTTTGCCTGCACTTGCCTCCCATCCTCTTTGCTTGGCTAATTCCTGCCCCTCCTTCAGTCCCATCTTGGACATCTCCTCCCCTGGAAGTTTCCCTTGACCTCCACCACACCAAGTACAGCTTAGCTTAGTACTCCCTGCTGGGACTCCTGTGGTCTTCTGCACTTGCTTCCCTTATGGTATTTCTAGAGCATGTTGAGATGGGCTGTTCGCTTATTTTTTTCTTTAAAAATTTTTAGCATTTTATTGTTTCACTATGAGCTTGTCCTATGCATTTTTTTTTTTAAGTTTTTATTTTGAATTGAGTGATACTCATGGGAGAACATCAGTTTTATACTTATTGTTTCATTGCAATGATTACAATCCCCTCCATGCATCACCATTCAACAGCATTTGCTTCTATTCCCTCTGTGTTTTTGTTTTTTTTGTGTGTGTGTGTGGGGGCGGGGGGAGTGGGGAGGTGGGGAGGTGGAAGTATGTTAGCTCTGGAATATGCTTTTAGCACCTGGGTTTTGTCTGCCATTATTTCCCTAGCACAGGCTCCGTGAGAGGCCATTGGTGGGTTTTTGTTGGATGAATGAGTAACATCAGGTCTCTTTCTCCCCTCTTAACATTGGAAAGGGGTAGCTTTTAGGGCATCACAGTGAGTGTCTATTGTGAACATGCACATACACACTGCCTCTTAAACAGAATTTTCCAGGTTCTGCCTGGTGACTCAAAGGCTACTTGGTTACTGGGAGAAGATACTCAAGCCCCTCCCACTACCAGCTCATAAATAGTTCATGACCATTTAACCTAGTTTGATGGAGTCCTGGTGTGGAGCTGTGGGTTAATGCGCTGGACTGCAAAGTTGGTTTGAATCACAATGACAATGGTTCAAGCTCACCAGCTTCCTCCGAAACCCTATGCAGTGTTGCTATGGGTCGGAACCAACTCTATGGGACTTAACAACACAAGAGCAATGTGTAGGAAGAGCATCTGACTGAGTCAGAAGCTTTGGGTGCAAGTCCTGGTTCTCACTGTGACCTGGGATAAGACACTGGGTCTCTCAGAACCTTTATTTCCCATCTGTCCAACGGGACCAGTGAAATCTGCCCAGTTGTGTCTCAGATGGCCCAAGATAAGTAGTGTGAAAGGTGGGTGATAAGTTTCAGCCTTGGCTGAGTGGATGAGCCAGAAGACTAGGCTCTGAGTGGGTAACTCTCAAGTGGTTAGAGTCTCCTATTGTTGTTGTTAAGTGCTGTCGAGTCAGTTCTGACCCATAGCGACTCTGTATAAGGTTTCTGAGGAGCAGCTGGTGAGCTTGAACTGCCGACCTTGCAGTTCAAATGACTTTGCAGTCCAGCGCATTAGCCCACAGCACCACACCAGGACTCCTGTGGCCGCTCTCAAAACACTCATCCACACTTGGAGATGAAGGAATGCTGCTGAGATGGCTGAATACCCCGGCCCCCCTTCCTACTACCCTTCTTAATTGCAGGGTGGCAGCAGCCTTCTTTCCCCCTCCCTCATCCACGTTTTGTTCAAACCCCTAATTTGTCAGTCAAGGAAGCAAGAAAGCATTAGAATGTTTAGAATGTATGGAATGTGCTAGGCAAAAAGTGCTATTCATTCAGTCTAGGGCCTGAGTTGGGAGGGTTGATGGGTTATTTCCCTGCAGCTGGAACTGGGGGCTTGGGGGTGGTTTTTCCCCTCTCACCCTTTAATTTCTGTGCCCAGAGAATATGGATCGCAATGGAAGCAGGTAGATGGTGCGCAGTGGGCTTTTTGCTTTCCTCCAATAGTTGCCATTAATAAAACATTACATTAATTCTGAGCTCAGAGGGATAATTGGAACCGTTTATCACATCAGCAGCCTGAGGAACCGTTGGCTCATGGGTACAGAGGTTGATGACCAGGCACCAAGGGGTGAGCGAAGAATCTGTGAGGGCTGGGGAAGCGGTGGGGGCCGGGGGACTGGTGTTCTGGGAAAAGGCAGGGTTGTCTGGGTTTGAGGCCTCTAGCCCTCCTAGCCCACTACTAGGGTTATAAGAGAGGAAAAGTCACTCTCCCTTTGACCTAAACAGATGCCATGAGACCAGGCTCTGCTGTCAAATAGGAGAGGATGATGGGAGCCTGGCCCCACCATTTATTAGCTTGGTAAATTGTCTGACCTTTTTGAGGCTCAGTTTCCTCATCTGTAAAATGGAATTGTATCAATCCCTCCCTCCAGGGTTTTTGTTAAGATCACATGAGTCAATGCATTTGAAGTGCTTAGCACATTACCTAGCACATGGTAAAGGCTCAGGAAACATTAGCTCTTATCAGTGTTCTTTAAGGAGCCCTTGATGTGCAACAACAGTTCAACGCTCAACTGCTAAGTGAAGGTTGGCAGATCAAATCTACCCAGCGGCTTCATGGGATAGCGATCTGGCAATCTGCTCTTCTGGACAGATTGCTGTTGTTAAGTGCCGTAGAGTCAGTTCTAACTCATAGCGACCCTGTGTAGGGTTTCTGAGGAGCAGTTGGTAGGTTTGAACTGCCGACCTTGTGGTTCGCAGTCCAGCGCTGATCCATAGCACCATACCAGAAATCCTCTGGAAAGATTAGATAGCCTAGAAAATGCTATGGGGCAATTCTACCCTAACAACATAGTATTAGTTGGGTGGTGGAGGGGCAAGTAGGGTCCAGGATTCAGGTTGTTGTTAGGTGCCATGAAGTCAGTTCAGACTCATAGCAAGCTTCTGCACAAGAGAACTAAACACTGCTTGGTCCTGTGCTGGCCTTACAATCCTATGTTTGAGTTCATTATTGCAGCCATTGCGTCAACTTATTTGGTTGAGGGTCTTCTCTTTTTTTCCCACTAACCCTCTACTTTACCAACCATGATGTCCTTCTCCAGGAACTGGTCCTATGTCCAAAGTACGTGAGATGAAATCTTGTCCTTTTCTGTTCTAAGACACATTCTGGTTCTATTTCTTCCAAGACAGATTTGTTTGTTCTCCTGGCAATACTTTATATTCAATATTCTTCATCAGTATCATAATTCAAATGCATCCATTTTTCTTTGGTCTTTCTTATTTATGTCCAGCTTTCACAAGCTTATGAGGTGATTGAAAAATGCCATGCCTTGGGGTAGGCACACCTTAGTCCTCAAAGTGACATCTTTGCTCTTTAACACTTTAAAGAATGTCTTTTGCAGCAGATTTGCTCAGTGTCATATGTTGTTTCATTTCTTAACTGCTGTTTCCATGAGTGGTGATTGTGGATCCAAGTAAAATGAAATCTTGGAAAATTTTAATATATTATCCATTTATCATGATGTGGCTCATTGGTCCAATTGTGAGGATTTTTTGTTTTCTTTATGTTGAGGTGTAATCTACAAGGTTTCAGGTATTTATAGAATACCAATTCTACCAACTGAGATGTTTCAAAAAACCGATGCAATTCTAGAAGTGCTCACTTGTCTATGCCAAGAAATTTGGAAGACAAGTACTTGGCCAGCTGACTGGAAGAGATCCATATCTGTGTCCATTACAAAGAAAAGTCATCCAATGGAATGAAGAAATGACTGACCTATATCATTACCATAAACAAGTGAAGTTTTGATGCAGACAATTCAAAAACAGTTGCAGCAGTTCATAGATTGCCATAAATTCAAGTGAGAAGAGGATGTGGAATGAAGGCTATCATTGCTGACATCAAATAGATCTTAGCTGAAAGCAAAGAGTGTTTACCAGAAAGATGTTTATCTGTGCTTTACTGACTATGCAAAAATAGCCGATTTTATGGATTATAACAAATTGTGAATAACTTTGGAAAGAATAGAGAATTCCAGAACACTTGATTTTGATTGTGTCATTCAGAACCTGTACATAGATCAAAGACACAATCATTAAAACAAAGCAAGGGGATACTGAGTGGTTAAAAATCAGAAAAAGTGTGTGTTAGGATTCTATTTTTTCACCATATTTAGTCCATCTGTAAATAACCCAAGAAGTTGGACTATATTAAAAAGAATGCCACATCAGGATTGCTATGAGGCAGATCTATCAACAGTTTGGATATGCACATGATACAACCTTGCTTGCTGAACATGAAGAGGACTTGAAGCATTTATATGTTACTTCCTGAAATGATGAAATGTTCATGATTTTTGTGTGCATAGTGATTCTTTGCATTGTTTCCATCTTTTGTTGATGTTTCCCCTGTTACTCAGTTCTTTACTCAAAAACTCAAAGAACGAAACCCATACATAGCTTTTGAGTGGATTCTTGACCAAATTTTTGTCCCTGGAGTCTTTCAATATTGCAACTCATGGCTCAAGTGTTTCCTTCAGTTCTTTCAGATTGAGAATTTCTGAGCTTGTTTTTCCTTTTTGGTTTTCTAACTCCAGTTCTTCGCACATTTCATTATGACACTTTACTTTGTCTTCTCAAACCACCCTTTGAAATCTGTTCAGCTCTTTTACTTCATCAGTTTTTTCATTGCTTTAACATTTTCCTCTATGTTCGAGAGCAAGTTTCAGATTCTGATTCATAACAACCCTATATAGGGTTTCTGAAGAGTAGCTGGTGGGTTTGAACTGCCGACCTTGTGGTTTGCAGTCTAGTGCTTATCCTACAGTGCCACACCAGGTGTCTGTTAAGAATAATAGGGATATTCAAACTTATCTAGAGCAAGAAGATAAACAAGGAAGTGCTAGGGCCAATGTTTAGGGCAAATGGTGTAACTTAAATAAAAGAGAATAATTCTCCTCAATTCTAATGTTGCCTCTGGACTTCAGTTTCCCCTTAGGAATGATCTCAGCCCAGGTGGAACAATCAGGCTTAAAAAGAGCTTGGAGTTAGAGTTGGGGAAGGGGCTTGAGGGATCACTCAGATGCCACTTTGACCAAAGGCTTCCAAACCCAGATGAGCTTCCCTTGGTGTTGTTGAGTAGCTCATGCCGGAGGGCCATGTGTTTCCCAATATTGTCTCATTTGATCCTAAAGTGCCCTCTGAAGGAAGGGCCATACTTTTCACTTCACTGATGAGGAAACTGAGTCCTGTTGCCCATTCGGGAGCATACAACCAAGGCATACCACATCCAGGTCTATCTTTTTACCTTACCACCCTCCAGACTGACAACCTGTGGTTCTCAGTGAGAGACCCATCTGTGATCTTTGAGATATCATGGAGATACCAAGGACCTGCTCACCCCCATTCATTTTCCAAAAGAATACCACAGGGAGATACTGACATTATCCCATTTTACAACGGAAGAAACTGAAATTTAGCGATGTTAAGTATCTTGCCCATGGTTACATTGTTAGTAAGGATTTGAATCCAGTTTTCCCTGATTGAGCCCAGGGATCCTCCTGTGGGACATATCTTCAACAGATGGGAGTCAGCCTCCTCTAGATGTACTTGATTCTGTCAATGTCTTTTTAAATTTTTTGCCAACAGCCAGTGTCAAGTTGTATGACAAGAATTATGAATTTCAATTTGAATAGAAATTATTAATGGCTATCACAGTTTGATAACATAATTAACTAGGATTTGAGTAGAGAAACATAAAGAATAAAGTAAAAATGGCTTACACTCCTGTCTTAATTATCAAGTGTTGCTATAACAGAAATACCATAAGTGCATGAAGAGAAAGTTATTTTCTCACTGTTTGGAAGACTAGAAGTTCAAATTTAGGGCACCGGCTCTTGGAGAAGGTCTTTGTCCTTCAGCTTCTGCTTTGGGTTCCTTGGAGATCTCCATTTGTCTGGGTCTCTATCTTACACCCTCCCCCCACATACACCCCATATCCCAAACCCCCACCCCACTCTCTGCTTCTAGCTTGCATTTTAATCTCTTTTATAGCAACAAAAAAGATTGGCTGAAGGAACACTTTACAGGAATCCATCCTCATTAACATAACAAAGACCACTCATCCCTAGACGGGGATTAGGGATTATAACCACAGATGTAAAAATTAGGATTTACAACACATGTTTTGTGGGGACATGATTCAATTTATACTGTTCCATCCTTGGGTCCCCCCAAATTCTTGTCCTTACCACCTATTCACCACATTCACCCCATCATAGCATCCCCAAAGTCTTATATCAACTCCTAGGACAAACTCTCATCATCCAGATCATCTAAATCAAATATAAGGGAGACTTTAAGTATGTTCTATCCTGGGGCAAAATTCCTGTGCATCTATGAGTCGGTCAGATCTAGATGACAAGTGATCTCTTTCCAAAGGACTATGATGGAACAGGCTTAAAAGGGACATTTCCATAACAAATGGGAGAAACTGGAAGGAAAGAAGGAATAGTAGACAAGGAGAGATGAAAACCCAACAGAGCAATTGATACTAGAGCTCAAGACTTGAAAATAATCTTCGTTTTTCTGAGACCATCTAGGCAATGGCCTTACCTCCAGACTTTGAGTGCTGATCACATCCTGTGGGTTCTGGATGGAAGCCCCTAGCTGTGGGCTTCAGCTCCACCTTTCAGGCCCACTGGACAGCAACTGTATTCCTTTGGTATTGGGTAGTCCCATAACCCTAGTTCACCTGTGTGGTGATGCCACCCACTCAGTCCCAGCAGGCCCCATTCTCATGCCCCTTGGGCATGGCAGCCTGCCCCTCTCAGCTTTGGACTGAAGCCCCATCCTTTTGGTTAAACTGAATGGCAGTCTAAAGCCCAGAACCAAGTTGGTGAAGATCTAATGCTTTGAAACTCAAGAGATTATGACCCCACCCTTTGAGACCCCAGAGGTCATGAGCACATCCTTTGAGACCAAGGCGGGTCTGCTTTCTGTGCTCCATCCAACAGTACTGTTCATCTCCAGAATGTTCCAGGGTTGGTTCTTTTCTTGGAGGACACCAAATGTTGCTTCTTTGGCCTGTTTCCCATGCAAGCAGAAATTTCAGATGTCTCCTCAAGCCCCGAACAATCCTCCATCCACTGTGTCCACATCTTCCAGTTGAATGCAGAGGATTCTTCACACCTAATCCAGAAGTTCAGTCACAGCTCCAGGAAAAGATGCCACCTGAGATGGTTTTGGAAGGGTGGGCTGAAACCACTGACAGTGAGCCAGGTCCTTCCAGCAGAGGAACTGCCAAATCACCTAGAATTTTTTGGCAAGACATTCAGTTTCTTGCTTGATCCCTTTAGGGTGACACTTGCAAAGGACATCAGAACATGACACACTCATATTTCAGAGAGCTAGGATAGTTCTGAAGGAACCATGGTGGCACAAACACTAAGTGCTTGGTGCTATCCAAAATGTGGGTGGTTCAAATCTGCCCAGTGGCTCCATGGGAGAAAAGACCCCATGATCTCTTCCAGTAAAGATTACAGCCCTCAATGTCTTTTAGTGATAGTGGTACCCCACCCATACTAGTTGCTCGATAAATGTTTCCTCAGTGGAAGAAAATGTTATTTGTTGTCTATTAGACTCTAACCCCTCTAGGTGGCGACCCAATAGCCCTCACAGTGACACACATAGTGCTGGGCACATAGCAAGTCAGAGTATAATGGATGGGAAGCAGATCTCAAAGTGGGCAAGGCCACAGAATATGTGTCCCTTTACTCTTCCACCCCTGATTTTCATCTTCCTTTTTGGGGTTCTTCTACTTTGACCCATCCTTGCACTCTTCGGAACAGACTTAATTGCTCTGAAGAAAACAAATCAACTCCCTGACCCTTGCCCCCCATGTTCTAGCCACTGACCTCCTTCCTCTGTCTTCAGAAAGCCAACCTTCTTCTCTTCCTGGCCTTTCCCTTGCTGGACCCTCTGCCTGGATATTCTTCTCCACTTCTCATGACTCAGGCCTCCACTCAGATACCATCTTCTCCCAGCAGCCTCCCCTCCACCTCCCATTACACTCTACCATCTTACTGTTCCCAGACCTCATCTTGTTACTAACACTCACTGACCTATTGGCTGTTGTCTCCTAATAGAATATAATCTTCCTGTGGGCAAGACCTTATCTGTTGGGTTCACTGTTGTATCCCCAGTGCTGAGAACCATACTTGGTTCCTCATTGGCGGTATCAATACCTATCAGTTGGACGAGTAAACAAATGAAGGATCCTTTAAGGTGCAGGCAGCAGGAGGTGAGATGGGGTGGGGCAGAGATTTCTTTGGAGGCCTTCTCTGTTCATTCCATGGTGGTCCTTCATGCAGTTATTGAGATGGTTCCCCTTCAGAGGTGATCAGCGAAGAAAGGAAAGAGTGGCTGTTGACATTGTAAGGAGTGGGCTGGGGATTCAGATACCTCGCCAGCCCTCACTTACTAGGAAACTCTGTTAGTTTTGCAGCAAGCTGCTCTATGACAGCCTCCAGGTCCCAGCCTCCCAGAGCCCCTGCTCAGCTTCTGGGCTGAGTAGGACCAGGCTGGCCTGGTCTGGCTGATTCTCACTTTACTACCTTATGATGACTTCCCCCTCCCTGGAATGATTAGACCTTAATAAATAACATTTCGCTCTGATATTGTGCCATCATTAATTCTGCTTAGCTCTCCTAGGAGAAAATTTTGTGGAAACATTCTCAGTGCTACTATTTAAAGCTAAATTAATTCGGCTGATTATTTCTGTCCAAGTAGATTTGTACCCAGACGACCAGGGCCAGCGCTGAGGAGAAGCGAGCTGGGTGCCTTTGCTGGAGTCTCTGCCTACCCTCTACTCTGCAAAGCTCCAATTTGAGTTCTCCTTGAAGGGGGAGGGAAAAGCAAAGGGGTCCTGGAAGCAGAAATGGGGAGCACAACTTCTCCCGGTCTCATCTAAAGAGAGAGCTGAGTGGAGTGGGTATCCATTGACTGTTTCTTCCGACTGCCCACTTCACAAAGGTTTAGTTGTTGTGTGCCATGGAGTCAGTTCTGACTATAGCCACCCCACAGGACAGACTAGAGCCATCGGCTTCCCTCGATGGCACTTAACAACAACAATCTTTATGGGAGCAGAGTGCTCATCTTCCTCCATGGAGTGGCTTGTGGGTTTGAACTGTTGACCTTTCAGTCAGCAGTTGAGTGCTTAACCATTGCACCACCAGGGTTATCTCCCGTGGGAAGACACAGGTGTGACGCTGGGCTTTAGTCAAAGTAGAGACCCATGTACCAGGATAGTCCAAAACAACAACAAGAACAACAAAACAGTTGCCTTTTGATTGATTCTGACTTATGACGATCCCATGTGTATCAAAGTAGAACTGTGCTCCACAGGGTTTTCAGTGTCTGAAAACAGTTTTTTGTTTTTTTTAAAGTAGATAACTAGACCATTCTTCTAAGGCATCTCTGAATGGACTTGAACTTCTAACCTCTGGTTAGCTGCCGAGCATTCCCCAGAAACTTCACACCAGGACAGGGTCCTACAAAACAAGATGAGTTCAGTGTAACCCAGTAGGTTTCTATATAAATTTTGGGGCTCTATTTAAAAAAAACCCCAAGGTTTCTGAATCCTCTGGGGCAGGGCTGGTTCTGGGCAGCAAAAGTGGGTCTTTGAGAGCAATGAAGTTGTCAAGCAGCGGTCAGGCCTACAGCAGGGTCCTGGACCACAAAGCAGGGGTTACAGGAAATGGTGCTGGTGTAATGAGGCTGAGTTCTCATAATGGAGTAAGGTTGTGTATAACACAGCAGGTTTTTCTGTAACAAAGCAGGATTCTGTGAATTCAGATTTCTATAAAACCACCAAGGGTCCACATAACCAAGCGTGGTTCTGAAGAAAAAGGCACGATTCTGTGTAACCAGGTGAGCTTCTGTATGACAAAGCAGGGTTATATAGAAAGAAATGGTTTCTGTGGATCAATATTGGAATCTCTTAAGAAAGCAAGCAGCAGGATTCTGTGAAACAGAGTGGAGTTCTACAGACCCAAGTGGAGTTTTGCATAAGGGAGAAGGCACCTGTATCTGTGAAGAGGGTTCTGTGACAAATGTGGGGTTTTGTAGAACAATAGAATGGTTGTGTGTTTGGGGATAAGGAATTTCCTATATAACAAAGAAAGGCTCTGTAGAGCAGTGTGTTGTTATTATTAGCTGCTGTTGATTTAGTCCCAACTCATGGCAACCGCACATACAATGGAACAAAACACAATCTGGTCCTGTGCCATCCCTGTGATCTGTAGCAGATTGGACCACTGGGATCCATAGAGTTTTCATTGGCTGAGTTCTGGAAGTACATTGACAAGTCTTTCTTTCTAGATCATCTTAGTCCAGAAGCATTGTTGAAGTCTGGTCGGCATCATAGCGACATGCAAGCTCCCACTGACAGATGGGTGGTGGCTGCCCATGAAGTGTATTGTCCAGGAATTGAACCTGGCTCTTCGATACAGGAGATGAGAAATCTACTGGTGCACTACCACTGCCTTGTGCATAGCAATGTGAGACCGATAAAGGAGGGCCATGTATATAATACACACAGTGCTTTAAGGGCTCTAGCAGAGTCCAATTCTAATGACACCGATGCTCTGTGTGACAGGAAGGGCTTGTATGACAAAGAAAGACACAGTAAGACCTGTGTGACTGAGCCCAGGTTACATGCCTGTGTCACATCCTAGCTGCAAGGGAGGCTGGAAAGTGATGATCAGTTGTTAAGTCTAGTCTTTATGGTAGAAATCGAGCCTTGTCACAAGAATTGGGAGATCCCTTAAACATAGGAAAGGGGTTCAGGTGTTAGACAGCCTATCCTTCTAGCCTCTGTTGGTGCGTTTCCTATCCTGTTCACTTGGCTCACCCAATCCTCAAGCGACTGTTGTTCTGTCAGCTGCAGCGCTTAGTTGTGAGCAATGAAAATGACTCTGGCTGATGGAGACAGAAAGAGAAGTTATTAAAAAGACATAATGGTAAGATGGAGTACTGGCGTGGTGCTGTAGGATAAGCACTGGATCACAAGGGTGTTTGAGCCACAAGGTTAGCAGTTCAAACTCACCGGTAGCTCCTCAGAAACTGTATACAGGGTCATTATAAGTTGGAACCAACTCAATGGCACTTAACAACAACAGCAGTAAGACACGCATACAAAAAAATAAAAAATAGGCAAAAAATCATCAAAGACGTAAGTAGTTACACATGAAATGGTGCACAACATGATTATTTGTCAGAGAAACGGAAAAAAAAGATATTAAGATAGTTCTACATACCTATTTGAAAGGTAAAATTAAAAAGACTGTTGGCAAATATGAGGAAACACTAAATTCTGATATATTACTAAAACAACAACAACAAACAAACCCCACTGCCGTGGAGTTGCTTCTGACTCACAGCGCCCCTGTAGGACAGAGGCCAAGTGCCCCCATTGGGTTTTCCAGGCTTTACTCTTTACGGACAGACTGCCACATCTTTCTATCAGGGAGCAGCTGGTGGATCGAACTGCTGACCTTTTGATTAGCAGTGAGTGCTTAACAACTGCACTCCCAGGGATCCTTCCTCAGATATTATTGGCAATCGAATCCCCTTATTATGTGTTCCAGTAATTCTATCCTGACGCTCTACCTGAGAGGAATTAAAAGCTATGTCTACACAAAGACTTATGCATAGATGTTCAGCGCAGCTTTCTTCATAATAGCCCCAAATGGAGAATAACCCCAAAAGCCAGCAACAGGTGAGTGAATAAACAAATTAGATTACTGTCAAAACTCATCACAATATACATTTAAAATGAGAACACTTAATTGTACTGAAACTATTCCTTAATAAAGTTGATTTTAAAAATCACATTGGTGTTTTGACAAGAAAAAGGCAAACAACCCAGTTGAAAAATAGACCAAGGACCTGAATAGACATTTCACCAAAGAAGACATTCAAATGGGAACCAAGCTTAGGAAAAGATGCTCAGTGTCTTGACCATCAGAGAGATGCACATTGAAAGCACAGTGAGATACCACTTCACCCTCACTGGAATGGCTAAGATCAAACCCAAGCCCAAACAACAGAAAATAACAAATGTTTGAGGCTGTGGAGAAATCTGAACATCCACTGTTGGTAGGAATACAAAATGGTGAAGATGCTATGGAAAACAGCTTGGCCGTTTCTCCAAAAGTTAAGTATAGATTTGGAAACTCTCACAGACTTTGCCTTATGTATCTCTTCTTTATGCTGATCCTGACTTGGATCTTTTGAAACCAAACTATAATTGTTAAAAAATGAATACTTAGAAGAAGATATTGGCTAGCCCTTAGTGTCCTAAGAGGGCCAGAGACCAAGCTTGGAGGTTATACATCCGGAAAGGGCTGGACTGATGAAGATACTTCTCACTGACTGGGCATAGACCCAGTAGCCCGTGCTACTGACCATGGATGCTCCCACAATTGCCTCTGGAACCTGCCAAAGACATCTGTCTGTGTCTCCCTACAGAGCTAACTTCTGACCTGCGTCAGAGGCCATTCTGTCTGACAGAAGGACCTAGGACCTAGGCCACGTACTTGTAGTCTAGCTGCAAGGGAGGCTGGGAAAGGGATTATCACACATGCTTTTAGCATGTGTGATGGAGTCCTGGTGTGACACTGTGGGTTAATGTGCTGGTCTGCAAGGTCAGTTTGAACCACAAGGTCAGCAGTTTAAGCTCACCAGCTGCTCCCTGGAAACCCTATACAGGGTCGCTGTGAGTTGGAACTGACTTGATGGCTCTTAGAAACAACAACAACAACATAATGGGAAGCTGGTACTGTCACAAAAAGTAAGAGTCCCCTCAAGCATGGACAGAGGTTTCTAATGTAGGACAGTCAAAATGAACACAAACTTCTTTTACACTTACCTTACAACTTGCCCAATTCTCCCCCACCACAGGGCCTTTGCTCCTGTGACTTTTTCTGCTGGAAACACTTGTCCCCATCTTCGTCCCATCTCCTACTCACTATTTACCTGCAAACTCTACATATAATCTAGGTCTCAGTTTAAAAATCAGCCTAAAACCATGCTTCAACTCCTTACAGAGCAGGCCCTTGTGCCTAACCTCCAACCTCCTCTATGTCACTTCCTGGAGGTAATGTGCACATCTTCATTCTGTGTGTGCCGAATTGAGTTCATCATCTTTCAGATTGGCTCATTTCCCGGTTGTTGTTGTGAAGTGCTGTTGAGGCTGTTCTGACCCATAGAGACACTATATAGGGTTTCTGGGGAACAGTTGGTGGGTTTGAATCGTTGACCTTGCAGTTCAAACTGACCTTGCGGTCCAGCACATTGTCCTGCAGCACCATCCCTGGGACTCCATCACTAGTAGATCACCATCATGTCATCTTCCAGACATGACTTCCTGTAGTCACCACACAGTCACCTGTCTTCATCACCCATAACCAAGTGGTCAGAGAGTCCATTCTTACCCTCACTACCCTCATCCAAATGCCTCCAGAATAATCAGAGTAGCTCCTGGCATACACATTACTTTTTTTGTGTGCAAAGATCTTTCACCCCATGCTCTCTTTTGCTCCTCACAATGAAGCTGTACCTGCAGGCTGTTGGGACAAAGTCAACAGTATTATCATACTATTATCACATCTGGATAACCGATTGCTGTAATTGGGATACGGTTACAGATGCTGTAACACAGACCTAAGATAGCAGTAGTTTAAACAAAGTTTCTTTCTCTCTTATGTTTACAGACTGGTCATAAGCAGTCCAATTTAATAGAGTGGCCCCTTGGTGCGGAGAATCCCTTCTATCTAATTATACCACCCCTTCATGAGCTGCCCTCATCAGCATGGTCAGGATCACCCACAACTGTGTCCATTGGGTCTGCCTTCCAGCCAATGGGAAGAAGGGAAAGGAAGCAATGGAGTTGGAGAGTCATTTTCTCCAAGAGATGCACACATGGCTTATTGCACTCCATTGCATAACTCTAGCTGCTAGGGATGCTGGGAGATTTGGCTCTAGATGGTCATGTGCACAGATGAAATCTAAAGGTTCCATTACTAAGAGAAGAAGGGGAGACAAACAGAGCAGTCTCTGCTGCAAAGAATTAAAAGAAATGAAAAACTAATTTAAACACGAAGAAGTATTTATGAATCCCCTAAATTGCCTATGGAGTCCTGGTGTGGTGCCATAAAAAAAGCAAAGTTGGTTTGAACCACAAGGTTGGCATTTCAAACTCACCAGTCACTCCTTGGAAACGATACAGTGTCACTATGAGTTGGAACCTACTCAACAATGAACAGGAAAAGGTAAAAAATAACCTCCCCCCTCTGAGAAAACATTAACTGCCCTCCCCTCCCAGGAGACAAGCTAGAATACTAATCAGGTTACTGAGTAGGACCAGTCTTCTGATTTCCCCCTTGTCCTCAAACAGGTCCAGCACCTAGCCCCTCCCCATTTCTATCCCTATATAAGCCTGCATTGAACCTACACTTGGGGCTCAGAATCTGGAGAAGTTAGTTCCTCTGAGCCTGCCAGCTTAATAAAATCTGAAACTTTGCTTCAACTCTCCAAGTGGCCTTGGTTTCTTCGGCGACGGATCTAAAGCTGTTCTAACACTCTTGGATCTAAAACTGCTGTGACCATGACACTTAGCAAGAACAACAACTAATTAAATGTATACACTCATTTAATCTTCATGGCAACGTCACAAGGCAGGTGTCACCATTTCTCTGATTTATTTTAATTTTTAAATGAGAGAACTTTTAAGATTATAGAACATTATGCAGAAAGTACAAAGTTCCCATACACTGCCCTACCTCCTGCACACTCTTGCTGTCTGTTGCCTGTAAGTTGGTTCTGACCATGGCAGCCACATCTGTTAGAATATAAGTGCTCCATAGGGTTTTCTTGGCTATAATCATAAAGGAAGCAGATTGCTAGGCCTCACTCCCATGGAGCCACTGAGTGGGTTCGAACCACCAACCTTTAGGCTTTCGGTAAAGTGCAAACCATTTGCACCCTTTGGGACATCCAGGGACCTTCCCTGTAAACTGTCTTTTCTGTTACTGACATCTTGCATTCCTATGGTGCCTTTGTTAAAATCAGTGAACCAATATTGATATTATTATCTGAAGTCCCTAGTCTCCGTTAGGATTCACTCTTTGTGTTGTACAGGCCTATGGGTTCTGACAAATGCTTAAAATCATGTGTCCACCATCACAGTATCCTACAGAAGTTTCACTTCCTTAAAAATACCCTGCGGCCCACCCCCTGAGCCCTTGGCAACCACTAATCTTTTCCCTGTTTCTATAGTTTTGCCCTTTCCAAAATGTCATGTAGTTAGAATTGTATAGTATGTAGCTTTTCCAGACTGCCTTCTTCTTCTTGGCAATATGTGTTTAAGGTTCGTCATGTCTTCTTGGGAGTCCTGGTGTGGTGCTGTAGGTTAATATGTTGGATTACAAAGTCAGTTTGAACCGCAAGGTTGGTAGTTCAAGCTCACCAGTCACGTCTCAGAAAACTTATACAGGGTCGCTATGGGTTGGAATTGACTCAACAGCACTTAACAACAACATGTCTTTTCATGGCTTGATAGATCACTCCTTTTTCCTCTGAACAATACTCCATGTGGATGGATGTACCAGACTTTATGGGGGTCCTGTTGTGGCATGGTGGGTTAATGCGCTAGACTGCAAGGTCGGTTCACAACAACAACAACAGCCATAGTTTATGGTGCTGTGAGTTAATACGCTGGACTGCAAGGTCAGTTTGAACTGTGAAGTTAATGGTTCAAGCTCACCAACCACCCTTGGAAACCGCTATGAGCTGGAACCGACTTAACGGTTGTTTTTATTCATGTATCGAAGAACATCTTGATTGCGTCTGAATTTGGACAATTATGAATAAAGCTGCTGATGTGGCACTGTAGTTTAAGCACTGGGTTACCAATCAAAAGGTTGGTGGTTCAAAACCACCAGCCGCTCCTCAGAAACCCTATACAGAGTCATTATGAGATGGAAATGACTTGATGGTACTTAACAACAACAACAAAACATTAGTGAGTAGGTTTTTATGTGGATGCATGTTTTCATCTCCTGTGGCTCAATACCTAGGAGTGCAATTACTGGATCATATGGTAAGCCTATGCTTAGCTTTGTAAGAAACTGCCAGGTTTTCTTCCAAAGTGTCTGCACCATTTAGCATTCCCACCAGCAAGGGATGAGAGTTCCTATTG